>NC_088358.1:31817500-33017500 GCF_036884655.1 Musa acuminata AAA Group
ATCACACATTCAGAGCAGAATTTTCTTGTCTCTGAAAGCTTTTTTTGACATTCATATGCCTTGTTTTCAGTTTTATATGGAGTCAGGCATTTCTTCTTTGGTGCAGTAGTCAAGGTCTAGACGATCACAATTGATGGATGATCAGTGTTCTTTATATCTTTGTTTCTTGACCATTTGTGTTTACTAGAAGATTGTGTCCAGTTCAAGTTTCTGTTTGTATGAAATTATTCTGAGAAAGAAAATCTAAAACTCTCTCAGATGTAAGTGTATGATATTTTTGCTTAATTATTCGGTCATATCGTTACTGTTCCTTTCCTATTTTCAAGTTACAAACAAAATCAATGTCCTTCATCTCTTTAAGCTAGCAACTTGTTCTTATGCAAATAATAGTAACTCCAGCTATTCTTTAGAAAGAACTGTATTGTTCCTTGATGTGATAGTATGACATGTAAACGTCACCTCTGTTTACATACTAACTGTGCATATTCAATCTAAATGTTATCTAAAACCATGGTTGTCAAACTTGATGGGAGTTTTGGGCTTTACATCTGTCATGGTAAAAATGATGTGGCGCTGACAGCATCTTCTTCATCATACAGATACAATGATGAAATTTGCTTCTTTTGAGACAATTGTTGAGATGATATACAAGCATGTCATTCCCAAGCCAAAGGAGCAGTGTAGCAAAACGCTGCAGCTTGCAGTGAGCTTTGCTGGTGGCTATGTAGCTGGGGTATTCTGTGCCGTGATATCTCATCCTGCTGACAACCTGGTCTCTTTTCTCAACAATGCAAAGGGCGCGACTGTCACTGACGTAAGTCTGATCCACCATCTTCCATGCTTTTCTCCTCTCCTAATAATTTCTTTGTCAAGGGAGTAAGACAAATCTGTCATCTGATAAACAACTTCTTTTGCTTGTCAGGCCGTAAGACAACTTGGTTTATGGGGCCTTTTCACCCGTGGTCTTCCGCTGCGTATTGTTATGATTGGTACTCTGACTGGAGCACAATGGGGAATCTACGATGCATTCAAAGTCCTCGTTGGCCTGTAAGCACATAGCCCTATGATTGTAATCTTCTTCGTATTGTTATTGCTCGTAATCTTTTGATCTAATTCACACTATTTCATATTTGCTCAGGCAAACAACCGGTGGGCTCATACCTCCAACCACTTCGAACCAAGAACATGCAAAACAAAGTTGATCATTTTGAATCACCGACGACTCGTTTTTAGTCCTCAGACTCGGGCAATTAGGTAACACTTTGCCTTCCACCGCTCCACTTTAAATGGAAGCTGCAATGTATTTTTGAACCGTCTTTCTTGGTTTAGTTTCGGAGTATCTAAGCAAGCTTTGTGGATTCAGTTGAGTGCTAAAATTTCCTCTGCTTAATACCAGTAGTTTCCATGTAATTGCCGTATAATAATACCACATTCATTTGCCTGAACTGGTTCAAGGTCTCCGAAACAAGAACCTGGGCATCAATTAACCATGTAATCTGAGCAGATTAACTGGTTAATTGGATTTGGTTCGTAATCTTGGTTGATCAAGTGGATGTCTTCTTTCATAAATGCTTTAGGAAATCCAACAGCAAGGCCAGTTAATAAGCAAATGGATTTACACTTGTATTTGATGGGACTTCTCATGAAGTTACCACTTGTGTCAATCTGAAGGTAACTCAATGGTCCCGATCATTTCCTTACTCTTCCTTCGTCGGCCCCACGGCATTCACATGGAAGTCACATGTACTCTGAGGGCGGATGTAGTGATCGGTTGTTGTGTCTCCCCACAAAAGAAACTTCGTCGATGATGGAGATCTGATGATAGTGTCGAGGGAATACCAGACTAGGCTGTGTACTTATGAATGCGTCTTTGTTTATGCATTTATATGGGAAGAGGACAGGTAGAACCGACCATCACTGCAACTGCAGTCACTTATCCCGTTAAGGTCTCCGATCAACAATCACGAGGTTGTCTCCCCAACATTATCTTACGATAGAGCCTTGAAGACCATATTGGAGAAGGATCATTCCCGCAGATCAGTCTGCCAGATCTAAGATAACTTATAAAAATATCACTCCGTCGACATAAATTAAGAGAGAGTAGATCGCAGTGATAAGCTCAGTAAAGAGATTAAGAGTTGACAAAAAAGCTCTGCCTGAAGCCTAGTAAGATCATCGATTTTGACTCATCGTCGATCTCAAAAGGTGTTCATGGTGAACCCCTGCTCCGGCGCCCCGTCGCCTTTGAGGAAGCACGAGCAGCTCCCATCTGAGGACCCTGTACCATGCATGGAGAAGTCGGCGTTGCCGGCAGCCCCGGCGCCTCGGTGCGCGGCGGCTGCCCGTTGCAGGGACTGCAGCTGGCTCTTGAGGAACTTCATGTAGTGGATCGCCTCGTCGAGCATCGACGCGGTGTCCATCTTCGTGCCCCCCGGGACGAGCTGCTGCAGTATCCGGATCCTCTCGCTGATCCGCTCCCTCCGGTGCCTGGCCGCCACGCTCTGCGGGTCCTTCGATATCTTCACGTTCCGCCGCTTCGGCGGCCTCACCGACTCCGGGTCGATGTGGATCGGCTGCATCGCTGCAATGCGAAATATCATCTCCCTCATGGCAGCCACCGAGGGCCGCCGCCCGCAGCCGTGCGACGCGCCTCTCACCGCCAGCTCGGCTGCGGCCGGCGAGTTCGAGAACACAGGCGTGAGGAGGTCCTGAGGACCGCCGAAAGCTGACGATGATGGCGCACCCCCCACAAGCAAAGAGGTGCTAGCACCAGCGCTGCAGAATGCATGCGACGACGGTCCACCGGAGTAGCTTTCCGATGGCTGCAGCGGTGCTTCGGATAACCCACCTAAATTCTCCATCTCCCTCACCATCGTTGTCAGATCCATTTGAGCTCTGTTGGGGAGCTCAAGTAGTCGACATCCATTGGTTCTTCTCCTGTCACCTCGGAGAGCAGAGAGAGAAGGAATACCAAGGGACTGATCAAGCAAGGCAGAGAGGGATGGGTGAAACGAGGGGAAGAGGGGATGAACTTGGAGTCGTATCAGAGGATTGCAGAGAAGATGATTGGGGGTAAAAACCAAGCAAAAAAATATCTGAGCAAACGAGTGACAAAAGACTGCACAACGGAGGAGTATATCTGGCGGTGACCCTTCAAGCTTCCTTTGGTCTGCTCCATACCAATGCACTGCCAAGGCTTTATATAAACAATCTGTCACTGTGGTTTTAGCCTTTTCTTTCCTCAGATATAGTATATTACCAAAGGATACAATTTATTCTCTTAAAATATAGATTGTCCAATTCAGGATAATCCCATTGTTGATGTCCCTTTGTCCTGTGCTTGCTTCTTCCTCACTGTCACACTGTTTCTTGCCATGATTCCTCTAAGGATGCGCTTGACACATTCATTGTAATCAATGACTTGTAATCTGGCAATATGCAAGTAGTAGCTGCATCATAATCTGCTACAAGGTTGTTCCTCAACTTCCCACAAAGCTCCAACTTACCCTCACAAACTCAGCCATGGAGTGACTAAAGGATGCTTTTATATATGATTACTACTTCCAGCTGTAGAGAAAGATGACAATAGCCATGTGGATTAAAGTAGAGTCATGAGTATCTAAGTTTACTTGTAGTATATGTATGTATGTATGTATGTATGTATGTATAATACAGGCAATTAAATTGTATCTATGAATACAGGGAATATTAAATTGTTGTATGTGACAGTTCATCAGGAAATATTATATAGGTTTGGTGGCCACAGCAGCTGATGCATAGAATGAGGAAGCCAAAAAGCATCACATGGAGAGGTGGAATTGGGAAGTCAGCGAAGGCTTCTGAACGAGGGGTGTCCAGGGTGAGCGTGCATCCAACACGCGTCACAGACCAATGGGAGAAGGCCCCACAGGTGATCTCTCCATATCCTGCCTCACCTTCTCACCCTTAATAATTAATATCAATTATTTTTCTGCTGCATTATATATTTCTGCTCCTTCAGTACATGTTGGATTAATCCTGCCGGTGGGGAACAGTTCTATGGGGCACATGGCCATGGTAATTAGCAGCGGTGATTTTGACTTCAACCCACAAAGTTGGATGGTACTTTGCAAGGGTTAATTGCATATTATTGTTGTTCTTCATATGAATCTTGAAGTGACTCCAAATATACATCTAATCTCTCTTTGTTTGACGCATAAATAGCTAAATAGCTTATAATGAACTTCTTTTCCAAGCATTTTTCCAGTGTCAAATATGTATCTTTTTCTTTTTATTTTGTCTTACATTTAGTCAATATGTCTCTGTTTTTGTTCGCGATTACTTCAAATTTTTTAGGATTTATGTCAATCCAATCAAAATATTTATCGAAAATAACGTTACTGTTTAATGAATTTTTATGGCATAAATCAGTCTTCTTACTCTTCACATCTATGGCTACTGTGATGTTGCATCAGTAGGCTTTATGCAGATGATCTGCAACTCCAATCTTCTATTGATCTTTCTTTGTTTGATTTGGGCAACCCATTGGCAGGTTGGTGTGCAGATAGATCCCTCCTCTCTTGCTGATAGCACGAGGAGGGCATTCCGTGGCATGAGGTCTCAGAGAAGAAGAAGAAGAAGAAGAAGAAGAAGAAGAGAGAGAGAGAGAGAGAGACCATGAGCTGAAACAACAATTACCATGTTCCTCCACCTTCGAGCAAGATGAGGTAAGAAGCAAGAACCAGAACTGAAAACGACTCTGCCATCTCCCAGCCTCGTGTCAGAAGGTGGTGGTGGTGGCGTTAGTAGCAGGAAGGATTTGGTTTCTGTCCTCCAATTATTCTTTACAATGATCACCTTCCTCCTTCGTTTCCCTTCCATGAGTTACTGTGATGCGTGAAAGGAACTGTTCTATGATTGCATGCTCACGTATCTCACCTGCAAAAGCTAAAAAGAGAGATGAAGCGTGCTTCCAATAATTACATACATATATATATGTAGTTGGATGCTCATCAGTTCATCTTCTCTGCATTGCCAGATACGTAGAACTTGGACATGGCTGGGAGGGGACCAATGGCCGATGGATTGGGTTCTTAAAAGCTAGCAGCATCTATGGGGCCTTCCCTATATATATTAGTAGTCAGTAATGATTAAAGATTTTGCTGTGTCTCATGTTCTTTGTTTACAGGTGGGGAGATGAATCAGATCGGACAGAGTTCCTGTGATGGAAGGTCAGGTTAATTTTGGTGCAGTGAGAGTGAGTTTTCACTGATGCTTTACTTCTCCATGCACAGGTAAGGAATTGCCAGAAACCAGCAGCTACTGAGCTGAGATGGCGTCAATCATGGAGGGAGGAGAGGCTGGTGGTGCTTCCCAGCTTGGAGAAGGCTGCGTCAGGCAAGAGAATCACCTGTTTCCTTTTCCTCCTCCAACAATAGAATTCCATAACATGGCATCCATAAACCGACATCGTCTCTGTGACCGACTTCTATCCTATGCATTTGAATCCTTCCAACTTATCACCTCTCACCTTATCTTCTTCTCCCCTCTCTCTCTCTCTCTCTCTCTCTCTCTCTCTTTCCTCTCCTCTCCTCTCCTCTCCTAAGAACAAGAAACATATAAGATAGCCGCTCTCCTCGGTACTCGGAGTGGTCCAGAGGGTGAAACAAGCTCCTCCTTTGGCCATATTGTGACGGCTTTCAAGTACTCCAATAGCATCAGTACTGTTGCTGAGAAAAAGCTGGCCTCTGATTCATGAAGGCCGTATTCCTTCCAAGTCATACCTTCTGAAACTTGTAGCAAGAATTCCATTGACCCATTCTTAGCTCATCTTTTCCTGCAATACCATAACATGAATTCTACTTCACACAGTAAAACAAATATTGTAATCCATGCTTTGATCAGTTCAAAATACCACCATGAACAGATTATACTTGGGTAATAATAGGCCACACAACATAAAATTTATTGGGATGATAATAGACTCGTCTAATCCTGTAAACCGTTGTCGTAGGATCATTCAAGCGACATGTCTGCCGAATACAAAAATGACCTAGATCTCTGTTTCACCAACATAATTTAGCTAGCAAATATACGACAAAAAGGAAACAGTGAACATTGTTATGTACATCACTTGAGCTGCCCTATACAAGAGATCACAGTCGTCTATTAATTCTTTACAGGTCTCTGCCTCTTGGGTCGAAATCTTACAATCTCGATCGTCTTGTGTGTTTCATCGGACTGAATCCTGCATGCCGATGACCAGAAGGGAGTGTTTGCCTCCCGGTTAAGGATGAGTTGGGCTTTATGTCCCAGCCTTCTACATTCTTAGGAACGTATCCATCAAAAAGAATCTGAGCTAGGACGCTATGAGCATTGATGCTCGGTGCGTTCGGCAAGTGAAATATCTCACACTTTTGCTCATCCTGAGTGGAGCATCCATCTCTGGTGTCATGGTACTCCATGGAGCTTGGCAGTATGAAATGATCACATGGATCATTTGTCACTCCCCTTTGGCCCTCTTGTTGTACATGGAATTGTCGCCTTCTTTCTGAGTAGATTGTAGCTGCTTTGCTCAATAACTCAGACACAGCAGTCTTGTAGTCAGCGGCATGATGCTTGTGATGGCCTGCAGGAGGAAACAAGTCTAGCATTCATGTATTAATACACTAGAGAACGCTATCAGATAATTCAAAATGACAAACACTTTGAAGCATTTCTTTAACAGTCATGGCACCACCTCAAAATCAAACAATTTAACATGCAGTATATAACAAAAGACGAGAAAATCCTAAAAGCAATCAGCTTAAAACTGCTCTAGAGTTTACATCCATTTATCCTAGGTATCTTGCTACTTTATGCTGCATTCCATGAGATAAGTCTGGTTATTGTTCGCTTGAATGATACATTCCTGGTATAAGGTGGTGTTTAAGTTCTTGATATCTAGCATAAGCTTTCAGTAGTCCTCATCATACCAATCGTAGTCTATTTGCCCGTACCATGACCACAGGAAAAAGAAAAAACCATAATTAATAGAGCAACAAGATAGACCGATCCAACTGTTCTGGGATCTGCCACATTCTTATTCTCACATAGCATAAAATGAAACATAATATTTGAATTTAAAATTCTACGTAAATTTGAAAGGAGCATAGTATAAGTTAGTTACTATACATGAAAATTTTAAATTTCATACCTACATGAGGGGAGCTATTCCATTTTATTAGCTTGACATCACCTCCTAGCTCCTCTAGATGATGAGCAAAATTACAGACAACTGGATATGGAGCGAGTTCATCATCTTCTGAACAAAATATGAGGAAAGGACCCACATTCTGCATATTATGGCATCTAAAATTAGTAACTTAGAGCAGCACAAACAGATTATACAGAGAGAAGCATACTTGAGATTTGTATTAAGAGCCATACAGCAGAAGAATACAGAGTCTGCAAATAGTCAGCATGCTGTCCTTCAAATCTGTCTATGAAGAAAGTGCTGAGACCAGATGCTAAGGCCTTTGCCATCCATGAAACAACTCTAGGTGGGTGGGACCTCTTGAGAACAGTCGGATGAAGGATAAATCGAGTGCCCAAATCACCGGTAAAGTCTACTGGACTAGAATCATATATTTGCCCACATAAACAGTCTTTTACAAGCTGATAATTATCCTTCAAAACCCAAAATACGAGAATCAGAAAGGATGCACATATCTAGGACAGGATAGTCATCAGAGCTGATTTTTTAGTTGCGTAACTCATGCTTCACAACAAGAAAATTCATATTACTTTAGAAATTGTTTGCTCTTAAACATTAGAGATTGGTGAGTTTTAAGTGTTCCATGAACTATTGCAGATTTGTCTTAACAACAAAGTCTGGAACACATAAATCATGACTTACCACACCAAGTCGCCCTTCACATTTTCCGTCAATCAACTGGAAAGAAGAAAAAACATAAATGTCCTTTACTGATACAACTGAAGAAGTTAAATGTCAAATATATCAGAAAGCTGACCTGAAGGACCTTGTACATGCAACCTCTTGGTGCCCCGGAAAAAGCCGAAAAGACAATAGGTAATGGTGAAACATTTAGTTCCTGTATCCCAAAAACAGTAGAATATGATGGAACATGTTTCTTTCTACAGTGCGCTTCCGGAAAGCAATAAAGCCTCAGAGTCAAGTAGAGAACAGTGAGACCTATAATTAGAGACTTATGTAACATCTATATCAAGAGTGTCTTCAAATATCATCACAAAGTCACTACAAATGAACTTATCCATGCATCATTAGTGAACAAAAGATGATGGTTCTGGAGGTCTATCTATTCCATCATTGTCAACCATTTGTAATTTCAGAGAAGTAAACATGGAACAAACAGAGACATCAAATCCGACACACGTGAATCTAAGTCCTCCAAATTCCAAACCAACCATGCCAACTGCTGTTCCTGAACCCCCATGATTATTTCAGCCTAATTATTGAAAGGAACCCTAGAAGACAGTTGAACAGCAAAAATTAATTGGGGGCAGGTAGGCTTAAACATCAAAGTCAATACAATTCAATGATATTGTACCACCAATTTTAGATCGTGCAGAATTTCTAGTCATGTGACCTATATGGATTACAGTATGCACAATTACATATGCCTTTGTTCCTTAAAAGAAGTCAAAGTAATAGGTCTATCTTAAGTGTATCTTCAGCATATTTACCTGAACAAGCTCTTTAAGAACACCATCAGCCAGTGATGTAGCCTTCTCTGGAAAATATCTGCATATATTTTAACCTATGAGCGAGCTTAAAAGCAATTCATATTATAGACATATATAACAGCACCATTGTTTAGAAAATTAGCAAGAAAACTAGCAATTCAAGAAATCTAACAGAGTTAGAAATCTGCATGAATTCGTTCTACAGAATTTAGAGTAATCTTCAATGACTAAGCTCCTCCATGCAACAATCCATCAAACCAAGATGGGAATTTTTGAGCTTCGAGTCTTGCAAGGGGGGAATGACAAAGGAATTCGAGCCTTACAGCGTGAGGAAATCGGCATGACAGATGAGAGATCGCCATCCGAAGGACGAGTAGAGCTGGATGTAGGGCTCGAGCTGCCTCTCCAGGCTCGAAGGCCACACGAACACCACTACGATCCCGGCGCGTCCCTCCTTGGCCCCCCAGCAGAACCGCCCCCCCTCCCACCACATCTCCGCCCAAATCTCCGGCCAAGGGAGCTCCGGTTTCCTCCTCTGGTCCTCCAACCTCGACGACACCCGGTCTCCGATCCAACCCTCAACCCCTCACTCTCCTCTCCTCCCTCGCAGCTTGGATTGAGCTCATAAGAAGGAAGGGCGTGGTGCTACCATGCGCGAGGAACGGCGCGTGGGGGCAATAGAGGTCCACGGGCGGCGCAGGTTAGTAACCGGTCACCATGTGGTTGGCTTTTTCCTCCAGAGAGATGAGCTCCAGTCGATGGCGTACGTCCGATCTGCCACGTGGCTTCCATCCCTAGAAGTAATTCCTTCAAAGCTAACCATTCTTTTTTCCGTTATAATTTAATTGGGCTCAGATGAGGCGGCCTTCATAAAGCCCAATGGGCCGTCCTTTTATTTGCTTGAAGAATATTATGCATATTTGGCTTTCATTTCTTATTATAATTTAATTTTACTTGGATAGTTGTTCAGGTGGTTTCCATGCCAGTAAACAATCATCAGACGGCTCTCCATTCATCAATCGACGTTGATTCCCTTCTCCTCCCTCCCTAACGACCATCGAATATTCCAGCGCACCCACTTTTGCTCCGGCAATTCCAATACCTTCTCGCCTTAGTTCTATTTATCCTTGACCGCCGGACGTGGCTTACATTGAATGGAGTCAGACCAAAGCTCGTCTGTGCCACGTCATCGTATTATATTGATTTATATCCCACCACGGAGCATCTTTACCGGCAACTAAAAGACTTCCTTCAACTTCTCGCCGACGCCAAACCGGACGGAGCAAGAAGAGTGGCCTCCCCATGCTCCGCCTCCTCCCCCAGCGGCGCCGCCCGCCGTTAAGATTTCCACTGCGGCGCTTCACGTCCCAGCCCACTCTCGAACCGTCGCACCATCAAAGCCTCCCCCTCAAAGACCCCTCGCCCAATCATGCCATCATTCGAAACACCCCCGTCCCTGCTCCTTCCCGTATCCCCTCCTCCCCCCTCCGCTCCCTACCATTTTACGCCATCGCCGGAACCCTCGTCTCCGCTGCAGCACTTGCCGCCTACGTCGCCTCCTCCTTCCTGGACCGCCCTTCGCCAAGATCCGACCGAATATACGCCGATCTTGAAGAAACCCTAGAAAGATCGAAGGTTTCCGTCCTTAGGGTCGTGGACCGGATGAGGCAGACCGGCGCGGCCGCCACCGTTCTCTGGAAGTCGCTGGCCTCCGTGCTGTCGTCCGCCAACCACGAGGTCCGAACGGGGTTCGAGCTCCGGGTGGCAGCGCTGCTTGCTGATATCTCGGCAGCTAATGGGGCTCGTAGGGCGGCCATTGTGGGCGCAGGGGGCGGTGCGGTGGTGGACTGGCTCTTGGAGAGCGTGGCCAGCTCGGGACAAGGCGGGGATCGTAGTGGGACGCAGTCGGAGTCAGCGAGAGCGCTTGCACACCTAATTGCTGATCCAAATGTTTGCCAGGCCGTCTTGGGGCGGCCACATGCGATCCCTAATCTCCTGAGATTTATTTTCTCGTTCCAGCCCAAAAAATCGAAGGTGAGTTAGGTCTCAATGATACGTGTTACTTGATTTATGCTTTCAGGTAATTCTAAGGTTAATGAAAACTGATGGACTATAAACATTTTAGTGGGTTTTTTTTGCTGCTTCTTCAATTCCCTCTTCTTGATGCGGGCCTGCCTTATTTTTGTTGTCTTGGATGCGTATTGAAGTTTATCTAGGATTGGCTCTATATATTTAGATTTATATCATGACTCGTGCCTTATAGATTAACTGATCTATCATCAACTTTATTTGACTTAAATCACGGGTTAAAATGCTTAAGTCAAAGTTAATAGCAGTACACTCATCGTACCCTAATAAGTCAATTTTAATCTTATCTACTTTTGATGGAACTAATCGAGGTATTTTAACTTAACTGTTAAATAACTTTCTCCAAGCAACAATCTATGGTTCACTAATCAAGATAAACCACAAGAAGGATCAGGTTTGACTAGTTAGGTCACTAGAATGTAAGGAAGATGAACTTAGGATATGGAAAATAAATAAATGATCGGACAGACAATTAGAGACAAGAACCACTATCAATGAAATACCATTAGCAAACTACAAAACTTGTATAGACTCACTGGTTTTTAAAGCTTTTGGATCTCCCTGTACTATCATAACCATGCTACAATAGGTCTAACCAGAAATGTTAAGAATTTTGGATCATAAGTTTATAGTTTTGTTAATTGTTTCTTGTATTTCTGCTTTTCTTTGTTGTTTCTTTTTATCTCCTATAGCCTTTTTTTTCCATATGTATACATTATGCCTACAAAATAGTGGATGGTTAGTTTATCTAGCAACTGAAGTTTCACATATCTGCACAGTCAACGTGACATGGGTACTGCTTTTCTCTTCTGTTCTTGAGTTTTTTTCTTTCACTTTGTCACTGCTATTGCTGCTTCTGAGTTGTTTACTTTGAAAGTATGTTAAAATTATCAACGAGAGCTAGCAACTGACTTATCTGATGAGCAGATTTTAAATTTCTGATTAGGCAGGAACCATTAAGGCATTAGAGTTGCATAGAAGCAGATTAAGTTGAAATATATTTGAATGGAATATATATGTTTTCTTTGGGTTTTCATCTGAATTTATTGTATGCATATATTGGAGTTTATACAATGTTTGTGGCACTTCTGTTACTTATTATTTTTCATCAACTCTAGTGCTGTTGGTAATGTGTCTTTCGGCTTTTATATATGTAGCAATTATCAATGGCCTGTTTGGTTCTCAAAAGGCTAAAATGGTCAATATAGAGGTTTTACATTGCATACATGTGTTATTTACTTAGTACTGAAAGTTACCTATTGTATTAATGGTTTTCTGTGGCAGGGCAGTCCTTGAAGCACTCTTCATTGGATGGTCCTTATGGTTGCAAAGGAAGGAGTATGCTTGTTGCTGCCATCATGGATATAATCACTTCAAACTGTGATAGCATCGACCAATCATTTCCACCAATGTTGACAGGAAATGCTGATACCAGAGACATAGCAGCAGCTCTTGAAGTAATTGAGCAAGGTGGTTTGCACCTTGATGGCGTTGATGAGAATGGGCATGATGATGATGATGGTGACAAAGGAATTCAGGGAATTGGAATAAAAGTTCTTGGGGGTACAACTATATTGGGATTTTCAGGAACAGAGAGCCTCTTAGACTTGACCCAGCCTCTTAACTATCAGTTATTTACAGCTGCAGATGCATACAGAAATCTGGAATTACAGGAAAATGGTGGCAGTTCTTCCAAGAAAATGACTTCTTTTCCTGTACCAGGCTTGTGGGATGATTTGCAGAGAGAACATGTTGCTGTACCTTTTGCTGCATGGGCATTAGCAAATTGGGCTTTGGCATCACAACTTAACCGAAGTCATATCCAAGAACTTGATAGAGATGGGCAAGCTATCATGACTGCATTAAAAGCACCAGAGAGATCAGTGAAATGGCATGGCAGTCTGGTTGCTCGAGCTCTTTTAGATGATCAGAATTTGCCATTGACTGTTTCTGTTCCTGATTGGAGCTTTAGCCTTCTTTCTACAGCTTTTCATGCCAGTAACAATGAGGATGTAATGTTGGCTCGAGTAGCATTGTCGGCCTTTCTGGTCTCCATTGAACGTAGTAAAGATGCAAAGGTGATGATAATGGAAAAGGGGCTTCACCTCATAAGAGGAATGGCCAAGCAGTCTGAAAAGCATAGCCATTTGCACGAACCATTAGCTAGGGTCTTGGAATTACTTTACCAAGGGGACATGCACTTATCTCTTGAGGAAAGTCAAAGGTGGTCAGGCATTCTTCTCCGCTGGATTTTTTATCAATCTTCTTCCATATGTACACGCCGTTCTGCTACAAAAATTCTTTCTTTCATCATTGAGGACCATGGGCCACAGTCATTACCAATTTCTCAAGGATGGCTAACTGTATTGCTAAACGAAGTTATTGGAAATGGTAAGGCGTCAAACATTAAAGGAAGCAATCCACCCAAGACAGACAAAGCCAAGGTATTCATTTATTGTTTACTTCAATTTCAGCTGATGATGATTTAGAGCTTATTCAATATCAGGGATTTAACTTCTGTATCTGCTTGCGCATATGTCTTTTTTCTCTCTTGATTTATCATGTCTTTCTGCAATTGCCAGCAATTAATTAATGGAGAAATTGGCTTGACATGTTTAGTAGAGGCTAGAAAATTCAAAATTGAATACTGGTTCTACAATAAAAAGATTTTTAACTAATTGTGAAAATTGCTAGCTTTGAACTATCTTTAGCTATAAAGTTGTTGCTTTATGTCAAATAGCAGAAAGATGGAATGGACACCTATTGTGATTTGAGCTAGTGGCCATTTTAAAGAATGTTTTTTAATATACTCTTTGACTCTTTTTTCTTTGACAATATAAAGTGACTTTCCTTTAACTGGGAAACCAGAGAAAAAAACTGTATGTAACTATGTATGTTGATCAAAATTGATGTCAAAGCTGAATTCTTTCCGTGTGTTGCACTGGACTTATCTAAAAGCATGATGGATCCAGTAATGTTTGAGTGCCACATTTGCCAATTTTTTTCTTTGCTATCCATATTCAAAATTAATTATGAACCACATTCTTGATGCTGTATGCATATCACGTACACTAATTTTTTTTACTTGTGATAACAAAAGGCTAAATTACCTGGATAGCCTTTCAACTTTGGATGACACTTCTTTTTGTCTAGTTGGTTCTTGAACTATTGTTTATGTAGCAATTAAAGTATTCCATCATCTGTCAATAATATCAGTTACATAAAGATGTGTGAGTTTAATTTTTTTCAATTTGACTTTAAAAATCAACGAAACAACACAATGTCTCCATGTGGTAGGGTATTCACTGGTTTTTTATAAGGTTTAAATATCAAAACTCTCACATTGACTTCATTTTTCTTGTTATTGCTGACCGAGATGCTATATGGATGCATTAGCAAAAGGAAAAAAAAAAAGTCCTCTGCAGTAGATGACATAAATATTTGATTCCTAGATAAACAATATTTCAAGGACCAGTTTAGAACTCAAAATTGAACTTCCAGTTAATTTAGTGAAATAAAACTATACCTTATATGTAAGATTGTCTATGGAATTTCTGTTTGCTGTCCTGTGGAACCATTTGCTTTGTCATGGAAAATGTGGCTTAATGTCTTTTCCATATTGATTATTGGTAGTGTTTTCCTTGCAGACTCAGATAGATCAATCTAATGCTCATTCTGCAGCACAAGTTACTAACCAATTGGCGACTGCTGTGGTCAAACTAGCAGGAACTCAGTTGGACACCGAATCTGATTCTTCTGACAAAAATCCATTTGCTGACTTTCTTACACTTGAACCATTTGCAACATTGATAAAGAACTTGAAGAAGAATAATTTGCCTAAGTCTGATGTTGCTGATTCAGCTTTTGCAACATTGAAAGGCATTAAAGCACTGACAGAACTTTGTTCTGAAGATACTATATGCCAAACTAAAATAGCTGATCTTGGAGCCCTTTTCTTGCTACGACGTTACCTTTTGTGTGATGACTATGAACAACTTGCTGCAAATGAAGCATATGCAGCATCAAGAGTTTCAGAGGCTCAGGACAGCAATGTCTCTGTTTCTGGTGATTCATCTGGTATAGATCGTAATGATCCTTCTAGTGTCAGAGTTCCTCCTACAGCACATATCCGCAAGCATGCTGCCCGATTACTTGTAATTCTTTCTCTTCTACCAAATGTTAAAACAGCCATTTCTGCGGATAAAATATGGTGTAAATGGCTTGAAGATTGTGCAAGTGGGAATATTCCTTGTTGTAACGACAAAAAAATCCAGAGTTATGCAAGGGCAACTCTCTTAAATGTACGTTGTTCTGAATCATCAGAGGTTCAGGTGCTAAATCACAGCCGTCCCGATGCAGATGGTAGTAACCAGAAAACAAGGTGCCCACTCTATGAGGACATGATATTCCTGTTAAATCCAGAATTACCACACTGGAAACCCACCAACAAGAATGATGAGGGCAGTTCAGATGATTCAGCTGTTGCAGAAGTTGTTAATTTTGATTCTTCACCTTCTAGTGTTTGTCAGTGTGTTGAAGATGAGACTTGTAACACCTCTAGCTCTATGGGTAACTCGGAGAGATCACCCAAATCTGCATGTCCTTCATTTGATGTTGTCTTTATCCATGGGCTTCGTGGTGGACCTTTCAAATCATGGCGCATAGCAGATAACAAGTCTTCAACTACCAGTAAAGCTGGGCTGGTTGAAAATATTGATCAGGAAGCAGGGAAATTGGGTACATGTTGGCCTAGTGAATGGCTATCGACTGACCTTCCTGATGCTCGCTTGTTTTCTGTTAAATACAAGGTTTGTGTTGTAGCTAACCTCATTTTGCTCTTTAATTTTTCTTAGATGATGCTATTGTACATGTTTAGATACAAGGAAAATGTAATATCCTCAACCATTTTAAGTTTCAGTAGCAGCCCTCGTAGTTTTAATTCTCCTAGGTCCTCTCCAGGTTGGACCCTCTGATGAAACAACTTTCTACTAACTGAAATGATTCATGCAGACAAATCTAACTCAATGGTCTGGAGCTAGCTTGCCGCTTCAGGTTAGTACCTTTTTGGAGGATCTTTTGAAAATTTTGTTGTTTGGAGTTGTGGTCCATGATATTACACTTTCTCCACTCTGTAGGCAAAGGTTCAAAATGATATAATTGCTGTTTTATTTGCTCCATATATTCAAGTCTGCTAATTGTCAAGTTTCCTGTTTTAGTTGCAGATTCTTTAAGTTTCAAGCTTATCTTAAAGAAAAATTTCTGGTTATAAAGGCAAATTAATGCAGCTGCGTGTAAGTGGCCACTAGAAATAACAGAAGAGATTCGAGAGATCAAGCAATTAGGTTATAAAGGAAAGAAGGAATGGCTGTTTAATACAATGTTGTCTTGTGCAATGCAATCACTAATAATCAGTGTGGGTGTGGGAAGGATTTAAACAAATATAATACTTGTAAAATACCTCAGTCAACTTGTATCTAAGAGTAGCCTAGTACCTTAGAGTTAAGTAATGAATTCAACTGATTGACAAGCGAAGAGTATCTTGATGCGATACTCAAGGAAAATTCATTTCCATGCAAGTTTTATCTATTTTTTGCTCATGTTTCTTAAATTTATGAGTTTAAAACTATTATATCTTATAGATTTTTTGATAAATGTGCACTGTTTTTTATTGGTATATTTCTTGTTTATGATATATCACATCTTAGTTGCTTGAAATTCTTAATGTTTTATGCTGATTACCAATGTATTATAAATGTGCACAATTCTTATGCTTGGTAGTGGTGATGTTTCAATTGGTCTTGAACAAAAGATAGAGAATTACCCCTGGCCATAGAGAGAAACTATTGCCATAGCTCGAACCCTGGTCACTGAGGTCTTAAAGGAACAATTTTATTTTCATGCCATGTTTGACTTCAATGTTTCAGTTGATCTTGAACCCTCTAGATTTTGTGATTGATGAAGATATGGCAATTGAAATTCTGATTTTTGGTTTATGTATTAAAATCCATGTAGATCCATGTAGCCAACTCAAACAGTTGGGACATCACAGATGTTGTTGTTGTTCTTTTCTTGTATTAATATAGTCTTTAAGATTTGATAATTGATTGATGAACGTTTGAGAGGTGATATGCCAGAAGGGTATTAACTCAGAGGGTGTACATTTGAGGTCATCTCTTGTCCTCTTTCCAACCATTTTAAGGAATTTATTTGTAAATGTTCAATTGAACCTTCTAGATTTAAACTTTTCTTTTCTCTGGACACCATATATCTGGAAAAAGGATTGAATGATGATTATTATGTATGAGAATCAATCCCATTTCTTGCTATGTTGAAGGATATTAGTTTATTGTGATACCTAAAATGTTGCCTCTAAGACATCCATTTATTTGGAGACAACAATTTTCTTGAAGGTTTACAATTTATAGTTCATCTTCATGTTAATATTTGATAGTTGAATTCTTCTTGTTCTATGCAGGAAGTTAGCTCGATGCTCCTGAGAAAGCTGACCAGAGCAGGCATTGGTGACCGGCCTGTTGTGTTTGTGACACACAGGTATGATATTAGGCTGCAATTATAAATATGGAATTAGTCCCATCTTCTTGTATTATCAAATACATGTCAACTAACAACAAATCACATTATATAGTTGTACCCTATTTAAAATCACAGTATATTGCTTTACCCTATACAAAACTGCATTTTAAAAATCACAGTACTTTTCTCTATGCTATATGAGACCTGGCTTACACTGTATATCTTATGATTGATACTTTGCAAGAAAGAAATACCATATCCAGCCTTTCCTGTGGTCATCTATACTTGATGTCTTGTCTGTTCTGTTCTATGGTTCAATATAAAGTTGTAAACCACTGTTGATCAGATAATAAGATAACTTTATGATAAAGGATCTTGCTTGAACTTCATAAAGAGGTTAGCGCTTTAGAAGTTTCTCTGGTTGCCAATAATCTATGTCCCCACAATGATGTATTTGGATGAAGAATCAGTACCCAACTAGCTGAAATGTTCTTGGTGGATCACATGGAGACTGCTAAATATGTGATATTGTCAGGATGATCTACTCATATATTAACAGATCATTTACTTATTTTTTTGCTTCTTAGAAATAAAAAGTGTTTGTAAATCTATATGTTCCTTTTTCCTTTAGTCTTTTTTTCCCTTGGTTTCTAAAGTATGTATGATCAACACAACCTTGTCAAATGATTAGAGGTGTGCCAGGGACTGTCTAAGGTCATGAGTGTTGCAGGGATTAGTAAACAATTTTGGGTATGGCAAAGACCAATGGAGAGTGTATCCTATCATCTAGAAATTGATAATACTTGGTATTCATTTTTAGGAAAAAAGCAATGGAAATGGACATCAATATTTTCAGAAGAACAGTAATACTTCTATAAAAAAATATTTAGCAAAGAGGTAATCAGATATGTTCTATATGTTGTTTGATTGTTGTTTGTACTACAGAACCAAGGAACAGTAGTAGTTTTCAAATGCCCTTAAGTCTTTTTATTGAAGACAACGAAAGAAATTTAAACTTGTTGAATTGTTACAAACTTTAGCCTGCATGTGCATACGGTCCATCTTCTGCTAGGCTAAGTATGTTTTTCAGAATTATATTTATGTGTCTCGTGTTATGTCATGTACATTTAATTTGACATGAGGTGTTGCATAGAAGAATCATAATTTCTTTTATTGATTAAAGGTGCTATTTAACTCTAAATGTAATTACAGGACCTCTGCCTAATGAATTCGTATATATATAGCTAGTATGTAGAAAGTATTTAGGATACCATGCAGCAACAAGAATGCAGACTTTATTATATGGTACAGTAGGCAATGTTGTGATGGACAACATAAATTTGATCATATGAAGTTATGAAATTGTGAAATTTAGACAAAGTTTGCATTTGAGAACCAGTGGACAATGGTTTATATAACAAATGGAAATCTGTGCTTATGCTGATTGATGAGTAATAAGTAAATGCAATAGTCCATTGCTTTCTTGTAAGCTTTCCAAACTTATAATTCTTGCTATATCTTGTTTTCAGTATGGGAGGGCTTGTTGTCAAGCAGATGCTGTACCAAGCAAAAAATAGTAATCTCACCGAGTTTGTGAAAAATACGATTGGAGTGGTATGTATACCATGTCATGACAAAGATACATGTGTGACATGGACCACTAATAATTTAATTTTAAGTGCAGGTGTTCTATAGCTGTCCACATTTTGGCAGCAAGCTAGCTGACATGCCTTGGCGTATGGGCTTAGTTCTACGCCCAGCCCCTACGGTTTGTAGCTTCAGGACCCACTTAAACTTCTTTTCTATAAAGATGTGACTTATTTAGCTTATGTATGTGCCACTGGTTTAGATAGGAGAATTAAGAAGTGGATCCCCAAGATTGGCAGAATTGAATGACTTTGTTCGTCATCTCAATAAAAAGGGACTTCTTGAGGTTCTCAGTTTCAGTGAGGTAAGACTTTTATTTTTATGACCACATAGTATTTTCAACTTGTTTAGACTAACAGGCATCATTACAGACACAGGTTACTCCGATCGTTGAAGGTTATGGTGGTTGGGCCTTTCGAATGGAGATTGTACCAATTGAATCCGCATACCCTGGCTTTGGTGAACTTGTTGTAAGTAAAATTGCATTGTGGATTCCAGAATCCAAATAATGTTAGGGTCACATGTACTGCGTTTTATATATTTGAGTGTGATTATATTAACATTTGTCTATTTGAACTGTGATGTTATTTGCAATCATGGTCATTTAATTAAAATGAAGATAGAGGGATATTATTTTATGATTATTTTTGTTTATTGGTCACAATCCTAACATTGATGCATGATTCTAGGTATCTTTCTCACTAGTATTATGTGCCAATTAAGATAATTGTATTTTCATTGCATAAATATGAAACTTAAAAATTCAGGCCACCTGAGCTAGGTATTGTAAAATGATCCAACATGTCAGCTCTGTTTCTCCTAGGAAGTATGCACTCTTACTTATCAGAGGGAAAGGGAGAAATACGAAGACTTTCCTAGAAATTATAAATAATAATTAATTCCTTTTAATTTAACTAACTAATATATTGCTTTGTACAATGCTCATAGCAATTAAAGAAAAAATCATGTAGTCAACCTCAAATGGTTAGGACATCACGGCTTCTTGTAGTTATTGTTATAGAAAATATAACTTTTTCTGATTATTCTTTGATGTGATTTTGAAGGGCTATGACCATCCATCCTTGCTTATATTGTTCTCCATGATTGCTTTAAATGATCTTGACTAGTTATCTATACTCTTTTGCATTTATTTGGCACTTTTTTATGTTGGGCTCACACTTTGGTTAGACATTTGGGTTTACGGAGATGCAGCTGAATGTGGTCTGTGCCTGGGCCTTCAGAGAAATACACTAGGCCCTTTGGTGAGCTTATAATAATTTGAAAGAAACATGAAAGTTAAGACCTGTTTTTCAATTGATCCTTACCAGCTGGCTCATCTCTGGAGATCAAAGTTTAAAATATGAGTTGAGCCGGTATGTACGGACCAGCATTTACAAGTCTGACCAAGTATTTGTATTGAAATATATACCTCGATCTCAGTACACCTGTAGTTTATTCTGATATTTGCTGTCTTATTCAATTATATTGGAAACTTACAGAACGAGTTAATCTTGTAACTTAAGGAACCAGTAAATGGTTTTAGTGGATGCTTTTGATAGAAGATGCTTTTAGTTTGTTCAGCTGACTGTCAATTGTATATGTACTTGCTGTATTAGTTACATGAAGCTCTTGATTTTTTTTAAATTTTAAATTTGATCATGATCTAATAAATATTTTATCCACTGGTTTGTTGGCGCAGGTATTGGATGCCACCGATCACGTAAATTCATGCAAGCCAGTTAACCAAACAGATCCATCTTATGCAAAGACATTGGAGTTCTTGAAGAGATTGAAATCACGTCTTTCATCTGAAGAATCAGAATAGATTTTTAGATGAAAAATCTGGATGGTGTGATGGAATTCTAGATGAGTCTCATAAACTCGTTTAAATTTGTTTTATGAGTCATTTATTATTATTTTTTTCCTCCTTTCACAGAATAATTATGATGAAAGATCAAAATTGGTCATCCTTATTTTGAAGGCAGCGTCGGCAAAGATGTGCTTCGAGAACAATTTAAAATACAGGGAAAATAATTTGTAAAGGTTCATCTGTAGATAAATGGGTCCTTTTGGTAGAGATTATCATCTTAAAGAGACAAGAAATATTTTTATACGAAATATTTTTTTTCAGTCACATCATCTTTTTGCACTTTGTATTGCGAAAATGATATTTGTTTGGCAGTATGTGTCACATCCAGTCATGTTTTCTCTATGGATGCCAATTTAAATGTCAAAACATTAAAAAGGATAATATCAAGTGTCCTTTGCAAAAATAAAACATTGGCTTAAAGCCAACAAAGGAGTTTGTATTAGTTTGAACTAATAACAGAGTTTGATTAGGAGGTACTAAGCATAAAAGTCTTGCTTGTTTGTGACAGAAGATTTAACATTGTCATTTGATATGTTTAATTAAGTTAAAGGTTTAAATTCTTATATTCAATATAATTTAATATAAAATATTAGAATGATCATGATAATAATACTAGATTTATTTGTCAAAAGTATTCAAAATTTTATTGAACATATTTTTTAATTAAAATATTAATATAATCAAAATACGAACTATTTTGAACATTATGTGAGATTCCCTAAACAAAAGTATTCAAAACTTTATTAAACATATTTTTTATATCAAAATGTTTTTGATATAATTTTCCCAGAAAGATAGGAATAATTTTGATGGTCGTGAGATTTCAGATGCTAAACAAAAAGTGTTTTTAGCATAATACTATATTAATGCATCACTCTTCCTAGAAAAAGGTAGGAATAAATTTCTAATGCCAACTATTTTGATGATTCTAATCTGAGTATTTATTTCTAAGTTGGTTTAAGATTTTTCTAAACAAAGTGTTCAAAATTTTATCTAACATATTTTGATATCAGAATATTAATATGGATGACAATGTATCATTGCTTCTCGGAATAATTTTCAAATACGAACTATTTGGATGATTGTAATCTGATTGATGAGGTTCCCTATTAACATATTTTTTTTTATATTAAAGATATTAATATATGATAGATAATGTATCAGAAGGGTAGAAATATAACTTCAAATGGTGGTTGTAGTTTGATTGAGGAATCCTTATTATAATCGATTGAAGAAGAGTCCTTTATCTCAATCTACGGCTTCTATGATACCGTATAAAGAATCCTTTTGTCGGACATATTTATCCTGTGCGAATAATACAAACCAAATGTCACGTGCGTCCGCCAACCGTTCCCATGACCAAGCAAACACAACGCTTTCCATCCGTCTCTCTCTCTCTCTATATATATATATATATGTGTGGACATGGCGTGTAGGCCTCACCTGAATACCGTTCTCTGCAAGGAGAGACGACTCTCCATGGGGGACGGCTTCTGCCCCGACTGCAAGCGGTCGACGGAGGAGGTGTTCGACCACTCGTCGGGGGACACGGTGTGCTCCGAGTGCGGGCTGGTGCTGGAGGCGCACTCCATCGACGAGACCTCCGAGTGGCGCACCTTCGCCAACGAGTCCGGAGACAACGACCCCGTCCGCGTCGGCGGCCCCGCCAACCCCTTCCTATCCGACGGCGGCCTCTCCACCGTCATCTCCACACCTAAAGGTGCCCAGGGCGATTTCCTCTCCTCCTCCCTCGGCCGCTGGCAAAACCGCGCCTCTAATTCCGACCGGTCCCTCATCCTCGCCTTCAAGGCCATCGCCACCATGGCCGATAGGTTCTTCCTATGCCTCTTATTTTCTTCCCTTGCTTAGGTTGTAGAAACAACCCTTTCGTACGATTTCGGCTCAGAGACAGACGCGCCTTTGGTATGGGCTTCTGACCCTCGAATCGATTCGCTTTTTGGGGTTTCCTCGGACGGCGATGTTAACGTGTTCTTTGGATGACCAAACATCTTATATTCCTAAAATCATTAGGGTTGGCTGATGTATAACTTTTCGTAGGTCCGGGCACAAATTCTTGGATGATGAAAGATCGAACCATTAGAATTGACAGTTGCCTAAACTAGATGGCGTGGATACAAATTATTAGGTGAAGAAAGATGTTTGGTTTCTAGAATCATTGGATTTTGGGTACCAAAAAAAACACGACTGGGGAGCCCTCAATACCTTTCAATCTCTGTATCCTGTGAATTCAATGCAATAGAGGAAATTTTGGGACGAACTGTTTAGGTCATTTGATTCTTCTCTCTAATCTGATAAATAGGACGAAACATAGTTTTGTGGAATGAATAGTTACATGATCGTGCTTTTCCAGAGAGCAATTTTGGTATTAGTAGGAATTGGTAACTAATTTAGATGATGAATGAGTATTTGCAAAGGCATGGCTTTTATGAGAGGCAAAAAAATGGCATCTGCGTAATGGTGTGATGCTCAAAAGGGGCATTATTACTTCTCCCTAAGGTTATCGATTTGCAATTACTTCTATGAAGGAGAAAGAGAGGCTGAAGAAAAAGCAGGGTTGGTTAACTGTAGCGGCACAAGTCTTCAGGATTGTGAAGTTCATAACCTGGGATGTAGGCGGTTCTTCAACAACCACAGCATTACTATTTTCAGAAGCGATCTATCGATGCACATTTTACGTTTGAATTTATTCATGTAACACTGGAAACATTTACTTTTCCCTCTCTTTCATCTGCTTTCTTCTGTTTCTTGGTTTAGAATATTCAAGGGTAAATGATGATGCTAAAAACTATTACTGGATGGTTTGGCAAGAAATTGAACCAACAATGTTATCGATTTGCTAGTCATATATAATTGCAAGTTCTGATCTGGTGGCTTTTGTTTTTCAGGTTAGGTCTTGTTGCCACTATCAAGGTACGACATTTCTCTTGCATCATTCTGAAGTTTCCTTTTCGTCGTAATCCTTTTCTTAGAAGTAGACAATGAAATATATTGTGTCTCACTGGCTAAGCACATGGCTCATGAGAAAATATCATTCTATTGAAAGTTTTAGGTGCCCCAATCTTCTTCACTGATCATTTCCTTCAGTGCTATTTGCATCACATCTTCTCTGTTTTGAAACATAAGTCACCGTTAGCCTCTTAGACTCGTATGCTAGACGTTGAAAATGAAAGGCACGATGTGTTATGCCGATGATAGTTTTGGCATTCTTCAGTCCAAAAAATTTAATTCCCTAATAATCATTTTATTCGACCTTTCCTAGAAGGTGTTTCTGAATACGGTCTGTCGATAGAGTAATGACATCAACGTTGAATATTTGTCGACGTTAATACCTGAATTAGATGGACATGAACACTCAAGATCTTCATAAACAAAAACTTATTCTCTTTTTTAAGGATCGAGCCAATGAGATATATAAGAAAGTCGAAGATCTGAAGTCTGTTAGAGGACGAAATCAAGAGGCAATTTTAGCTGCTTGTCTATACATTTCTTGTCGACAGGAGGACAAGCCTCGTACCGTAAAAGGTTGATTATGTCGAACTTTCTTCTGCATTCTGACTTTCGTCTTTAATAGATATCGCTAATATATTTTTTTCATTCAAGTAGAGATTTGTTCTGTTGCCAATGGAGCTACAAAGAAGGACATCGGTCGGGCTAAAGAATTTATCGTCAAACAGCTGGAAGTTGAGATGGGAAAATCCATGGAGATGGGCACAATAAACGCAGGAGATTTCTTGGTTAGTTTGAGGACCTAATTCTGCTATTGTTTCTGTTGTGGCCATGTCTAACCGATGTTAATCTCATGCTATTGACGTCGATCTAGATGTGCATTTTTAGTTTCTTACGTCTTCAGTCGTTTAACAATCACTTGTCACGGCTCTCTGCTGTGTTTTGCAGAGACGTTTCTGTTCGCATCTTGGGATGACAAACCAAGAAGTTAAAGCGGCTCAAGAAGCAGTTCAAAAGTCAGACGAACTCGACATACGGTACTACATTTTCGAATGGCTTGATAGAGCTGACAGGCCATTGCAATTTAGCATTTTTGATCTCCTCGTTTGAAATGTAGATACAGCCTCAATACTGTCTTGGCACAAAAAAGAAAACCGCCTTTTGTATTGTGATTTTTTCATTTGAGGTTGTAGTTTTCGGCTTTTTAGCCTTGAGAACTAACGTATAGTAGCAGCATATCGTCTCATTTTTACACCTAAATATCCATCCAATTGGATAGTATGTCTGTTGCTGCCAACCATTACCTCCGGAAACTGTATCTTTTTTGCATTGACCAGTGAAATGTGCAGGAGGAGCCCCATATCAATTGCAGCAGCTGTTATCTACATGATAACTCAGCTATCTGATGACAAGAAACAAATCAAAGGTTTCACAGTTTCATTCTCATTTTTGACGCCAATCCTTTTATTTCTTGTCTTCTTAACACAGATATTTTTTCTTCTTTTATTTTCTATTTTTTGCAGACATATCCCTCGCAACCGGTGTGGCAGAAGGCACCATAAGAAACGCCTACAAAGATCTTCATCCTTATGCTTCGAGGATCATTCCCACCTCCTTCTCCAAGGAGGAAGACCTAAAGAAACTTTGCTGCCCGTGACAGAACCCGCCATCTCTACCTTCTTCCTCCGGATGATCTAAAGAACCTTTTGCAGCCACAAACTGCGAGCCTGAAATTTTTGGACCGCCTGCCGACTAGGATAAATATTTCTTTCCTGATTGCTCTTATATAGCAATTTTTCTCGTGTAAGCTCCAATGAAATGGAGATAATTTAGTTAGTGAACGGATGCTTCATGTATTATAATTTATTTACGCTCCCCATTTCTTCAATGCTTTTTGGGATCATTTCATCGAGCACTATACGTACGCGCAATCAGCGTGCATGCGTGCAACGTTCGTCTGCATGAAAGGTATAATCTATGGCTGCATGCATGCAAGCATGCCAAAGAAATCCACACTTCTTCAACGCACCGATCGCTAACACTGAGCGGACGCAGTAAGATCAGAGCAGTAACTTCGAATTCCTCAGCTTTCGTTCGCTGGAAAGCCGGCGAGCGAATCGAGTCAGGGCTTCTTCGTTTGTCCCCTCTCCGTCGCATGGCTCGAAGGTCCCGTTCTCCAGGTTCACCCTCGACACCGGCTTCTTGAGGAGGTTGCCGCCGACTTCCATCAGCTTCTCCAAGTTCTCCCTCGTCGATACGTCCACCGACGCCGTGTCTCCGACCAGAGCGTCCTCCTGCTCGAACCCAGACGTGCGAGGTTGAACCAATCGATGCATCCATCTCTCAAAAGTGCGAAGACACGTCGTACCTGAATCCGCAAGTAATGCTGCTCGGAATGGAGCGCTTGGAAGAGAACGGAGGCATGGATGTCCACCATGTCTGCGCTCGCCTGAGAGAAGATGTCGATGATGGGAGTCGTGCCCTTGTTGTAGAGCCACCCGAGCAACCCCCACTTCCCACTCTCTTCTGCGCTAAACCTTTCCTCCCGCTTGTTCGACCCGGTGCCGAGGGAGATGACGAGGAACCTGCCGTAGTCCACTGGCTTGATCGGAAAGAAATCAGCATTCTCCATGAAGATCTCCTTCGTCACTTGGTTCATCGCAGTTAGAGTCTGTCATCCATAGTTTCACACGCCTTAGATAGTGCATCTCTTACAGTCAGATCGAGAGAGCCAAAACGATGATCCGAAGAGCATTATTCGTTGAGGGATTGAAATCAGGTTTATTTACTGAAGGGTTTTATGTTCTGAGTTATTATGATTCTTTCATTAGCGTTTGGCTTCATATCTCTTTCTTTTTCGTTCATCATCCTCAACACCATGTCGTCGGAAGTTGTAGCACGTACAGGATTGTTTGCTGCCACACCACCATCGATAAGGTTGAACTCCCGAGTGCTCCCTTCATCGTCTTTGGTCTCGAAGCAATGGCCGGGGAGGTACGTCGGAGCTGCAGATGTGCTAACGCAAACATCCGACAGAAGAGCATCCTTTAATGGCGTGGACTTCGTCTACAGTCAACGAGGCATTCACTATATAGAGATCTACTTGAACGGAGAGGTAAGCGAGGGGACAAATATATACACATACCTCAAAGGTTGAGAAGATGATGGGTTGAAGAAACTTGATGTCGAAGGTAGGGATGACTACGTTGGTTAGGGTTTGACTCAGCTTCGTATCACCCAGCAGTTGCTGTACTTTGGAGTGCAGATACTTGCCATCGTACTTAGGTCCGGTGACTGCTCCAAACAGATTCAGCAGTGGATTGAGAAGACCAGCTCTGCAACAAGCGAATCGTATATAGGCGTCTTCTTGCTATGAAGAATCAACAGAATGAATGATCCCACTGACTTCTTCCGTGGGAAGATCTTTGGGCAATTATCAAGATAGAACTGAATGATTTGCTTTGCAGTAAAAAGTGGTCTTTTATCCTTATCAGGTGCCGTGAGCATGGCGGTGACGAGTCCTCCGGTGCTCGTTCCAGCAATCACGTCGAAGTAGTCTGCTATTCTCGCGTCTGCTCCATCGAGTTCCTGTTGCCAATCACATTACCATGAGTGAGCGAGCCAAGAAATGCAAGTGCTGCAGAAGACAGCACCACCAGATTGATATATATACTTGGAGCTTGGATTCCAGGAAGGCAAGCAGGGTTGCTGGGATCAGCCCACGCACGCCGCCTCCATCTATGCTCAGAACCGTGACCAGCTTTCCCAGAGCAGGTGGAGGGTTTGCACTGAGGTCACCGGTGGTAGCCATCGTAGGCGATGAGAGTCTTGTGGCGAAGAGCTATATGATTGGCATATATAGGCAAGCCAAGTTAGAACATAAACACAAAGATAAGCATCATTAATGATTTAGTCGAAACAAAATTATATAATTAATTATCTTTAGCATTTCGATCTTTATATTTTTTAAATTTAATTTCATTTCTCTTAATATCATCGACTTTACTCACAAAAATACCGTAAGATCTATCATTAAATATGTGCTAACTCTGTCCAACTTCAGTTTATTACTGAGCATATGCAGTATTTTCGTAGACAAACGATATCGAATGTTTCGCTTTAATAAATATAAAAAATTTAATATAATTTTTTTAAAAATATAAATATTTAATTATATGAGATATCATTTTATTAGTTTTGAGTAATGATGAAGGATTTCTTATTATAATCTCTTCGTTCGAGGAAAAGTTTGTAGTTTGACTTGATCTAATGGATTTTTGCTGTGGAATGCATCTTCTAGAAATTGCAGTTGAATGGAAAAAAGAATCATAAAATCTAAGCAAGCTTCCATTGTTGATGGATCAATCAGATGTGAGGTGATTGACACACTAAATGAAGTTAATTTGTTGCAGGAATCCTGCAACCACAAGCAAACAGCCTCTGTACTCATCCCTTGGAAAAGTATGTTCTAACTCACTGCAATATTACAAGCAAATGCGATACGATTAAGATGCTTGTCTACCACAACCAACCAACCAATGGAGAGCCATGAATCTTTTGCTTGCAGGATTGGTGATCTTGGCTTGTTAGTGATGAAGACTTCCAATGCATGAACAATGGACGTTCTACCTAAATGATCTCTTCCTGCTTATAATATAGTGACAAACAGGATTAGTGATAGATTGCAGGGTCTGATGGCCTCCTCTTTCCTAACACCTTCAACCAATGGGCTGGTGATAAGTTACATGGCGGCTGATGTTTGTTTCCTGTAGGGTTGTCCGATGTGCTTCCAATCTCATTCATTCTCATTCATACTCGACACGGCTCTGACTTCTTCAAGTTAAAGAGGTATTATATTCATCAAGTGGATACAAGTTGATATCCGCTTTCTAACACCCGAAGGTATTATATAATATCATCGCCAAGATTACATCAAGTCTTTACCAGCTAATCTAGATGACACCTTCCTCTATGAGTTGACTCAACCTCTTGATCTCTAACTTTAGGATCGCAACCTGAAGAATACATAGCCACCAACTCAGCACATGATGATGCTTGGAAGCTCCCAAAGGTGTTGATACGAGAAAAAGAAAGGGCATCTCTTTCAGCTATTGCTTGCTCTATCTCTGCCCGTTGTAGTGTCAAAAGCTCCTCAGACCGCAGGCCTTCACTCACTCTTAGGTCAGTTCTTGTAGCAGCATCGACTGCCTCCTGAGATGGCTTAGGATGAAAAGCAACTGAAGAACTGTGCATTGAGCTATGCTCCTTCCACTAGGAGGGATTACATAAAAGAGAAAATGGAAGAAATCAAGTTAAGTCCAAAACAGTGAACTATGATTACACTCCAAACCTCAGCTTTGTGAGAGGATAAAGAAGCCTCCATTTCGTTCAAAATCTTGTGTAGCCTCTGTACTTTACTTCTGAATGTGGTAGAGCCATCGGGGAGCTCAGCTTGGTGATCCTGGCAAGTCGAGTTGTCAAGTTCAAGTGCAAAGAAGAAGACGGTAAGTGTAGACAGACACAAGATACTGGACATTCAAGAACTCACCAATCTGAAACCCTTCCTCTCTTCCGGAATGCCCCTCGCCGACTACAAAACAGTGTATGAATGTAAGAGCATAAACATCCTATCACCACAGGATGATCTCTAGAAGGAATTGGTGGATACGGATGAACCAAAAGATTTCAAGTAAACTAAACTGATAAGCACAGACCTTCCAGAAATTACTGCCTACATTGCCGGGCTCCTTTGAAATTGTACCATTTCTCCGTGCTAGTAACCATGAAGATCGCAAGACAATTAATAAACATGAAGGAATGTTTCTGTTCGCAATGCTCTATCTTTTATCCAAACGTAAGACACAACTTCTCTATGCACATCTCAAGTGGTCACCCTGGAGGCATTACAGCAATCACGACACGGGTCTTTCAGAATCCTACAAGGTAGAAGCTTTGGTTTGTTGGAAGAAGGCTCGTAGACCTAGAAATGTTCCTTTTTTTTCTACGGACATATAGGCACTAGTATTATCATCTCAATTCTCAGAATTCTTAGCAGCATTATACTAGAATTCCTCAAGATGTGATGAATTCTGAAGCATAAATTGTTAACAGAACATATTTTTAAGACACAAAAAGATTCCCTCAAGTTGGAGAGACTTACATGAGCAGGATGATCAAATTTCTTAGCACGGCACACCTTCCTGTGACCTGATCTCCAGTGAAGAATCTGACATATTTCTGAGAGCTGCAATTTCCAAGAAACTGTTAATTCTTTGTTTGTTATGTAACTAAAGATAATGGAAACCTGTTAAATCAAGATGATAATGCTTAGAAGTGCATATAACATATAACAAAAGAATACATAACTATAACCAAAACACACTGATTGAGAACTCAGGAATCAGCAACATCTCACCCTCACCGGAGAGGCCACTTCGGAAATTGAAGAAAACAGGGCAGATCTTGTGCCTCCACTGAATGATCAAGCACAAGAGGATGGCCTCACACTGGTTCATAGACATGGCCCATGGATGACAACAACAACTACTAGACCACTAGGCTCGGTTGTGGAATCAAAAGAACTGGACATATTAGACACTACAAAACTTGGCTTAGAATATTTGAAAATGCATAAAATTTGTTGTGGTTCATGATTTAGGATTTTAGGGACCTAAGGAAGGAGACTAGACATTTAAGATAGCACCCAACAGGATTTAGAAAGCATCACACATAGTAGGATTTAGATAGCATCATGTCTGGTCTTTACTCATTATTTTGTATATCCAAATCTTCTCATGTTGAAATTTTCAAAAAAGAGGAATATCTCAATCAGTGTGCAACAAACATGCCCTATAAATTTGTCGGGGTGACGCTGGTTCGTGCAACCCCAAACGGCATGGGAGGGGAGCGATCGTCATCCCAAATTACTGGTGGCACATCCGACGTGGCGTCGCATCTTCCTCCCGAGGTTCCGTGCTTGCGCTGGCATGGTTGGGGGTCGTGTCCACGTGCGAAATCCATAATATGCCCTATCACTCCCCTCCCCCCAACGAGCATGCTCCGGGATCCTCATGAGGGGCTGAGGGCACAGTTGGGTCGTCAATGCGGCATCGTCCCGACCTTTCCGGTGCGGTCCTTATCGGGACGGCGCTAGTTTGTGCGGCCCTAGACGAAGTGGGATGGGAGCAACCATCATCCCGAATTCCTGATGGCACATCCGACATGGTGCAGCGTCTTCCTCCTGAGGTTCCGTGCTTGTGCTGGCGTGGTTGGGGGTCGTGTCCACATGTCAAAATCCATAATATGCCGTATCACTTCTAAAGTAAGTTAAAGGCTTCGAGTAAAACTAAAACCTACATATGTAACTTCTGATGGCTAAGTATTCAGTTTGATCCACTTTTAGGAAATGCAAGTAATTGCTCGACTAAAACAGTGTTTACGTGGGGTTAGGTTGTTAGTAGGTTCACAATTTGACATATTCTAATAGGCATTGGTTCAAAAGGTGTAAGTGGGATATGGCAGGTAGATTCCACCAAATTCTAAAGTGGAAACTTCTCAAGCCTCTAAATTCAAATAAACAGAGTCTGAAGTTGTACATTGATGTGATTTTTGAAGGCACTACAGGCTTCAAGGGCAAAAGATATATGAACATTGACATTGACTCAGATTATCCTTTAGTTTGACCATAGCATGTTGGTTACTTCTGCAAAAGATGTTAATCAAGTAAGCATATGCAGTAACCACTAATGCTCCAATTGTTGGGTACTGTCCTTGCTTCTGGTATTGGTGGTGTCTGTGCTTGTTCTTGACTACTACTGCTTCACAAACCCAATTACCAAAGAGCATTTACGAGAACTCATCTCTGTTAGAAATTATGAAATCATACCTTTGACAAAAAGAAAGAAGACATGATCAAATCATCATAAGGCTTGCCTTGTGAAATCTCTAACCAAATGAACGGCAACAGTCGGGAAGTCGGATTACCAGTAGAGGACGGGCCTTACAGCATTTACACCTCCAGAAGGCGGCAGCCTTGCACACGGAGCAGAGCCTCGCGGATGCATTGGCGCAAGCGGATGCGCATGCCGGAAGGGCGGTCGCGCACTCGGGGTCCGGCTTCGCCCCGTCTATCTCATCGGGGCGTAGGCGCTCGACCCGCGGTCTCCAACCGGATAGCGCCACCAGGGCGAGGAGGAGGGTCGCCACCACGGCGACGACGCCGGGGAAATCGAGGAGGAGCATTTATGCGACGGTCGTATTGGATGTACGGTTTGGGCGCATCGCCATCCTATGACATGAACTTGAGGCGAACAGCAACGGCGATGATGCGACGTGATCAACGAAGGAAGCCTCGAGACAACGCGTCGCCTTTGACCGAGAGCGAAAGGTCGAACCGATGAGTTTGACTCGAACTTGAATAAGTAAGCCCAGCTTTGGGTTTTGATATGCTGGTAATATCATATAATTGTGAAGCATACACAATTCTACAAGCTATTTCATCTGTCATATATTAGCCATTACATAAATCTGTATGCTCATTCGTAAAGGAAATTGCGAATCGAGCAGGAAGAGAATGACAGATCATTTCAACTTGTTGGTGCTGCTCCAGAAGTCAAATCTTCACTGGAATAGGCGATCGGTGAACTCGGTTCCCTGTACCACTGGTTCTCTTGGCGTGTCAAGAAGCACGCCTCTGCATCAAATAATTCAAACAAGCACTAAGATTTTGCAATTGGATAGAGAAATGGCAGGATTAGAAACCCACAGGTACGTATGAATGGAAATGGACAATACATTTACCTGAGACGAACACATCCTTGTATTCATCATCATCATATACGAATGAAGGAGGCTCCGGCGAACCAACACCGACGATGGTGCTTCCGCTGATCGAGATATGTGAAGAACATTGAAGGGTTAGTAAAAGCACCAATGCTCAAATTCAAAAGCCAAATGTCATCACTGATTATTTGTTCATGAGATATGCGATCGAACCAATCGTATTAATAAGCAAAATATAGTCATAAATCAGGCACAAATATCATCTCAGAACAACTGTCTTGTAGTTCTGAGATAACATTATGCAGAAAAGGAACTTTCTTGTAGTTCTGCTATCTGTATTCTATGTCAAAAAAAATGATGGTTTAACAGGGCCAACACGGCCGGCATTGTTTCCATAAAATTTCACGACCTGGACTTCCATCAAGTGTAATTTTCAGCCAGTTGCAAGCACAGTTCTGCTGAATGCTGAACCAAACTCAGTCACCATCCACAATAAGGTTTTATACTTCAATCCAAATGCAATAAAACATGTAAGTTGGAGGATGCTTCCAAGGGCTCAGTCATGAATGTTTACAGGGTCGCACAATTTATGCCGTAGTGTCACGGACAAACTTCTTAACAGGGTGTTTGATGTAATGCTTATGTATGTCCGTGTCTTTTGGCATGTTCATGCCTTGTACAGCAGGTAGAGGGGCGGCCGAAGGCTTAATAGTCCCATTTTAGTTGGGTTGGTGGCCTCTTCAGGCTTGTAAATAAAAGTTGTGTCATGTGGACACGTGAGAGAGATTCTCGGTCTGTAATGGACCATTTTACCCTTTGTGGTGCCACTGTTCAGAGCTTGTAAGGTATGTTTATAATTTGCATTGTCTATAAAGTGTTTTTCGGAGATGTTTGCTTGTGGATCCCGATTGAGGCGTTTTCTTTAGCCCGTTCTCTCTTTTGTTGGTCCTAAGGGACAATGGGAGGCTTCGGGGAGGCTGACCTTTGCGGACGGACACGCAAGGGTGCCGCACGACTTAGGCAAAACCAGCTAAGGTCGTGACATTATGGTATCAGAGCCGAACAAGCACTCATAGAAACACTTAGCATGCAAACGTGGGGGACCTAGCGGGGCTGCGTTGAGGGCAGTCAGCACACGCGCGACCGTTTGGGGGGAAAACGGGCATAGAGATGTAGGGAAAAGGAGTCGCTTAGAGGAGCGGGCATCCGAGATTGGCATTCAGAGGAATGGCCAACCCTTCGCGCAAGAGGCACCACGAGAACAGGCAAGCTTGGAAGAATGCGGAGCGCACAAAGGTTGGGATGGCTGAGTTTGAGCTACGGCTCAACGTTGACAACTATACTTGATGGTGCTCTAGGCAAGCGAGGCGCTTGGCAAGAATGAGACCATGCAAGGTGGAATGAGTTGCTCAACGACCAAAAGAGTTATGCAAAGCTCACAGAGGTGAGGGGAATTGCTAACTCGAAGAATTTGGTACTCATGCATGGGCTTGTATGCGGACGATGGAATGTTCGTGGCCATCCCAAGGCGATCGAGACTCGGCGCCATGGAGCATTGAAACTTTCTCTTCGGCATGTGAAGGATACGTCCGTAGGAGGCTGAAGTGTGCAACAAGTTCAGCATGTTGCTAGGCCTTGAGGGGCGCAGCGGGGGCTGTATTGACGAGGAGGTGCAATCTAGCAAGTGTGTTTGCAGGAGGCAGAACAATGCACAGTTTGTTCAGCAGATCGGAGTAGTCCAAGGGGATGGTGGTCTCCGAAACGAAGAGAGATGTTGCTCCAATGGGACAGTTATCCAGGAGGGATAAGTCCCAGCTCTCCAGAGGGAGAATCATGTGCGACGGACTGCACATGTTGAGGAGGAGTACCTCTACAAACAACAACTCCACGAAGCTCGATGGACTGAGCAGGCGGCGAGGAGTCATCGCATGATCTCGCTTGAGAGAATGCATTGGTGGATGCATTGCGAGATCAAGTGGGGGAGCGACCCAAAGCAACTCAAATGGAGGCACACTTGGAGTCGATATGGAAATCGAATTCAAGGGAGGGCTGACCCGTGGAATGGTGGGCGCGAGGGCCACCATCGACTCAATGCAAAAACGAGGAGCGGAGCAACTTGGGTGTAACTTGGCGAAGTACCCAAGCCGCATGAAAGGAGCCAGCATAGAAGTTGGAACATGGAGCAGAGGCACAGTGCTTTCCCTAGACAGAGGTCAAGGACATGAACTCTTGTAGAGGCAGGAGTAGAATCATGTTGTTCCTTGGGTCCTTCATTCTGACAGAGCGGACTCATCTTGCATGGTGCCAAAGACGAAGGGAGCTTCGGGGCACATACACCTTATCTCGGAGGAGCATTTGATGGAGGAACTAAGGCGACTCAATTTGCGGAGGCGAAGTTGAGTTCAGAAGGCCTTAGCACGGGGCAAGAGGACGCAGAGGCGGGTACTCTTGAAGAATATGCCACAGTGTTGCCATTCAAGTTGCCATGAAGGAAGCGGTGCGCAGCGGAGATTGTGCTGGTAGGGGCAGAGGCCCAGGATCCAGACAATGGTGCACTAATTGTAGCGAAGTCGGGGGACTTCGGGAGCTACTAGGCGACAGACTGTCCTAGAGCGGTGCTTCATCTAGGTGTGACCCAGGAGTGGGTGAATGAAGGTCGATTGCCAAAGGAGCGAACAAAACCGAAGGTGGAAGAGATCCTGCGATGTATTGGCAGAGGCCACACATGGAGGGTTCACAATTCGAGTTTATTCCACAAGGATCAGAATGCAATGGAGATGTCACCAGGAGGCGACATGGTGCAGCGGATCGTGGTGAAACAGTTCGTGGCAATGCGACACACACGACATAGTCCCGGGAGGGACTAGATCATATGGAGGTATGATCGAGAGCTACTGGAAGCTCCACTTCGGTGAACAACACGACGGCAAGAAGGGCTTTGGATTCAAGGGGTGAAGGCCATGGTACCGCAGAGGCGGGTCTTCCGGGCGTGCATCGAATCTTGCATCGGATGAAAACCTTGGTCATCAGCATATGGGGGCTGTGTTCCACCAAGGGAAGAGTTCGAATGCAAGTACCAGTGAGTCCCATGGGAGGGACTTGATCATGCAGAGGTATGATCGAAGCAGCTGGAGAGTTGGACTGCTCCAGAGCTCATATTCGCTTAAGGGAGCCCGACAAGTCAAAGGACAAGGTCGAGTAAGCGGACGTTGCTACCAAGGAAGCTAAGGAGAACAGAATCGGTGCAAACTCTACAACGTGATGGTAGAGGCCATGCATAGGAGTTGCAGTCTGTCTTTCCATCGACCAAACGGACTGCTTGGAGAACACAGAGGTGTTGAAGCAGGGGGTCGAAAGGGGCGAGGAAGCGACGACAAGTCCAGAGGGACTTAGCTACCCAAAATCAAGCATCGGTTAGAATGGAGGTGGACTCAGAGGAGTGCCACAGAGACATATCTACTGATCGTGAAGAAAAGGGATGCAGATGCGAGGCAACGGATAGTAGGGCCATGGGCATGGCAGCGCCATGGTACCGCAGAGGCGGGACTTCCGTGAAAGTCATTGATCCCTTGCTCTCATGGAGGGAGAGCGCTTGGTCGTGAAAGGGGCCGAGGAGGTGGAGCATGCAGAGGCAATCTCCAAGTACCGAGACAAGGCTGAAGGGCAGAGGCCGAGGAACTTCGTAAGACCGGTGTCAACAAGTTTCTCATCAAGATAGCCGTAAGTGAAGAACTTCGGGTCATGCAAGAGTGCACGACCAAGGAACGAAGCAAGCAGTACGCGGTGCTGTACCTTTACTACTCAGTGGAGTAGGCGGCAGGGTTGATGGAGAAGACGGTACAATCCCAGAGGCGACCTCATCTATCAGAGAATTACTCCAAGCTGGGGTGAAAACTTCCTACATTCCAGAAGTTCAATGGCATTGAGAAGGTGAATCACAGTAACTAAACTCAACGCAAGGAGTGCAAACACTTCAAGTGCTTCAGAAGTGTGAGCAAAGAGCAGGCGAAGGCCAGTAACCAGCTCGACGCATGAAGTACAACCTCGAGGAGGCGGGCGAAGTCAAGTAACCTTTGCCTTCTCAACTCTTAAGAGGATGGGCGAAACCGAGTACCCCAATTCTCTTATCTATCCAGCAGAGGAGCTCTGCACAAGTTCAAAGACCCTTCGAAGATAATGGAAGACAATAGTTGTCAAATCCTCACCAACGGTGATCAGTGCTACTGAGAGTAGATTGTCCGCTTCATTTCCCAACGAAATGCCAATCGAAAGCGGAAGTGATGCGAACCTACTTGGATGTGACAACTAACTGAAAGAAGAGTCAATGAGCAGATTTTGTGGAGGAAGGACCCAAAACTTCAGAAGTTTGCGAGACGATGCTCGTTAAAGCTCCAACAAGTATCCACCCAGTTCGAGCAGCATGTGGAATTTATGAGAGACTGACGCAGTAAGGATGGTCTTTTCCTTCATCTAGGAGATCCGCAGGAATCAATGAGGATCAACACAACTCAGCCAACCCCACACCAGAGTCAGAGTCATTGGCGAGTTGAAGCAGCATGGCGGATCAAAGGTTCGACTACTCAAAAACAACAGCGGAGAGCAGCTGGGAGTCAAGAGGCGCATTGTAGCTGGAGCAGAAGATTGAAGATTCAGCAAAGGCGAGAAGTTGCAGTGTCGACAAAGGCTTCAACGAGGACGTCGAAGGAATAAGTGGGGGAGAATGTCACGGACAAACTTCTTAACAGGGTGTTTGATGTAATGCTTATGTATGTCCGTGTCTTTTGGCATGTTCATGCCTTGTACAGCAGGTAGAGGGGCGGCCGAAGGCTTGATAGTCCCATTTTAGTTGGGTTGGTGGCCTCTTCAGGCTTGTAAATAAAAGTTGTGTCATGTGGACACGTGAGAGAGATTCTCGGTCTGTAATGGACCATTTTACCCTTTGTGGTGCCACTGTTCAGAGCTTGTAAGGTATGTTTGTAATTTGCATTGTCTATAAAGTGTTTTTCGGAGATGTTTGCTTGTGGATCCCGATTGAGGCGTTTTCTCTAGCCCGTTCTCTCTTTTGTTGGTCCTAAGGGACAATGGGAGGCTTCGGGGAGGCTGACCTTTGCGGACGGACACGCAAGGGTGCCGCACGACTTAGGCAAAACCAGCTAAGGTCGTGACAGTAGGGATGATTTCACTCATGCCCTTGCGAAAATTGGAAAATTCTGATTTATCCATTGAAAACTTGAGACGAACAATGCTACATGGAGCTCTATGAACAAGATCATTTCAAGGTATAGAGCTTCAAACAACTGCATGATTGAAAAAATGGATGCAAGAATTATGTATGTTATTTTGTGAAAGATCCTGACTCATAACAAGTACTTGCCTCCTATTTTACTCTCATACATGTATTCAACTTTTTTTGTCTCCATTCGTCCATTCAGGGGTGTCAGCCATAGGCATGCCACAAACATGGAGAGAAGAAATTTCTAGTGCATCTTCAACAGAATGTTTGGATAACTTGCTTTCTTAATTTGCTTGCTCGCTTATTTTTATTTGATATTGCAAAATTAGCAGACAAACTCAAAGTTTGCACAGGAGTTTAGAAACTGAACATCAGCAAGTTAAAGCTACACAATTTCCAAGACATGTAAGTCAGAGAAACAAAGTCATTTAATTCAGTTAAGCAAAAGGAAAACAAGCTTCAAAATGGGTGTGGAAGCAGCATAACATGTACAGAATCTAAACAGAATCCAGTAAAATATCAGCTTATGAGTTCATGCCAAACCCAAAGCCGTTCATATCTAACCTAAGCAAAGCTGGTGATCATCTTACCTTCCTGACATGAAAACAGCATCGTACTGTCCGCGACTGGCAGCAAGCACACGTTTTTTCAACCTTTTAAGAGATGGAAGGACTTCAAAAGCAGGAGGCTCTGCAAAGCAGAAGCAACATTTCTTAATATGCAAGTGACCAGTTATTAGAAAGAGACACTATAAGCATAAAAAAGGTGCAATAGAAATATATACCAAGATCATTTATACAAACATCTTGAGATACTCCATTTTGAGTGATCTCACCAAGCAACACCAGTGGGTCATATGAACTAATTTGGTCTAGCCGAAGTCGCTGCACAAGAAATAATCTAAGTAGGTAGAAACTAAAGGCACAATTGGTGATGCATGTCAAGTTTAATCAAAGTTATATGTTGTTGCCTTGTAAACTTCGGCAGTTGAGCATGCTTCTTGAGGCTTTATGAGAACCATAGGCAAGTCCAGTGGCAGTGGACGTGGAATATCCTCAACAACCTGCAAAAATATCCTTCGAGAAAACCATCAAACTCAATACTAGTTAACCAAATCAGAACAAAAATTATGCATTGTGCCTTTCCCATCCCGACACAGAAAGAACATGAAGATAACCAAGAAAATGCTTATAAGAAAGGTAGAAACACCTCACGTCCAAGGATGCCATGTTAAAATATATTAATTTCAGGATTGTCATTATGCAGTTAATCATAAGCAAAATAAACTAGACACGAAGTTCAATATAGTGTGAGTTTTTAATCATGACACATTCAAATATTTCTGAAACTCTCGATCAGTTAAATCCTTCTTGAAGGATAATTGTGAGCTACTACAAATGCCTACTAAAATGAATCTCCAGTTTTGACAACGTCCATAAGATAATGAACTGTGTTCTAGTATAAGCTATGATACCAGATGCAGATACCATGTCCAAATGATACATGCATCTATCTGTGACTCTGGACTAACAGGGATACTCTTGAGTTAAAACTGCTTAACATATAGCAGGAAATTAATCAATTGGAGGTTGCTAAACTCGAACTCAGCATTCCATATTTGACATTTTTTTCAATCCTGTAGAGAAAATGCTCTGTTCTTCTGATAATAGCTTCTTTAACATGAGAACCGTAGAGGAATTTTCAACAGAAATTTCATACACGTGCTAAAAGGAAACTACAAAGAGACAAACGATCGCAAATAATTTCTACCATGTTAGCATGAGCTAGATTGGATTTTCAAAAGATACACACATGACCAGATGATATTTAGCTATATAGTCTCTATCGAGGGAAAAAGGAAACAATAGTTTTGCAACATCTATGTGATGCATACCTCTCCCCTACCAGTACAATATGCTGCTCCATGCGAGAAAAAGAAGGGGACATCAGAACCAATTTCACCTGACCATTCCTGAAGTTCCTTTTCGGTAGCAGGACAGCCACTAAATTGATTAGCAGCCCATAATGCAGTTGCAGCATTACTACTTCCACCTCCAAGACCAGCACCAGTAGGCACCTTCTTATCAAGATGAATCTGTATGTAATGTGGACATGGACATTAATTTAAAATCTCTAAGAAAGAATATATACTTCAAACAATTTCAGACTTTGCCTCAAAACATATGGATTTACCCAGAAGAAGTTATCGGTACCAGTTTTCTTTCTATAAAGGTTGAGTGCCTTGATGATCTGACATTTAACAACACAGAACTCCAGAGTAAGAGAAGATTCCATGAAAGCTTATGACATGAACAAACGTTTTTTTCTGTATAGTACAAAACTCAAGTCTAGTTATCTCAAACATCCGACAATATCCACCTGAAGACAACATATGATACTTAAACATACCAAGTTTCTTTCATCCAGTGGAACACCTGACACATTAGCTGACAAGCGATCTCTGGTCTTAGTTGGCGACAAGGAGAATTTGATAGTATCTCCTAAACTTATAACCTGAAAGTTTGAGAGATATATAAGTAAAACAATCATAAATCATAAATTAAGAAGATAAACACTGAAACTGTAACCCCAAAAAGTTTTCCATATCTATACAACAGCAACTTGCCTCATCACTGACATAAAAATCACCAAACAAGAATAAGCATCCAGCACTTCACAACAAAAGTGTAATTGGTTCTAGTAGCCAAATAACTCTTCAATTGCAAACACTACCACACTGGAAATTTCAACTATTATTGCTACGGTGCTGGGGCCGACAAATGAGGCCTATAAACTAAGATTAACAACAATCGTACAGAGGTACGAAATAAATTAATAACAGAAAATGCAATCCCTTTTCCTAGCTATTTAACTTGCAGCGAGTAAAAGCTTTAAACTTACATGAAACAGCGATGCCAAATCATGAAAACCATCTTCCCGCTTACCAGTAATCCTCAAAAACACGTTTATCTGCAGGTCACACGACCACAGAGACACAGATCAATTCAACTGCCATGGCAACGGTATCAACGAGAGAAGTCCGAGTGTTCAGGGCCAACTACCTTGCACGGCGAAAAGAGGGACAGCCTAGAAAGTCCAGTGTTCTTATCCACTTCATCCGCCAACTTGTTCAACCTTTCATCCGGATCATACACTACCTAGAAACCAAATTGCCTTGAGAGAATGCCCTAGAATACACCGATTGAAATAGCAGAACCACAATTACGGCATTTAATTTTGTAATTCCGCGCACCTCCACTTGCCTCCTCCCAGATGTTGAGTCAGCCATGATTCTATGCGACGGACGACTCCTCGTCGTCCTCCTCCAACATGAAGTCCCGAGGCCAAAGCAAGGAGTGGGAGAAGCCGCCCCTTTCTTGAAGAGTCCGCTGGATCTCTTCCCATCGAAACTGAAAGGGTGGGGGTGGTGGGAGAGGAGATGGGATGAGGCCATCATCGTATCGGAACGGGAGGGGAGGGGATCGCCGCGGGGGGGATGGGTTTGTGTGTGGGGAGCGAGCTCGGAAGAACAGAAGTATGTCTCAACAATATTATATTATTGGGTGATTTATCAGACCAGTCATAAACTTTAGAACCCGATCGATTGCAGTCGATTCCGACTCAATTTACGCTATAGAACAGAGAAATCAATCACACTCGAGCTTAATCGGACCGAAATTAGATCGCACATCGAACCCGCATGAAATGTTTTGAATATCGAGTCATTATCCTCACCGCAGTGCGCAGAAGTGACTACTCGCGGGGTAATCATACCATCCGCTTTCTTCTCCTCCCGATATGATGTACGGAGGTCTGAAGACTCTCCGGTCATATTACTGCCATCTGCGAGATGAGATATGAATTTATTTTTGGCACAAAATCGATTATTTTTGACAATCTTATTCGCACATCGGTGAGCAGATTCTCGTCAAAGAGAACTGGCGGTCTCCGTAGCACTGGAATGAAAGTGAATCCCAGCCGTTCATCTTCCGGGGTCAAAAACAAATATTTAGAGGACTAATATGCAAAAGAGTTCAAACCATGAACAAACCCGGTTGAACAGAACCGGACCGGACCAAAACAAGTGAGCCGAACCGTTCGTGTCTTCCCTTATTTCTTGCCCATTCTTCCCCGTTCTTAGTTTCCGCGGATTGCGAGCCGTCTTCTCTTCCCCTTTCGCCCACGCTGAGCGCTCGTTCGCTGGTTCTAATGGCGAATCCGTTCCATGGATCTGGTCCTCTTCGATCGAGGTTTATCATCTTCTTTTCTCTTCTCTCTCTCTCTATCTCTCTTTGGAATTTTGCTATTTTTTGGTTTTGTTTTGTATCTAAGATGACCTAGATTTGGCCTCTCGGGGTTTGGGCTGCAGAGAGGGCCTCACCTCGAGGCCAGCCGCGGCCTCGGATGACATCCAGTTGCAGATCGATCCGATACACGCGGATTTGGACGATCACATCACTGGCCTCCGTGGAAAGATCCGACAGCTGAAGGGCGTGAGTATTTTTTTCGCTTCTCTTGATGGAAATGCGTTTGGAGTTTGTTGATCTTGGTTTTCTTAGCTTATGTACCTTGAGTTGGTTCTTTTCATTTTGGATGCGTTTTTATAGTTGATGGAAAAGTCGGATGTGAATAAAGAAGATATTGGCAAAATAAAGAACAAAATTTGGTGATCGTTTAGAGATGCTATTGGCTTCGAACGTTTTAGGTTTGTTCCTGGTAATAATTGGTGTTCTTAGGGCTGACTCAATCTGGATCACATAATGGTTTGTCGTTGAAATGTTGCTTGGTTGCATTCTATTTGAGTTTTTCCAGGATCTATGGAAATTTTGGTATTATTTTTTCTTGAATAAGCCATACATTATTAAGATTCTGGTACTTATTTACATTTTTGGGAAGAAAAAGAACATGATTATGATTCTGTTGGGTCGTGCTTAAAGATTCTACAAAAGTAAGTTAAGATTTTCTATGTCTGAGATGATTGGTTATTGAGATAGATCCGAGGATGGTAAATACAATCATAAAGCACAAGGCACGGAGATTCATTGGAGAACGAATTATGATGTGCTTAATTAATCAACAAAAGTTAACAAATGTCATTCTTTAAAATCCTTAGAAAGCTGATCCACCCCGGTGGTGCCACCAATTAAACAAAAGCAAAGTTGTATAAATATATGCAAACAAATTCGATTAACTGCACATTATTTTCTATCCTTAAGGGTATATGCGATGCAAACTTTCATGAGATAATATCTAAGAAGAAAAAGAAGCTGGAAGCTTTATCGTGTACTGCTAGACACTTAAGCACCAACGGGTTTTGGGTTTGCAGTATTTCATTATCTATGCAACTGTATTTATCTTATAATTATGAATATTCTAAGTTTTACATCTTCGATGGGCTTCAACTTATGAAAACATATATGTGCTTGGAATAAATGTAACCTCAATGCTTTGTTTTATAAGAATGACCTTTATAATCGTCTGATAATGTTGCTAACGTGATTTATAGATTGTTTCATTTAGCATTTTCTTTTCAAGATAAGTCTTTGTCATAATTTCTTTCCTTGCCCGGATTTTGTGGCTTCTCTGTTTAACAAAACTTATATTTGGCATACCAGGTAGCCCAAGAGATTGAAAATGAAGCCAAGTTTCAGAAGGATTTCATATCTCAGTTGGTAATTTCAGTTATTACTTATTAGTCAGTTTTGGCAGTTTCAATTACCGCATGCACTTCCCCAGTGCGCCTACGTGCTTAATTTATTGAATTGCTGAACTATAACTATCTATTTAACTTTAATTGTTCACACTCTTAATTTTTGAAGAAAAAGGACTATCACAATTCTTTATATTAGTTTCATGATATATTTGCTTTCGGTTTGTGTATGTACTCTCCGAAAGTTCCTTAATTGCATTCATAGAACTACAAAAATTATATTTCATGTTTATGAAAAAATGGAGATTGAGGTTATAATGCTAATTTGCTTCATGATATATTTGCTTTCATGATATATTTGCTTTCGGTTTGTGTATGTACTCTCCGAAAGTTCCTTAATTGCATTCATAGAACTACAAAAATTATATTTCATGTTTATGAAAAAATGGAGATTGAGGTTATAATGCTAATTTGCTAGATGCTTTTGTGACTGTTGGCATATTTATTATGTAAGTGCTTAGATTTTCTTAATATCTTTTAGACATTATGTTAAATTCATATGGCATTGCCATGGTTTGGTATTTGAACTTTTATATACTGGGGATGAGTGGTGATGAGTGTTTGCTTTTTGTTCCTTTGAATAGCAGTGATCTCTCCTAAAGATAATGCATTTGCTTCGGTGTCTTGATGATTTTGCTTCCTAGGAAAGGATTATTAATATTAGGTATTGTAACTCCTAATATCTATATATTTGGATATCTGTAAAATGCTTATATATTTGGATATCTACTAGATCTTGTTCATAGTTTATATTCTAATCATTATTTGATACATTTTTTTTCCCTTAAAACAGCAAATGACTCTCATAAAAGCTCAGGCAGGGGTAAAGAACAACGTGAGGAGGATTAACAAGAAAATTATCCAGCAGGGCTCAAACCATGTTTTACATGTTGTCCTGTTTGCTCTCTTCTGTTTTTTTCTAATCTATCTATGGTCTAAATTTTCCAAAAGATGAGGGAAAAAGATGTCAAAGAAGAATCAGAAGCTTGTCAGAATGGATAACATTTTTGACTCTATTCTTGATGAATTTATCACTTAGAACTAGAATCACTAGAACATTAAAATCATTCAGCCGCTCAGGATACTTGAGCTTAATGATTTGCTGGTATCGATGAGAGCTTCTTTGTTTTGTGGGGAATATATTTCTTCCTGAGATGCTGAACCTTTTGGACTTGTGTAGAGACATTATAATGCAGTACGGTGTGGAAAGTTTCTCATCTTCAACAAGAATGTATATTGGTTATTTCTCATATCATGGGCTCCTAAATCCATCTTTTTTTTGTATCCTTGTATTTAAATGTAGAATTATTGTGTGATATGGAGGAGCATTTTTCTGATGACGATGGTTCTATGTTAAGCAGACAATTTGATGAACCTTTGTTGGAATATTTTGATACGTTGGATGCTGAATTAAGGAATCAGTGGCTCAAGTCGTAAACGAAAGCTTTGGTTGCTGATATCCAAGAGAAGTCTATAGAGGATGCAATCATCAAAGTTTCAGTTTGCCGTGTCAATCACTGCACTAATGGTATATTCATAGACACGCTCAAAACAGGTTTGTTTCTATACAGCATCAACCGCAGCAGCAGCAGCAGCTATCTTTGCCCTCTTTCTTTTATTTGTGGATGTCATGTCTCTAAGATTTATGGGCAAATGAAAAGTTGATCAGACTTGTTGGATCATAAACCATGGATGTTTACTACACGTACTCTCTTTGTGGTGTTCATCTCTACCTAATTCTAGCCATTAGTAATGTGATGTTCAGTCTTTGGCCAGCCATTCTCTGCGAGTGACATCAATAGAAAACTTCTCACAATGTCATTTTATTGGTCCATGCAATCAATGTGACGTGCTCAAGACAGATACACGTTGCTATTCCACCTCATAGATGTTTTAGACATTTGACGAACAAGATTTGGTAAACAAACAATACTAATAATAATAATAATAAAAGCAATTTTCAACTTCAACATGATTCAATTGTTTAAGCAGATGATCCAAAATATTAGTACCATGGATTTTGTTTTGGTTATAGATGCAAGAAGCCATGGGTGAGAGAAAAATGAAGACAGGGTAAAAGGGAATCGTTTACCATTTGATTTTTTTTTTTTGTATTAGGTGATAACTGTGGAATAGACATGTTGACATGAGTTGTTGGCTTCCAAGTATAGTCTAAAGATTTTTGTGTTGTGGCTCAGCTGGATTTGCACTTAAGTGGTGCAAAGATAAGAAAATGATAGGTTTATTAGCTATGCTATTGAGACCTAAAAGCAAAAACAATTTAATAACATCTCCTCTTCCCTCCACCAATAACATAAATATTTCTTACAAACAAATGGAACACTGTTGCATTTGAGTGTCAATTGCATCATAGTCTCAGTTCATTTCCCTTCTCCTACCTTTTCAACAATGTCACCCTCTTATCCCCACCACCACAATTAATTAGCTCTGCTGTCTTTTATTTATAGACTCCATAAACTTGCTGAAATCATACCTCTCTTCTTGAATCATCAGATCAGGTTCTGTTATGTTGAGAGCTTGTTTGTTCTGCATCTGGTGATGGGCTCAAAGTAGAGAAGATGGCCAAGAACAAGGTCAAAAAAGAGTTACCTTGGAACAACTAGCTCCCTTTCAGCCAAACCTTCCTCCTACCTCCGTCCATCTCACTTCTGTTGCTCTCTATCGTTCCATCCTCCTTACCGTGACCCATCCACAAAGTTACAATGGAAAGGAAACTTCAAAACAAGATGAAGAGGCTCAGCAGCTCAGACACCCTTAAAGGTCTGGTAGAAAGAGATCCTGGTCTTGTCCTCCTCCCCTCTCTCTCTCTCCCTCTCTAAAGATCACTAGACCTGCACTTTTCATTGTTGTCAGTGGAAGAATTGGTTAAGGATGAGGCATTTCTTCTCCATGGAATGGAGGAGATGGAGTGCGAGGAGGAGCTCCGCAGCAATGGGCTGGGAGAGAAGAAGCGCCGACTAAGCATGGAGCAAGCCAGAGCACTGGAGAAGAACTTCGAAGTGGAGAACAAGCTCGACCCCGCGAGGAAGCTGAGGCTGGCACAAGATTTAGGCCTGCAGCCACGACAGGTGGCTGTCTGGTTCCAGAACCGCCGCGCTCGATGGAAGACGAAGCAGCTCGAGCGCGACTACAGCAACCTCAAGGCTCAGCATGATGCCCTCAAGCTCGACTGTGATGCCCTCCGCCACGACAAGGAGGCTCTTATAGCCGAGGTGAGCATGCAGAACTCGAGATGTCGTCTCAAGTACTATACATGTGTTATCACATCCCTGGTGAACCATTCAGATCAAAGATCTCAAAGCGAAGAAGCTTTCAGCCTCTGAGATGGACGCAGCGGAGGAGGCGAGGCCTCCTCTGATCTGTAAGGACGGCGCTTCCGATAGCGACCGCAGCGTGGTGTTCAATGCTGAAGCAAACCGGCCTCATGGTTCCTCCTTTTCCTTTGACAACAAGGCTCGAGATGCGCAGGGCAGCTACTTGGACGAGGAGTTTTTGGGTGGGGAGGAGCTCTGCAGCAGCCTGTTCTCGGAGCAGCAGCAGCAGCAGCCGCTGCTACTTCTCGATGCATGGGACTATGACAACTTCAAATCGTCGCTGCAATAGTGACTTGTGCACAAAGGCCGGAGAGATTGGAAGAAAGAGAAACCAAACAGTGCAGTGCGGAAGTCTCTTTCTGTAAGGGCAGTGGGATTCAAAATGCGAGCTGTGAAAATAAACAATTTCATTTGTGCCGGTTGTTTTGGAAAACAAAAACATATAAGTAACACAATTGGTTAGATTAATATATCTTTCATTTTTAATGTATAGAATGTTAAAAATTATTTTAACATATCTTTTTATCAATAAAGTTATTAGAAACGAAAGGTATATTGAAATTATTTTCTTGTCTATCATTTTCGTATCGATTTATATGTTATGTTTTTCGTCAATGTAACTAACGATGTTAAAACAAATAAAATTATTTATTTTATTTTTAAAATTATAATGATGTTAAGGCAAATGAACAAATTGTAGTTACTTGTATTTGAACTCTATTAGCATTATAATATCTGTACTTAAAAAATTTATATTGGGATCTCTATGATTCTGAAAGTAAAATAAATAAATGTATTTATCCTAAAGTCATTATTAGTGAAAAATACAATAATGATATAACTTATTGGATCAATACAAAAGTGATAGATAAAATGATAATTTTAATTTCTCTTCTACTTTTAGCACGTGAGATATTTAAATTATCCTTTTGCCAATAAAGTTATTAGAAACGAAAGAAATATTAAAATTATCTTTTTGTCTTCGTACCGATCCAGTACGTAGTGTCACGTGTTGTGTTTTCCATCAATACAGTTGATAATGTTAAGACAAATAAGATTATTTATTTTATTTTTAAAATTATAAAAATTTTAATATAATTTTTTAAGTATAAGGATCATAATACTAATATAATCTAAGTTTAAAAGGTAATATACAATTAGTCATCCAAGGTAATATACTAATAACAAATAATTAATTTTTATTAATTATTTACTAAATAATTAAAAATATTTGTACATTAAAAGTATAAAAAAAATATAAATTTACAGAAATGGGATTTGCACTCGGCCCAATCAAACGACACAGTCACGCAGTGACAGTTCCGCATTGACCAGCTCCGAAGGATGAATTCATGGTGCTCCAACAATGGAGGAGACCACCACCACTTCCTGCCTCACAAGTCATGCGTGAGAGCAATCTCCCATAGCTATAAATCCCAGAGCGAGAAGGCCACACCCATCATCCAAGACTCAGCAGCTACCCGCTCTCCAAGCACAGCACACAAGCAGCAGCAGCAGCAGCAGCAAGGAGGATCAAACGATGGCTTGCAGCAAGGCCCTCGCCCTCACCCTCATCTGCCTGGTGGTGGTTTTCACGGCCTCCTCCTCAGCCGCCGCCGCCGCCACCGCCGACGACGGCTCATGCTATTGCAAGTGCGTCAAGCGATGCAAGACGATCCCCGGCACCGGTCACTCCGACTGCGGCAAGTCCTGCGAGACCGGCTGCGCCGCGGCCGGGCACGAGGCCCACGACGCTTCCTGTGACCCCACTCAGTGAAGACCCCCGGCCGCCGCCCACTGCGGCAACAGAGCTCAGGCGACGTTCCGGCTTTCTGTCCGTCATCAACCTTTGTCTAGTTCTAGTGATCAAACTGCACAAGTTGTGATGCCTGCGCATTTCCCATTTCCCATTTCCCATGTCGTTGGATTGCAAATGGCGCTTACTACTACTAATAAAGTATCGTGTTGCTTGATATGTTTCATGGGTCACATCATCTTGATATATAAGAGTACCTTTGATCTGAGATTTATGAGCATCTCCGATACTGAAGGAAGAAGTTGGTGTTGGTTGATGTCCTTAAAGATAACCGGTGGAAAATGTTCAAGACAATCACTGCAAGAGTTAAAAGACAGTTGCAAATCTAATTGTAAATTTGAAGTCCATAAAACAATCTGTCACACAGATCTAATTGAAACTTCTTAGAAAAATGATGAATGAGTAGCTCAGATCAAACAACATACATGTCTACCAGACAAAAGAATTTATAGCTGTACAGGAGACAGAACATGGAACAACAACATTGACAGAGTTCCAAGAATGTGACTTTGGGTTCTTCACATCACACCTCCGATGGTGTTACCATACTGCAATCAAATCCTTAATTTAGGCCTAAACTCTGTCGAATAACATCTTTAGATTTGGTCCACGCGTGGATCTCATAAAGGTCTGATACTTTGGAAACCCACAAGCTCGATGCGCTTATTTCCTCGTAGAAATGGAGTGTTGGTGCCTGCTCTTTGATCGATGTCTGCTGCTCTTGTGCCCGCCGCCGCTACCTGCACCTCTATGGCTGCTTCCCTCGCCGGTCATGCCCTTAACTGAACTAGTTGAGACCTGGCCAACTCGCCTGGTCGCCCTCCTCCGTGTTCCCCAGCCACTGTTTCCGAGGGCAGCCTTGGCAACGCTGTCGGTTGCCGCTTCCCTTGCCCTTAGCGGCTTGATAGGCTGCTTGTTCAGATACGTTAGATGTGGGAGGAGGCCACAGACTGCCTTACGTAGCTGGTCGTCTCCGATGTTGCTCTGAATCGGGTTCCCAAGCAGGTTGAGGGCCAACAGGGAGTTGTAGTTGGCAACAAGCTGGCCCAATGCCTTTGCTGTGGTTATCTTGTTGAAGCTCAGGTCAAGAACTGTGAGCTTCAGAAGCCTGTGAAGTCCCTCAACACCGCTAAGCTTGTTCCCGGCCAGATACAGCTGCTTGATTAGAGTACAGTATGACAGCCCTGTAAAAGCATCCACAAAACCTTTCAATTCCCAGATAATATCATTTCTACTACTAAGTTCATGATGAAAGCATTTCAATTCAGATCATTAGCATCTTATCTGAAATTGTGTTCTTTTGCAGCTGAATACAACTAGATATTGTTCTTACCCACCACCACAAATAACTTTATGGACAATCTGACATGACATCCACATATTCTTCAACCCAAAGTTGTATCACCAACACATCCAGACTATGGAAAATTCAAACAAGATTCATTATTATGCATTACAGATTTTGTGTTCTTGTCAAAATAAACAGTGAGTTGAGTACCAAGTCATAATGTTGTAATAGAAGCTACAAACTACAAAAAGGAAAAGACTTGCAAATACCAATTGGACCACCTTATTCCCAACTGATCTATTAGGAGATGAAATCTATTGCTAGTGTGGTGAGCTAACATACCAATGGGACAAATTTATCGCATTCCGAATGAGAACCTTCAATGTCTCAAGCAGATAACTGACCTTACTGGCTAGTCGGAGAGCCGGTAATGACAGATATCTGCTACCAAAACAAAAAGAGTCATAGTTATGATACTGGAAGAGAAGCACATACCTAAATCATAAACCACAGAACTCAGAATCTACTGACAGGCATAATTTCCCTAAAGAATTCACATTTTCCGATCGCTCGAAATCTTTCAGCTATGGATCATTTAAAAGATACATTTGTTTTAGATCAATGACTTATTTACTAAAACCCCATCTAATTTAATGTGGATAAAACACCCATTTTCTCAAACTGCTGTTCTGTGCAGAAGTAAATCAAGTCAAAGGACACCACAAGCAAATCCAACAACAAAGTTATGAAGATAGGAATTCCTACCATGACCTATTCGCGAGATTCTGTTATAGCTGAGATTAAGAACGCGAAGCCTTGTCAGTTCCCTGAGTCCTTCGATTGTGCCAATCTTGTTCCTCGACAAGTCGAGCATGTGGAGACTCTTGGGTAAAGATCCAGGCGAAATGTGAACTGCAACAACATGAGACTAGTCATGTAAAGCATCCATGGTTGAGAAATGAGTTGCTACTTCATCTACACAATTAAGTGGCCAATTCTTTACCTATCAAGTTGCCAGATAAATTGACTGACCGGAGGCTGGTGAAAACTGAAATTGCTGGTATGACCTTTAAGCCCATGCTGGCAATGTGAGCCACCGAGGAAAGTGAATTCAGAGATTGGATGATGTTGTTGGCCTGCAAGACCTCCTCTGCTGCACGCCGGCAATTTCGAGCGCAGTTTTTGCTGGATGATTCTCCGGTCTCCAGAAAATTTGGGTGTGTCTGAGACCCTGCTGCTGTTTCATCTTCTTCGTTCTCATCGTCCTCGATTGGGCAGAATGGACTGTCATCAAGATTGTGAACCCAAGCACTGACTCTATCGAAGGAAGAAGATTCTGCAGAAAAAGCAACCCACTGGTTCGGAGGCCATGCACCATTCCTACATCTAATGTCAGATTCTTCCACGGCTTTCTTGTTCTTCAAATCAGCCCCGCAGCTTGGTTCGAGTGTATCAGAGCAATAACCATCTTTCTGATTGGAAGCATCATCGACGGTGACATTCCTCTCTGGTTTCGAAGACCAAGTCTTGTGAAGATTTCTGTGGCTCCATAGAAAAAGCTTCCACCAAAGCTTCCTACTTCTTGAAGGAAGCACCTGACTCGAAGACCTCTTCTTTAGCATCACTTTATCGGCACTCCATGAGGTAATTACTGATGTCGGGCTGCCTTGGATTGACTTTGGTGCTTCTCCAAGGAAATTTCCAGATAAGTTTTGAAGGTCATCATCATACGAGCGGGCATTGGTTGTGGACCTAAACAATTTACTAGCTCTCTTCGTCTCAATATTAGAGCATGAGCGCATTAACATGGGAGACCCCCAGAAAGCAGTGGTCCGGCCCATCCCTGGATCACTTACATGCCCACTCTGGATCATTACTTCGGGTGTGATGTCATCGAGATTCTCAGATACGTTCTCCAATCCACCATTGCTCAATTCTTGATTCAAACCGTGGCAAGTGGTTTCACCCTTTTCTTCTGCCAGGGCCTGGAGATCGAAGTCAGAGAAATCTCTTTTCATCGACAAGAAATCATCATGTTCATCACCTCCCTCATAAGCTGCCTCAATCGTCGCATCGGTTTGAACCAAATCCTCATCCTTCTTGCCGTTCCTCACCAATTTCACATTGGTTGAAGGGACCTCCTTCACCCGAGTTTTTACTGACACAGAGTCCTCGAAAGATGCCTCCTTTCTTGCCTTCTCGATAGATGCATAGACGAATTCTTCTGCCTCAACTGAAAAATCTCCATTGCCATTCTCCTTTTTCGGATGAATAATCTTTGAGGACTCCTGCAAGTAACAAGTCAAATGAGCACCAAATAGCACCAGAAATCGGCAAAAATTAAATCCGAATATGTGTGCTCACTTTGGATTTCTTCTTCTTTCCAATCAGAAGAGCAGGGAAGCAACTGATTCTTGTCATCTTTACCGATATCACGAAACTCATCAACAACACAAGATCCCTGATACGTTTGACAAGTACCTTCTCCTTATGATTCTAAAGAACAGCTACCAGACTCGATGGGGTTACAAGAAGCTTAAACGACGAAGGACTGGTAGGTGGTATCTACTGAAATGAATTTACGGGTTAGCCATTGTCGACCGGCGATCCATTAACCATCTGACAGAGAAGCCAGACAATAAGGAGAGTGGAGATTGGAACGGAGAGTAGAGGGAAGAGCGCGTCCTCCTGAGCCCACACCTTTCTCAAGGTGCGAGAGGATGGTACCTCAGTGACGGCCAGAGTGATCTAGAACAGCTCTGATACCAGCTGAGAACCCTCCCGAATTCTTGTTCAGTATCAGCCCTTAGGAGAGCAAAAAAGAAAGGAACAGATTAGATCTTTGAATCTAACAAACCCCAAATCCATAAACACAGATGAAGGAGGGGGAAAAGCTCGATCTTTGCTCTAAAACTGTCCTTTTCCCTTTGGTTAAATATCACTGTTTTGCCTTTGATCCTGATCCAAAAGCGGATGGAGAAAGCAACAAAAGCATTCCTCCATTAGATTCTGGATCACCAAAGTACAAGGAATCGATGGGCAAAGAGAAGGATTTCCGTTTCCACAAAGAAGATCATATTGCAAAAGATGAAAGATTAGGGAAGCATTAAAAAACCAATGAGCAGATAGAACATTCAAAAGCTGAAATTTTGGAAGCATGGAAAACCAATGGCAACGCCTCATCGGTTTTCATGGCCAAAGCTTGGAAGTGTTCTTCCCGGTGCCCTTTTTTCCCTAATCCCAGAAGACTAAGGAAGAAAAAGATCACATTATCTTCCTTTTATTTGTTCAGAAACAGAATAAATCCCAAACACGAGAAGACCTATTGGTTAGAAACACGAACCACAGAAGAAAGCTTCCGATGCGCTTACAATCTAGATCGGCCTCCACCTCGACCTCGACTGCAATAGAAGCCACGAACGAAGCAAAAGAACAATCTTTTTACCATCAATCTCATAAAAATCCCACCTTTACTCCTCCTTTCTCAATCTCAAAGAAGAGACGAAAGAATGGCCCGCAACGAAACACCACCGGAGAACTCTACGGGACGTCAGAAACCAGAGCGTGAGAAGATTATCAGGGAAGCTACATGTTTCGAGCACAGAGAGGCGTAACAATCTTAATACAAAGAGAGCCGGAGATGGAGGTAGGAAAGATCAAAACGAGCGGAGGAGGCGGAAGAGAGAATGTGGTTCCGCCGTGCCGCTCGTGGAGGAAGAGAAGGGGGAGGAGGAGAGGTTGTGTGGGGGAGGAGAGGCCGTGGTAGAAGCGGCAAGAAATAGGCAGCAGCTGCCGCGAGAGGAGCCAAACGCGCGATGGAAACACAACTGTGTCCGTTCCTTTGATTACAGGCTGAATCATGCGGTGCTTCTCAAAAGTTTCCATGTCATGAATGCCATCAGTGTCAAAGCACGACACAAGCCTAATCCCCTTTGGTGTAATCCAAGTCCAAATATCTCATGATCTAAGAGAGAGTCGGAACAGACGACAGAAATGCTTGTCGGCCTCCATGTCTGTCGCGTTGCGGCGTGTCGTACCGCATCGCGATTGCTGTGTTGTCGATGTACGGGGACCTGTAGCCATCGCAGCCTCCTCGAGTCTCACGCTTCTCCTTCACGGCAAACGAGTTACGGAACCAGAATGTTGTGGGTATAAGAACGAGACGATTCCGTTGTCACGTCGTCGTTGTACTGGGAACTCACCATCACTTTCTTTTCCACCCTGCCCTTCCTCTGTCTTGTTCCTCTCGGCATCTGCTCCAACACCAAACCGTACTACAGTGGCGGTCCTTGTGATGTAGTCCCGGTGACATCCCAAAATAGATGAGGGTGAGAGTCAAGCGTCTCCAGCAAAATCGAGGAGACGGGCTGCTTGTCCTTTTTGCAACGAGGAATGACCGATTCAAGGAGGGGCCAAACCCAGAAGCAGTGCCCATCTCTTTCCTATCTGAATCACTGCGTCAATCAAACAAACGCCTGGCTTTCAATTGATTCGGGACACACCTGTAAGTCTTAAATCCATGCAAAGAGGTGGTCCAGTATTCATCCAGAACTACAGAAAGGGACACTCGAACAGTGCAAGTGGGGGTGGAGCTGCCAGGTTCCTATCCATTCAACTGGTTCTTCCTATCAAGAATCATCTCAATGGTTTGGTCTCATCTGCATCTCTTGATGTTGCTTGCAGAATTGCTCCTCGTTCTTGGTCACTGCGAGGTGACAACCCCATTCCCAAGGGATGATTGGGTCCATGTGCTAAGGATGAAGATTGCAGGTGATCAATGCCAACCATGTACACTTGTGGTGTTCTTCCCCTGCAAGTCACTCGATATCATACCATGTGAGTTGAGCTCCGTGAGAAAATATCTAGCAAGCCTCAATAATTAGACAAGCAAAACATGTAATTGATGGAGCCTTCATCACACACACAAAAACATCTTGCACCTTAGATCTGCAGAGAGAAAGGAATTCTTCTTTCATGTAGAGTAGAGCTCATCTTCCTGACACAAAATAGATTAATTCCATGAATGTTTCTCACAGAGTGAGATGAACACTTAACTCACTGTTGTGGCAATAAAGGCTAATGGCACTTCCAAGGACTATGTGCTGCATCAGTAAACCAATTTGTCATACATGGGCATCTCAATTTGTCTCCTTGCAATTGCTTGACAACTTTGACCAGTTTTATTGTGGCCTTCTGACTTCACAGTGTTTCTGTGTCATTCAACATGCTGCTACTGTCTTCCAATGTCATTTGGATTCTTGGCTAAGAGACAATGCACATTTGTCAAGCTCACAGTGTGATTTAAAGGTCTGGGTCAAAGGTGTGGACAAGTGAGGATTCACTTATGGAGTTCTTGTTCACACTGCAACAAGCTGTGTGTGGGGATGGCAGTTCTTGTTCACTCCATGGTGATGACTTTTGGAGGCCTCAAGAGCTGCTGAATGCTGTGATGGCTTCTTGTGGGAGCATGTTGTGCAATTTCAAGTCCAGAAAATTCTTCCCTACTCTGTTCTCTGCATGTTATGCACATGAAGATGCATAACATGGAGGAGTTGATAATAATCCTTGCAGTACAGATCATATATTATCATGTACAATAATATAGTATACAAAGGTTGATACTTCATCATGCTTCTCCAAATTTAATGCAACTTATTTATAGCCCCCACCAATGAACCAAACACCATCTTAGTTTCTTGTTATCATCAGTCTCAAAGTTATCCTAGTATGCTGAAACAAGATCAACAAACATTACTTGTAAACTATTCAGCACTGACCATTATTCCTTTTCAATTGTTCAAAAACCAATACCTCATCTTCTTCACAAGAGTGAATGCATCCAGATGTACTATACTAAAATGTAAAAGCTCCGATGGTTTACGACAAGGAAAAGATTATTATTATCAGCAACACTACCAACAGGGTAACACACTCCAAGCTCTTCTTGTAGCTAGGCAGACAAAAAAGGAGGGGGAAGAAAAAGAAGGCAAGAGATCCCACCAAATTGTTAACTGAAGTGATTCAAGCCTTCAAGGAGGGTCTGCCAGTCTGCCTGTTCACCAAATGCATTCGAGGAGTCAATTAATGTCAAACTCATCAACAAGCGTGAATGCATTTACAAGTGATACCAAATGGAACAAGTGTCACTTGTGTTTTTTCAATTTCTTCTATTGGAGAAAGCCAAAGTTTTAGGTATTTCCAACTTGTGAGAACCTTATGAAGCAGCATCGATGATTTCCCTTAATGTGATGATCATCGACCGATAGAAGTGTTAGTTACGCCTGTAATTGGATGACAACACATGATATGTCATCTGTGCTGTCTCTTTCCAATGCCTCAGTAGTTAGTTGCCTTGCCGCTGCTTGTGGATCTGTAGCCTTTCTAGCAATCTCAATTGCCTCTTTATTACTCATGACCTAAATGGAACTCCAAGTAAATACATGTTTTTCTTAGAGGATTGTTCAAGTATGAAAGTTTAGGATTGAAGAAGAAAACCTCCCATATTCCATCGCTAGCAAGGATGAGCAGATCAATATCTGCGGTAACATCTACACAACATACATCAGGATCTGATCGCAAGTGCCGTTTGAGATCCTTGTCACCAAAAGCTCGGGAAACAGCTAACTGGCCATTGACTCTTGGGACATCACCTGAGGAAGCAAAAAAACAAGATTCATATGAAATCTTGTCAAATTAGAAATGACAAAGATAAAAAAATATCTTCCATCTTTACATTAAAGTCATAGAACACAGGTATTCTACAAACAAACAAGTGCACAACCTCATTAACAAAGCCTAACTGGTAGCATGAGGCATGGCCATCCAAAGGAAGAGAAAGAATGAACATCCATGCTTTTGATAAGTAATGTGACCATTTGACCTGACTCCACAGACTGGTCTGATGCCAGGTGCGGACCATTAGTGAATCTGATGAATCCCAACTCATTATTCGTAATTTTGTTTTAATGTAACAAGGATTCTGTTCAAGCCTTTGGCAGTAGGATAAAATGATAAGGACAAGAGGAAGGTCACTCCCATCCCCTATCTTCTTCGTGCTTGTTACGATAGGCACTGAAGAATGAGGAGAGGAGTAGAAGATCCGGCCGATCTTGATCCTCCTTTTTTTTACAGATACTTAACATGTTCCTAATGCTCATCCTTCATATCTTGTTCACAACATAAATATTTGCCAAAATGTTGCATCATACTGACATATTAACAATAATAAGGAATTCGATTGAAGGACATAAAGCATATAACTGAAATTCATCGCAAGAACGTATGTTAGCACAATGTGATTCAGGCATAGGTTGCTCTATAGTACCTGGCATGATTGAGACAAAGCCACCTGTATTCACAATACTCCGACGTTCAGTGCTGGGATCATGATCAACTGTCAACTGTAGCACCTGTTGACCTTTTGCAAGAACTGCTCGTGAGTCACCAATATTAGCTATCCACAATTTCCTACCATTTATGAGAATTGCAGTAACAGCAGTAGATCCACCTCGCCCGAGATCAGGCCTGTGTGAAAGAATTGCCTCGTCCGTCTTTTCATAAGCTTTTTGAATTGCTACTTTGGGATTAGTCCAAAATTCTTCCTGTATCCATGGGGAATCAAATAAAAGGATATACATTTTGCTAGCTCTAAATTGCTTAACCTCTTTGATGATATGTAAACTCCACATTTAGCAACTAGAAACTTAAAAGGAAGAAAACAATATTTATGCACCTCTTTCAAAATATTGGTAAATAGATGCTTCTGTAAGTAGGCAGGTACGCTATGTCCCATATGACCATCAAATATAGCAAAGAGACCAAGCTCCTGTCCTCTCATCTGCACGAACTTGGCAACATGATAATCCTCCATTGGATGGTTTACTTTTCCTTTCACAAGGCTAAATCCATATTTCACTTTTGTGTGACCTTGAGAACTTCTCCCTTTACCAGCATCAGATGAAGAACCTGCAAACTAAATAAAAAATTTTTAAGCCCAGAGAATAGTGCCAAAGCTTACAAGTCCAAAGTTCAGCAGAACTGATGCAGGTTATGAACCAGAAAAATAACAGAAGTGTTCTATGTGCATTAAGACCACCAGGGTGAAGACAACTGTAAGTTGTATTGTAGAGAACATAAAGATCACTACTGCTCAGATATTTTAACTGGGTTCCAAACTAAAATCTAAAAGACCAGGGCTACAGTCAATCAATAAACAAGAGATTACAAACTTGAAATATGCACAACTAAGAATTAAATCAGACACAAGCAAAGTATTCAAATTGGATCCAGACAAGTCTAGACCTCTGTTACATCTCATGTCAGGTAAAACCTATATTACACATTCTGGAGAACTTTTCCTGTTGACCTATGATGAGACTGCAAAACAAAAATCTTAACACTTGTTGAAAGTTTCCGAAAAGAATGATCTTTTTATCCGAAAATTATGTCGAGCTTACTCTGCAGCCAAAATCTTTTTCAGGTGTAGACTATAGTAGATGACTGGATATATTGATTAAGATTCTCTTAATGTGTTGTTAGAGCAAAGTCTGAGAGATTTTGGTACTTCTTCAATGTATTTACTCAAAAGTTTTCTTTGCTATTAGTTATATAACTGTCAGATTCAGAAACTAGAATATTTGCTAATGCCTTGATCTAAAAAGTTATGCAATTTACAACATCAAGTGAGCATAGCTATTATCATCGTTATACCCTTCTCCAAAATTTGCAACTTTGATCTGAAGCTTATTTATTGTCAAAATTTGCTAGTATGTTAATCAAAGCACTTTGCCCAAGCGTGGAAGGAGCAAAATTTTGTCGGTCAAATATGAAACTAAGTTCTCTGCAAAATATTTCATGGCTTAGACAAGAAGCACAAACTAGACGCCAAATCTATTACAATTAACATAACAAATACTGAAAGAAAACAGAAAAAGGGGGCCAAGATCAAAGCTAGAACCCTCAATTCGAACACCACGAAGGTCAAGAGGCACCTACCAGTCGGAACATGAATGCACGAGCTAGGCAGCACACAGACAAAGCGAAGAATCGAAACAGACGGACGAATAGCAAGTTACAGGACTAGGTCTAAGTGCATCTCACCGGGCATAATCTACCCCATAAAGACCCCCGACTTCGACAGCACCACCGGCAGCTTAATTCTCGACGCCAAATCCTTGGCCATTGCCAAGATTCGATTCTGACCTCATCCCCACTCGTAAAAGTCTCGTCTTGTCAAAAGGAATCCGCTTCCTGCGTCGCGAAGACGCGCCCATGATCGAATCTCATCAACGCTCCGATTAAGTCGTCCAACCAACAAGGGAAAAAGTAATATGAGTAAATAAAGAATAATTGTGGTTTTACATATATACCCTTTACTGGAACAATAAAATACTTTTTCCTAATCAATGAGAGTTAATGCACATTATAATAAATGTCATCAACTTAATAATATACTCGCCTTTGTTTGTGTCGTCACTGTCGTTACCTCGCAAAGCACGTGAAAAGCACGTGCCGGTGGCGAGACCAGACCACGGATGCCCGCGACAGGGGATGAGACCGGACGAAGGGTTACGGCCGAGTAAACCAGAACCACCGCCCCTAGATTAGGCGCGCAGTGGCGCTCGGGTCGTCTCCCCTTCGACCTCGCCGATGCCGCCGCTCCTGGTCCCGAGCTCTCGCCGAGAAAGAAGTGTCATTTCGCGGTTAAGGCGCTTCCTTTTTATCGTCTGAAAGATGTTGTTGAGGAGATGAAGGGTCTGTTGTCGGAAAAGATCGAATCTTGCGGCGGCATTTACCTGACGAACGAGGAAGGTACTGATCGAATCTTGGGGTTTCGAAGATTTTGCCCCTTCCAGTCTTAATCTTGATAGAGGACAGCAGTGGATTGAGATCCTCCTCACCATGTCATGCTCATGTTATGAAGGGGGGGATCGATAAGGAGCTAACAGATTCTGGTCATGGAGAGGAAACGGAGGATCTGTTGCTTGCGGCAGTCTCCAAATTGGTGATTTTGCTCGAGGAAGAACGTCTTTGACCTGCAAACACTCTTGCATTTGTGCAAATGAGGTATTTTTGGCTTCTTCTTTTTTTTTTCCTGAAGAATTTAGGATATATTGGTATATTATATGCTTCATAATTGGATTCATTGGGATCACTATAAGGATCTCTGTTCATGGTGTCATTTTCTAAATAGTAAATGGATAAAAAGAATGACATTAAATGATTGACGACAGCGACAAGAAGACTCTTTACTTGGCACAATGTATTTGTTATTGACTTGAACTCAATTGATTTAAGGGATTTTGGCATCCTATGCCTTTGTCGATTGGCAAACGTTGTGAACATGCTTTATGGTCAATGATGAAGCAACTATTCGTCTGCTTTCGTGGATGACATCTCATGTTCATTGCGTGGGCAAAGACATCCATAAATGTCTGAATAAGTATGTGTCGGAGCAGCTAAACATGTCATGGCCCTCTCATTTTTGTTCTTTTGTTTTCATTCCGGATCTTTTTTGTGTTACAGGCATGCTTGCTTTACTACCATGTAAATGTGATGATTCATGGTTGTTCGAGGTTGATGATGACGTTTTAGACGCATAAAAGAATGTTGTTAATCAAGCAGCTCTATGTCTACCCAATCTTGACCCGACTCAATTGTCTGGCATGTTAAAATGTTTGCTTTTGGGGTTTGTGTTTTCAGGATAGATTGTGGATTGTGGTGGCATCTTCACTTTTGATCCACGGGTTTCTCATTTCTTACTGATAGAAGATAAGTATTATGTTGAGAGAAATCCTTTCTCCTAATCTGTATAAATAGGAGAGGGAACATATTAATGTATTGAAGCATTTTTCATTTCTTCAATAAAGCTTCTTCAGTAATTGTTCTTATCTTCTATTCGTTTCATCACTTACCGATTGCATCGTAAATCTATTTGTTATATAATTTTTGGGGTTATAGCTGTTGATTCTCACGAACTAATTAATATGTAATCGAAACCGTTAAATATGTGATGCAAAGATGCTTATTGTGTAGTCCAGATGAAATAATTGTCTTTGTATTACAAATTTTCCAAGGAACCTTAAAAGTTTGCATGGTCCTCGTCAAAACGCAAACCTGCAAGTAGTTGGCTAGTCGAGAGATTAGTTGAGGTTTAATATTTATTTATGTTGTGCCATTACCATGATGCTATTTTGACCGGTGCTGTGAGCGGTCTCAGTTAGTTAAGGGTGGTTGGTCCATCTAGAACAGGACCTTAGTGGGAGAAGGTGTTTGGTGGCCAATATCTTCTCTGTCGTCGTAACCCTAATTTTGTGTCGTTCCGAAGCTTGCCCCAAACACCAAATGGTTTCAAGCAAGGGAAAAGAAGAAACATAACAAAGGGGGAGAACAAGAGGAAAACTGTCTTGTCTTGGGTCTTCTTGTTAGATTGTATTATCCATTAATATATTACAAATTGATAGTTCCTACTTAGTGGAATTGTACAAATAATGTACTCGGTTTCATGTAGTTTGTCTTCTTCATTAGAAGAGAACACAGAGCAACAAGTTATTAATGTTTAGGTCCCATGAAAGGGACCAAGCTATCTTTAGTCACATGTATAGTTGGATAATTGGTCATCGGCACCTTTCAAGCTGCTATTAGCATTTGTTCTTTTGCTTCGATGAATCTGATTCAGCTAACTGCTTCGTTTGTCAGGACCAGGAAAAACCTGCATGGGAGAAAGACTTGTTTAAAGGCTCTCAGCTAGACCAATTTTGGGTTGTTAACAAGTATCTGCCCGGGTCCTGTTGGCGTCGCCATCATCTTCTGATGTCCGATTTAAGGGAATTCCCAAGCCAAATTAACCTAAACTGATGGCTTCATGTCTTTATTTGGTCTTAATATGTGTTACATTCAAAGAGATTGTATTTACATATAATTTACATTTGTTTTGTTTGAAACTTAATATGGTGTGTGGCTTCTGAAAGATGTTCAGTTTTCAGATCAGTCTAGAAAACTAGACTGAATGGTCTTGTTTCAATTCGGATTTTAGGTTTGACCAGTTCATTTGCAAATTCTTGTTTTCCATCACCATTTGCAAATTTCCTGATGTTTACATGGGATGCCAAATTGTCTAGGCAGTGTGCTTTGTCGTTGAAAAAACATATATGCGACATATTCTCTTTTCCGAAACTTGACTTAGCTCACCTGCCTTTCTTGCTCGAAAGGAAAAGAGACTGCTGTTAGCACATTTGCATCGTTTAGCATGCAAAGTATTTGTGGTTAGGTTCCAACAGAGTTGTGTTACATGAAATCTTGGCCCGATCCTTTCATGAAGTTTGACCTACTTTTGTCTGTATGATTGTCACTCATGCAGTGATGGACTGGACTGGTCCTAATAGCTTTAATGATGAACAATGGAAAATAGTATTGCTACTGTCTAAATGCTTTTTGAATATGTTGGAAGATTTAAGACTTCAGAATAGGAAATGCACTGTCATAACCTAAAGATCATCATGGGCTGCTTGCTATGTAAGAAAACTGTGGTTTGATTATGTCTCATCTCACGAGCTTCCTTTTCCCAGCAATGGATATACACTTATTTGAGGTCTCTTGGTTCTTGCATACGCTTGTTGGCGTAGCAAAGGAGAGTGGCTGTTTTGTTTCACTAATGAAGTTGATACTGGTGACTTCTCGTTCTTGGTGTCACTCTCAAAACTATAGTGAGATCAACAAACAAAGTGGGTGTATAAATGACGGCCTTCCAAATCGAGACCAAGCATATGTTGTAACATTAGAGTGAGAAAGCATGGGAAGATCTCCATGCTGTGATGAGCATGGTCTCAAGAAGGGCCCCTGGAGTTCTGAAGAGGACCAGAAGCTCATCCAGTACATCCAAAACCATGGCCATGGTTGCTGGATAGCCCTCCCCAAACTAGCTGGTTCTCTCTCTCTCTCTCTCTCTCTCTCTCTCTCTCTCTCTCTATCTATCTATCGACTTTCTGTGACACATGTAATGATGATAAAGTTTGCTTGAATGCAGGACTCAATAGATGTGGTAAGAGCTGCAGGCTAAGGTGGACAAACTATTTAAGGCCAGATATTAAGAGAGAGAAGTTTTCCCGAGAAGAAGAGGACACCATCGTTCACCTCCATTCCATCCTAGGCAACAAGTACCACCTTAGCTTTCTAACCCTTTCCTGACATCACTTGGAATCCAAACACACACAAAAAGAAGAGAACACCGTATATGAACCTTACCTCTTTCCTCCTGTTCTTCCTCCTCAGGTGGTCATCTATTGCCGCCCACCTTCCCGGCCGCACCGATAATGACATCAAGAACTTCTGGAACTCCTGCTTGAAGAAGAAGCTCATCCGCATGGGCGTCGATCCCAGGACACACCGACCAAGGGCAGAAGAACTTATCGCCGGCCTGCAGCAACATTTATCCCACACAGTTCACGAAGCGTTCCTAGAAAGGGTACCGCGGGAAGAGCATGCAGCTCAGCTGCAGGCGGCGGCTCGTGCACTGGCTACGCTGCAGTTCCTCGATAGCCTTCTCCAGCCTTCGGCAACGGTAGGTATCAGCAGTGGCAACGTGAACAGCCTTGACAGCATCATTTCTACGATGGAACCCATGAAACTGTTGGAGACAGCAATTCCATCTCTCTCTTCTTTTCCTTCTCCTGGCCCTTCACCAGCGTCTAATTCACAAGCTCGCCACCACTGCTTTCCCGGGATGTCATACAGTATTGAGCAGCCATTGGGCAGTGCCATCAACGAGGAATCCTCTTTTGTTGTGCTCAGCGAGGAAGAGAGGAACGGCATGAGAGCCTATGAGGTTTCTTCTCCCTTTCTTCTTCCTCCGCTTTGCGATTTCTCATGGGGAAATGGTGGGGCTGGCTGTAGCACTTCCAACTACGGTGGGAGTCTATCTCCTTCTTCCTTGTGGCCTGAGAATCTTGAATGATGCTCTTCTATATGAATGAGTTTTTTTCTTTTCCCCCTTGTAGATAGGTAGTTATGCAGCTCTTATTTACCGTGTGACACAGCTTTCGAAAGCATATGTAGACGTTGGTGTGGACTTCTGTAATACTAATACTAGTGTCAATTATTACTGCCATACTTTGAGACTGGTGAAGGAGACCGATGGTTTCGCCTTCTGCTATTTCCTGCTAAAATGGGTCATTATTTTGGTGGTGATCCTTTTGATGTCATATTCAAATACTATGCAATGAGCAGCCTCCCTGCTTGCAGTATATTTGTCTTTTCCAGACAATGACGGTGGAAGCCCTCTGCACTGCCCTGCCCTGCCAATTCAAGTACTAGATCCTAGAGTCCGGTTGGGAGTCTGAACATGATGGAACTCTAAGTCTGAATTGTTCAATGGAAATATATATATATATATATATATATATATATATATATATATATATATATATATATTATATTTAGCATGGTCAGGTTAAAATTGCTACTAGTTTATGGTAACTTTGTGCACAGATTTTGAAGTACATTACGACTTAAACAACATTATCACTGTAGTCATATTGAACCTATTGAACCTATTACTATGTCGATCGTTAGGAAACCTACCGATATCATATCAATACAATGTGGCCATGGTTACGAAAAGTTATATGAGGGGATGCAGGATCTTTCTAGCTTGTTCTTGCACAAAGACAAAGAGGTCATAGGATTTTTTTGAATCGATCTCTTCGACGTTTAAGATAGTAATCTTATTTTCTTTTCATTTTTTAGATTCTTAAATGTGTTTTTATATTAACCTTCAAAAGAAAAAGAATATCTCATGCAGATCTCATGGAGGGGATGGTTTGTACTAGACTTAAACTGCTCTTTGATCTTTCTAAAATACATTGATAACCAATTCGAACTATTTCATGATCTTCTTGAAATATTACTATGGATATTTTATAGTGGAGTTGATCTATAACTAATTTAAACCATCCCTTAATCTTCTTGAAATATGTTGGTAATTGATTCAAACTTTACCTTGGTCTTCTTAAAATATTTCTACGGATATTGCATAAAGGAGTTGATTTATGATTGATTCTCTTGATCTTCTTACCATATTCCTGTGAATATTTTATAGGGAAATTGATTCGTAATCGATCTGAACTACCTTTTGGTTATCTAACTTGAGTCATTTTTTGTAAAAGAACATATGACATAACGAATGATAGTTGGCTAATCTTATATTCCTTATCATTGACGATTTATCACCCTAATTTTTTTAGCATTTACAACTAAAAAATATGAAAAAAGAAATTAAAATTGAAACAACAAAAGACCTTTTTTTTTTAATTCAGTCTTGTTATTCTAATTGAACAAGAAGTAATTTCTAAATCAAGTCCCGATTTCCCATAAATTCTAAAAATATCAGCAATTTTATATTGAATATAAACATATCAAGAATAAAGCATTTCTAGAGTGGATAGAAAGACTATAACCTTGAAATAAAAACAACCAAAAGGCAGTATAAGATCGATTACCTTATTCTACAACAGCAAACTAATGTGCCTTTGCCAATAAGAAATAATTGGAAACCTAAGGACACTAGTGCTTCATGTTTCACATAGTCATGCTTAATGTGCTTATCTTGAACATTTAATATCATGGACTTAACAGAGCATGCATGCATACAGGCATAAGAGACGCTCGACAGACAATGTTTCAAACACCTTCCGAACAATATTCCATTGGCTTTTGTTATTCACAATCTTTTCACGTTTGCATCGATCTGAACACTTCCAAGATATACGAATCAACATAGCAGAAGGCAGTGAGGGACAACCCTAAGTCCTTACTTACCCTAACTCCTGCCGCTCGACTCATAGTTCCAATGCCTAAACCAGTACTATCCGATGGAAAACAAGAACCAAGAGAAGAACAGTGAGCAACACCATGAGACCAAGAAGAAGGATTACCTCCACCCATGCGAAAAGGTCCGACCTCGTCGTCAGATCCGCCACGGAACGCCGCAACTTCTCCCTTCTCTGACAGAAATCGCCGAGGATGATTAGGATCTCAAAGATCACATCAAGATCAAGGTCGAAGGACGGAGAAAAGAAAGACCTAGGGGATCACCCACCAAGAGATCCTCCGTATCACGAGGCGGTGCATCGGGGGAGACCGTTCGAAATGAGCGCGGCGACGATCGAAGGGAAGAGAGCAAGAGGGCAGCCCGAGCGCAACGGACGGCAGCGATCGCCGACTTGGAGGCGGGAATGGCTTCGAGTTCCTTCTCCATCTCCTTCTGCCTTCTCCACTTATAATTATTGTTTCCCGCTTTGTAAACTAAATGGGCCGTTTTGCCGGCCAATTATTTACGAAAGAAGACGTGTCACAAAAACAATACACGCCCAATACAGGATTCGAATCCACGACCAACGGTTTAAGAGGCCAATGGTCTACCATCTGAGAAAGACAATTTACGCCTTTTAGTGATGAATATAGAACTAAAGATAACAACTTTCTGAATCATTCACACAACGACGAGAAGAATAGAATGATGGCAAGCTGTGATTTGGGAGGTTCTCTATCTCGAATAACTTGGATTTATGCATAAAGAAGTGAATTATTCGGCAACTTCTCATATCTTCTTTTCCCCTGAATTCACCTACTGTTCTATGTTCTTGTAGCTAGTCCTTTCAATCTCTTTCCTGTCACCCCAGCGGGTAACATCATTGTTCTACCGTGCTTTCTAGCTGGAAGCAGAGTACAAAAGGCTAGAAATCCTGAAAAGAAGCAGCAGCTTTGCTCATGTTTCTAAGGAGTGATCATACATCTTTGGTGCATGCAGTCAGACCACGCTCCCATGCAAGGAAACAAGCAAGTAAATTGAGAACAGAACCTAATTCCACAGAAGTTAACAAGCTGAAATCAGTACCACGGTGGAGGACGCAACAGCAAGAAACAGCAAGTCCTCGACAGGTAGGACTCTTGACCAACACCGCTCAAGACCTCTCTCATAAACCCCTTCTACTCTCCCTAGATGTAGTAATAAACGAACAGCGCAATCGCCACATTGATGAGGCCTCCGACCGGTGCAGTTGACGAAGCAGCGGCGCCGCTGCGCCCAGCAGTCGGAGATGGAACCATGGCCACCCCTGAAGAAGATGGCGCTGCAGAGCGTTATGCATCAGTAGCCAACTAATACCATATGAGACAGGGTTAAGACGTATATTATTTGCCTACAGATATCTTGTATGATTAGATGAAGAGATCATCGATATTATCTGAAAAGAAATGAACAAGTAGATACCAGGAGCTGCACCAGGGCTAGCAGCAACAGCAGCTGCAGGAGGAAAGCCAAATCAAGTCAGTTTCCTCTCAGATCAAACACTTACTCGAGAAACCAAATGTCGAAAGAGAGAAATGTGATAGAGATTGCTGCATGGAGAGAGATCAAAGACCCACATTTGCACTTGCTGAAGTGGGAGGTGGAGACACCACAAGAAGATGGAAGGCCCATGGCCCTGGTCATGTTGAGTTTGACGCCGAAGGTTGCCCCCTCCTTGAAGGCGTCACAGAGGCAGGCCGCCGCCGCCTCCTTGACAACCTTCTTGAGGGCAGAGCAGCACTGTGCTTGTGGCTTGGCCTCAGTGCTTCCGTTCTCCACGAAAGTGAGGCAGTCGGCCAGGGAGAGGAGCGCAGAGGAGCAGTCCATGGAGGGCGCGGGTGCCCTCACATGAGCCCCGTCCCCATGCATGGCCACAGTCCACCAAACGACGACCAACCAAGCACAACTCTTAGCTCCAGCCATGGCTGTGGAATGGGTTCAAGTTGCAGGCTTTAAGAGAAGGTTACAGGAAGAGGAAAGGGTTGGAGGTTGAAGGTGGGACCCGGGAGAGGAAATGGCAGGGCATGGGAGGGGGTGGAATGATGGACCGATGCGACAAAGGTGGAATTATATTGGAGTACAGCTTGCAAAATGCTACCGAGTTTGAAGCCATGCAGAGACAGTAACGGACGGCATGGCTTTTTGTTTGGGAGGTGTGTCTCAGGAACACTTAATTATCATGTGAGGTGGTGTAAGGGACAAGGAGGATCTGCAAACTGAGACCAGAATAGGTGTTAGAGATACATTACTGTCAGATAGGTGAAGTTTCAGTTCCCCAGAATCGGACAACTGTTGCAAGACATCAGTTGGAATTGGACAAGTTTGCCCCAAGAGCTGTAGCATCGGTTACTCTGCTTTCACATCGAAGGAGAGAACATGAAGATGGATTTCATCACGCGGTAGTAGATATTTATGGGAATCGTATTTACATCAGACTGCCGTGAACTAAAGCTGAGCTAGCGAAGACAAGAGCAGACTGCACAGAGGTTAATTACATGCAATATACGACAGTGGCGAATGCAAGATTGGCAAGGAGTACAAGAAGCGAGGCCGGAAGTTTTAGTGCGCCCGAGGACACTGGTGGTGCAGCAGGTGGTGTGGCAGATGGCTGGAAGTGAGGGCCAGGTGGAGAGGCCGGTGCAGTTGGCAATGCTGGTGGCGAGGGAGTTGGAGTTGGAGTTGGCGGAGGGTTTGGTGGCGGCGTAGCAATTGGAGACGGTGGCGTAGCAACTGGAGTCGTTGGCGGCGGTGTAGCAACTGGAGTCGGGGGAGGGTTCGGGGGCGTAGCGATTGGAGCGGATGGCGGAGTTGACGGCGATGCAGCAGGCGGTGGTGTTACAGGGGGTTTGGGTGGTGTCCTCGGAGGTGATCTGGCTGGCGGAGTTGCTGGTGTAGGAGTGACTGGAGCAGGAGATGGCGGTGGTGACGTCGATGGTTCCGGAGATAGCTTCGACGTTACTACATTTCTCGAATAGATCGTTAGGATTACACTATCAAGATTCATATGAGCTTACGATGTCTGAAATATCTCAGACTACTTACATGAACGAAGGTTTTCTGCAGCTGCAAGTTGAAGGAAAACAAGACGACGGTGAGGAGAAAGAGAAAACCTGAGTACAACCAGGAACAAGAACGAGGGCAATACTGCATACATACCACTGCAATGCGTTGGCGGAAGGTGGCAGAAAGCAGGGAGACGAGAAGCACGAGTGGCATTCACAGGCGCTCCCAGAACCGAAGCCTTCAACACCTCACAGAGGCACTCCGGGACGAAATGGTGAATGCCGGAGACAACGCCACAGCAATACTTACTAGGTTCCAACGCATGGCCGCCGTTCTCCAGATACGGCTTGCAAAGTTTGATGTGCGAACCAGCATCTGAACAGTTGAAAGACGAGGAAGGCCGCGGCGCGTCGGCGGTAGCGGAGGCCAGCGAGAAGCAAGTGGCCACAGCTGCCATGAAACAGAGTAGCTTAGCCATCATAGCGGGTACGAGATGGAGACTGTAGTGATACGTCTATATGAAGTCATGAGAGCAACAGCATCCAAGAAATGCGTTGGCACAGTCAACACTTCTGTTTCCCTCGAGCGTTATCCACTGAAACAGTCCCAATTATGTGGAGCAGCTTAGATTTTGGAGGTTGTTGACCAGCATATATCACAAGTCAAAAGAGACATTTGATTTAGTACATCAATTTCTCCCTGATTGTTAATCCCACAGTCTGTCGGTGGCTTTAATTGCCGCATATTTGTTGACCGTCGTATGTTTATCGGCATCGATCGGGCATCCTTCTCTTCTTTAAGTTGGGCGTGCATCGTTTCGTGACATTCGAAAGTGTGTACTTAATCGTGACGTAAAAATTAGGCCCACGGCCCATTATCGTGGGCTATGCGACAAATCGGACCACGTTTCTTGGACGCACTGCTCGTGGGAACTTTTAGATTCGTGCCTGGTCTGATCAGAAAACAAAACAGAACACGTTTCACTGCTCGTACCGGCTTTTAGATTCGCGCATTCTATGATCTGATCCCAAAAAGAAAAAGACAAGGTTTAATAATTGGAGATGCAGGGTATCGAACCCCGTACCTCTCGCATGCGCTCTACCGTTTGAGCTACATCCCCGTTTCTTCGACGCACTGCTCGTGGGAACTTTTAGATTCGTGCCTGGTCTGATCAGAAAACAAAACAGAACACGTTTCACTGCTCGTACCGGCTTTTAGATTCGCGCATTCTATGATCTGATCCCAAAAAGAAAAAGACAAGGTTTAATAATTGGAGATGCAGGGTATCGAACCCCGTACCTCTCGCATGCAAAGCGAGCGCTCTACCGTTTGAGCTACATCCCCGTTTGAGCTATATCTCACGGTCTATTATCGTGCATTATGCGACAAATCGGACCACGTTTCTTGGACGCACTGCTCGTGGGAACTTTTAGATTCGTGCCTGGTCTGATCAGAAAACAAAACAGAACACGTTTCACTGCTCGTACCGGCTTTTAGATTCGCGCATTCTATGATCTGATCCCAAAAAGAAAAAGACAAGGTTTAATAATTGGAGATGCGGGGTATCGAACCCCGTACCTCTCGCATGCAAAGCGAGCGCTCTACCGTTTGAGCTACATCCCCATTTGAGCTATATCTCACGGTCTATTATCGTGCACTATGCGACCAAGATTCGTGCCTGGTCTGATCAGAAAACAAAACAGAACACGTTTCACTGCTCGTGCCGGCTTTTAGATTCGCGCCTTCTATGATCTGATCCCAAAAAGAAAAGACAAGGTTTAATAATTGAAGATGCGAGGTATCGAACCCCGTACCTCTCGCATGCAAAGCGAACGCTCTACCGTTTGAGCTACATCCCAGTTGTGTTAAATTTGCATTGTTTAATATACCTTTGGACCAACTCAAGGTTTGGGGTCAACGAGGACGATGGCAGCGTCGGCCTCGAGCCACGGGACGAGCTTTCACGACGTGCTACGGTCACCGCGAGCGAGGTTGATTGATGGTAAGCATGCTCGGGCTGCGCACCTGCAAGACCGAGGGGCGGCTCTAAAAGGATAAGAGTCGTAAATCCCACGGAAACAACAGCTCTTGACGCCCATATCACGAGCAGTCAAATCAAAACAATCGTAGGGAAACCCTAAAGATCGCAACTTTGAGGGCGACGGGAGGAAGACGATCTCAATTTTAAACGTAGGCATAAAACCAAAACAATCGCAACGAAAACCCTAAAGATCGCAACTTTCAGGGCGAGGGGAGGAAGACGATCTCAATTTTAAACCTGGGCATAAAAAAAAAGTAACAAAAGGGGCATTCCGAGAATTGAATTCGGGACCTCTCGCACCCTAAGCGAGAATCATACCACTAGACCAAATGCCCTTTGATGTCAGCTGGTGTACTTTATTTTTTATAAATTTAGTTTGTCTGTCTTCGTTCCAATTCTCTATGGAGAGGAGTGGTGTCCTCCACTATCAACGATGAATTGATGAGCGCAGAACAGTTGCACGGGAGGCAGATGGGCGGGTAGTGCCGTGCTCGTGCAAGGCTGACCTGCAAACCAAAGAGAAGAAAAGACGATGCTGAGCTAAAGTTGGGCACACTCCTTTACTACCACTGATATCATCCTCATGTAGAGTTAAAGTTGCAGAGCTTAAGATTGAGCAGCCTGCTTAACCTGCTCGGATTTAGAGACCCTTTCTCCTCCCCCGAGATAAAGAGTTCACCTTTGGTAAAGCCAACCAGCCTCACGTGTTAACACTATACTCTGTCTAACCACAGCTTAATCCTTTGCGCTTGTGCCTTTTCCTCCTCCCCGTGGAGCCAATGGAAAGCTACCACGGTTCACAAACGTTTCTCGTAGTCAAGCCAAACTCTGCTTCCATGAAGAACACAGTTAGGTTCTTATTGTACGTAAGTCGATCGTAGAGATAACGAGTAGGATGGAAAGGAGAGCAGACAAGGAGATACGGAGGCCATGATCTATGGCTGCTTGCTGGTTGACAGCTTCAATGGACCCGAGAAAGATCGGAGAGAATCTCCTTGAGAGTTGGGGAGCTTGTGGCCTAAAGCTGAAGCCCTCCTGCTCATGGTAATGTGGCTTTAATGGCATCTGAAATGAGGAGGCCCTCTTCGGTCACTTTCGTTTTCCGCCTTTATTTGCACCGGGAGAAAGTGACGATGGAGGCACCGGGAGAAAGTGACGATGGAGGAAAGACTATGCTGCTTCATCTCTCCTTTGTCTGTGTCATGGCCATTCTCTTGCTATCCCAAGCAGATAGCACTGTCAGCCAATGGGAGATATCGAGTGTGAGCAGGGATGAACCGGAACTATTTTCCACAGTAAAGATTACTTGTCCCTGTCCAGGTGCCTGCGGAGGCAGAGGCGGTGAGGGAATCACCACAAAGAACACGGACAAATGACAAGAGCTCGATGACACTCTGCCAAGCGCTTGGGTGCTCACCCTGGAGACTGCGCGTTTCAACGCGACCTGAGTCCAAATCACAGTCTCGCACCCCTACAGCAAAAGACATCGGAATTTACGGCTTTACCTCCCCTCCAAAACGCCTCCTCTTCCTCTCTCTCTCTCTCTCTCTCTCTCTCTCTCTCTCTCTCTCGTCACTTTTCTGTTGTTTTCTTCTGCTCTCCCTCTCTCTCTCTCTCTCTCTCTCCACCCCCCTCTCATGCCCCAATTTGACTTGTGCTAAAGCTAAAGTGATCAATGATGCTGCAAGCCTGCAACTCCCACGAGACAGAAGAGAGAGGAGGTGGGAGATTCCCGCAACGAGGGGGAGGTATCGTATTGTATTGGGTTATGTTGTTGTCTCGTTGGCTTTTGCTTTACGAAGGTCAGCAGTAGCAGCAGATCTCCTCTTCTTCTTCACCCCTTTGACATGCGTCTGTCTGTCCGTTTGCCTCTCTCTTCTCTCTCTTTTCCCGCCTCCCTTGTCTTCTTCTCTTTGTTTCTTTCACGTAGTCTCTGCTTTGGAGTCCTTTTTCCATGTTGAGTTCGAATACCAACGCACGCAGCTAACATAGATCTTGGGAAGCGAGAGACTCTCATGTAGCTAACATGAAGTTGGATCCTAATCCATGCATGATCACAGTGATGGCAGTCAACACACGAAACCTGTATAGAAAAACTCCTGCTGATGATCCGATTGCAAGAAGACGGAGAGCAGATTGATGTGAAGGAACCTTCGTATGTGATTGAGATTGATGTTAGGCTTCTCCGAGAATGTCCTCCTCGTCAGGAGGAAGAACTAAGCTGACAGTGAGATATACGTTGTTCTCACATACGGATTCATTGATCTGAAACAAATAGAGGAATGAATCAAATCCGAAAGCAACACAAAGATGCAACCTTGTGGTCTTTCTCGTACGCTGCTACCCCACCCAAATGTGCTGGTGAGTGTCAGCAGCCACTCACATGCACCTCTCTGCCAAAAGAGACCAGCTTTGGGGCTTCGGGCCTTTCGGCTCTCTTCTACTTGGCTGTTGTCCAAGCACCAACACCGGCGCGCGCGCGCACAACCCCCAACACATCTCACTCCTCCCGGCTGTCAACGCAAAACAAAAAGAGCTCCTCACGAAGTTTCCTCCCCTCTCTATCCGCCTCCTTGCCGTCCTTCTCAACCATTACAAAAGGGAGGAGGAGAAGCCCACGACGCCGCACCCATTCCCACTTGGATCCCTCCCCACAGTTACCACCTCCTCCGTGCCCTGAGCCTACGAGTGTCACCAAGGTACTTCCTTTGATTTCCTATCCGATTAGGGTTCTTAATCGTCTTGGATTCCATTGCGGGTCACTCGAGAGTGATGTGAGAAAGTTATGATTCTGATATCCTTTCTAGGATTTCTTTTTTCTCCACTTTACTTGCTTTCTGCTATGGAAAATTAGAAAGGGGTTGGGAAAAGACATGATTTTGGCTGCGTTACACATACTGATTCTACCGGAGCAAAACAGGGTCATGGGGTTTGAGATAGTTCACCTGAAGGAGATGTTTCTGTGGTTTTCATGGTGTGGATCTCAGTATAATTTTATCCCCCTGTTGAGATGCAACCATCGATCCTTGTTTTCCGGGAAGGATTTGGTTTTGTTTGTACTAAGTCGACCATGGATTTTGAAGAGCATTTGCCATGTCTTCTTCTGTAAACAGCATGAGTTAGTATTTAGCTTGTTCTTCCTGGCAAAGGTGTCTGAAAGATATGATTTTGGATGGTCAGATTGTCTCTATGTTTCTTCACCTAAAAATTGCTGGAATGATAGATCTTATCCTTAGCACCCATAGGGTTCCATGTTTGAGCACAAATTATTGGGTACTGCAATTTCTAGATTTTTGGCACCGTTATTGCTTCCTGTAAATGTACTAATTAAGCTTAATCATGCTCTCAATTAAAGTTTGTTCTTACTGTGTTCTTCTTGCTCCTGGAATTTGGATTTGGGCTTTATATGTCTCCTGGGATATCTCTTCTTCTCTCTTGCTCCCAATGTATTATGATTTGTGTGATTTTACATTTTTTACTCTGCTATGATGCTTAATTCCTATATCTGATGTTCATAGCTCACATGGTATTTATATGCTTTTATTTTGTCTTTAAATCTTATAAATTCCCATGTAGACTGATAAAGTTTGCTTCTTTATCTAACATATCTCTCCTTTGTGTCTCCTTCAGTGACTCCAGTAGATGGAACAGCACATGGATCTCTTAGCAAGAAAAAGCAGGAAGAGGAAGGCAGAAGAAGAAGCTCATGACATACCTACCTTCTTCTTAGATGAGCTGAACCAAGACCTACTCGAGAGGGTCCTCTCCTGGCTGCCTGCTTCGACCTTCTTTCGTCTCCGTTCGGTGTGCAAGAGATGGAGATCTGTTGTCACCTCCGAGACATTTCGTGTTGCTTGCTCTCGGATACCCTTCAGAGAACCGTGGTTTCTTATGGTTGATCAAGATCTTGACCACTCGATTGCTTTCGACACCAGTGAAAGGAATTGGAAAAGTGTCAGTCATCAATCTTGCATCCCGCAAAGCCGTAGTTGTAAACCCGTTCCTGTCTCTGCATCTGGCGGTCTTGTGTGCTACCGCACAGACTCTGGCAAATTCATTGTGTCGAATCTCCTCACAGGGTCATGCCGTGAGATCCCACCGGCAGGCCATGGTGGTGAAAGCCATGCTTTACAAGCAGTTGCCATGTGCTCTACTCCAATCTATCCATCTTCATTTAAGATTATATTAGTCTCGGGTAAATCACCAAACCTTGCTTTCAGAGTCTTTGACTCCATGAAGTCTACATGGGAAGATGAAGTTATGTTGGTTCAGAAAGCTGGGAGTTCTTCAGATTCTCACGTATCTGGAGATGAGATCATTTATTTCCTTAGCAAAGCTGGAGATGTCATTGCCACAAACATGCAGAGAAGCCCATCAAAACAATACTCATCGGTTCTCATCACAGAAGATGGAGAACAGGTTGTATATTTCCTCAGTGAAACAGGAACTATCGTGGCTTGTAATCTTGCTCAGAAAGCATTTTTCGAGTATCCTAGACTTTTGCCTATCTACTTGGAGTACTCGATCGACGTGGTTGAGTGCAACGGAGAGATGTTAGTGGTTGTCTTATCAGAATTTCTGGAGTCTGCAAGCCTGAGAGTCTGGAAGTTCTGCGAGGAAAGCCATTCATGGCAACAAGTAGCGGCCATGCCACCATCAATGTCTCATGAGTTCTATGGGCAAAAAATGGACATAAACTGCACAGGTTGCCAGGACATGATCTTTATCTGTGCCAACTCAAGTGAATGCAGCAGAAATATAATGCTCGATATGGCGGCTGATGAGTGGGTTGAGCTGCCCAAGTTTTATGTGAATGGAAAGGCCAAGGAGTTCACGTCTGCCATCTCATTTGAGCCAAGAGTGGAGGCTACTGTCTGAGTGCTGAAGAAATTTTTTAGGACTCTTATCTTGATTTCATTGTTTGATATCGTTATTGCAACTGTTTGCTACTGTACAATGATCATATAGTCGTGCAATGTATATGTTCCTTCATGGTGCATTTTAATCCATCTTCTGATGCCAAAGGAAAGACGGTAGAACCTTTGCCTGTAAATTTCCATTATTTGCCTCTCAAAAGCAAATGTCTTTGTTGTTATATTATGCAGCGAGGCACAAACAATTATGGAAATTTCCTCTGTAACTTCTCTTAGCCTGGCATAGACTGGATCGTCGACTATTTCCTAGAATTGTACTGGATGTCAATGACAAGGAGCGATTCATTTACCCAAGAACACAGGTACGTTACTAATCCGAAAAGATATGGTTTATTGGAGAACCCAGTTATGCTGCTTTAGCTGTAGAAAACTTTAAACAGTGCATCAATGGTCCCCTTAATGAACTTTTCCTTTTCATGTAAACATATGGTGCTCTGATTCTGTGTCATTGCCCTTGAAAAATCTGGATTGAAGTCCTTTATGTTTCACTTCATGTAAACATATGGTGCTCTGATTCTGTGTCATTGCCCTTGAAAAATCTGGATTGAAGTCCTTTATGTTTCGCTTTTTCTCCAGCTCTCTTCATATTTTTGTGTTGTTTGGTTTAAACTTAAGGATTTGCTCCGAATTTGTCCGGAGTACAATCCATGATAGAATCTTATCATGTTCAGTGAGCAACTGGTTCAATTGACCTTGCAACCATTTTCTACCTTCTCTCAATCCTAGTAGTAATCGAAAGCTAGATCTGTGCTCTGGCATTCTTGATTCCTGGATGACAAATTGCTATACATGAAAAAGAACAAAAATCCATGTTGAAGTTACAAGATTCAGCATTCAAAGGGCATATTAAGTATTGAGGGCTTCAGTTTAGCACTAGAGATTTTACTTCATTTACTTCTCTGTAAGAAACATTAATCAGCAATGCTCCTTTGTTGGTCATCTTCTAATGTTTTCCAGTGGAACCACAGCAGTAAACAGATGGTCTGTTTCTTCTAAAGATCTCTCAATCTTCCAAAAGGTTATGTTTATTGGAACTAAGACATATAATCTTTTGCAGGGTCCAGAGATGACAGTAAGAATTCCAGTTCAACTGTGTTTTCCTAATAGAATGCACATAGCAAGCCTTAATACTGGTAGTTCATCTCACATCATTAACTGAATGAGACAATCTTTACACAGTGGTCTCAACATTTTCCCTGCATATTAATCTTATCCAGAACATGGATTTACAAAGATGAATCATGGTTATCAGATCTTCCAAACCATCTCCAAATGTTATCAAGATCTCACCAGATGTGAAATGATTTATACTGTCAGGCTGAAACTATAAAGTAATGGTGCAATCCATATCCAAGTAGGAAATCAACCTAAGCATGGATAGTCACTCACCTTGCACCGACAGCATAGTTCTCCAGAGACCTCAACAAGACAGCCAATAACATCACATCGCTTTCCTGTCGTCTCACCTCATCCTGTTCTTGCTCTTTCAACACAGGAACAGTTACCCTAAATCTCATTTCAAATTTGAGGACAGTGAATTAAGCACTGCTCAGAGCTTCAGTGTTGAGAAAGCACTAAGATAATAGACTAAGACTACATGGAGGAGGCTGATAAATATGAACCCTTTCCTTTCATCTCAGTGAAATCTTCTAATGGTTTTTGGCAAATGAAGGCATTGTAGTTGTCAGGAAATTGAATATTACACTTGCTAGAGGCCACATGTTCTCTCCATGATACTTCGTTTGTGCTCAGGCAACTCATCTGAATCCACCAAGTTAGCACTCGTTACATGAGTTGCTCTCGATCTATCCGGGTTTCTTGTGGGAAGAGAGATGTCCTTTGCTCTGTTTTGTATTTAGAGGTGGTGGTTGCAAGGGAAACAGCCACAAGCTGTTTCTCCAGATAAGCGAGTGCTCTGCTGCTGGCTCTTCATCTTCTGTGCCTGCAAAGATAGTCTCTGCAACTGCTGTGAATGCTGCAGCTGGGCTGCTGCTCTCCATTCCTCAGCCCTTCGATGAACAATTGCCATCCTCTTCATCAGTTTCTCTTCTAAGTCAGATCTCATCTTCTGTATCTTCACCTGCAAACATCAGGACTATACGGTGTCTAACAGTCCACTTATTACCATAGGAAAGTTTGCAGAAGACACAAATTGATCTAGCATTCAACTACAATGCGTCTAATACAAGGCAGCAACTCAGATGGGCATTATTACCATAGGAAAGCTTGCAGCAGACACAAATTGGTATAGGATTCAACTACAATGTGACCAATACAAGGAAGCAACTCAGATGGGCATAAATATCCTCATCGTATAATATAAAACAGCATATTTCTTATAAATGCCTTAAGCTCTAATTTGTCTGTAGATTTAACGGGTAGGATATGAAGTTCGGAATGCGAGTGTCTCTCAAATTGATAGAACAAGTGGAGTCACTCATCCTTCAAGAGTAAAACAACAGAAAGATGAGTCGTGTTAGATGAGCAAAACTGATGTGGGCATTTGAAGAGCCTTCAGATAGCCTCGTAGAAATGAGATTTTGATCGAGTTGTTACAGTGACTATCTTAATGTCAAGAGTTAAAAGTTGAGCATTAGATTGGATCAAAGGAGAACAATCAGTTAGAAGGTAGAAAAAGATGCGTAACAAATGTAGCGGCTCAAGAAATCAATGTGCTTCCAAGAAGGATCTAGGTCGAGAGTGAATGCATTCTAATATTCTTAGAGATAATATGACCAATGATCCATAGTCCAGCAACTCATAAACATGGTGCTAGAAAGAAAAAAACTATATTATGCTACAGTGTGGTGTTAGTTGATAAGCCAGAAATGTTTCTAGGGAGTTTCGACCTCGACAACATCGATGTGCAGCCAAACGACTGAGGTGTGTTTAAGACTTCAAGGTTTTGTACAGTGGTCGATACAATTTGAGCAGAAACATCCATACTTCAAAAGAAATGTATAATTGTGTCAAAATAGAGAATATACAGTATTTCAACATTCTTTAATCCAAGTTTCAATACAAACTGTGAAATAGAAAACTATCACTGGTTGGTAAAGAAATGTATCGAGTTGTCAGGAAGAGGAGCCAAACGACGGAGGTGTGTTTAAGACTTCAAGGTTTAGTACAGTGGTCGATACAATTTGAGCAGAAACATCCATACATCAAAAGAAATGTATAATTGTGTCAAAATAGAGAATATACAGTATATCAACATTCTTTAATCCAAGTTTCAATACAAACTGTGAAATAGAAAATTATCACTGGTTGGTAAAGAAATGTATCGCGATGTCGAGGAAGAGGAGCATTTTGAAAGAAATTGTTGTCGATGGTGTCTCGCCACAGGTCTAATTCTTGATCATATGATGATATCTTAGGTTAATTTGAGATAGTGTACTGACATCAGAATATATGTACCAAATGAAATTGTGAAAAAGAAGTGACAAAATTGATGTTCAGTAGACACTAAAAATCTCAGAATATCAACTTAGAATACCGGTTTTACTAGATCTGAGGCACATAGCTTTAGCTAGCATAGACGATGTCTATTAAGTTCTGCCAAGTTTTGCATAATTTGGAAGGATATGAATAACAAATTAATCAACAAAGGAGACTGTCTATTAATGGTGATGTGGTAAGACATCAAGCAGCACAAGGTAAGGAAAATGATGAAAAATAAGATATATTAGCTTGAGCAAATGAATTTCTTTGGAGGATTTAGTATAGGTATAAAATTTTCATTTATTAGAATGGAGTTCTTTGAGTATACCAGTTATTAGAATAATTCTTTTAGGCTTTTCATGTAATTAGAAATTTTCCTATAGATATTGTTTCCTACAAAGTGATACTTAAACCTAGAAAGAATTAACCATGAAACCCATCTATAGATTCACATTACCTCCAGCTTTCTGGACTGGGCTTCAGCTTTAGCACTCTGAAGGTTTACCCAAGCTTGAATTTTTGCTTCTTCTCTCTGATATCTGAAGATGAGATGAAACATTACAAGCGAAAAGATTAAAGTGCAAGCACAAGTTCAATATAGATATCTATTTCCACAGATTTGGCATGAGCAATTTACCTGACACAACTCTTAGTTCTCTGCTCTTCTTCCCATGCAGAAGCTCTGGATTTAGCAGAGCTCTTCCTTCCACCACTTATCTCCAAATGCCTCAAGCTCTTTGACACCTCCTCGTCTTCCTCTTCCCTTGAGCTCCAGTTGGAAACAAATGAATCATACTGAGCACTAAGCTCGAGCTTGGCGAAGTGACAGTCTGTGAGCTCAGAAATGTCAATGCCGGTGCTGTGAGGAACCAAAGGGCCAGACCTGTCAGCTGGAGTGTTGTGCCTTGCAGGTGAAGTGATCTTGACGGGAGTGTGGCATCTCGTTGCTGTGGAGCTGCCTAAAGGAGTCATTTCAGTGCCGACATCTCTGCGTTCGATCTCAGCTACTAGTGCTGTCGTCGAATCTTTCATGGGTTCGAAGTATGAACTCTTGAACAAAAATCCTTCCTTGGTGATCTCGGAGTACCCATAGTTGGGGTAGACTGATTCCACATTTTCTGTAAACTTGTCTGCAGCAAAGATTAATTCCCGAAAAAAATCATGCAATTGGGATGATCAAAAGCTGTATATTGGTTGAAAATGAGAAAAGCAAAGCTAATAGTTGAGACAAAAAAATGGATTTTTGGCATCAACCTTTGAGAAGTACGTCCGATGAGGCTCCACTGAAAGCTACATTTGTCTCTGGATTCATGGCTGGCCCATTAGAAGCTGGATTAGGTGAGCTTGGAGCTTTATCCTGAGCAACCCTCAGCAGTTTCCCAACGAAAGCATCACCGTTCTCTTGGATGACACCATTTTGCCTAGAGAACTTCGATGCCTCGACTGCTACTTTCACATGAGCAGGTGATTCATGGCAATGGCTACTGATCAGCCACTTCTCAGCATCATCCCACTTGGAGGGGACGCCCTTCCTGGGGAGGTGCCCAGGACTGAAGCTGAACACTGGCCTGCCAGGAGTCGTCGGAGTCTCCAGCCTCCTCCGTGTGACTGCGCTAAGACCCTCTCTTCTTCTCTTAACTGAGGCCTCGAAGAGGCCTCTGTTATCACCCATGTTCTCGGTGGTCGTGGAACAGGTCTTTGCAGACAAGTGGTCTGCTAATGGATTCTGCTTGTTGGTGCAGTAGAAGCTCTTGCCACTTTCCAGTGAATCCTGTTCAATGCTCACAATTGCAGTCAGCGTGATCATTACAAGATCAAGAGGCCAGTACAGAGAATAGGAAAGTCTTTACCCTCATAGTGACTGGGAAAACAAGAGAGGAAGCTTGCACTTGTGTCGAAGCTTTGTGATCCATTGAAGGGAGGCTAGAAGAGTCTCCATCTTCTTCACTTGCCTTACTAAGCTGAATCATCTTTCAAGGGGAAAAAAGGCCCACTTCCTTTCTACCAATCTCCCTCCTATCTTCTTTTTTACTCTTGTGAAAATTGTCAGACTTTTACAGATGACAACAGAGCAGCTGCAGCAGAATTGGGAGCCAAGTGGCCTTTTCTTTGACTGTCACAACAGTTGCATTCCTAGTGGGCAAGTAGAAGAGAGCTTACATGGAAGAGGAAGCTTTGGGGAAGAACATAAAAGGCGAGCTTGCTACTGTGTTGTCAGCGAGATGAATACTTTGAATCCTTGGGAAGTTTCTTGTTTGGTCTTCTTCTGATATGGTTCACAAGCCACAAGCACCAAGCTTGTTGTATTCTCTGTCTGCTGCCTGCCCTCCTCCTGCACCCCTGCATCCACTTCTACCATGGCATCAATGCTCTGTGAGTACATGCTTCAGAGAGTAATCAATTGCACTCTGCATTAATGTAAGCAACTTGTTGTTAATGCTGCAATGCAATTGAGACTTGTTTAATGGGTATCTTTGTCCACCCAGCTTGGATCTTAAAAGTGCATGAACAAGACAACTCATGTGTTTCTTCAAGTTCAAGGCACAAAGATTATGGTGGATGGGGTGATTCCATCCATGTTGAGAAGCTCCTTCTGATCCTAAACCCTCTCTAGTTTATTGTTCGAGGGTACAAAGCGCTGTCTATGAATGCGTTACGGATTCTTTCTAGGCAACAGAGAGCCACCCCTGATAGCTTTACTCGCCGCACGAAGCAGCCTTGATGGGCTTGGTTCAACAGCTACCTTCAAAGACCACCGCCGCAAGACCAGGCGCCGCACTGCCATCATCGGCGTTCCACCCCTCGTCCTCGTCACCGTCAACCGGTGCTCCTTTGACGCGTGCCGGGACGCGCGCCGCCGCCGTCGTCTACCAAGCCTGCAAAATCCTCCCGAGGACCCGCCCCCCATGGCGGGGCCGCTGGGCACGATAACCGCCCAGGGTCGGGTCGACCCGAACCAGAACACCGCCATCTCCATCCACAACTGGAACATCAAGCCCGACGGCAACGTCGCCGGAGGGAAGATATACCTCGGTAGGCCATCGAAGCCGTACGCGGCGACGGTGTAGCTGAAGCCGTACGCGGCGACGATCAGCGAACGGAGCGGGTGGGTGCCGTGGGGCGAGGACGGCACCGGACGCCATATTCTACATGATCAAATGATTGCAACATTAGAAATCAAATTAGATGAACAAAGACAAGTCCACTCTATACATAAATCAAAAAGACATGCATTAGCATACTTCTTAGTCCATAAAGTATAACATATTTAGAATGCATATCTCAATCTCTCTCTCTCTCTCTCTCTCTCTCTCTCTCTACAGCTACGTTGTTGCTGCTTCTTGTCAGGAACAAGAGCCTATCACTACAGATCAAACAACATTTATTGCTGAGTGGAGAAGAGGGCCTAAGGACTCTGACATGTCATCCAACCCTTTCAATGTGTGTATGCATCACTCATCTGGCCGTGTTCAAATTCCAACGAAAAGCACCAAACAACAGAGAGATAACGATAACGGCGGTTTGGTAGAGGTAAAAAGCCAATGACACTCCACTCCGAGGATAGACTTAATGGAAAAAAGAGGAGAAAGAAAGAACAAATAGACCAAAACAAAGCACTAAACAACGGGTGGTTAATTTCGTATTAACTTTTTATAGTTTATGCAGTTAGATTTTTTTAACATGTTAGTTATTAAAAATTTTATATAATTATAGTTATAAAGATAAAATATTTATTTTTATTGATCTCTAATATCATCGATTTTATTGATAAAAGATATAGTATGTACATAAATAATATGAAAATGATCGATAAAAAAATAATTTTATAATTTTATTTTTATTATGCACTAATTAAAACTTCTATTGTTGTGATGATAGCAAACGACGACACTATCAGGAGCCACGGGTGATTGTTTTAGTGATAATCGATTTTTATCGATATCAATCCGAATATTGATGACGAAGGCGAGGGTGGCATCTACGATAGTTGTGGCGATTTGATAATGGTAGTGATGGATCTCATGGATGTGAGAAGGAAAAGGAGGAAGAGCAACGACGGAATATGAGGCAAAGGGAGAGGAGAAAGAGGACAAGGACGATAGTGTCACGAGAAATAACGTCGATGTGATCATCATCCTTGTGACATTATCGTCCCGTGAGAGAGGAGGAGAGAGAGGAGGGTGAGCAACAACGAAGCTACCTCTAACTTCTTTGGCTTCTTGTGGGGAGAGGAGGAGGAAGAGGGAGGAGAGCGATAGTCATATTTGTTTTACCATTGCTACAACAAGCGCTCCACTCTCGATGGCTTGATGGAGGGGTCAAGGCCGATCAAAAGCATCCTTGTATACAACAACAATGCCTTCTGTTTCATCCTTTTAGATCCCAAGTATGAGTTACTCAACCGGGTCTCCCTTTGCATCACCTTTTGTCATTACTCTCCCTCCTCTTCCTCCTCCTGTAAGAAGCCACAAAAGCCAGAGAAAGCATCGTCGCCGCTCTCCCTCGTATTGCAAGGGGAGGAGGAAGTGGAGGGAGAGCGCTTATCTCCTCTCGTTTTACTTTAACTTTCGTCATCGCTCTCCATCTTTTTCCCCCTTCTTCCCCCATAAGAAATTACATAAGCCGGAGATATCATTACTGTCACTCACTCTCCTCTTTCTTCTCCTCCCTTGCAAGATAATAATGTCATGAGGACGATAGTCGCATCAATGCTATCTCTCACAACACTTACGTCATCGTCATCTTCCTTCTCTCCTTTCGTCATTCTCTCTTCTCTTTTTCCCCATATCCTCGAGATCCATCACCACCATTATCAAACTACCATCGTTGCCGTAGATGTTGCCCCCATCTCGGTCATCGATGTTTGGATCGACATCAATAGGGTTGACCACCACCACAACAATCACCCGTGACTCCTGTTAGCGCCATCTCGTTTGCCATCATAACGGTAGAAGTTTTAATTACCGTATAATAAAAAAATATAATTAGAACGTTAAGATTATTATTATTTATTATTTATGTATGTGCTATCACATGTTATATATTCTGTCAGTAAAATCGATAATATTAAGAAAAAAAATATTTTATTTTTATAATTATAAAAAATTTAATAAAAATCGAGATGACTCAGTTTAACAACTGTTAAAAGGTAACTCGGTTTAAATAGATACTAAAAGAAATAGTTACATGACATCTAATTAGCCCCAAACAACAGTTAAAAGGTAACACACTTTAACAGTGGTAACGGCGGCACTATCTTTGGGAGAAAGAACACATAAAACAAGGAATGCTGACGGCTCCCGACAGAGCTTAGGATGCGTCGGTAAAAGGACAGAGGAGAAGAACAGAGCAACAGTTGAGACGGGAGAGCCAAATGGATAAACATGAGGATGAAAAACGCGCTCTTTTCTCCGCTTTTTAGACCCCACCAACCCCGAGCCAGGCCTTTTTCCTTCCCCGTAATCCTCCTCCCCTTCTCCTTCTCCTTGCCTTCCCTTGGAAGCCGCCCTCTCCTCCTGCTCCTTGAGCGTAAAAATTGCATCTTTGTGGTTTGCTTTGCTCCTCCGAAAAGTGTTCTCGTAAACTCTGTTCTCCTTTTCGGGCGTCAATCTTGCTGTGTAGAGAAACAAAATCCAATTTTTGCAATCTGTCAAGGATTTATTTGTTATTACTTGCTCAAAGTTTGGTTTTTGTTTCTTGTCGGTCTTCTGGTGGAGCAAAGGGAGGCTATTTTTTCCTATCTGCTTTCGAGCATGGCCATTTCTTTGAGGTATGGTTCGTACTTTTATGGCGATTATCAGGTTGGGACGGAAAGAAAGGAGATAGGTGTTGGATCTGTGGAGGTTTTAGGTGGGAAGAACGAGTTCAAGGGGAGACAGATTGTGGTCAAGAATCAGAGCAGTTCAGATGGATGGAACCCCAAAGGCCATTCTCACTGCTCCATTCATGTAATCGCTTCATTTCTTATCGTTCATCTCAAGTATCCATCTCTTTTTCCTCTCTTTGATGTTTGATTTTTGAGGGTCAGGCATCGAATTGCCTTCCTCGAGCCATGAAGTGGTGGGAGAAGAGCATCGTACCTAACATGACGGAGATTACGTCCTCAGATCATCTCGTCGAATCGCTGGCAACTGCTGGGGATAAGCTCGTCATCGTGGATTTCTACTCTCCTGGGTGTGGAGGCTGCAAAGCCCTGCATCCAAAGGTACACAAACTTGAACTGAGACCACTCTGTTTCCTCCAAGCCCACAACTTCACGTATAGAAATCAATACCTTCTCGTAGATATGTCAGCTGGCTGAATCATACCCCGACGCAATCTTTCTGAAAGTGAACTACGAAGAGCACAAATCCATCTGCCACAGCCTTCACATTCATGTGCTGCCGTTCTTTCGGCTCTACAGAGGCGCACAAGGTCGTGTCTGCAGCTTCAGCTGCACCAATGCAACCGTAAGGCAGTCAGTCCCCAGCCACATAAACCTGTCGAGACCGTCGCTGCTGCTTTCTCATACTCACAGTGATGGTTGCAGGTCAAGAAGCTCAAAGACGCAATGGCAAAGCATGGGACCGAGCGATGCAGTCTTGGACCAGCGAAGGGCTTGGAAGAGGAAGAGCTTCTCGTGTTGGCTTCGAACGGCGGAGCTCGGTTTAATCGTCCACCAGCACTCTCAAGCATATGACTCTTCGGTAGCTAATAGAACAGACCTCGATTCCTGTTCGGCATGTGTCCAATAAAGCTGTGCAACAGAGGTTCTTCAAGATTCTTCTTCAGTGCCCTGCTTGATTCATAAGCATTCACCGGATTAGGATCGGTAATTATGAATCGTGAACTATCGTGCATCTGATTCGGGTTGTAATTCCTCGTAGGATTTTCTACGAGCACTTGGTATGTATGGCTTCAGTGCCAAACTTAACAGTGATTACCTTACCACATTAACTATACGTACATCTCCATCTTGCTGTTCTGTTTTTGCTGCTTGCCACACAGCAAACAAGATGAGAGATACCAGTTGACCATCAAGGAACAGGATGAAGCACACTGGTGGAATGGAATTCGTTGATGCACTCTGTCCTCAAGCCATGTGATGCCAAAGACACAGCTTGCCTTGTCCTTTGAGCCATGCTACAGCCAGCCTACACGGGTCGCTGCAGACAAGAATAACAGTGCATCTTGCCAGGCAAAAGAGCTGAAACAAGAGGGGATGAGGTTTACCAGCTTATCAAACACCAACATTTGTACACGCTATGGCTCTTCAACAAGAACATGGCAAATTGGCACAAGGATTTCAAATTTGATCGAAACACTCGTTTATGGATTCAGTTTATACAAATCCGAAGAAGGGGAGTACATGAAAGAAAGAGAGAGAAAAGTTTCAGCAAAAACTGATCTCCATAAGCTTCACAAACTCGGTGAAACCTATCTTTCCATCATGGTTTTCGTCATAGATAGTTATCATGCTCATGCACGCATCCAACTCCAACCCTTCTGTGAAACCAAGCTTAAGGAGAACTCTTTGTAGCTCCCCTGCATCAATGTACCCATCGTTGTTCTCGTCAAAGACATGGAAGGCAGCTTTTACTTCTTCCAAACTCGGCTCCCTCTCTTCAAACAGGCTAGAGATCTCATCGGAGGCCGTCTCCTCCTTGAGGTGCTCACCTTCGTGGTTGCGCCTTAGCCCCACGCTGTCCATGACCACCTCCATGTCTTCGCTACTTAGGCTGATGTCTTCATCTCCAGGGTGACTGGTTTTGCACTTCAGCGGTTGCTCATCCAGGAGCATAGACACGCATGTGGAGAAAGGGACGTATAGTGAGAACTTCTCGAGCATCATAATGATCCAGTTGAGGATGTTATGGAGGAAGAGGAAACCAACAGGTTCTGCCAAAGAGACTGAATTCTCCATTTTGGTTGGTGGCTACGAGGAGAAGAGGAGCGAGAAGTGAGAGAGAGAATGGAGAGACCCGGTGATGTGTTGTTTGTGTTGAGCTGCAGAGAAGAAGTTGACGGAGGTGATGCTTTTATAAGAGGATGAGACCATTGGAGAAGATTGGAACAGTTGTCAGTACAGGGAGATGCTTCCCTTGGTGCAGACATGGATCGAGCAGCATGATCCTTACTTTGTGGGTCATGTTGGAGGCTGACTTGGTGGAAATTTCCTTGAAACATAGCATCAAAGCTGGCCTGCTTGATTATAATTCTTTATCGAGTACTTGTTGATCACACTGACAAAGACTAATGCATAGAGCAGAGAGTTCAGAGGGAAAACCAGCAAGAGTTTACAGGAATCTAATGTTTCCCGACAAAGACTTCCATATATATATATATAGATATAGAGAGAGAGAGCGGCGTTATAATTGGGAACCCCAACCGAACCCGGAAGTCGAACCGGGTCGAAGAAGGAAGCGAACCGGCCGCTTGCATCGTCAATATCCAAGGCTATGCGGGGCCGTCTTCTAACCAATGGGAGCGCGTCAATAAAGAAAAACCCACTGGAACCCAGAAGGTGAACCGGGTCGAAATGAGAAGCGAACCGGCCTCAGACTTCCGGAGGGCCCCGTGTGCTAAACCAAGGCGAGCGCGGCACCAAAAAGAATACCCCAATCGAACCAAAACGGCAAACCGAGTCGAGTCAAGAACCGAACCGGCTATCTACCCACTCTTGTTTCTCCTAGCGTCATCCATTTCACCTCACACTCCTCCACAGAGCGAGAGAACAGCCATTCGCTCAGGTATGATCTCTCTTTCCTTATCACCTTATTGATACTTGTTGTTCTCTTCGGTTTCTTGGCGTTGGATACCCCTGTCCGTCTTACTCTCATAGCAGACTGTTCGATGCTTAGGGTTAATGGTTTTGGAAATCGGTGATTTCAGTGACGCTGGTGATTTTGCGGGTTCTTTTTGGCTTTTCTTGAGTCCCACGATTAGGGATTAAAGGAAGATGGATTCATATTTCTGTTCGAGACCTGCTTAGGTTTCGATTTTGGTATTTGGGTTGTGTGGGTGAGAAGTTGATACTGAACTGCAAAAATTGTATTACAGATTAAAATTCCCACAAGCTGGACACTTTTTTAGGATAATTTTCTGTGCTAATTTTCTTGAACAGTCGGTAGAAGCTGAAATTGAGTTTTTTAGAATTTTTCTTTTGCTTCTCTTTCCCAAAGTAAGATGCATCGACTTTATAGGCCTACTTGACATGCCTGAAACTTAGGGGCTAAAGGCTTCTTTGATCTCTGAGTCATCTGCTGTTGAATCTTAATTAAAGCAATGTCATCAAGAGTCTTGATGCAAACGATTGACAAGGTATGGATTGTTTACTAGGTTTAACTGGGTTTTACATCAGCTGTATAGGTTAATTTAATCTGTTCTAGCTATGGTTGATATGATATAAATAATGATTTGTTTGCTCTGCCAAATATTAATTAATAGTGAACTGTTTCTGCACTCTGATGAGTGTTCTGCTGTGAGATTTCAGTGGATGTAATTCCCTTGAACATCTACTTGCAGGTTATTGATAATGTAAAGTTTGCTGTTTAATGTGTTTTTGTTTCAATCTAATGGTGTAGAACTACTTTGTCGTGCTGTATAACGAAAGAGATGTTAGTATCAGCTGCCTCAGCTCTGTATGTTAGCCCGGTTGCTTCTTATGGTACTCGGATTGGCTTGGAACCAAAAGCAAAGGCCCTTCACGTTACTCAAAAAACTCCAAAGCTTTTCAAGGGATTCAATGGTCTGAAAGCAGCAGCATCGGTTTCTTGTGAATCAGATACATCTTTCCTGGGAAATGGAAGAAATGCTACTGTATGGGAATCGTTCAAGCCAAAATTGGGGAGACCGAATTTGAGAACAAAAAGTCTACTGAAGCCACAAGCTTCATCTTTTAAAGTGGCTGTTCTTGGAGCTGCAGGTGGTGTTGGGCAACCACTAGCTCTCCTGATTAAGATGTCTCCGCTGGTCTCAGCTGTGCATCTCTATGACATTGCAAATGTAAAGGGAATAGCTGCTGATCTCAATCATTGCAATACCCCCGCCCGGGTTCTGGACTTCACTGGAGAATCAGAGCTAGCTAGTAGTTTGGAGGGGGTGGATGTGGTTGTAATACCTGCAGGGATTCCACAAAAGCCTGGCATGACCTGCGATGACCTATTCAATGTCAATGCTAACATTGTGAAGTCACTGATGGAAGCTGTTGCCGATAATGCTCCGGATGCTTTTATCCACATCATTAGTAATCCAGTGAATTCTACTGTCCCTGTTGCTGCAGAGGTTCTGAAACAGAAGGGCGTCTACGATCCAAAGAAACTTTTTGGTGTTACCACACTTGATGTTGTGAGAGCCAGCACCTTCGTGGCCCAAAAGAAGAACCTTAAGCTTATCGATGTCAGTGTCCCGGTGATTGGGGGTCATGATGGAATAACCATATTACCGTTGTTATCAAAGACTAGACCGTCTGTGACCTTCACTGACCGAGAAGTTGAAGAGCTTACGGTGAGGCTTCAGAATGCAGGGACGGAGCTAGTGGAGGGAAAAGTTGGTGCTGGATCTGCGACTCTTTCAATGGCCTACGCGGCAGCAAGATTTGTCGAGTCGTCTCTTCGTGCTTTGGACGGAGACGGGGATGTTTATGAATGCTCCTTTGTTCAATCTGATCTGACGGAGCTTCCGTTCTTTGCATCCAGAGTTAAACTCAGCAGAAAAGGTGTGGAAGCCGTGATCCCTTCTGATCTCCAGGGGCTGACGGACTACGAGACCAAGGCACTCGAAGCTTTGAAGCCGGAACTGAAGGCAAGCATCGAGAAGGGTGTGTCGTTCGTTCACAAGCAGACAGCTGCAGCAGCATCAGGCTGAGTCACTAGACGAAGAAGACTGTTTTAAGTTTTGCAGAAAGTAGAGAGTTTTGTTCTTTTAGTACGAGACAACAAGAATGATCAAGGAGTTGAAGTGATGGTTGTACTGCAGCGAAGTAACAGGCTTTCAGATCCATTGCTCCTTACTCGAGCATGGAGAACTCTTGGGATTGACCAATGAGCAGCCCAGAGGCTCTGGTTCTTGCCATTGATTATTCCTTCTTCCCTTTGTACATGTATTCTGGTATAAAAGCTCCTTTGCTCAGAAACCCAATCCACTTTACAGTCTTAGGGATGTGCTTTCCTGTTGGAATCTGTAAAGAAATTTGGAAGACAATTCTCTGTAAGTAGTTCTCCTTTGTTCCCACTGTTCATAGATCTGCTGAAGTGGGTTTGCTTTAACCAAAGCAAAAAGAGCGCAGTATGTGTGTGTGCCAAAATGAATAGCTACCAACATCAAAGAAAGCAGCATATGTATAATTGCAGTGCAGGCATCCTGGACTGATGTCATCCCCTTTGACATTGTTAACTGCAGATCCAATGGCGTGCATGATTAATGCAAAAAGGACAGACCAAAGGATAAGGATCTGTAACGCGATGGCCAATTACAGATATCTTTTCCGAAAACCGAAAGAAAAAGAAGAAAAATGCATTGACTGGGCAACCACTGACCGAGACACTATCGATGTCGCCAGAAAAGGCCATCGTCATTGTCGTACGGCGGCGCCCTAGATTTCTCCAGATCTGAGCATCAATCCATGTCCACGATGCGGTCCAAGCAAGCGTGATGTCTCGGGAGAAGGTCAAGACGATGGCGTGGCACCGTTTCGTCCACCACCGGTATTGCTCGGTGGGGAGCCGGCCGCGTGGCCGTCGGCTCTTGTCGAATCGGAGACGAGGGGCTCGGGTCACGACAAGGCATGTCGCCTTTCTCGCTCGTGGATGCATGCGAAGGTTTCTCTCACTGTAGCACTGTTCACATGCATGCGAAGCTGTCTCCTCACTGTAACACTGGTCAGTACCGGGGACTCGACGCATGAGGCCAAAAGGTGTCAATCGATGGATGGCCGAGGAGAGGAGCCAGTGATGAATTGCTGCTTCGAACACACCTCGGGAATCAACAGCTGCATTATGAACATATAGACAATAATAAGATCGAACACACACGCGATCCGTCACCATGGCAACAAGATCGAACGCACAAACAACATGCCACAATGTGCAGCGAGCGACCGCTGCTGCCTACAGGTCATGGGAAGAGCGGCTGGAACCGAATGGACTCGGTGGAAAGACGCGACCGGTGCTACCCGAGCCGACGTCCACGCCGCAGCTCTCCGCACGGAACCTCGCCGCCCCGTCGATGCCGGAGCGCTCCCAGTGGTCAAAACTGGCACTTCCTGTCGGCTTCTTCGCGCCGCTCGTCACGTCCACCGCCTTCTCGCTGACGCACCCCAGTAGAAGCCCCGACCGCGACGATCTCCTCGTCTTGCGGAGGCTCGCGGCCGGAGCGACCCGTTCCGATGCGATCGAGAAGTTGGCTACGCTGCCCGTGACCACGCTCCACTCGACGCTGGCTTCGCTTGGCTCGTAGGCCGCCGTGGTCACCGACTCGGTTCCCTCGTGGGTGATGAAGGGATGTGAACTCGTCATCGATAGGCTCTCGATTTCGAACAGGTCCGAGCTCGCATCGCTTTGGACATCGTCGTCTCGTCCACCCTCGCCGCCACTGGCAATCTTGAGACTTCTCCTATGGGTCGAGGCGGTGTCGAAGAAATCTGGAGCAAACACCACCCTGGGACCTCCTCCGCCTTTCCTCTCTTCTCTGGAAGCAAACACCTGCTGTCTCAAACCAGGACTAATACTTTTCAGTCTCGAGTCACTCACCAAGTGCTCGTCGCGTCTCTCCCCAGCTTGCGGGAGCTGCTTCCTGAGGCCGTCCGATCTAGCATGAGACAGGGCGTCTTTGTCGATGTCAATGGCGTCCTTCCTAGCGCATGAGCACGGGAAGACACCAAGAAACCGCTTACCTTTAACTTTTCTCTGCCCGCCGGGAACCGGGTGCTTGCGGCGGTCCCGGAGCAGCGTGTTCCGGCTGTTGCAGGTCATCTCAGAACTGATGCTGCCGGTCGTCGACCTGGATCTCACCCTCACTCTCACTTCCTTCTTAGTTGGCTTCTCAGGTCCATTCTCAGGCGCTTGCGGTGGCGCATCGCCGTCCATTCCTCCGCTGAAGTACTTCTCTGCATCAAAGATTTCGATCTCGCCATCGAGAGTTCTCCTCGTCCCTAAGCTTATTCGGCATGACAAGCGTTCCGGAGCAGAGTTTCCCAGCTCCGGTGGGAAGTTCTCTCTAACAAGAGCAAGATACGTCGAGAAGGAATCATCTCGGGGCTTACTGGGCCTGTTCTCGAAAGCAAGGGGAGCCTTTGGAGCTACTTTGACAGAGGCCATGGGGACTATAAGAGTGACGAAGAATTTGCATGCACTACAAGAAGTTCATTTACAGAACCAACACAGATGATCGAGCGAAGACCAAGGAAAAGGAATCCAAAGCAAAGACTGATGCTGGAATCACTTTCTTAATTTCTTCTACTGAGGAAAAGCTTAAGCATCATCAAATAGTTGAGCAGGGAAGGGATAGCTGAACAATGGAGAAAGTTGCATCCATTGGAGAGGAAGGATTTGATGTGGAAGTAGGAGATGATGTGTTTGGTGTGTGCCTGAAACATTGAGAGACAGTTCCTTTATGTAGGCTTTGAGATGGATGAGACTGGTCCATGGTTTGGAATTGGCTCCCTCATCAAATGGGATAGATAGATTTCTGGTTAGATATTGTAGATGTTAGTGCGTGTATACATCAAACATCACAAGAATTCAGATATATATATAAATATATATATATATATATAATTATAATTATAATGTAGATAGTAACAGATGTGTCTTAAGCTCCATTTTATAATTTAGGAATCAAAATATAATATTACGGTTTAATCTTATATCAAAAGTGAGAAAAGATTAAATGAATTTATATGGATTAGATGAGTCTATTATTTTTAACTCGTTTAAGTATTTCTTGAATAATAATTATCGATCGAGTCGATAGAAAAAGTTATAATTTTGGATATGAGGTTTAATCATTATGTCAAATTTTCTTGACCATATGTTAAAAGGATATTGTTATTTCTTTTCAAGATTATCTTCAATTTATGACTCCCTAAGGGATGAATAATGGACCATTGGAAGATGCTGAGTCCAAATTTATTACTGATAATGAGTTCTAATCATGGAGAACAGAGGGCTATGAGGAAGGGAATTCAACAGCAATTGGTTCATTAAATCATCAATATGTGCTGAAGATTGAAGCTTTAGTGCCTACTACTACTGTCCATCTGATAAGCTAAAGCCATTTCAACTTGAATGCTTCGCTTGTAGCTAGAAAAATGATGGCATGTGGTAGGGAACTTAAGCACAAGCATACTCCATCTGAGGTTTAACATTTGAGTGTCTATGGCCACAAGAAATCAAGTGGTTTGCATCGATATCTTCCCAATCTACTTGTTAGATTGGCCTCAGTTGATCACCTAAGCAGATTTTATGTTTGCAACTGCATGGAGATGGCTTTCTGATGCACATCTGCTCCATTTTAGTGGCAGTAGCAAAGAATAGATGAAGCAGAGTGACAGTACAATTCACATCTTTCTGGTATTCTTTCTGCTTGCCAATGGTGATGACATTGTTGTACAAGAACAGCAGGAAAAGATGAGCCATTACTTGTCTGTGACAGTCCTCTTAGACAACATCAGCATCATTTATTTCAGCTCAGGGAAAGCTGCACCAATGATAGGATGACTGGATCTTTCTCTCTCTAAAGTAACACACACCAAACCAGCATTAAGGCAGACAGCTCCAAAAATGACAGTCCAAAGAGTAGCCGATTGCAGACTCCGGGGATGATCAAAGGGAATGTCGGGCGAGTTGTCAATGCCAGCGTCCAAATCATGACACTCCCATCTGCTTTATTAGATCATTAATCGGAAAGTTGGCTTTAAATACCTTCACATCAGACTGCTGAATTGTGCAGAGTCATGCAAAAGAGACAACTCTTGATGCTCTGCACCACATGACCCTCATGGAGGAGACTCTCAAGCAAATGCTAACCTCTGGTTTGATGTGTAGGAAACAATCATACATGATGAGCAAGCAATCAGAAGCAGAGTTTCCCTCTAATGAGGTGAGAAGCCAAGTAAATGACAGATTTGCTTGAGGCAAACATCATATTAAGAAGATTGACGAGTCTACCATCTTTAATCTTTCTTGTATCAGTGATTTGAAGCTATCATACAACTCTGTCAAATTGTCATGAGGATAGTCTTGTTTGCATGATATCTGGAAGAGTGGAATTTGATTCCAGTATTCCACCAAATCAGTGGAAGGGTTCACAAAAAGAATTGAGTCCTTATCCTTTTGGTAAAGTAAACATGTGGAGAATTTTGGATGTCATAGATGTCATAATCAGATATAATTAGAGATGATCATTATGTGATGCTAAAGGGCAACTACTTTTGTGTCACAACCTTCATTTAATGGAGCAAAATGTGAAGAGAATTTTGTTTGATGAGTTGAAGGGATGACACTAATCATTATAATTAATGATACAGCTGCTGCTGAAAAGAGAGACTAAGTAGTACCTCTTCCAATTCCTCTGGGCTATTTCTTCTTCTTTTAAGGTGAAGAAACTGCAAAATTAGCATTAATCAATGTCATAGGAAGATGATGAAATGCATGAAAAATTTGAACTGTTCTTGCCATTTTTTAACCAAAGCTGTGGAGTCACTTGACCAGCTAAAAAGCTTCATGATAGATAAGATCTTTTAAAAGTGAGTTTACAGTGACTTCAATTTTCATGTTTATTTCATTCCTTTGACAACCTAAAAAAAATAAAAATAAGTATAAATGCATACGATAATAATGAAGTCATAGATCTCCCATGTTAGCCTACTTACTTCCTGACCCAATCCTAATTGTACATTTTCTTTATTTTTGATGAGATTAATTGAGTTATAATAGGCCCAACCCTAAGTGAGCTAGTTGTTCTAGCTAAACGATATTAATACATCAGTGATCTCATTACATCGAGTGATATTATAACTGAATTAATATTAAAACAGGAAAAAGAACTCAAATAGGAAAGTGTTATCCATTAGAGGAGTCGGAGGGCACGTCCGAACTATCATTATGTACATCTCACATGTGCCTAAGCTATGTTAAATCTTGACAAGAATATCTTTATCAAGCCTTAAAACATGGAAGATTATTGTTTCTTGATTTAATCCTACATCGAAAGTAGATTAAGATTAAGATTAATCAAAGGTTATAACACCCCAATTTAATTTTTGATATTGAAGGTGGGTTAAAACTATCTATCTGTAGTGTTTTCCTTTAATTTGTGGTGTCCTGCTTTTAATTTGAAATGGGGAAATCAGATTAGCAACCTACTTCTTGAGTTCTTCAAAGATAAGAGGAGTCTTCCATCTTCCATTAAAGATAAAGCAGTGTGTGGAGTCTCCTCCAACCATTAAGACTTGAGATCCTACACCCAGACATGTCGGAGATCAAAGAACCCTCAGAAACAACCCAAAGAACCAGAGAGGATGCATGCAACTTCATCAGCTCCATTTCCGAGAGGCAACACTGAGCGCTATCCAGCATTCTTGTCGTCCTTGGTTACAGTAGGAACAGGCAGACATGCGGCAGTGACTTCCACAGTGTAGTCAAGCTCAGAGTCGAGGCAGACCTCCCCCCCTGACATCATCACGTCGGTGGCGGGATCTACGCGGGGCAGAGCTCACCTAACTCTCCTCCTCCATGGCCACCGCTTAATCACAGCCCGGATAAAGAACGCGAAGAGGGGGTGCGCTGCTGATCCATGCATTATGATCCGACAATGCGTCTGCTGCGTCTTTAATGGATGTGCCTCCCCGGATGCTGACTCCTCGATCCACCTGTGCGCGACAGACGTTCGATGTAGGTGCTGTGATGGTAATGCCCGGCGGCCCCGCCGAGAGCTCTCTCTCTCTCTCTCTCTCTCTCTGCAGTCTAACATACTGCTTCGTTGTCTCTGCTCTGCTCCAGCCCACGAGCCAATCTATAGCACGTTTTATCTCAAGAGTTTCTTGCGACTGAATGCATCCCAGACCTGAGGATGATGCCAAAAGACCCGAGGACGGAGGTGATTGTCGGTCAGTGATCGGTTCAACGAAGAGTATGCGACAGTTGTTTTCTAGGTGTCGTTTGGTAGCCTCAGCATTGACTCGTTCGAAGACCAGAGAATGGAGGAGACCGCATTGGCAGGCAGTCGCAGTCTTACTTTTACCTGTGTGTAAAGGTTACTTCACAGTGACATCCATCCTCTGTTCTCTCTGCCTTTCTTTTTCCTCATGTCCTCTCTTTTGATTAGATCTACTTAAATCCTCGTATGAGAAACATTGTAGCACTTTAACCTAAGTAATCTCGTCTTTCAGAGAGATAAGATAGTGTTATTGATCGTCGGGGGAAGAGAAGAAGTCGAGCTCAGACCAGAGAATGTAGGAAAAAAAGGAGGCGATCGCACGATTGCGTCAAGGAGTTTAGTATTGCTCTTGCTAATTCATGTAACACACTTTGCTGGCACACCATTTATGACCGACGCTTCATGAAATGGCACAAGAACAACACTAGACCGTAGCTGGACGCAACCTAGGACCTGAGAATGCTCCTGATGATCTCAGCCTGCGGGCTGTTGGAGTCCATCGTCGACATCAGGTCGGAGAGCCGGTCGCTGAGGTCGTCCACTTCGCGGTGCAAGCTCTTGATGTAGCTGCACGTCTCCTTCAGCAACTTGGACGCTGAAGCCTGCATGCAATCACGCGTGAGAGGAGAGGAGAGGAGAGGAGAGTACCGAAGTGGTTTTCTGTTTCTTGATCGCTTACCCTGCTCATGCTCCTGCGGCGAGACTCCGGGAGCAGAGACTGCAGCTTGGAGATGAGCTCGTTGATCTCCTCGTCGGTGATCCTCGACCTCCGGCTCGACATCTCAATGGGCATAAACCTTCTTCTCTCTCTCTCTCTCTCTCTCTCTCTCTCTCTCTATACCTCGCCGGAGAGCAAAGTGCAGGGCTTAAAGGAGAATTGGAGGGGGAGAAATGTAGAAGTGGCTCTGTAAGGCAAGCTTCCAAGAAACGTAATATTAGTAGGGGAGAGACTCCATGGCCTACCTGTCTCGCCTTCTTGCCAAGTGTGGGTCCGTTCTGTTGGCCATGGCTCCATGGGCCAATCCAATGGAGGCAAGAAGGTCCGTTCCTCACGTTCCATGGTAAACAGTGGGAGTGAGGCATTGATGATGCCACTGCTGGGTAGCTGTTTACCCAATTTACCTTGTACCACAAAGATGCCCTGTGTCTCTTCTGCTCTCCTCCTCCGCCGCCTCCTCCTCAGAATTGCCTCGTCTTGTGGATCTGCAGGTCGGTGTTTGTTCTCGAACATGATGATCCCAGCTTGAGCACAACTCGGCGCCAGAGTACAGATGTTAATGGCGGAGAACGAGAGATGAGAAGGGACAGTGCCGCGAAAAGACGCGTGGTGTGTGCAGTTTTGGTGGCATTCGGCCACCACCGAGCGTGATGGGGACGTGCGGCGCCCCTCAGGACATGATGATGTGCGATGACATGACGGTGGCATGCAGCTCGGTGTTCCCCGGAGGGGGCGGCGATGTCGCGCGGCATCGCCGACGGCGACCGGGCCACCTGGAGACCATGGGCGCATCCACATGACGGTGCGTCGCGGGCCTACGTAGCTCATCGTCTTCCTCGGTCGGCGCACCCACAGCCTAATTATTAGCTTTGGTTTACCCGTGTGAGAGGTAGATCAGGCGGGGGATCTACGCTACCAGTGAAGCTCCAGGGTCTGAGAATGAGACGTGCCTGTTGCAGAGGGCCACTTGGTTGTCAGGGGGGGAGTCCATCAAAGATGCGTGTGGGGGACAGGAGAAGAACTTGTCATGGGAGGAAATGGCCGTGAAGCTGCCAAACTCGGGTGCCATGGGAGCCCAACACACAACCCCGCGTGTTCTTCTCGTTCTGCAGATTAACCTCTGGAGCTGGTAACATCTTCCCCCATGTGACCAAGGTCGACATGACACTGGCCGCTGATGGCAACAAGGGAGAGCAACTCTCTCCCATTGCCTGCCAGCTTCAATCATGCAAGCTTCTTTACCGCCTCTTCTTCCTTCTAAAGGACTGTGACTCACAGGAGTTGTAGGCCTGCAAGCTTCCCTTTCATCCACCACTCACCCAGTGTGCATATCTACAGCACTTGTTTGAAGCTTAGAGCAATTGCTTCCTCTTTACATGGAGAACTTTAGGCTTCTAGCTCTGCATCATTCTTGCTGAGTTGTGATTCAGATGCAGAAGGTTTCTGATACATGAAGAAGAAGAAGAAGAAGAAGAAGAAGAAGAAGAAGAAGAAGAAGAAGAAGAATTCAGTTCATATTTCAGATGTGCATCTGCCAAACCATCCTCCTACTGATGTTTATTTCCAGCCCCTTTCTGCCTTATAATTATAAGAAAACCAAATTATGCATGGAAGATCAATGGATTATGATATGCAAATGTCTGTCTGTGTCTCTGTGGAGTGGCCCAAATCTGGCCCGAGAATGGCCCGTCATCACCGGTAAATAAACAGCCTGATTAATGTCACTAATTGTAGCTAATTTGTTCTTAATGGAAAATATATCTCCTGTTCAAGGAAACTTAAGATCATTGTATTCACTGTTGTGAGATTTGTGGTGATCCAGCAATTAAAATCCTTCAAGTCTGAATGCTTTTAGATGCCTCCATGACCTGACCATTGACCTCCATTAGATTAGAGATGCATTCCATTACAGTGTTCTTGCAATTTGTGGGCATGGCTGGGAAATGTAGGAACAGGAAGCCACAGTCCAGCCAATAACACATGCATAAATCCATGCAGCTTGATCTGCACATCCTCTGTCTCTTTTAGTTTCTTCTCTGCTGCTGTGACCTCCAACTGTATGGCATTCAATGTTTCAGAGGAACATAATAGAAGCTCTTGATGACAATTAAGGTACTCCAATTAGTTTGATTCTTTATGGAACTGAAACATTCTTGAAGCAGTTGATGTCATGGTGGTAGACAAGATCAATGAGTTTTTAGTGCTGTTGAGTGGCAATGTGTTGCCAACTATACCTTGACACCTTCTCGGTGAGTTCCTTGAATGTTCATCTTTAGCAGATAGGCCATGTAAACAATGCACCAATTCATCTGCATCATGTCGCAGACCAACACCAAGTTTGTGCATAAGAACAATATTATCAGTGTTGTCAGGGATGGAGAACAAGGTATTGTAGGAAAATAGCTGATGAACAGTGATATGTGAAGATTTCAAGAGGCAAAGCCACTTTGTTTAGCTTGCAAGCAGAGATTCTTTAATCATCTTCAATTCCATATATCTCTCTCCGCATTAGCCATGTCGTTCTGAATCCACTCATCTGATCAGAGAGGAGGACTATGTTTTGGATGCCTGTAGAGGAGACGCATCAATCTGCAACCTTAGTGCAGAAGTTTTGAGTCTGATGACAGGAATTGAACGGGTAATTGTGATGGCAGAAGATCACCGGGAGCTCTGAGGTGTGCCACCCTCACCATGTCATCGTCAAGGCCCTGCTGCTGCAGAGTTACCATTGACTTGTACTTTCTTTTCCATGAGTTGACCAGGCGAGATGAGAAGAACATGGTACGGTTGAGCATCTCCATCTTCCTCCCAGTTTATGATGATTGTTCTCATTCGAGAAAGCTTCATGCTCACTCTCTGATCTCCAAATCTCTACTCTTCTTTTCATGAAGCCTAATGCAAAATTCGCTCTCTTTAAATCGACCTTTTTTGCTTCCATTTCAACTACGGTGACGTTGTGGCGGAACCGCAATTCCTGGAAAGTCCACTGGCCTTTTAATGGGGGCCGCACGGGCGCCGCCATGGATCCGAGTGGGCCGCGCCGCGCGCTGGTCGTTTATGCGGCGAGTCGTCTTCTCTTCCCCTCCCTTGGCCGCCTTTCCGGGCAAGCGTTACGTAGGTAAAAACCGAATCTTTCCGCCGCCAATGTGAGTTCGGTCTTCTCAGGAGGCGATGGGGAACTGCTAGAAGGCCTCGTGGAGGAACGACGACGCTCGGGCCGCGCAGACCTCTCCACGTGAGCCCTTGAACTGCTCGCTTTGGTCGATTTGTAGCTTAATTTTGTCATCTAGCTGTTGTTCCTCTGTGGTTGCTGTTTGATGTCGGAGCGGGGAAAAGCTTGGGGCTTTCCATATGATTGGTGGATTTGGTTGCAGAGACTGGTCAGTAGAAAAGCTTTGGGGGTTTCTTTTGGCTATTTGGGGAATTGAATGGATAGGTTTTGGGTTTCCAAGCTGCACACTTGCATGTTGTGGTTCTAAGCTACTTCTTTGGTTTAGCTTAGGTGTTCTTGCTTGCAGCAAATTTTTTGTGCCTCTCTTTTTTTATGAGTAATAGTAGTCTGAATTACTGAAACATAGCAACAGATCTACATTCGGGCTGTCGGTTTTGCATCAAGTGGGTTGTATTGGCCAATTATTTCAAAGAGAAAATATGTGATACATGCATTTTTCTTGTGGGAGTTCAGAATTTATTGTTTGTCCTTTGTACTTTTAGAAATTTAAACTAAGGTGGATTCCATTTTATTAGGATAAACTTTTTTGTACTACTGTAGTTGCATCAAGAGGATCTATCTGGTTGCATGTAGTCTTGCCTTTACATCAATTGCACTGTGGGTTTGACAGAAAGCCATTACAACTTAGATTGGCAAGGTTGTTCAGAGACTTCCTGAGCTGATACCAAAGTTTAGATGGTGAGAATTCTTAGAATTTCAATACTTAAGTGTTGCTTGTGAACTGAAAGGATATCTGTTTTTTGTTTATTTTATCCCTGCAAGTGTTTCTTGTCAAACCCGGAAGGTGCAAACCGGTTTAGGTATAGATCTTGAGTGTTGATATTAAGGTTTTGGAATCAAAAGAGGACCTTGCGTCTTGATAAGGCAATTGTAGTAAAACTTTTCGAGGGAAATGGAGTACTCATTGTGTGGATGTCCTCAGGATATTATGTGTTTTGTAATCCTTATTCGGTATGCCAAACCATGTCATCTTTAATCTCATTCTTCTGATATGGTGCTCTGGCTTATTTCTTCTGCAATTGTGCATAGTTAGTCACAAATGTTTCTTAAACTTAATATGTGTGTGTGGTTTTGTTTTTGAATTAATTTTTTCTTTGTACAACAAATCTTTCAAAAGTTATCTTCGGCTCCTTCAACTTTAACAACATGTTCAACCGCCTCAACTCTTACCGTGCCTTCGTACAGTGAAAAAACTTCTAGTGGTAGTCTTTACACACCAAGAACAGAAGGTGAAATCTTATCTGCCTTGAATTTGAAGTCCTTCACGCTCAAGGATATGAAAAACATCACTAGAAACTTCGGTTCAGAATGTTGTATTGGAGAAGTAGGGTTTGGTTATGTTTATAAAGGTTGGATGGATGACCAAACTCTTGCTCCGTCGAAGCCTGGTCGCGGAATGGTTGTTGCTGTCAAGAAGCTCAAACTTGAGAGTTTCCAAGGCCATAAGGAATGGCTGGTGTGTGTTTTTATTTATCTTATTTCCTCAGCGCCTTCCTAATTGTTACTTCTTTTGTAGTTATGTTGATTAGTGATTGCAGACAGAGGTTAACTATCTTGGTCAGCTTCACCATCCGAATGTGGTTAAGCTCATTGGCTACTGTTTGGACGATGATAATCGACTTCTGGTCTACGAATGCATGGCAAAAGGCAGCTTGGAGAAGAACCTTTTCTGAAGTGAGTACCAATAAATATGTGAAAACATTCTGGTTCATTGATCATTATCACTTGATTTATCCAGAAAAGACTGGCATGAACAACTCTTTAATTTAGCCAGAAGGGATAGAAGAACTTTGACTCTTTTTGATGAGGATACAACACATCAACATGTTTGAACTTTTGGAATATGTTCATCCAATTCTAGATTTACCAGGTGTACTGCAATGCTGCTAACATGTTCTTGTAAGAATAATTCCACATTTCTGAACAGATTTTTTGTTTTCTCACATTGATTCCTAGGACGTGCTCAGCCGCTCGACTGGGCAACAAGACTCAAAGTCGCGATTGGAGCAGCGAGGGGTCTCTCATTTTTGCATGATTCCGAGTTTCAAGTAATTTATTGAGACGTCAAGGCCTCTAACATTCTCCTTGACTCAGTATGTTGTAGAGATGTGTGTGCCAAGAAGAAGCACACAAGATTTCGGAATAAAAGCCTCACGGCTTATTTTGCTTTCACGCCGAGCAGGAATTTAATGCAAAGCTTTCAGAGTTCGGCCTCGCAAAAGCTGGACCAACTGGGGATAGAACTCATGTCTCTACTCAGGTCATGGGAACTAAAGGGTACGCAGCTCCTGAATACATCACGACAGGTATGCTGAATTTAGTATTGCTTTCTAGTCTCCATTTTCTTGTGCACACAAAGTATTTGCGTTTCTTACAGTTGGAACAGTATTCATGATGTAAATTGTTTAGTGTTTTTTATTATTGTTGATGACATCCAGAATAAAAGATACCAACTTTTTCGTTGGTCGATGACATCTGTTGCTTTTGATGATGCATTTACGATCAAGAACGCATGTATTCTGAAACAAGCAGAAAGATACCGAATTCACGATGCAAATTACATAGTATTTTTTTTATTATTGTTGGTGAAATCCAGAAGAAAAGATACAGAATTCTCGTTAGTCAATGAGATCTGTTGCTTTTGATCATGCACGATAAAGAGCATAATGTTTGAACAACCTTCTCTTAACTGGTTCTAATCATCCTCACTCTGCTTACGAGCAAAGCAACCAAATGCTTTCTCTTAGTAAACCTTCCTTACCTGGTTGCAGGTAGGCTGTCTGCAAAAGCTGATGCCTACAGCTTCGAGGTGGTGGTGTTGTTGGAGATGCTATCGGGGCGTCGAGCGCACGACAGATCGAGAAAAGGCATAGAACAGAGGCTGGTGGACTGGGCACGACGCTGCTTGGGCGACAAGCGCAAACTATATGGAATCATGGATGCGAGGCTCAAAGGGCAGTTCCAAAGAGAGGAGCCAACGCTCTTGCATTGCTCGCCTCCAAGTGTGTCGGCAACGATGCCAAACTCCACCCCTCGCTGTCTCAGGTCTTGGCATCCTTGGACGGACCAAATCTGCAGTCGCCATTACCAAATGACCACCAGTGATCCACTACCGTTCAACTCAATCCTGATGAGTGGTTGGCCTAAGGTCATCAGCACAGAAATGCACTGTCCATAACTTGTAATGTGTGTCAAATGCTTCAGTTCTTTAATTCTTTCTTTCACAGGCAAAAAATACCTTTCTTGATTTTGAATAGGAAACACACCGCAAAGTTTTCTGCTGCATACATACGACAGCATCAAATACAGGAGCTAACAATTGCCCGGTAAAGTTCTGCAAACACATGATGGGTGCAAAAAGTGTATCTTGTCAACTAGGTTTAATAGAAAGTCAACTTCTTTCACAGCATGGAACTCTTACGGAGAAGCATCCACAAACACATGATGGGTGCAAAGATGTAGCTTGTCAACTACGTTTAACAGAAAGTCAACGTCTTCCACAGCATGAAACTTTTAAGGAGAAGCATCTACAAACACATGATGGGTGCAAAAAATGTGGCTTGTCAACTAGGTTTAACAGAAAGTCAACGTCTTCCACAGCATGAACCTCTTGAGGAGAAGCATCCATAAACACATGATGGGTGCAAAAATGTAGCTTGTCAACTACGTTTAACAGAAAGTCAAAGTCTTCCACAGCATGAAACTTTAAGGAGAAGTACCGACAAACAGACATGACCTAAACAAAAACCTAGCTCGTCGAATATGTTAACAAGACGTATTGAGAAGTCCTACAAAAGCAGAGGTCGTCATGCTTTGGCCAAAGGTTCACTTGTAGATGCAACATGGGCATTCTCCACCTTTCCACCACCATCTTCTGCCTTGGCCTCAGCCCCTTCCATATCGGCATCATCTGGATTATGTGGCATACAGTAATTACAAGCAATGTCTAAGCAGCATAAACTCGCAGAATATCTCCCTCAAGGAACAAAGACATTCTCAATGCATGTCAATGTTACAACAAGACTAACCTTCATCTGCATCATCAGGCTCATCGTCGGCGCCATTCATATCCAGTTTCTGTATATTGCAAAAAGAAAATCGAGTTTAACATACCAAGAGTATCAACTGATAGCTTTTTTGCCAATTTCAACCAAATGACATACCGAGAAATCCATGTCATCAAAGTCCATGCCTCCAACTGCACAGGGAAACATTTCAAACATCATATTGTGAGGCTCCAACAAGAATAACAATCTTTGCAAGCATATAACAAGATATAATATGTATGTTCTAAGTGATGCCAGAGTGTTTACATTTCGTTTCCTTCTCGTCGTCTTCATCTTCATCGATCCATTTGTCCCAATCAACTTTCAAATAGACCGGAGGCTTCCCTGCCGTCTTCAACAGCCGACTCCACCACTTCTTCTCGGCTTTTTTGACGAGGTAGCATATAGTCCTAAGCCCGACGGCAGCTTTACTCTCCTGCAGTTCTTCTCGTCAATCCAATCTTCAAATCAAAGTGTACTATAATACGGTCGAATAAATTATTCTGATACTTACATCAACATTAACCTTGTCAAACAACTCAAAATCGAGTTCATATGGAATGTTTTCTGCTCCACTGGTTGCAGAGAAGTAGAAACGACCATCTGGCTGTAATGTGAACTTCACATCCTTGGCATCTGGCAGTTCAATGATTATATACACCTTGTCAGATCTTTGGGCCCATTTTGTAGTCGGATGTCGGCTGCAAAATCAAGGGAAAAAAATCATCGCTAGCTTGAGAAATTCTAGTTCAAATTGAACATTTCTTGGACCAACATAAATCTAGTATACTGAATCACCAAAAATCTCCCCTCTCAGGCATCATCAACAGATCAATAGATTATGTGTACCGAGGGAAAACATCCATCCCTTCTACCATGTGGTTTCTTCAACAGTGTCTGATTAAAAAGAATTACTTTTTGGTTTCACGAGCTGTACAACACATAAGGAATAATATCCATAAATCATTCTATATATAAAAAAAGGCTGATGCAGTTGAGGTTAAACACGCAGAAAAGCAACACCACATATAGAACATAGGTTAGATTTCATCCGCCTACATAACCATCCATTTCACACACCCTTACAGAGACCTTCATTCGTATACACACTGCAATAAGCACAACTTAAATCAGTAGAATCAGAGTTCACACCCTCCAAATCATGTGTTCTGTCCTGATGCCAAGATTTTGAATTTGGCCAAGAAATGCTACCTCCTAATCCATCACGAAAAGTAACCAAACCCTAACTTTTAACGATTCTCGAATTGAGGAGTAGATTACCAAGAAATCGACTAAAAATCTCGAAGAGAATAAAGGGTTTTGATGCTTTACCTCATCTTGCAAGGGGGGAGAGAAGGAAGAGACGACCAAAAAGACAAACTTTCGAATAAGAGGATTGCCGCACCGCTTGCTTTGCTGTAGCAAGCGAGCGCATATGCTTTTGGTATATAGGCCGAAGGGAGACAGAGCGCAGACTGAGAGAGAGAGAGAGAGAGAGAGAGAACAGGAAAAAGATCCTTCCATACGAGTCTAGAGAGTTCGAACATGCGCGATCATCCCTTGATCACCGTCCCACCAAACGATCTCAACCGTTCATATGATGTGATCCTCCATGGGGCGGGCCTGATGGGCCCATAATGGACTGACCGTTGATCATGACATAATCCGGATTCGGATTTAACTTCCATGCCCGGCCCGGTTAAATTCCATCCACTTGATCATCAACAAGTTACTTAGAGATTATTGCCGTGGCGCGCATCCGACGGTCGCGTCCTGTTGGGGTACTCTTACGACAAGGGCCGCGAAGCGAACGCTGGCTAATAAGTACGACAGCCGCTCTGAGCTTGCTACTGCACCACAAGAGAGGAACGGCGGACGAGACAGCGAAGAGCAACCCGATCCGGTTCGGCATCTTGGGGTGCTGGAGATCGCCCGCAAGCTCGCCAGTGCCTTCGGGCTTGCCCTCTCGTCGCCGTCGGGAGCCGCTCCCTTGACAATGCCCGGCGATTCATCGCCCTCGGCTCCTATGAGGCCGTCCTGGACGACCCCTGCGTCGCCGTCTACGTGCCCCTCCCCACCAACGTCCACGTTCGGTGGGTCGTCGGCGCAGCCGAACGCGGCAAGCACCTGCTGCTCGAGAAGCCCACTGCTCTCTGCGCCTCAGACCTCGACCGGATCCTCGACGCCTGCCGCTCCCGCGGACGGCCAAGATGCCGGAGATGTTGTCCGATTCGGCCCGTTTTGGACAGCTAAAGAGGGTAATCTGCACTTAGTTATCATGAATTAGTGTCGCTTTTTCTTATTCATTCCAAAAAGGACTTCTTTTGGGTGATCTAGAATCGAATGTAAGAAGCTATCCCGATGCATCGTGCTGATTTATTGGTAGGTATCGTATTCTTGGTTGACTATACAAACTGTTCCATTCTCTTTAATTTTGACTGCTTATTTTTTGCTAGAGAGAAGTTATCTTTGATCTCATAGTCCACTTGAAGTTAATTGGATTGGATTAGGCTCTCTTTAGAGGCGTTCTTCTGTTTTTTACTGTAAACAGAGGTCAATTTGGGCTTTGATTTAGTAGTGGGTTATGGACTTAGACTGATTGGTAGTGTTACTTTAGGCAATATTTAATGTAAATCCGAATGTGCTGCTTCAGCCATATATAAGAATTATGTACTGCTTGAGAAGTTGAGATTAGACCAGTGAAGTGATAAAGTACGTTGACATGATTTAGAACAATAATGGAAACTTCAGGAACATTCGAAGAAAATCAACTGAAAGAAATCAAGAGATGCAATGATCCTGTTAAAGAATGTCCCCAGCTTCTAATGATGTGTATGAAGGGAGGTTTTGAATAATTGAAGTGCTGGAAATTTTTCAAAATTTCCTAATATAATGCACTAATCCTGTTTCTTCCTCATCTTTGCAGATCCAAATCATCAATAATTGATCACTGTAATGAATCTGAAAAAGGAGTAAAATTGCAACAATTATAATCATTGACAAAACAACAAAATTTGTTACAGTAATGTCCAACAAAAATGAGACATCGTTGCTCATTGAATTGGAAATTTGTCTTAACAATCCTAGGGGCACTTGTTAAAGTTATCTTCTGATAGGTTATATAGATGATGGCATAAAAGGTTTACAATTACCTAACTTTTTCACAAAACAAAAAGGTCTTTCATAAGCATATAACAGTTATTTTATTGTTTTTTGCCATTTGCTTATTGATTTCAGCATGCGATTGTTGCTCATTCTGACAATGGTCTGCATTTTGTCTCTCATATAACCTGGAAAATTTTCCCTGTTAGGTTCATCTTAATAGGTAATCACCCACTGCACTAGGGTGGCTTTGGATTGAATGAAACTTTGTCCAAATCACAAATCACATGGTTTTATATAAAGAATCTAGATAGGAGGAGTTACATGGTAGAAGCTGATGATTACACAGATCATTCTAATCAGAAGAATTTCTTCTTTGTTTGATTCAGCAATATGTTGCCTTGCCATATTGCAGAGACTAGAATGTGTGCTACAAGTATGTGGAGTTCTTTGTTATCTTCTTTTGCGTTTTTATTCAATATGAGTTGAAAGATTTCATTATTTTACTTTGGAAGGAAATATTGATCTAGTTTCGTTAACTTCTTTATTTTCCTTCCCTTTCACATCTCCTATCTAAGCTTTTACGAGGTAATATCATTGATCCATTTATCCTCTTCCTCTATCAATAGAGTCCACCTTGTCTGTTTTTATAATCTCTACTTATAAATCAATCAAAGATAACTAGAGATCAAGGAGCTTCCTTGTTTCTATCACATGAGCATTTCATTTACTTATAAAATCAGAGATGACTAAAGATCAAAGTAATATGATATTTTGATGGTATTGTAGATTAAGAAGTGTGGCTAGGAAGGTATTATGGAGAAAGCTAGTGGATGGTGACAATGGTATTTAAGTCAACCACTATATTCAGAGTGAAAGGTAGGTTTAGCAAAGGTTGTATTTGGTTGGGGTTTCAGCATTGTAAAAGTGAGATGAATTGGAAATGATTCAGGATCAAGATGAAGTCATTTGGGTTTACTGAATCATAACAGGGGATGGACAATCCTTGTGTGGGGGCAAATAGCTGTTGGAGGTGGTGTTTATAGAAGAAGCATAGGAAAAGAAACGGAAAAACAAACAGAAAAAATTAGAGAAAAGAAGCAATCCAAAGTCCCTCCCATGAGGTTTATGCGAGTTGTACACAAGAAAGGAATCATTAAAGCTTGCACTAGTAAGGAATGATTTCTTCTTGTTTGATTAATGAGTCATATGATAAACTATAATACAAGAATTCAAGTATAAGGAAATAAATTATTGTGATCATACTTACACCTATGATTGTGGAAGAAATCAAGGGAACAACTTGGTCTAAGACAAAAGCTGTGATGGCATGGAGTAGGAGATGATCTTGTCTCTACCAAAGTTTCCATTTTGGGAGTTCCTCCTTGGTTTTTATCATTTCAAAAGGACACTGTCTTGTTCCATCAATGAAGCCCATAAGATCATAACCATATAACAAGTTGATAACTTGAGATATTCAAGAGGCATAGTTGAGTTTGGTGAGTTTCAATGGTAGTTGTGATGCAGGGTTAATGGATTTCAAGGTAATGGTTTGAGATAGAGTGATGTTGGGGTTTGTCATGATTGTTGTGGAATTTTTGTCTAGATCGATTTGATAAGCCATGAAGATAGGATTGTGGAGATGTGTTTCAAAAACAACCAAATAAAAAAGGAGATTTTGGAACACCTTGTAAGGCACAAGCTTTTGATATTAGTATGCTGGAGACTCTGATTTCCTTGAGAATGACATATGTGTGATGCCCGAGCTAGATGCTCTCGGGGCTCTTGGTGATGTTGGGTGGTACTGCAGCCGCTCCATCCTGTGGGTTGCTGACTATGAACTGCCCAAGAAAGCAGTTGCAATCCATGGTGCAGTCAAGACTGAAGCGAGGTTGCAACCTTCCAGTGCTCATTCCTAACTCATCTGACAATGAGAGGATCCCTTCAGCTCAGTGACTTCGTGATCCCCCTCGAGGAGGAGAAAGTTCCATTCTCATTTGCTTCAGGCTCAGCCTTCAATGAGTTGGTGACCGGATGGCAGTCACTGCTCACCAAGCATATCGTCCCAACTGATCTATCACAGGAGTCTCTCATGGTGCAGGAGCTCTCGAGGTCGGCAGGAAGCATCAGAGATTCTGCTGGGAAGCCAGATGACCAATGGCCAGCCATCACTAGGAACAGACACCTGGTGCTGAATGCAGTGAAAGCATCGATTGATCAGGGATGTGTGCCAGTGGAGATTGTATAGATGCTCAGCTACCTCGTAGTAATGTGTTTTGCCTCCTTATTCCTCTTGTAATGCAGATCAAAGTCTCCAAACTTTGTGGAACTTACTGAAAAGCTATTTACTGTTGGTGATGATTTGTGGAAGACCCTTTTTGATGCTTGATTCAGTCTCAAGGGATGTTTATGGTTGACTAAAGCATGCTACTTTGTGGATATATTTGAAGGGGAAAAAGAGTTTCTTGGTAACATTTTTCAATATATATTATATTAATTTAGAGTTTCAATCTTATTTTATTGATTCTCAACAAATAGAGATTGACCACAATAATATATCGATAAGAGTTTATATATATAATGATTTTTATGAACAAATTTTAATTTTGGTTTTTTTTTCTAAAAGGTGCTGTGAATTTTTAATATTTCCATTTGATATCTTTTTTTTCTAATATCCCAAATACTTTTTATCATCGTTACCTCCTCTTCTAGATGAACATTATCAATCATTGTTTTTCTTGTTGTGACGATTTTCGTCCTGTCGCGCCTTGACCTTCACTCCTCTCTGTCATCACTCCTTCCGTTCACTTTATTCTTTTCTCTGTTGACACATTTCTTTCATCATCCTCCTTAGTTAATGACTTTTTTTTCTTGCCTCCATCTCTTTCGTCATCTTTCATCACTTATAATGTTACACTCCGAAAGAAAAGTATGGAGCCTCTAGAGAAAGAGAAAGCATTCACGGAGGAACAATGTTGAGTTGCATGATGAAAGCGTGACCGGTGATCATTGTGGAATGAAAGCGATCATAGTGGGGTGGAGGTGATGATCGTCGATGTCCGTTAGGAGGAGGTGGACGTGACGATGGATATTTAAGGTATATAAAAAATAAAAAAAGAAAGAATTATTCAGAAAAAATTATCTATATACATATTGCGGGGATCGGCTGTCAGAAGCCAAGCGGTGGCCCCCACAACGCCGTTTGACCTGCCCACCCGCAGTGCCCGTTCCGTCATCCACCACCACTCTACGACTTGAGGTTTGACTCCCCAGGGCGTGCTCCTTTGACCAAATCATCGGCTCCCCTGTCTCGTAAGAGTCGGCAAACAGGAACATACCCCAACCACGAACAAGAAAGGACCACTTTTTCCGTCTCGATCCAATCATTGCGAGGGAAGTTACCGTGTTTTCTATTTCGCCCAATGCAGGAAATCCCACTATGCACACTCACGCCGGTTCTCAGAAAGCTCCAAAGCATATAATGGAAAGACAAAATTCACGGACACCCCTTTAACTTTAAGTTCTTATAAATAGACCCCTCACTCCTCGATTTACCTTTCCTTTCCTCATTTAATTTTGGGAAAATTAATTCAGTATTGAGACCTAATCAAAGAAAAATGCTTCTTTCACCTAATCGATAATTTCTCTTTCTCCTTTATCCTCATTTTTCTTTCAATTTCTCTCAATTTTCTTCTCCATATTCTATTTGAGGGACCATTTCAAAAAATGAGCAAATGACAGGGGTGTTGATGCATTTTTCCCTTAAAACATTTGCTCGACAGCGAGTGCAAAAGCAACGCACCGCAGGAGATCCCGATAGCCCTCGCATCGATCCCCTCCTCTGCGTCTTCGGATCCCCAATTCGATCGTCTTCTCCGCACTCGTCCGCCGATGAGGGTTCTCCTGTCTGTCTTCTTGCGAGAAATGATGGGGGATCCCGGATTCTTGGGCGGTCCTGGTCTTTAGGGTTCTTTCGCCGGAGCGGAATGGGTCTCGAGGGTTGGTTGCTGCAAAGCCGCGGATCTTTTGCCCGGGGAATGGCGGTGGTGGTGATGCGTGGGTTCCTTTGGTTCGTCGTGGTGCTGAATCCCCTCGTTAGGGTTCTTGCCAACATGGAAGGTAAGGAGCGCTCTCGCTCTTTCCTCTGGTTATAATGCTGGTGTCGGGCGGTCGGGGACCGGGGGCTTTTCGGAATCTGACGGTTGTCGTGCTGCGCGAGATCGTAGTTGATTGATTTGGGTCTGGGAGCTAGAAAAGGCCGTCGTTAGTTCGTCTTTTCCGCTAGATGCTTCACTATTGTGGCATGATCTGCTGGATATGGAAAGGAGCATGACATAATTAGTTGGATAGCCAATTTGGAAGCCTTTTTGTCCATGTGGGTTCTCTGTTTTCTTGGTTTATGATTTGGCGGAGTAAGTTCAATGGTTTCTGCAGTTGCAGCTGATTGATGCTCATCTTGTTTTAAATTGCCCAGTCTCTCACCGTCCAAACAAAACAAGTTTGATAGACGTCGGGTAGTGGTTCTTAGAGGAAGTTTCTTTCTTGATAGCGATCTTCATGATTTCTCTGTGGAAAGTGATGGTGAATTCTTGTGTTAGTCTTGTTGAGAGTAGCATATCTGGTAGATGCTTTACTCCTGTAGCATGGTCTGCTGGATTTAGATAGGACTAGTGGTAGAGTTGCTTCCAGACTTGTCAGGTCTTTGTCCGTTTGGATGCGTTCCTTTTTCTTGGTTTTAAATTGGTGGAATTAATTGACACTATTGGTGTCTGGTCCTGTCTTTTATTTGATTATGGGATCAATTACCAGTCAAGTCAATGGAATAAGTTTGAAAGGAGATGGATGATTGTTTTGAGGGGAAGCTTCATGGTGGTTTTGAAAGATGATGGTGATATTTTGGAAAATGAAAGAGATTGATGGTTGTTTTGAGGGGAAGCTTCTTTCTTCGTAGTATTTGGGAAAGTAATGGTGATATTTGTGTCGATCAGGATCAAACAATGGTGGTTCTTGGTCAAGTTATGACCATTTTCTGTCTTTTAGAAACAGAGAAATTGTGATGTACATTCAATTGATTTTACGTGGGGCATACTTATTTTCTTAGCCTATTAGACCAACTGGCTTGAGGTCACAGTTGGACTGATTGAGATGCACCAAGATTCTATTGGACGAAGACATCAGTGAAACATAACTAGTTGTATCCCATGGTTGATGATCATTCTCTTGCAGTCATTAATGGAGCCAATTTTTGCAAACTCTTCAACCAGAGTAGATTTGATATATGCAGTGATTTAAAAAGCGCTATGTGCTAAAAGGCGCTAAGGTCCAAAAACGCCCGAGGCGCTAGGCGTTCGCCCGAGCGAAACGAGGCGCTAAAATATAAAAATATATAATATAATTAATATATATAATTATTTAAAAATTTAAATAAAAATATGCTATTAAATTAAGAAAATCTAAGATACAAATCATAATATCAAAATTAATAATTTCAAATAAACCTAACAATATTAACAATATACAGAAGGAGAAGAAGGAATAGTGTAAGGTGGTGTTGACTGAGAAACGAGGAAGCGGCAGCAGCAGCGAGAGTAGCAGCGGGAGCGGGAATGTAAGGAGGCAGCGACAGCGGGAGCGGGAGTGTAAGGAGGCAATGACAGCGGGAGTGTAAGGAGGCAGCGAGAGTGACGAGCGGCGACAGCGAGAGTGGCGAGCGGCGACAGCGACAGCGGCGAGCAGCGACAGTGGCAGCGGTGACAGCGGCAGCGGTTGCGAGCAGTGACAGCGGCGAGCAACGGGAGCGGGAGCGGCAACGAGCAGGGTTAGGGTTGGGTAGCGACAACTGATATCGGTTTTAGTTGGTTCAATCAACTAAAATCCTGGTTCGGTCGCCTGGTTTAACCCAGGCGCTCGCCCGAAGAGCCCAACGCCTGGGCTCGGGCGAGCGCCCAGGCGACGCCTCTTTGAAGCCCGCCGCCTAGAAGTTTAGCGAGGTGCTTGGGCCTCGCCTCGCCTCGCCCGAGCACCTTTTTAAATCACTGGATATATGTGGAAAGTTGCGGTAAATAATCTCCATTTGCAATAATGACGTGAATCTTACATATGATGCGGTCATCCTTTGACAGAAGGTCCAGAAAACTCAGATATTATGTTTGTTTTAGAACATGTTGGCCATATTCTATTAGTGCTCCTATATTTAGACCATGCATAATTAATTTTTCATCTCTATTAGTATGATATTAGCTTAACCATGCAATATCATTTTGTGACAACATTTTCCTGCTTGATATCTGACCCATGTTGACTTGTTGAGATTTGCACTAAGTTCTTGCCTTGTTAGAAAACAAGCAGTAACTTTTCTGCAACCTTCCTTTCTGTAACAGGTTCATTAACACCTGTAATTCTTGAAATGGCTATCGTTTTGATCTAATTGTTCTGTTCTGACATTCTCCAATCTGGTGCCAACAGGTGATGCTTTGCACAATCTTAAGACGAACTTAAATGATCCTAATAATGTGCTACAGAGCTGGGATCCAACTTTGGTCAATCCATGTACATGGTTCCATGTTACATGTAATAATGACAATAGTGTGATTAGAGTGTAAGTGGATCCATCTCTTTGTGCTTTACATTTGTCATTGTGGGACTCTATGAACAGCCCATGTTGTATTCTTTCAGTGATCTTGGAAATGCTCAGCTTTCTGGTACTCTGGTCCCCCAGCTTGGTCAATTGAAAAATCTGCAATATCTGTAAGTTCTGAATCAACTGTTCTTGATTTTCTAAGTTCTTGACTGTAATTTTGCATTTTTACAGTTGAAGACGTAAAAAATCTTATGGTTATTTTTTGATTTTAAGATTTTTACTATCATAAAATGTCTGTGGAACATTTATTCCTTTATACCCCAGTTGTAGACGTCACAACTTTTCTTTTGTTTGATTTTCGAAGTCATCTCCTAAATCATTAGCATTTCCTAACGGAAGTTTTTTCGCTGTCCTATAATCATGGACTTGCAGTTCTCACATATTCATGTTGCATGTTCTAAACCCTGATTAAGTTCTATTAAAAGCCTTGTGCCATGCTTATGTTGTGACCAACATAAGTTCATTGACAAGCAATGTACATCATGATCTTTCTCCTCTTCTTCTATCTTTCTCTCGTAAACAAAGATCTGCTAGAGAGCAGAGCAATCTCCAATATAAAGAGACTTAATATAAAATTTTGTGAAGTTTTCTATCTAGCTGTACCTTGATGTTAATCCAGTAAAGTTGGTGCATAGTTCCTTATTTCGTGGATGCTTAGCAAAGAGTGAGCAGGATTTGTTGGAAAAACATTAATGGTTGGTTGGCAGCTAGTAAGTAGTTCAATTTTAGCTCATGAAGTTGGTGAAAATTAGGAAGGTTCAGAGAAGGAAAAACAAGTCTAGGTTGAATTATTATCTCAATGGCTGATAAGTAAAGTCACATGCTTAAGAGCAATCTGTTTTAATTATCTCATAGATATCCGTTGTGTTTTCAGCTGTTTCTATATCTTCTGGAACATAGTTCTTTCCTAAGAAACAATGATGCCTCTCATCTTATCAGTCCTACTTTTCCATGTATCTAGTGTCTGTATCTTGTATAAGTATGATCACCTTGTAGGACAATGAATAGCATGATTATATTCTTCATTTGATGATGTTAACCAGTGCAGTTCTGCCCATTTTCTCATTTGGTTAATTTTTTTTAAATGGAAGAAATTTTCATTACATCAAATGGCATACTTCCTAATATATCACTTGTGCAACAAAGACTCACTTGGTTAATTTACTACTCCTGGTGTACTATCTAATCTACAAATCGTTAGTAGGATGCAACTTCTATGACTTGTGCAATTGATCAAACCTTTGTATTTTGAAAATGAGCATACTTCTCAGTTGTGGCAACATGCTTAGCTTCCATAATCCAACAGTTATTCCTGTTGTTTGATGTGTGGCACTTTCCCCATGCCTGTTGCCATTTAGATTCATTAAATTTTCCTGACATGTTATCAAACATCCATAGCTAGGAACTTTTAGATCTCCAATAAATAGGCTTGATACCAGAACCACCTCAATGTTACTGCCAACATCAGCAATGCATTCATAGTCAGTTTTCTTATCATGGCTTAGAGTCAAGATGCTGCAAAATTTGGAACTAAAAACATGAACTCAATAATTTTGTACTGTTTGTTTTCTTTTAGGAGAATAATTTTGTCGATCTCATTGATCCCACTTGGAAATTTAAGTTTCATCTAGCAAAATCTCTATATTGATACCTGGTTGAACAGACCTGTCTTGTTCTGCCCCTTTTCTCAAGATGAAATTGGTTGTACTAGTACACATATAATCAATGTCCTTCAGGAGAACATGCACAATTGGTTCCATCACCATTTATATAGTTTTATATTGACATGTTTCTTTTTTTTATTGCCCCATTACGAAGTAAAGTGATATCTGATACATTGTGGACAAAGTACACTAAGTCTCAACTTGGGGTACTTATTCATAATACTTTGCACAAAATCTTGGTTTTCATTATCTATATACTGGTTTGTTGGGAATGAGTTCCATTGCTAAACATATATGTGGATTCTTATGTTGTATTTGAGGAATGTTTGAACTATGAATATTGGAGCGATATTAGTTATGGTGAACAGTGATTTCAGGTTCATCTACTTGTGTAATTGATGATTATATTAATTGTTAACCTTTACTTCCTATGACAGGGAACTTTATAGTAACAACATCAGTGGCACCATACCTAGTGACCTTGGAAACCTGACGAATTTGGTCAGCTTGGATCTATACCTAAACAGCTTCACTGGAAAAATTCCTGATTCATTAGGGAAGCTAACGAAGCTGCGTTTCCTGTATGATTTGTCTTTCCCAGTATAAAGCTCTGCTTGATTCATGAACTTTGTTTATTTGGTTTTTTACATTCTTTGAAAAAAAGCAATACTTTTTGCTTAGCTTATTTGTCTTGCTAAGATTATCTCTAGTTTTGCATGTTGGATTTGCGGTTGTCTGTTTTGTCCGATACTGAAACAAGAAGTCTTCTAAAATTTTAAGGGTGCCATATGTTCATAAAAGTGGCATGGTTTTTGTGTTTAATACTATCTTACTCATAGCTATTGACGTTGAACACTAGGATTTATGAAATTATGCTGCTTGTATTCACTGGCATGGTAATTCCAGTGATCCAAACTGTGTGGGTAAATCACTCACGGGAAGTGCTGGCACAATGGATGAGGTTGGGCATGCTTGAGTCCATCTCACTATATGCAATATCTTCTTCAATCTCTGCCACTCTGTTGAGTAATAAATTTAAGATGGTGAAGTATTTAACTAGTTATAAGAATCTCATGCATTGCTCGTCATGCATCCATTCATTTAGCTGAGCTTTCAAGTTGATGCATCATAACTTTAATAATTGATGCAGTGAATATTTGATGCTGAATTCAGCCTTTTTCATCATGGTTAGTTTATTGGAAAATTTTCTCTTTTACAAGTTACTTTTCTTATTTTTGAAATTTCTGTTGAAGGGCAGCCGGCTCAACAATAATAGTCTGTCGGGTCCTATTCCCAAGTCTTTAACTAATATTACAGCCCTCCAAGTACTGTAAGTTGGCTTGATCCTTGCTTACGATATACTGCACCTTTCTAAAATAATTCTGGTTCTGCTATCTAATGGTGACTTTGTTTTGTCAAAAAACATGCAGGGATTTGTCTAATAACAACCTTTCGGGTGAAGTTCCATCAACTGGTTCCTTCTCACTATTCACTCCAATCAGGTGCTTTCTAATTTTGATGCAATTGTAAACATCTCTGGCTTATTAACCGTTGTATTTGTTGCTAATTATATGCAATAATATGCAGTTTTGCGAACAACCCTCTTCTATGTGGCCCGGGTACAACAAAAGCTTGTCCTGGTGCTCCTCCCTTATCTCCACCACCGCCATTTGTTCCTCCAACACCACCGTCATCCCAAGGTAGGTAATTATGCCTGTTGTTTGTTCTCACTGGAACTCAGTTTAGTTTTTTATTTCCTATTGACCTTTGATGTATTACTTTGTCTTGCCCTTGATTCTCATGCTTCACTAAATAGCTTCCAGTTAATTTTAATTTCCCTTCCCTCTCTTTTTTTCTTCTCCATCCATCTAAAAAAGGATTTGCTGGAAATTTTCTTATCTCAATCATTCGTATAATCTTCAAGAAGGAGTATATATGATCGAGCTCACTACTAAAAAGAGCTACTTGGTAACATGTTGCCATTATGTTGCTTGGAAGCACACAAGTTTGATCTTATGCTACTTAATTAAGAATATAATTTACTTGTGTGGAGATGAATGTTATTGAGGCCACCTATTTGTCTGGATGAAACACTGGTAGCATCGACAAGCTACTACTTGGGAAGACATTCTTTTCATATTATGCACTCTTAGATGCTGTATTTCATAGGTGCTTGATATCGAGTAGGTTATATAGGTTAAGAACTTGCTCGTGGATGAAATCTAAAGGTTGTTAAAATTTAAATGACACTCAACAGGAAGTAGTGCCTCTAGCACTGGAGCAATTGCTGGGGGGGTTGCTGCAGGTGCTGCTTTGCTTTTTGCTGCCCCTGCTATAGTTTTTGCATGGTGGCGTCGTCGTAAGCCACAAGAACATTTCTTTGATGTACCTGGTTGGTGTCTAAGAACCTGATTTGTTCTGTGTTAATACTGTTACGGTACTTAATGTGCCAGATATTGTGTGCAGCTGAGGAGGACCCAGAAGTACATTTGGGCCAGCTTAAAAGATTTTCTCTGCGAGAATTACAAGTAGCAACTGATAACTTTAGCAACAAGAACATTCTGGGAAGAGGAGGATTTGGAAAAGTCTATAAAGGGCGACTGGCAGATGGCTCACTTGTAGCAGTAAAAAGGCTAAAAGAAGAACGCACTCCAGGCGGGGAGCTTCAGTTTCAAACTGAAGTAGAGATGATCAGCATGGCTGTGCATCGGAACTTACTTAGGCTTCGTGGATTTTGTATGACACCTACTGAACGATTGCTTGTGTATCCTTATATGGCTAATGGAAGTGTTGCATCACGACTAAGAGGTATTTGTCATTCTTTTATGGCTTACCCCTTATTGCTTTTGAGCCTTAGCTGTCACTCATAATCCTAAAATTGGTTCAAGGAAACCTTGTCATGGTCACTTGACAACTACATTTTTACAATATTTTAAGGAGATGTTTTATGCTTATTTGTAGAGCGCCCACCATCTGAGCCACCACTTGAGTGGACAACACGTCGAAAGATTGCATTGGGTTCTGCAAGAGGGCTGTCATACTTGCACGATCATTGTGATCCTAAAATTATACATCGTGATGTTAAAGCTGCAAATATATTGTTAGATGAGGACTTTGAGGCTGTTGTTGGAGATTTTGGCTTGGCTAAACTAATGGACTACAAAGATACTCATGTAACAACTGCAGTCCGTGGAACGATAGGACATATAGCTCCAGAGTACCTGTCAACTGGAAAATCCTCGGAGAAGACTGATGTTTTTGGCTTTGGAATCATGCTTTTGGAACTGATTACAGGGCAAAGGGCATTTGATCTTGCCCGGCTTGCAAATGATGATGATGTTATGCTGCTTGACTGGGTAAGCATCAAATAATGTTTGCATGATTATCTATGATGTATACTTATGTTTATGCTGAATTTTAAGGTATTTTCATCAGATATTAGTCTGCTAGTATCGTGGATTGGACCAGGTTTAGGGCATTTATTTTCTTATGTTTTTGCTTGCTTGAAATATAGACTTGGTTTTGCATCTAGCCTCTAGCAATTGATTCTCAAGAAGGTTAGAAGTATAGAGAAGGGTACTGGTCCATAGTCCTTGATGTTTGAGTCCATGTGTTGGTCATTAGAAGAGATACTGAATCCTTTCCCCTTGTGTCAATCAAAAGTATGCCATTAACTGTCTTTGGTGGAAATTTATGCATATCCTAGGCCAGTTTATGTTCATTTGTGCCATTAAGTTATGCATTCTGAACTATTATTTTTTCTCGATTCACATTGGGAATGCATACACAAGTCATCAACTATATAACGACAACCTGTGTGAAACTAAAATGGAAGTAATGCTTCTTATATACAACCTTCGTCATATAGTATTGCTTCATGTAAGGCATTAAGTGCATCTAGTATAGGCTTGTTATTGGAGGAATTAAACCAGCTTCCATGTGTCTCTTTCAGGTGAAAGGACTGCTCAAAGAGAAGAAGCTGGAAATGTTGGTTGATCCAGAACTGCAGAGTGACTATGTTGAGGCTGAAGTGGAGTCTCTCATCCAAGTGGCATTGCTATGTACTCAGGGCTCCCCGATGGACCGACCAAAAATGTCAGAGGTGGTGAGGATGCTGGAAGGGGATGGTCTTGCCGAGAGATGGGAGGAATGGCAAAAGGTTGAAGTGGTAAGACAAGAGGAGATGGTCCCACGTCATCAAACCAATGAATGGATTTTGGACTCAACCGACAACCTTCGTGCCGTCGAGTTATCTGGGCCGCGATGATCACAAGAAAAAAATGCTGAAGAACATCATCTAAGGGTCCCTTTCTCTCTATGCATTTCATTCCTGTGGCTATGGGGAATTACAATTGTGTATATTTCTTTGTGTCTGTTGTATCATTGTGTTATCTGTTCATGTGTAGCTTTCTTTTAGCAAGACCATGTTACAATTCCCTTCTTGCAAGTGGCAAATTTGGAGCCTCTGCTGGAAGGCATGCTTGACATGAAACTAACATAAGCTTTTGTTTGCAAAATAGAGAATTCTAGTCGATCTTTTCTTGTTTCTTAGACATTTCAGCCTCAAGATCTTCTCCCAAAGACTACAGTCCAAGACACTGAAGTATCATGAACTGTGTCCGCTTTGTGTTTGCGTAAAGATTCAAGAAAGTAGCTGTTCATTCGTGAAACATACAGCTTACGTTATCGATGATTGATAGTGAACTCTTCATGGACTGCAGATGCTGTTGGTTTATTTCTTCCCTCTCACCATATATATTTTTTCGTTTGAGTTTTATGCTGCAAAATATGTTGTGACGAGGACTGATTTTTATCGTCTGATGATTGATTTAGATCGTCCGATCAGGTGGATGATTGGAATCCATCCGATCCGTCGTTGCGACCGTCGAGTTGGATGGCATCCTCTTCTCGAGCCGGCGACCGCGACTCGTAGCTTAAGTCGAGCACCGAGTCGTGGGTCGCAGGCATTTCGGGGAGCGGAAAAAGGGTGAAAGGAAGTGTAAAAGAACCCCCACCAACTCGCCCGTCGTCGCGATCCTGCGCCCCGCCCTCCCCCTCGAGAAAAGAAGAGAGAGGAGGAGAAAGATTTCTTTGCTCTTCTTCGTTGGGGTTTCCTCGATCTATGGGTTCCTCCTTTCCTACTCCTCCTCCTCCTCCTCCTCCTCCTCTTCCTCCTTGAATCGAGTACGCTCGTCTCGCTCGCGCTCAATATCTATACCTATCTATACACATAAGCCATGGCGGATCCCGGGGACTCTTCCCGGCTTATAGCGCCCGTCCCCGTCCCTGACCCCAACGACATCGACCTCGAAGCCGGCCCCGGCGAGCAATTCCAGTGCCGGATCTGCCTCGAAACCGACGGTTCTCTTCCCTTTCCTTAGGGTTTATTCTCTTTTCTTTTATATGTTTCCTTGCTCTCCAGGTCGATTCTTGGTTCCCTCTCATGGAACTTGCGGATAAATTGTGGGGATTGCCTCTCCGATCATGGGATCTCTCGAGGGAGAAGTAGAGCAAAAGAGAGACTTTTGGATCGTTGACTGCGATCCTGTAATTCTCTTGCAGATTATTTGAGCTGACTGCAATCTTCCTTTTTCGTTGCAGGAAGGGATTTCATAGCGCCTTGCAAGTGCAAGGGGACTTCGAAATACGTCCATCGTGAATGCTTGGACCATTGGCGGGCTGTGAAGGTTAGTGTTTACTGTTTAAGGCTGCCGATGTTTTGGTTAGGTTGTTCTGCTTTTTGTGATGAGTTTACACATCCTTAAGAAATATGTGGAACATCCTTGCGGTGAATTGTTATGTAAGGAGATAGCGAAACTAATCATGTATTTTCCTGATTTTGTTTGTTCTGGATGCAAATATCAAATGTGATAGTGATGGGCATAGGGGTGGAGCTACACCTTCTTTTCTGAAAGGAACTTGAAAACAAAAGGTAAGAGATGATGAAATGGGTCCAAACAAATATATGTTTATACCCACCCCAGCTGGATGGATGTGTAATGAAATTGTTTACAGCAAGCCTGAAATTAGAATAATGGAGGAATTTAGGAAACCTCCTGCCAGATTGTTTTGAAATTAGAATAATGTAGGAATTTCAGGAAATCTATTGCTTAGTTGTCTGTTATGCAGAACTGACTCAGGTTATCTGGGTGTGCACATCATTGTTCAGAGGAAGTAATCCAAGCATGCCTGAGAATTAGGAAAGGGAAACTCTTGTCTCTTTGTGGAACATGCTAAGAGGAAATCTGGAGTTGACTATTTGAGTGTTGTTAACAGGGATGTTTCAAGTGTACAACCTGAATTGTGGATAAAGATTTGTTGGTTATCTTAATGATTATCCCTACTCTGTGAACGTTTGTGTTATAACACATCTAATAATCAAAACCTTTGTTTATGCTTTTGTGCATTTCTTCTCATTGTTCGTCATTCAGAGGAATGTGGATTGAAGTAACAGACTTTTATAAAATTTGATGCTTGCTATGTGAGCATCACCCTGCAGCCTGTTGGTGGATTGTTGGCCATTTGTAGATTTAGTGATGATTATGCTCATGAGAAAGGATGGCCTGAGTGCATCTGGAGTTGGAGAAAGCAATTCTTGTTTTTCCAAGCTGGTTTCTCTTGATATAGTAACTAGCCAATTGTAATTGTATTACTGGAATCTAAGTGGCTTTTTGGCCTTGGATATGGAAACCTTGTGCTTGGTCTAGTTGTGTGGAAATAGTCAAACATGGTGGAAGGGAGATGGATGGGGAGAATCAACTTTGTAGCACTTGGAGAAGTAACCACTTGAATGATTAACAATTGAAAGAAGATGCTTGCTAATGTTGAAATCTAAAATGGGAAAAGAAAGTTCATGTTGATTTTAAAGGAGGTATGGGAACAAATTAAGTTAGAGTTTAGAGGAAAGATCAAACTGCCAAGTTTGCCCAATACGGAAATACAGAGTTTGTTGGATCGAAGGCTGATAATATACTTTTGGCAAATGCTCCACCTAAATCCTGTCATTGTTGTTTTTATTCCATTTTATGTTTAGCACAAATTTGTGAGATTATCTGCAATTCGAAGGTTGCTAACTTTGACAATTTTTCATTTTTCTTCAGGAAGGTTTTGCATTTGCTCATTGCACAACCTGTAAGGCTCCTTACTATTTGAGGGTGCATGTTCATGCAGACAGGAAATGGAGAATTTTGAAGTTCCGGTTCTTTGTTACTAGGGATATACTGTTTATTTTTGCAGTTGTTCAACTTGTAAGCTTAAGTTTTATTATCACTTGATAAGTTTTGAAATATTAATGCATTTATTTTGTACCAATTATTTATTGTGTGTGCATCTGGAACAGATAATATCTTCATTGGCATATCTGGTCTATTTGGTTGATAGCTCTCACAACTATTGGTTGCGATTGGCTTGGGGTTTTGATGGTGAATTTAGTTTCTATTATATATGTGGTACACTTCTAAACTGTCAGAGCACTTCCTGATGCTTTTGTCTGTTCACCAAGTCATAAAGTTGTTTTCTCTATTCTTGTTGATATTATAATACAAAACACACACGTTCGTTTTCTTTTCAAAATAACAAATTAACAATTATGAGCAATCATATTGTCTGATTCTGCTCTTGCTTTTTTCAACTTTGGAGTACAGTTTTTTTTTTTTACTAGAAATTTGAACCCTGTTGTTGAGTTAGCCATATCTTGATGATTGAAAGCATCATTTTTCTCTTATATTTGATGTGTATGACTTTTCTCTTAGTAAATAATCACCAAGTAGTTATTGTTGATTAGTTAATGATTGGACCTTCATGTACAAGAGACCCATCCAAAGATGGATTAGATATATAAGTGAAGCCACACAAAATATAGGTTTGTTATCGCCACAGCCATCTTTACAAATGTCAAACAATTTGAAGATAGATGTGGTGATGAAGGAATGGCAACAACCTGCAGAAAAAAATTCTTTGATGCCTTAATCAATCAACAATTATTGAAACCATCTGGGGAGATGTTACAGATCAATAAGACTTATGAGGAGGTTATGCGTGTAGAACTAAAATCAAGAGTGTGGATGAAAAGGGGGGTCATTGTAAGTTCACATATTATGCTAAATCAATGAAAGGAAATCCTAAGTCTTACATGAAAAAGGAAATTCACAGATGGTTATTGTCTTCCCTTAGGTATCATAACAAGAGTAATGACCAATGAGAAAAATCTTTGTGATGCAACCCATTTCTAGTGAGGGAATATCAGTTAGGAAATCTTTCACATTTAAGTTATGATTCTCGTAAAATTCCAATATGAGCTCTGCTATTGGTATTACCAAGTCATTGAGGAGCAAGTCTTTAAGCTGCAAACCTCTTTTCAACTCTATTGAAGATTAGAGGATCATGATATCACTTAATCATGCATAAATTATAGGTTTATATGTTCAATTTAAAAGCTTTTATGTACACTATATACTATGCAACATTCATAGACAGCACATCGTTCGAAACTCAGAGTAAGTCTAAGCTTGCGTCTCTTGCAGTACTACTATTTGGAATATGAAGATTTACATATTTGTGCATTAGACTCTCTCCAGTATCAACCTCTTAATGTTATTTATATCATCATACTTGTATCTTTTAGTGGGACCTCTCTTATTATTCGTGCTCATTTCCTCATTATTGTACTCGTCTGTAAGTGCAGGGGCGCTATTGTTTTTCGCTCTTCTTGGGTTATCGGGATGTTTCATAACTTGTTATGATCGACGAGTGCGCAATGATTTGGCTCAACCATGTCGAGAGTTATGTATTTGTTGCTGTCAACCAGGGTTAGCACCTATTTTTCTTATTTTGTAGTTTCTTGAATTATAATATTTGGTCATATTGTAAGTCAATTATGTGATTCATTTTGATATTCTGATATTATATATGCTTTTATGTGTATCTTGTCTGGAGCTTTAGTTTAAATACAATGTAAATGTTATATAACCAGATAATTTTCCCTTTTCTTTTCCTTTTGTTTCCGTTCCTGCCCGTCTTTCTTCCACGGTTCACTTTTAACTTTTTTACCAGCTGTTCTTGTGTACATATGTTAATGTGATCTTATGGTATTCTTTCAGAATGTGTGCTGACTGCCATCTCCCTGGCACCCTCTGTATGTGGACTGACTGTACCACGTGCTTTGAAAGTTGTGCAAGTACCGCAGGAGAATGTGGCTGCTTAGGAGGGGCTGGCGAAGCGGGACTACCATTGTTGTTTATCGTAGGACTAATTGTTCTTGGGCTCTTCACTGTTATTGGCATATTTTACAGTGTTCTCGTGGCAACGATGGTTGGCCAGAGAATTTGGCAGCGTCACTATCATATACTTGCTAAACGAATGCTGACAAAAGTGAGTTCTTTTTCCTCTAGGCATAAGCAGCTCCTTTCCATTTGTTATCTTTTTGTTAATTCAAAGAATGATGATTGATATTTCTGAATCACATATCCATTTTGGTTTGCGACTTTGATCTCTTCTCTGCTCCAACCTCATACCATAGTTTTTGAATTCTCATGCTACACAAATTTTAGTTACTTGTTTGTGGTTGTATAACAGGAGTATGTTGTGGAGGATGTCGACAGCGAGGGCACTGATTGGTGCCCACCACCTCTTCCTGCTGAGCATGTTCAACAGCTAAAGGCACTTGGACTCCTATAGTCTGAGCTTGAAGGCAAGAACAGTTGTGCCTTAGAGACGGATGGGAAGAGGCATACGGGAGGTACTAGCAATATCCAAGTTAGTGCTGGTATTGCCTTCATATTTGTCTTTGGTAAATGTCCACAAATTGAATGATCATCAGTGTTGCACCATCATCTTTATGGATAGTAAATACCACCTAAGAAGTTTTTGTAAGAGCTTGTCCCTACAAAATAGGTTAACTCATTAAAAAACACTCCGTCTTTGTGGTTTCCTGATGCGGGATGTCATTGTTTCGGACATGTTTCTTCTGCTGCATACAGAACACAAGTTGTGTCAGCTGACACAGGAACAGAAGAAGCATGAAGATGGATTTTAGTGTGGTGCTTACTTTGTATTGGCTGCTTGAAAGTGGCATATCTCGGCATCTGGCTTATTACAGTTAGATGTAGACAAGCTATTTGATCAAGAGAAAAAAGGATCGTATTTTGTCATATAGACCATCGTTTGCTAGAATGCCTGGATGACACGGGTTCAGGTTCGGTCCAACCTTGCATCCATAATAAACTTGATTCGGATACAATCCTTATTGTCCTTAGGATTAATTATAAATTATTTTCTGTAATTAATTATGATTAGCATCTGTAGTATTGTACGTACTGTAATTTTTGGACAGTACGTAGAAATTTCATTTGTAGAAATTTCACCCCGCCAAGTTTAACCTGGTGGATTCGGTGGACAGGAACACCGTCGGTGTTCCGACCGACGGCGGGGTGGTGTGGTCATCAGATTCCCTTTTCATTCGAACAATTTTTTTCATCGATCAAATTAATAACGTGAAAAGAATTAAAATTAAATATTTTATTTTGATAAATATAGGGATCCATAAATAAGGGATCGGAAGCTAATCATAGCTGCTAAGTAATTCTTAATATGTAATCAGCCCCCGTCCTTATGAGGCCGCCACACACACTACTGCGTCCCTCGATCAAACGCCTTAACGAAGTGTTTTCGATCATTCCGTCTCTACACCGGAGTGGCGGAGATAGCAGCAACCCACTAGAGGCGGGAGATGGCGGCGGGCGCGGCCTCTTCAAGGTCAACGGCGTCCCAATCGAGTTGGGTGAAGCCTGAGGTCCTCCGCGTTAAGGCCTTCGAGCCCGTCCGTCCTCCTCCTCGGCCGGCAGCGCTTCATGGGCGTCGATCTCCGCATCCGCGTCCGGGGCGGCGGCAAGACCTCCCAGATATATGCCATTCGCCAGAGCATCGCCAAGGCCCTCGTTGCCTTCCACCACAAGTACGTCGACGAGCAGTCCAAGAAGGAGATCAAGGACATCCTCGTCCGCTACGACCGCACCCTACTGGTCGCCGATCCGCGACGCTGCGTTGTTGTCGGTTCGAATTCAGTCCCACCATCCTTCTCTGAAACAAAAGATCAAAACTTTTGCGCTTTACCTTGTCTGTTGGATTCTGAAGCATGTTTGCCGATTTTGGAACTACACCTACGACTATGTCTTATTTTTTGGGTACATTTAGCTAGAAGTCTAAATACTGCCCTATGATATCCTTGTTTACTGAATTCAACACAAATTAACACCAGCACAAGGCATCATGGTGTTGTTCAATGTTCGTGTATGTTGATAGTGATAAATCTTCCATCAACGAGATTTCTCTCTTGTTTCTTCTGTTTCATGTATAGGTTATCAGAGAGTGCCTGTTGAAGATTTGTCATGGGCTTAAGAATGTCTTCAAGAACAGCCACGGATCTTGTTTTGCTAAGAAATGGGTAAAAAACAGAGAGGTTTGGAGAGAACGGATGAACTTTAAGCAACATTTCAGACAAGGTATTACTCATACATTGCCTTCTCCTCTCTTTCCATTCTCTCCTTAAGTTATTACTTAAACAAATCATTTTATGCAGTGGAAGGTGAGGTGTTCTTTTTTTTGCCACTCAGTCATCTAGAATAGCCTTTTTCTTTTTCCATTCTGCATATCAATGATCTGATTTATCTAGTAACATGAGGTTGGCAAAGTTGTCATCTTGGCCACATGTGTTGGTTTCTGAACTCCATGTCAAACTAGAATGCAATTTCTACATTGGAAGGATTGCAGACTGATTTAGTATTTTGCATTGTGCTTGGCTTGTTCTGTTTCATCTTTTATTTTGTCACTGTTGCTGCAGAAATATTGAACTTTCTATCTGTGTTTATGTCATGTATTCCCTTGAGTGTTTTGGCTTGCCTGTCTTTGATTTTAGGAACGGATAATGTTTAATGAACTATCGCCGAGACAATGGGATTTCGTTGCTAGTAATTCTACATGGATCATGAATATGAGTTTATCTGAAGTTAAAAAGACTTCGACCGATGATCGCACAGCTTTAGATCGACAATTGAAGTGGTTACTTGTCTCTTCAATTTAGCATAGTAGATTTTTCCTTTTTCCACTTTAATGTTCTTTTTTTCATGCAAGATCTTGTAATATGCACATAAAAAATTTAGCTTAAGGATGTTTGTTAGGGTTATCGTCATTTCGATGGCGTTTGCATAGTATCATTTTATTACCTTGGTTTGACTATAACCTTTCCAGAAACAAAAAAAAAGGCCTAGTTCCAAGATGGAACATACATGGTTGCATTTATCAGAGGTAACATTTGTTCATGGTTTATGCGACCCGAAATTCGTATACATTGTTTGGCTGAAATATCTTTAGAACCAGAGGTTTAGGTATGCATATGATCGAGCTGAACCATTCAGAAACCTTGAAGTTTCTCCGTATCTCAATTTGCATGCTTCTCTAGTTGGCAGTCTTAGGTTTTCTTTCTTGAGACCTCAGTAGGTCGGAGAACTATTAGGTAGCTAGAATATTATCCGATCTCTATGACCTTCATATCCTTTTCTTTAGGAAAGGTGGTGGAGGTATCTGATTCTTTTCCATCTACCTTGTCTTTTGGTTCTGGATTCTGTTTTTGGATCCATGGTGGGTAGCATGAAGGTTAAAATGATCAAATACCAAGTTTGAATATACAACAATGGATTTTCCAATTCCATCTCTAGAAGACCTCATATTTTTGTGCCAAGCGTATCGGCGACGACAACTAATTTCCTTGTTTCGATATACTAGTGTCTATTAGGGTGTGCATCTCTGTCACAGATATTTCTCCTGTTTACTGTAAAAGTTCTTTTATCATAAACTTACTCCTTGCAGGAAGAAAAAACATCATTTTCTGCATTGCTTGCACTGTACTTCTCAAGTATGTGTTTACTGTCCAGTGAAACTATAGGTAATGCCTACTGCTTGGTGCCAGTGATGATCTTAGCCTGGATGCATCAACTTCCCTCATCATGTTGGAATCTCTTGCTCCATGAACATTCAAGATTTCCATGTGTTAGAGGGTGAAACATTTTTGTTTTCTGTGTTTTCGGGTAAGATATTGATAAGTCAATATTTGATCGTTATTGGTGTTTATTATGGATTTTATATAAGGTAGATTATACTGTTGTTTTATAAAGCTAAATCGATAGATTATATTTAATTTGAGGCAGGCAATTGAGATATTGTGATTATTTACAACAGTGATGCATGAATCGGATGTTGATTACTGTCTTAGAAATTACAATCGACTGTTTGTTCCCATTGTTGGAGGGATATTGTATTGAGCCTTCTAATCGTACTTGATGGCTCATCACAAACCCAAGCCATGGCAAGAGTCGTGCTTGGTGTCCTCCCTGTAATCCTTGATGTGTGAATCATGGGATGAAGCTTCTTCTTCTTCTTCGTGTAGGGTTTCTGCTTGCGGAGATGACCGGTTCAAGCGGGCGGGTTAACCCGAGTCCGAGATGGATCAGGTTTATCCCGATCCGATACCAGCAGTGGGATCCGCTAGCCCTGCAGGCCACGTGGGGGGAGAGCAGCCCCCCGCCAGCTGTCCGTCACGTGGGAGCGCCGAGGTCTGCGGGCTCCGTTTTCCTGTGGGGCCCACTGGGCTCAGTCCGACCCGAGACCAGGTGGACAGAGGATAATGGCAAAGTTGTGATTGGCCACACTGCTCGTCTACCGTGCCATTTCTCTCCGTCTTCCACCTGCACGTAAATAGTCGACCCAAAGAAGCTTTGTTTCTGGTTACTGCCACTGTCATCTGCGCCATCGGATTCCAACACACCACCACTTTTGATCACCATATAATTCCCCTCTTTGGGGTATTTCTTCGAACAGTATACGGAAGACACCAAACCGAGCATTGCAGTCTTTGTTAGGTGATGGTGGTGGTGGTGGTTGGAGTAAGCCGGAAGCAATACGCTCATAAGCAAGATCACGAGGAAGATTAAGATCCAATCCATCAAATCTCTTTGTCAATTTAGATACATATGACCTAAATATTAGCTGAAGATGACATTTCTTTTCCTTTGTCCTAAATAAGTACAGTTTTTTTGCCTTTATGACATCTTAATTCAACAATTATTGTTATTATTATCATTGGAAAGTTGGGCTTTGGCGCGGCGTCCCTTTCTTAAACCCCCTCTGTGTATCTTCGCTTCGATCGGGATTTGGCGAGTCGATCGAGCTCCATTGCGACCCGGAAGAGCTCCCAATCGTGGATTCCCGGAAGAACCCTAGCGCCATTTTGCTTTCCGCCGCCTATCGAGCCTTGCCAGCGACGTCTCCTCCGTCCCCGCTTGCCCTCGCTTGGTCTGCAAGCCCCAGATCCGGAGTTAGGTACGGGAGTTGCGCTCTGTACCCCTTTGTCTGTCCCCACGCCGCACACTCTTTATGTCCCTGTCTCCTTCAGTGCGGGCGCGTGTGTCAGTTCTTGTGGTCATTCTTGAAAGCCAGTTGGATCGGCGTGAGGAATCTGGAGCAGCTGGGGCCTTTCGGGCAAGATGATCGGGTTTTGACGTCAGGACTGGCGTTGCCTCTGTTGCGTGCGTTAATCGTCTTGTGGTATGGTTGTTCTTTTTCGTTAATTAGTTGGTTATTTTGTTGAATTTTTTTTTACAAGATTCGCATTTGGTGCTTTGCTAGTGAAAAGGTTGGATCTTTGATGGAGAATCTGAACAGTCAAGTCTATAGGAGATTGAATTGGGGGTTCTGTTCTTTCACTGGATCTGATTGTCTAGGTAGATTGTGAAACCGTTCTTAGATCCGAGTCGTTGGTTGTGAAAGCGTCGTTGTTTTGCATTCTCCTTCTGTAGATGTGTAAATTTTGGAGTTTTTTGAATGGTTCTTCTTGTTCTTTAGGTTGATTTTTGAAGGTATGTTTCCGTATATTTTAGCTTCAGATTCTTTGGCTTGTTCGAAGATTTGTTCCTATTTTAGATGGATCTGTTGGGAATTTAGTTCAAATTTCAAGTTATGTAGACAAACTACTGTTCAAGAGACAAAGGAAAGAGAATGCTGATCCCATTCTTGTTGAATTCCTTTTTTCCTAAAAGTAAATGGGGTTCATGGTCTTGGACGTGCAATGCAGGGAGGCAATTGGAGAGGAAAGGTGATGTTTTAGCTGATAACTAGCTGATTCGGGAACAATGTCGAGGATTCCCAAGTGGAAAATCGAAAAGACAAAAGTGAAAGTTGTTTTCCGCCTTCAGTTTCATGCAACACATGTAAGTTCTTCCTTTTTTTGTGGCTTTTAACTTCTTATTATTTATGTGAATTGCTGGATGGTCACATAAATTTTTATTGGTCATTCAATCTCATGCTTTTGAAGGTGCTCATTTGTCCACATGATGATACTTTTTCATTGTCTTTATCCTTTATTTTTCGCTACTCGTTCTGTTTTGCACTCATCTTTCTTTGTTGATTCTTTCCTTGAGTGATGGTTTCTTAAGTTTTATCTGGGAAAGCTCCTTGTACACATTCCTTGGAAATGTGTCCTTTAACCCCAAATATAAGGTACATAAAAGAAATATCTCTACTTGTTGCAGATTCCACAAGGATGGGACAAGTTATTTGTGTCCTTTATCCCCATTGACACAGGCAAAGCAACTGCAAAGACAAACAAAATGAATGTTAGGAATGGGAACTGCAAGTGGCCAGATCCAATCTATGAAACTACAAGACTTCTCCAAGATACAAGGACCAAAATATATGATGAGAAGCACTATAAGCTTGTGGTAGCAATGGTATTAAATTCAATTTTTTGTTTGCTACTGTATACATCTTAGATAACCATTGAGACAATGAAAAAGTGCTCATTTGACAGTCATGTATGAGGTATTCAACTGTGATTGACTCACTTGTCTTTTGGAAATATAATGTTCTCAGGGGTCTTCCAGATCAAGCTTACTTGGGGATGTTACTATCAACCTTGCTGGTTTTGCTGATGCTCTGAAGCCTTCATCTATCTCATTGCCTCTTGCTAATTGTGATTTTAGCACAACTTTACATGTGAGCTTCTTTATTTATATATCCAGTCTTCTTAACATAGTTTTGTTGTTAGTTGCAAAAGTTTTTTCTAGTTTTCTGGACTGTTTTCATTGACAAATTTAAGCCAAGGATGAGTCGACTCTTCTGTCCTTTGTGAATTAGTGGCTGTCTGCGGAAAGGCAAATGATCATACTGAGGGATGATGTTGGTCTTTAACACACTTTTGCTATGTATGAAGACAACTGTAATTTCTGGGAAGATTTTGTTAGCTTATACAAAGTTTTTGCAGTTTCTGATGATGGTCCTTGGGAGGACATTTGGGATTTAGAACTGATTAATTTTCTTGTCATCCATTCCAAAACAGGCAGAAGTGCAATTTTTAGATGATACAGTACCAGATAAATGTTTAATATGGACCTAGGAGGCATTAGTCTTAAGGAAATAGCTATAAAGGTTCATTTGGACATTGTTGAGATTTATATAATTCTATATCAGTTCCCTCAGTGCAGATGTTTAAATCCGAGACAAAAATGATAATGCATACCTCGACCAGTTAAGTCCTTATCCGAAGAAGCATTACAAAATAAATTCCACTAGAAAATCTAAAGCTTAAAAGTTTTATGTCATTTCATCTACCCGCTAACTAAACCCATAAAGACAGCATAGTAACCGTACAGCCAAAGATTAACAGTCTAAAATCCATGTAAATATGGAAGTATGAAGTAGTCTACTCTTGAATTTACTCTCCATCAAGGTGACATAGGATATTAAACCTCAATATTCGTTTATTGCGTTTATATTCTTTCTCTTCGTAATACTTTTCTGTCTATTCCAGGTCACAGTGCAGCTTCTTACGTCCAAAACTGGCTTCAGGTGCTGCTTCGTTAGAAACATTTGCTTATATTGTTAGCAATACCCATTGTTCTCATCCACCACTCTCACATGTTACAACATTATATCAGAGAATTTGAGCAGCAAAGGGAACTGAGTGTAAAGGGTGTCCAGACGATATCCAGCCACAAAAATGATCCCACTGAAGTTGAAGCTGAAGCTGCTTCATCAGAGATAGCTAATGAACTTGAAGAGGTCTGTTTGTATATTTTGATTATTTCCTCTGCAATGTCTACTTGCATGGATTTTTGTGACCTCCAGTCCTCAATAGTCATGATAGAAATTTTGCAAGATTATTGAAATGGTTCCCTTGGTGAAAATGAAACATGATTACAGAATTTAAATGATTGAAGCTGCTGTGCATTAAAAATTAGATTTCATGATTAATGTTTTTAATGTATTCACATGAAAGGCTGTCTAGGTCTCTAATTGTTTATTGGCCATTAAGAAGCAATATTTACTGTAACCCCATTGAGTATTTTATTTAAAACTGGAAAATATGCTTAGAATGGTGGTATTGCAATACCATCCGTAGATAACCTAGATTCAGTTATTTACCAACTGTGCCAAGATTAATTATTTATGATAAATGGAAAAAGGCAGTTGTTCATTCAATTATCCTATTCTTTGCATGAACTGCCTTTACTTGACCATAGGCATCAACCTTCAGATTGATCCTGTCTCATAGTCTATGAGTTACAAACCACAGTATGAATACTCCCTTTTTGAGGATTTGGCCCACATGATTTTGTGGTTGGATTGTGACAACCCCAGTATAATAACAGTAGAATAGTATTGATCAGGTCATCAATGGAAATTGTTGTGATGATATGAATTGTTAAGCTTCAGCCTAATATGTAACTACATATCCCACTTATGTTACCAACATTCTGCCTTTGGCATTATTTTTTTTAACTTTAACCTTCTTTTTTGTGTTGATTTATCCATCATGAAGTCCTGAGTTAAAGAAACCAAGAAACACAATAAGAAGATAAAATTTTCTTTTTTACAACCCAATATTTGCTTTCATGTCATAATGTTCTTCATATGTTTTTGTTCTTTAGATAGAAGAGATCATTTAGTTTCTCTAAAAAGCTCTCTATTCATGTGTCCTTGATAATTTGACAAATCTTATTAAATGGTAGCAAGCGTCTTAAGACTTAAGAGTACTTGATTTCAAGGATAATCGACATGATTATTTCCGTCCAAGGTTTTGCTTTAGTAACGTTTGCAGTAAGTTGTCCAAGAGTTTCTGTTTCTTTGTTAATATCTAAAAATTACAGCAGATTGTTTGGTTGTGGTTGATGCAGTCACTGAATGTTTGCTATTGTGAATAGGCAAATGCAAGAGTCAGGTACAAGGAAGATCATATGGGGCTTCTTTTGCTTGAACAAGTGGAAGAGTCAAATGAAGAATATGAAGACTCTACTGGTGGAGCTGATGGCTCATCATTTACCTCTGAAATTTTACATGCTGAAAAGAATGATCTTCCAATAATTCATGGAAAGGATAACTTCAAAAGTATGGTATGTGGTGATCTACCCATCAGTCAGATTCCTATACATGCAAAAGAAGACCCAAATGGCAGTCAGCGTTTTACCCAGGGGAGGAATGATTGGACACATGGATGGAGCTCAAAGTATTCTGTTGAGAATGATCTTGCTACAGCTTATGAAGAGAACAATAGACTCAGAGTAAGATTGGAGGTAGCAGAGTCAGCATTTTTACAGCTTAAGTTGGAAGCAAAGTCATTGCAGCGAATTACAGATGAATTAGGGGCAGAAACTCAATGCTTGTCCGAGCAGCTACTCTCTGAACTTGCCTCAGGAGAACAACTGAATAGAGAAGTATCCATGTTAAAATCTGAGTGTTCAAAGTTAAAAGATGATCTTGAAGCCCTAAAATCTGCTAATGTTATGCAGAGAAGTCCTGACCAGAGAACTCATAATCCTTTGATGTTGAACCATGGCTTGGAAAATGATTCAGTTGATAGTAAGCATCAGGATGATGTTATTGCTGCAGAGACCCACTATATGTACCATGATTTGCGGGAAAAATGGCTCGAGAATCTTCTGCTTATTGAGAGCAGAGTCCGAGAAATTCAAAATAAGGCTCGCGTTAGATACCATGGAAGTGATTTTGATTTTCTGGGCCCTGATTTTGAGCTTCTCGGATGTCTTATTGGTGACCTCAAGGAAGATATTATCCAAGTAAAGGGCCTTGGAAGATCTTACAGGGATAATAGTTTTTTAGAAAACACAGTTTATCGCATGAGTGATTCTCACAAAGTATATCATGAACATGACACTCTTAAGAAAAGTCTTGAAGCTTCAAGCTTGAGGGAGGACAAAATGTTTGATCTCTTACCAAAACTAGAGGAGTTGACAACTGAAAAAGAAAGTCTCACCAAAAAGATCGACCAGATGCAATACTACTACGAGTCTTTGATACTGGAACTGGAGGAAAGCCAGAAGCAAACAGTAAAGGAACTGGAAAATCTTAGAAATGAACACTCCTCTTGTCTCTATTCAGTATCTGTTCTCAAAAGCCAGATAGAAAAAATGCACCAAGAGATGAATGAACAGTTTATAACTTTTGCTGAAGATAGGAGCAGCTTAGAATCTCAAAATAAGGAACTTGAGAAAAGGGCTATTGCATCAGAAACTGCATTAAAAAGGGTTCGCTGGAACTATTCCATAGCAGTTGATCGATTACAGAAGGACCTTGAATTACTCTCTTTCCAAGTTTTGTCTATGTATGAGACAAATGAAAATCTTGCAAAGCAAGCATTTGCAGATGCTTATCAGCAGTGCCATGAAGAATGTCCAGAAGAAGTCAGGTCATATACTGATAAGGATGGGATGTTGACTTTGTTTGACCGGGAGCAGTACCAGTCAGACCTTACGAGGATTCAGACAGAAGATAGACACTATGGAACTATTCACAAATGGTCTCCATTGGATAATGGTATATCGACATCTGTTTCTTGCAAAACAAGTGGTGCAATCTCTAAGGTGGGTATACCCATTCATGTAGAGCTGCAAGCTGGGGATGAGGCAGATATAGAAGGGTTTAATTCAGATGAGACTGAGCAGCTGGCTTTACACCATACTCAGGTAAAGGACAAACTTACTGCTGACTTATCCTCAGGGATGCATGAAGCTGAACTTTCGGAAATACATATGCTAAACATGGATTTGAAAGTTTTCTTAGAGGTTTTACTGGGGACATTGTATGATGTAGATGATGGGGTTCGGCTTACGAAGGACAAAATGCTTGAAATTACACAGCAACTACATCACACTACAGAGCAAAAAGAAAGCCTCATGCTTAAGTTGCATAAAGCATTGGATGATGCTGGGGTTTTGAAGGATGATAGAACTAAATGCATCTCTAGATGTGAAGATTTAGAACTGAAGAACCAAGTTCTAGAAGCAAAGCTCGAAGACATCTCCTATGAAAGTACTATCCTTAGTGGAAAGGTCACAGAATATGAGAGGATGCTTGTGAAATCCAAAGTTTATGAAAAAGAATATAAGGCTTGCACTGAAGAAATGGACAGTGTCAAAAATCTTCTAAAATTGGAAATCCTACAAAAAAATTGTCTCGAGATTGAAAAGAGCTCAATAATTGAAGAATTTAAAGCATTGAAGGAACAATTTGACAGGAAATCTTCTGAAAATGAGGAAATGCAGACTTGTATTGCTTGTCTTCAAGAGAAGTTGGGGTATCTTCACACTTGTATGAGTTCCTGCAATGAGCAAATAGGTTGTTCTGCTCTGGATGGCATATCTGTATTACAGGAATTGGATGATGGAAACTATATGCCTGTTATTATGAATCTGGAACAGTTCCAGCAAGAAGCAACAAAGAAAATACTTCACTTACTTAAAAAGAACAGGGATATTGAGGAACAAAGAGATATTGCTCAGTGCTTACAAAAAAAGACAGAATTAGAATATATTAATATGAAGCAGAAACTTGAATCTGACTTACATGAGATTACTGAAAAGCTAGAAATGTCCAATGCATTAGTTGAGAAGCTTCAAGTGGAACTGCAAAATGCTTTGGAGAAGCTTAAACTCAGTTCAGAAGCTGAAGAGAAGAAGAAATTGAAAAATAGTGAATTGTCTTCAAAACTCACATTTTTAGAAACTGAACTGCAGGAAGCTATTGACGAGAACAAGGATCTAGTTAATCAGTTATTTGTACTTTCGGGTGTTAAGGAGGAACTTGAGAAAACTCAAATCAGTCTTATGAATTGCATGCAAGAGAAGAAGTCTTTGTTGATATCTATAGAGTCTGGAAATGAGGTTTCCACCCAAATGGGGAATGAGCTCCACGGTCTAAAAGAAAATTTGTGTTGCGCCCATAGAGATTTGCAGATAGAAAAAAAATTGAGAGACGAACTTGATGCTGCAGTTTCAAGCCTTTCAACACAACTGAAAGAAAGAGATAGGGAGTTGTTTTCTTTTCATGAACAAAAAACTGAAGTTTCTCATTTGCAGGAAATCATTGTGGATTTAGAAAAAGCAAACACTGGATTTCAGCATGTTGTGTTGAAGAATGAAGAAAGTCAAATAAGACTGAACCATGAGAATTTATCCCTACGCATGCAAGTCATGGATATGGGAAATCAATTGGCATCAGTTCTTGAGAATTCAATAGCTGCTGAGATCAAACTTACTTATATGAGAAGTCATTTCTGTGACATTGTGCAGGAGTCATTTGCACAACTTAAGATACTAGAGAAAGAGCTCGAGGAGATGAACTTAAAACATGGAAATGTTGTTACATTGCTGAACACTCACTATTGCAGTGAAGCACAATTAATTGAGGAAAATGCAAGATTATCAGTAGCTCTTCAATCATTACAATCTGAATATGACATTGTTTTTCAGGAGAAAGAAGACATCATTGATTACACAAACAAAAAAAATGCATTATGCACAGAGTATGAAGATATGAAGGTTAGAGAAGCTGACAGTAAACTTCAAAAACAGAAGTATGAAAATGAGATTTGTCAGCTGAAAAACATGCTGATCAGTTTTGAAGAAGAGGTGTGGAACTTAAGGTCATCTAAGGATGCATTAGAGGTCACATATATAGTTCTCCAGTCCACATTGAATGAACAACAAACAAAAGTATCATTGCTTGAGGAACGTGATCAGGAGTTGAAGATCTTACAAGAGCACCACAATGAGCTTCGATATAAACTCTCAGAACAGATTTTGAAGACAGAAGAATATAAGAACCTTTCCATTCATCTAAGAGAACTCAAGGATAAAGCAGAAGTTGAGTGTCTTCAAGCTCGTGAAAAGAAGGAGAATGAGAGATCATCCCAGGACTCCCTGAGAATTGCTTTCATCAAAGAGCAACATGAGTCCAAGATCCAAGAGCTGAAAAATCAGCTATATGTCTCCAAGAAGTATGCAGAAGAAATGTTATTTAAATTGCAGAATGCTCTTGATGAAGTTGAGAGCAGAAAGAAAACTGAGGTTTCTCTGGCAAAAAAAATTGAAGAGTTGTCGGCAAAAATCTCAAATTTGGAGTCTGAGCTGGAGACAGTTATGACTGATAGAAGAGAACTAGCCAAAGCTTATGATAGAATAAAGAATGAGTTGGAGTGCACTATATTGGGCCTTGACTATTGCAATGAAGCAAAGCTAAAGCTCGAAGATTCCTTGAAGGAATGCAATGAAGAAAGAACGAAAGCTAGAATAGAACTCGACTTAGTCAAGAGGCTGTTTGATAATATGGCTTCACATGAAGCCCTAAATTCAGAAGGTAATCATGACTCTGGTTTTCTAACAACAACTTCCATTGAGCAAATGTTGCAAGATAGCAGCTTTGGGTTTTCAACTATCTTCCAAGAGATGCCAAATGACAGAGGTACTAGTTTGGGAATAGATGCGCCAGCTGGAGTTGTTGACAATTCTTTGAAGAATATAGATGTTGATCTCTTGAAAACAGGGGGCAAGCTAAGCTCTTGTGAAGATCTTGAAGATGTTATGTCAACTTCTGCCAATGAGAGCTCACTTTCATGTCCAGTACCAAGCTCACAAGCTTTTAAGGTATTACGTTTATCTATTTCATATTTTGGTAGTTCTATTGTACGTATTAGCAAGGTGGCGCATAGTATACAAGCGTCATCCTGCTCCATGCCATTCCTCTAGTGAATAGAGCTCATACTTCTAAAGCTGCCAAAATTTCATGAGATCTCTATAGTAAGTCTTCAACTGAAGTTTGAAGAAAATAGTACTAATTTGCATTCAGGAGAGTTCACTTGTTCTTCTCACTTCTCCCAGTTCCTTGATTTTTTGTTACATTAGCACTAGATTACAAATTTTCTTTTGCCAAATTTTCTTTCATGCACTTAGATCACGAAAGTGCTGTAAGTTTTGGTATCTTGTAATAAATTTTGGCAGGATATTGAAGGTGCACTTGAACGAGCCACCTCATTTGCAGATAATACAACAGATGTCACTGTTATTGAAGCTAACTTAAAAGAGCAGCAGAGATTGAAGTCAGGCATGGACATGCTACAAAAAGAGGTAGTTACACAATATTTAGCAGAAATTATAACTTTCAACAATTTTTCAATAAATACAAAAGGATGTTGAATTCAAGAAATCACAAGTGTAGTCAACTACTTCTCATTGACATAATTTGAATTAGACTATTATAGCATGGTATATCAGGAAATATGTCTGTCGATCTTGTATTGTTGAGAAACAATCTTTCATCTGAACATCGACTGTTTCAAGGATGTACATGCATAAATTTGAAGATTAACTAGTTTTCTACAAAGAAGTTCTGAATATGGCCTTTCTGTGTCTGCATTATTCTTATGGCAATCTCATGTGGTTGGTCTTAATGAGATCTTTGAACAGACTCTTATCTGTAGATCAATTCTTATATTGCAAACTGTACTTTAACCTGTGAACAGAAACACTTCATTTCATGTATTACTCGTTGTGGAATGTGCAGCTAAAACGATGAAAAACAGGTAAGTAAATAAAGGCCTGAGCATTTTAATAATGGCTGATTAACACAAATCTGTATATACCCTTAAATTTGAGGGTAGTTATTGTGGAATGATAGGGTCACAAACCTTGTCGCGTAGCATAATTGCAGTGTAGTTAACATTGCGAAGTTTGTGGAAACTCGAGGAAGAATATAGTTGATAACAAAAGATGAATCTTTGATCTGCTGAGGCATCGAGGGAAAAGATTTTTGAGAAGCTTTATTCATACAAAAAATATTCAAGAAGGAAAAAAGATGTGGAGCTCACTGATATTGTGGGTATGTTTATCATCTTTCAAAATGGGCTGAGTACCGCTGGGGCCGTACTGGTGTAAAAGGGCACATAATGAATGTATGTGGTGATAATAACAATAGCCACCTTGATTTTGAAGGAAATTAAGCCCAACAGTGATTTAGGGTCGACATGCAGTGGGAATGAAGAATTAGGCATATTTTTTATTTCTGCATTGTTGTTTCTGCAAAACATCAAATTGCAGCAGGCTAATACTGTGTCTTACATTTTCAACCTTTGCAGTTGCTGAAACTAAGAAATGAAAATTTGTCATCACTGATTCCATTAGAAGATCATCAGGGTGTACCATCCCTTCGGGGTTTAGAAAGAGATTTGTCACAACTTGATATGGTATGTATCGTGTGTCAAGCCAAGAAAAGCTATTCGTACATTTGTGCCTCTTGTTTTAATAACTATTTCTCAACTTCCATTGGTTAGGCAAATGAGCAACTGAGAAGCATTTTCCCTTTGTTCAATGAACTTCCTGGAAGTGGCAATGCATTGGAAAGAGTACTTGCACTGGAACTTGAACTTGCAGAAGCATTGCAGACAAAGAAGAAAGCCGATCTTCATTTCCAGAGGTACATTTATTTGCTTTTGATTAATCATTAGGTTTTTATCTTCACTTCTAGTTCCATTACATCGTCCGGACTCCTGACCTTTTTCTCACTTTTAAAATGTCCCTATCTAGTGGTATCATCAAACAAACATAATATACAGCCAATGACCTACCAGATTTGCCTATCAAGTACTCGATGCATGGTGTTGGTAAAAAACTGTTGGCGTCCATCATAACCGACGACTTATGTAGCATCCTTTTGGTTCGTTTGATGAATCCTAGGATTGCACCTATATTGTGATTGTTGTCTCCCAAATCCTAGGATTTCATGTATATTGTGATTGTTGTCTCATTTCAACCTAGACATCTTCAAGTGTTGTCTCCTGTCTTCATCAAAGCTGAAAAGTATGTTACTAAACCTTGATGAAGGGGCTGTGCCTGACAAATTTACTCCACCAACCTGTCATGCCAGGATCAGAGAGCGAGTCGATAAACAGAATATAGTCGCCAAGTTGAATGTAACTTTTCTCTTGAATGAAAGTATACATTCAGACTGTTCACCTTTTTCTTTTGGTTGATGCACAGCTCGTTCCTGAAACAACATAATGATGAAGAAGCAGTGTTCCAGAGCTTCAGGGACATTAATGAATTGATAAAAGAGATGCTCGAGTTGAAGAGCAGGAATGCTGCCACCGAGACCGAGCTCAAAGAGATGCAGGGTCGATACTCTCTGCTCAGTCTGCAGTTTGCGGAGGTAGAGGGAGAGAGACAAAAGCTATTAATGACAGCCAAAAGCAGAGTGCCTAAGAGCTCATAGTCCGCGTCACATGTCGCCGTGATGGTGTCGTGTCAATGGTGGCGTAGGATCCACAATCAGAGGTTATTGCCAATTTTAGGCGAGGGAAATGCCTTCAACAGCACATACTCTGCATATTCACAGGGAGGTTAGCAGAGTGGTGACAGAGCAGGTCAACGATAACATGCGAAGATGCTTACGCTTGTGATTGAGCATTCAAGGGAAATGGTCGTGATGGGTGTCTGTAAATAGATGCTCTGTATCTTAATGCAGCATGTATTAAATGTGTGTTCCATGTAAATCGTCATGTTTAATATCAGATATACACATTCTTCATCAATCTCGGAACCAAATTAATGTCCCCGAGATTAGTTCTTGCTCCAACTGTGTGCTCTTATTCTCCGAGTCGAGTCAAGCAAATAGAAGATGAATCAAACAGGGGCTGTGCATGAGAAATAATATATATTTTAAATAGAGAAATTGCAGTTTCGTTTTCAAGTTGGGGATGTAGCTCAAATGGTAGAGCGCTCGCTTTGCTTGCATGCGAGAGGTACGGGGTTCGATACCCCGCATCTCCAATTTTGTTTCTTTTTTTTTTGGTGGTGGGTGATGTTGGCCTCCGTCGCATTGTCGCCCACTTCCATACAGCCCTTTGTTCTCTCCTCATGGCTCACGCAGAAGAAGGCCAGCATCGTAGCTCATCACCTCCCTCTCTCAGGCGCTCCCCACCTCCGCGCCAAACACGGCGACGACCACCGGGACCGCGGCCAAGTACGATAAGGTAGCGGTAGCCCAGCTTCGTAGCTCATCACCTCCCTCTCTCAGGCGCTCCCCACCTTCGCATGCTGACTCGATTAACGCACAAAGGTTGAATTCAAAATGAGCGTGTAAAGCGTGCAGGTCTTTCTCTTCTCCCTCTTTTCTTTGTCGTCAAACCTTAGTACTTCTGTGATGTTGAGGTTATGCTTCCTCTTACTGAAATTTCTTTTGATTCTTCAAATTTGTGTTTTATATATATATATATATATATATATATATAATGAACTGGGCGATGAAATCTAGTGGTTCCCATCCCCATAGGAAAATCCAAACAAGAGGAGTAATAAAGGAGTGGAATGGATGAGAAGCAAAGCACTGTTGACAAGCAAACAAAATAACTAACTCAATGCAATCCATCTTCTTCTTCTTTTTCTTCTTGTTCGTGGGGTTCGAGCAATTCATTTGAATTTAATAGCTGATGTGATTCGATCAATTTAAAGAATTATATGATAATTATAGAATGGTCCACCTAAGAATTATATAACGGTCAATCTTCCTAAAAGTATTTTTTTTAATGATGCAAATTTCTTATTTGATGTTTTTATTTTCTTTTAATATCTTTTTTTTTTTGCTTTTAATAAAATAGTTTCTACCCATGGATGGATCTATAGACACTAGTCTAAACGAGAGTTAATTATATATTATCTCCCGTAATTAGATCTCTTTAGTATATGGATCCTTAGATCTAAAAAATTTACATTAGAATCTCTATAATTAAAAAAGTAAAATATTTAATCCCATTTAACTTAACGTTCTTTGTTTTATTGACAAAAACATAAAAATGATAGACAAAAAGATAATTTCAATATCATAATTATGTTTTCGATGGTAACGAACAACAATATCCCTAAGGGCTAGGATAGTTATTGTAGATGAGAAGGAAGATCGATAATGAGAGCTGAGGCAAAGAGAGAGGAGAAAGAAGACAATGTAGATGTCAACGCTCTACGTCTGCATCAGCACCGATGTAGATGCAAAGCGACGAAAGGATCACTCGACATTTACATCGATATTAGTGCAAATGCATATGCAAAGTGATGAAAGGATCGATCCGCATCTTTATCGATGTCAATGTAAATATAGAGTATCGACATCTATGTTATCCTCGTCCTCCGTTTTCATCAACAACCACTTGTGACACCTAGTAGCATGGTCGATCATTATTATTGAAAACATAACTGAGTTGTTAAATTCTTATATTGTCTAATTCATTTCACAAGTTGAAGTTATTAAAATATGTAAGTTTGATCAATACACCCTACGTAGTGATCCCGTGGACAGAAATTATTAGAAAAATATTTAGGATCTGAGATGAAAATAAGAGAAAAAAAATTGAGGATAAGTTAAGAAAAAAAAAAGAGGAGGAATTTCTCACGAAAATATAACTCGTACATCCGAGAAGAAGAAGAGTCCAACTTCCAATGTTATTGGACGGATACGTTGGACTGACGTCACCATCAAACGCGGGGCAGAAGGCAGGTCCGACAAGTATTACTGTCTGCAATCTACGCCTCCACCCCGCCCTCCGCGGCCTCGCTGGTCCACGCGGTTGCCTCCCTCCCGCATGCGTCTCTTAAATACTCCACCTCTCGAGCGAAGGAGTAGAGCACACGAGCATGAAGCCCAGTGGCGGTAAGGCGGCGCAGGAGGAGGGCAGGTACTTGGGGGTGCGGAAGCGGCGGTGGGGGAAATGGGTTTCGGAGATCCGGCTGCCGCGGAGCCGGGAGAGGATCTGGCTCGGCTCCTACGACGCCCCCGAGAAGGCGGCCCGGGCCTTCGACGCCGCCGCCTTCTTCCTCCGCGGCCCCGCCGCCCGCCTCAACTTCCCCCACCATCTCCCCCCCGACGCTCACACCGCGGCGCTTTCCCTCGACCAGATCCAGGCCGCGGCCGCGCGGCACGCCAATGAGCCGCCAGCGGAGTCCTCGGTTGCTGCGTCGGCGTCGGGGGCGACGGAGAACCATGGGCTCGATGAGTCGATCATCAGTTTCATGGCCATGGATAGTAGCGCGGACTTCCCTTCGCTCTACGAGGATTTCTTCTTTGGGTTTTCCGCGGAGGCCGAGCCACCGCCGCAAGAGCATGATGTCGTCGGCGTCGACCGACACGACTGGAGTGAGGTGTTCGATGAATTCCCTTCTCTCTGGAGCTTCTGACTCTGAGGAGGAAGATGAAGAAGCGGCTCAGCAACACTTTTTTTTTATACTGTTGCCGTATATACATGTAACGATCACTGGTAGAGATTATTACTTCTCTCGATCCTTTTCCCTTCAGCTGGAACCCATACACTCCCTTCTCTCTCATCTCTCCTTCCATCAGCACACGATCAATAATACTTCATGCTGCTGTGCTGTGTCTGCAAACCACATGTTCGATACATAACCACACGCTGCCGCTTCATCATTATTGGTCACAAGATGTGGGCAAGACTGCCTTCGCTTGCAGACAGGCATGCAAACCTGTCTTAATTCTTGAATGGAAGTGATGCAGATTGATGTGGAACAGACTCGGACCTGGACGCCACAAAGGGTTCGATTACTGAGACATATATAAGGAGTGGTCAATATACTATTATTCCAAATGTCTGTATAAGGTATAATTGGTGTACTATTTGTTCTACTGTTTACCAAAGAAAGCTTACGGTGTGTTCATAATGCGGGCTCCATGGTAGTAGTAACTCATTGACATAGCATAACCTGACAACCAAAGATACAAAATGACCATAAATTTAAAGACTGAATCAAATCACAGTTTCATTACACAAGGATTAGATATCGTCTTTTTGAATAAACTCGCATGTACCTCGCTCTCGGTTCACGTACTGTCACCTCGGTCGTTCTGTCGTGGAAGAAAGAGGGAAAGCCACCCTCTGTGGGCTTTGCTGCTGGGGTTGTTGGTCGGTACCGATCCTTGGCTCTTGCGGCAAATTAGTGGTCGCGATAGGGTTTGTGTTGGAACCGTCGACGTCCTCCTCTGTTTCTTCAACCTGAGGAGGATGCTTTCTTGGTATCAGTAGCTGGTAATTGGGGCTGATCAGAGTGTCCTGCTCTGGTGGCAAGGGTATGCTCCCGGGAGGTGCGATTGACTTGGGCAGGGGGGTCTTGTTTCTGCTCCTTGCCAGTTCAAGCAACACCTGAAAATGCAAAGTCATAGCACATAAGGCAGGAACTATGCCCTAAAATTCGAGGAAACACAAGTGTGATTCGATGGTTTCTTATTTGTGCTTCAACCTATAACAGCAATCATGACCCTGACAACACACTGCGAATATTTCACGAATCGTCGCATCCTATTGCAAACTTCAGGGAAGAGATTTTGATCTTACATGCATTTTGCCTTCACAACCATCAGAAAAGTAATAAAAGTGGTAGTCAGAATTCAAAATACACAAAAAAATAACCGTACTTTGAAATGGAATAATGACTTGTCTGGTAAGAACTACATCCAGATGTCACTACAATATAGATAGCTATTTTTGTCCTTCAAGATATAACTTTGCATTTAAGATTGAGAAATTTTTCATGAATTAGTTGGGCAGATAGAGAAGCATTGAGTTTCTGGAAGGATCCACGAGAGGAGACCATTACTAGTGTGACTCTTCATGAAAAGATAAAAAGATTCAAAAGGGACAATTGGGAAAGTGATCGTAATGATAATAGCTATTCTTGAAGTCTAAGATTGCTAAAAATCGTATTATCCGCAGATGCTAAAAGCTTTCTGATTGCTAAAAAATTGCATTCTCTGCAGATGCTAAGTCTAAGTTGGAAAATGTATTCTAACTTCTAGAATTGTTGAATGTTAATACCTGCATGAACATATACCCCATACAAGATGCACAAAGGGATAAGTTTAGTTGCTTGTATGACTGATGAACCTTATATACATTGGATTAAGGTCCAGGGTCATTATAAATGGTATCTAATCACCATTTGCCTCTGGCCTATTTTGCATCTCAATGAAGCAAGGTCAAACAAAAGACAAAGCATGGAGGCTGGTGGAAGCTCCTGGTAGGTTCATATTCAGTGACATACTAGATCTGCATTACAAAGATCTCATTTGTCTTAGGACTCGAGAATCCAAAATACCAAATACCAAAGCTTTGATCATCTCTTTAGACAAGATTTCAAATCACACATTGGACGTATCCAATTACAGCGACACCTAAAATGTGATAACGTAGAATTATTTAAAATGTGCTGAACTCCTCTTTCAGTTAATCTGCACCTCATTTTTAAAGGTTTCATTTTGAGAATGTTGGAGTTAGAACTTGACAGAGATAATTCGGGGTTCCAACGTGCAGTTTTCTGAATCTACTTTATATATGATGCATGTTCTTTAACAAGAAGAAGTGGATGTTCATCAACCAAGAAAACCTGATTGAGGAGATGCAAACATAATTGATGACATAGAAACCTTTCTCTGATCAACTAATTTCAACGTGTGAAGGATGTCTCCGAGCTAAATCGCTGCTTGCATATTAAAGTTACTATCTTGAATCAATTTACTCATAAAAACAAGAAGAGAAACCTAAAAAGGAACAACTAAGATAGGCCAGACGATCCGACACCAGAAGATGAAACATCTAACACGACGAAGGCGTCGAATAAGCCAGAAAATGTTCCAATCACCGAAAGAGCGAAGAATTGAGCTGGAATCGTGATGTGGCCTGGGGTTACGGTTAGGGTTAGGTGTTCTGGGAGGAGGAAGGAAGGCCGTACCTCGCGGGGCGGTGGCTGGGAGAAGGAGAAGTTGACCTTCGACTGGATGGCGAGGCCGACGTCGTCGGGGTCAATGGCGGTCTTGGAGGCGTGGTCGGAGTAGATCTGGGCGTCGGAGAGGACGTCCACCACGTAGCGGTAGGCGAGCTCCAGGAACTGGTGCACCACCCGTGGCTCGTAATCCCCATCCCCCAGCCCCATCGATCGGAGAAGCTCCTTCACAACCCGCGCATCCCGTGGCTCCGCCGCCGCCTCCACCTCCACCTCCTCTCTCCCGCCGCCTCCGCCGTCTCTTTCCATCTCTTTCACCCCTTCCGAACTTCCGATCACAATATTAACATAACGCTTAGAAAAAGCGACTGTTACTTTGAAACGGCCATTACAACCTGCAATCGACGTTATAATTCGACGACGTGTCGGTTACAAAGACCATTAGTTCGTAACAGTTTTATTCTTGGGTACCGCGATAATGTTAGACGCCATAAGAACTTAATGAGACATGAGAAAGAATCCAGCAAAAGAAAAAGGCAAGTTAGATGTCCTCAAGACTTAAGTTAGATGAGTCATCAGCAAAGTCCTGATTACATTTCATCACCCTCATCTGTTTCACCAAATAAATCTGAGTCTTTTGTAAACCTCAATTCAACAATAGGGGATGGATGATAGATGACAGTTGTGCTTCAGATAAGGAAATTAAATTAGAACTGGAGGACAGCTAACCAATGCTTAAGAACAGAAAATTGAGATCCAAAATCGGTTCAAATCTTTAATTCAGCGGTCTCCAGTGGAGTGCATGCAATACAAGAGTTATAGCCGTAGCAAACCCATTGTTGCATGATCTACATGCACAAGTAAAAGGGTTTGGCCCTTTTTATCTACACATTTACCGGTAGGAATTTTTTCATTGTGCTGCTACAGAGCATCTTGATCTAAACTTTGGACATCTCCATTTCATCCAAAATTGAACCTGTCAATCCAATTATTCTGACTTGAGAATTTGAGTGGCCCTTGAGGAATTGCTCTGTGACCTGCAGTGCAACAATCAATTCTGTTTGATAATTATTTGCATGTAAAATTTAATAATCATTATCTTTTCATTCTCAGAACTATGAGAATGAAAAGATAATGGTAGTGGATGTGTGACTTCAAGAATACTACCTAGTAGGGCAAACAACTAAAAAGTATTAAGTCCTCTACTATTTGTTATCCTTTCTTTTCCCAATAAGTGCTAAATAGGTCTTCATGTTTAGGATTTCAGGAATCGGTCACCTATGGCTGGTTATTGGTATCGGAAATATTTCAATATAACAATTATTTCCTAAGTGATTTCTACTACAAGTTCAATTCAAATCAACATAATTTCAATTATGCTTGCAGGACGAGAAATAAAATTGTAGCTCTGAAATTTATCAGTTTCTGGCATTCCATGATCCAGTAATGCTGCTTGGTATGAAGGAAACACGGAAACTAACACATAGATGCATCTAATAACCAAGCAACACATGGTGGGACTTGGAAGACACTAAGCATGAGCAGATACTATCATGAGAACCAATGGAAACTAACACAGATGCATCTAATAACCAAGCAACACATGGTGGGATTTGGAAGACATTAAGCAGGAGCAGATACTATCATGAGAACCAACGGAAACTAACACATAGATGCATCTAATAACCAAGCAACACATGGTGGGATTTGGAAGACACTAAGCATGAGCAGATGCTATCGCGAGAACCAGAATATTGTGCACCTCCTCAAGACAGGCTGTGTTGCCTAATGGATAATGGTTCCAAAACAACATATTACCTGGGTGCAACCAAAGAGTTTGAGGATACTAATATTGTGCGCCTCCCTAAAGACAGGTTGCGTTGCCTAATTGAAAATGGTTCCAAAACAACATATTACCTGTGAGCAACCAAAGAGTTTGAGGATACTTAGATGGGAACAATTATCAACAATAAAGCCGAGTGCCTCATCGGTCAACCGGCGGCAAAAGGAGAGATCCAAATTTTGCAAATTTGAATGGCACCCGTGAGCAACTGCAATAGCAGTCTGATGTTCAACCTGTTGTACCGATTAAAAGCAAAAATCAACAGAACCTGAATCAGAGGAAAGGCAATTCCATGAAGAAATGAATATAGTCTTAATAAGATCAGATGCTCAGATATACCTTTGCAATGTTGTTGAGTGAAAGTTCAATTAATGAACCTCCAGATGCTTCCAAGAAAGCAGCAATAGCTTCATCACTGAATTTGGAACTAAAATTAGGTTCCGAAGTGCAATATTAAACACACTGGAGCTCCACATTTTGCATGCAGAAACATATGAATAACTACATAACTAAGAAGCAAGATCAGAGCGGTTATGCAAACTTCTAATACAATTATGGAAAGTAGAGGAAGAAAGACAGAATTTAGATTACACTATCTACAGAATTGAAATACCATGGAAAAAATTGTTACTTTCAAATAAGCATTCTTATGGCAAAATAAGATATAAAACAAGTGAAGACGAATTTTTGGATAAAGAGGATGTCAAGGGCATGATATGATGTACCAACATCAAATAAATGTCACTTTATAGATGTCTTTAAATGATCAACAAACTAACATGGCCAAGAAAGAGAAAATATATTATTATAATGAAACAATAAAAATAGAATATTATATTTTCAAAAATATGCAGATTAAAAATCTGGTATCTTTGGTTTGATGAGAGAAGGAAGACAGAATTGGCGGGCATCCTAGCCAATGGGACTTGTGTCTCAATCCAAATAAAAAGAAATACATTGTATTGTGTGTTGACCACTGAGTAATGAATGGATTAATTGCAAATACTTTCTGATGATAGAATTTTGAGACATTTTCACAATGAACCCATAAAGACTGGCTGAAAATGCAAAGATATGGAATTCTACCTAATTAGGTAGAAACAATTAATCTAAGCTTACTTTACCATGAAAGTGCAAAACCAGCAAAATAAAATTATGATGATGACAACTTAAAGAGTAATATAACAACCAGGAAGCAACCCAACAAACATATTTGTGAGCCAAGCCCTTTAGTTATATTTAAAATACCATAAGTAGCATAGAGTCAAAGAACAGATCCGAATACCGACATTATAAATCATTTCATGCCTTCCAAGTTCATAGTAGAATAACCCATTAACTACAGAAATTTTTTGAATGGACAACAGCATCTACTGGTTCAACTAAATGCCTAATTTTTTCTCACTTGACAATGAAGACAAAAAGTTGATCAAGTGAAATTTGTTTCCTCTAGATAAACACAGATTTTCAGATGAAAGTATAAGAAAATATAGCTACTAGGACTCTGTTTGCCTTTTGATCATGCATTCACGGATGTAGCCCTGTGGTCCATTTGAATGTCATATCTTCAAAAGAGAGAGAGAGAGAGAGAGAGAGAGAGAGAGCATTGAGCACTGCCTACAAATTATCTGATAGTTACATTTTTTTGGTTGACTACTACATTTCATAAATAATGCATTAAAAGCATTCTGTCATAAATCTAAAAGGATATAGCTACCAAAAGTCACTTCACATTTTACCAAATATATATAGTTATAATGGAAACTATTATCTATGTTTAAAGAGCTTGAACCTCGAATAGTTTAATCAGTAAAAGAGGACAAGCAAACTAAAGATAATTAGTCAGATTCAGACAGAGCACATAGATCAAAACATCTTCCTATGATCAGTGAACCAGTTCTTTCTGCTGAGGAATATAATTCTTCGTAATCACTAAATAGGCAATCAATTTCCACAAATTAAACTTTTTAAAGCTAATGCCATCCAAGAAAAGGTTAAACAAGAAATAACTCAGCAACCTGAACTGGTTCTGGCGAAGTTTGAGAGTTGTCATTGATCTACAACCATTAGCAAGATACTTCAATGCAAGATCATTCAACTGATTTAGCCTCTGAAGATCCAGGAGACGTAAATTAGGACAATTTGCCCCAATGGCTCTCACAGATTTAGTAGTAAGTTTCCTGCATGCAGAGAAAAGAAGCGCATGCCAAACGTTCAGGCATGGCAGATTCATGTTTTCTAAAAACTTGTTTAGAAATAAAAAATATATAAGTCATGAACTTGTTTATTCCTTTTTCTCTTTCTATGGTTATTATTGGGGGTTATCAATAAGTGTCACATGTTCACATCAATGATAAATAAAACATCAAAATTTTCTCCCTCGAAGCAAATGCAATCTACATGCACTGAGTCCAGGACATATTAATGCCAGAAGCCATTTCAGAATGCACGGTACATACATCATATGGCCTAGTAAGATGACTTACTGACAATCAGCAACGACGAGCTCCCTCATGTTGTAGCCACATGCATGCATCAGTCTCGAGATAAAAGTGTCACAGACAGTTGATGCACCTGCAACTGAGAGCACTTTGAGATGTTCCATACTCTCCAATGCTGGCAGAATCTGCATCACATCAATCTTCTGGCAGTTGTCTATGTACAATTCTGTTAAGTTTAGCTTTTCAGCTAAACTTATGATCCCACAAGAAGTGATAAGGGAACACTTGCCCAGATTAATAGACTTCAAGGAAGGTGCAGAAGAAGCGAGGACACTTAGCACATTGTCCGTAAGACGATATGCACCCTTCAGAGATAGTGTCACAAGTGATGGAAAACTATATTGTGATTTAGCAAATATAGTATGCAGCACATAATCAGGCATGCATCTCCCACTTAGGTCAAGCTGCACCAGCTGGATTGGCAAGAAGAAAAATACAGAATTATGTTTGAGCATCCAAGTATTGCCAGAAGATAAAGAGAATGCACAATGACAAGCACATAATAGTTATTACAAAACCAATTCTGATATAGCTCTTCTCATTCAGCATATACAAACTGAAATTAGCAGGTGATTTCTAGCACACAAATTAATGCATATTACAGAAAGATTAGCTCAGAGCAAGAGATGCTTATGAGGAATTAGATTTCCAACAACTATATACTAGGGTTTTCAGTAAGCGAAAAACAGAAAAAGAGTAAATCTAAACTTGTCAAGACTGACGGTGATGAACATAAATTTGAAATAGGATGAAGTCAGTAGAAAATTAGGTACCCTCAAGTGATCGATGTTGCAGCTGGTGAACGCATCTTGAATCACATCCTCCGATGCCCAGGAACAATCGGTCAAGTGTATTTCTGTGGTAGATCCATTCAAATAAGTTCTAAGTATACGGCTGTTCATCTTGCGGTTGCTGCAGAGCAGAGATACGATTTTGTGCTTCAAGTCGTCGGGGATTCCTTCAAGCGACTCAATTTCTTCACCGTGCTTCACCAGGGACATCAAACAAAGATGCAGCAGTGGAGGAGCGCGCCGCAACCTCTGTCGACTCGAAGGCGTCCACCCGAGAACATCTCCTGCGGGATTGCTCTTTCTCCATTCGACTCGCTTCTTTATTGTCGCCATCGCGGCAGAAAATGGCCTCGTCGATTCTTCCTCATCGGCCTCAGCTTCCCAATTCGGATCGTCAAGTTCGTCCTTTCTGACTTCGACTCTGTATCGCGCAAAAGCTGGCGCCCTCAGACGAGCTACCTCCCTGTGTAGGTCTGCGCGATATGGCCGCCACCGTCGCTCACGGTGCCAGTTCCTCAGATCCATGGGTCTTCCTTCCTCTCCTGTTTCCCCATCCATACCGCCGATTTCTTGAACCGAACGCGACCCTAGATCTCGACCACGCTACCGATCGAGCGGAGGAGACGGAGATATCAAGCACGGACGGAACTTGTCGAGCGCAAACAAGGGTGGCGAAAGGGGGACGACACCGTAGTGGAGCAGTTAGGAAAGAAGTAATAAAACGCAAGGCAAAAAGAGCAAGAACACCTCATAAGTCACGATTCAGTCACACGTGGCGCGAATCAAGTCACGCGTGCGACGCATTCGCCTCTCGGGTGCTTCCCCTCGGGTCATGATTTCAGTAGCGACACTAGACGCCACGGGCGTGGCTCACCTGTCTTGCCCCAATCAGAAAACACGGCGTGAGTTATTACACGACTCGACACGTCCCAACGCATCAAGCGTGTACTGCCGGTCTGACTACGTGTTCTCTGTTTCGATCGGGACAGGTGGCGCGTTGGAAACCCACAACAACGGTGCGTTTGCACATCGGCCCGCGTAGGATGGGAAATCCGTGACAGTTAATACTGTTGAGGAGCATTTTTCTACATCACCCCCTATAAATAATGACAATTGATCAACGGCCGTAGCATAGCAGGATATTAGCAAGACGACTACCACACACGGAAAAGCCGCTATGTGTTTGATTCAATGCGTCAATGACGGCCAACACGAAAAAGCTGCTGTGTCCGATACCAGTTAACCTTTCATGCATTGTCGTGTTGCTCTTGCATTAGCACATCTAGCTTAAACATGGATGACATGTTAAGGATCATACATGGTGTTCGAGATGTTATACCGCACTCTTATCAGACCAAAATGCACTAATCTGCATGATGTGGTATTCCTTGGTGCACCTAAAACATATTGAGAACTAATAGGTATGTTGGTATTCGGATCTATACAATGATGAACCAATTAATCATCTTATCATATCTATAAAATATGATTGGATGTAAAATTAGAGTAGCAGAAAGAGACATTTCCAAAAGAACATGCAAAGTTATAAGCTATTAAATTTGATAACTGGGACATGAGCTGAAAATCAAAGCCTAAAAAGATTATTCAACTAAAAGAAAAATGAATAACAAAGCCATGAAGAATCATTTGGCTAATAATGGACAGAGATTTCAACTATATAAATCCAAGCAATCCCAAGACACATGTAGCTATTATAGCTATATAAGTAGTAGTAGTAAGTATTTTGATATTTTTGGAGCTAACAATCTCAATGGGATAAGAAATTATATTATAAAATAAATTCTCGTATGAAAATAAATTCTCATGAAGGAAAGAAATGACTAGTTAAATTTTATTGATAGTAAATATAAATATATATATATATATATATACATATATACATATATATATATATATAAATATATATATATATCAAAGAGAGATTATAAAATATGATAATTACATAATTTTTTAATCGATAATAAAAATATAAAATATTCGTTAAATCATTTTATGATTTATAAGACCTCAAGATTATGATCTTTATTGATAGAATCATGATAATATGTTATTACAAATTTTATGATTTAGAATAATGATAATATAATATCAAAATATTGATTGAATCATGATAATCTTATCGTGATTTATTTTTCTTAATAATATCTTTCCTAATAAAAAAACTCTAATAATCAGGATTTGATTCTTATGTAAATATCTCATGTATTTCTAGATCTTGAGAAATATTTTTAATATTCTTGAATTTTTCTCTATGATATATGGTGTTTAGAGAGAATGCCCTCGAGAGTCTCTAGAGAGGATGAGAAAATAAATAAATATTTTTTTAAAAAAATTATATGAGAGGGTTGACAAGAAAGTTATGTTTAAGTAGGGATAGCTTAATGTTTTATAATTGATCTCACATTGTGAAAATTTTAATTTTCGCTATGGATATAGAAGAGATTTATCATTAATTTTACATCAATTTTTTAATATATTTTTTTATTATTGATCATGACTAGATTTTTTTTTTTTAAACTCTTCTTCTCTTCTTTCCCACACCCAACAAATGTAAACCTAATCTCGCAAGCTAACATCTCTCCCCTGAGGCATCGCTAATGCACCAACCAGCTCATCTTCCCAAGTAGCTATCAAGCATAGCGACTCTCTCTCTCTCTCTCTCTCTCTCTCTCTCTCTCTCAATAAAACATGAGTTGTGGCCCATTCTTGCTATCGTCCATCGTCCATCGTCCATCGTCCATCCACTCCGCCTTCAATGCCCCGCGGCCCAGAGAAAGCCCGAGCTCCGGCTCATCAAATTCTTCAACCTCGTCCTCATCCTACCGCCCGACCTCATTGTCCCCGTTCCTTCTGTCATCATCGTCAGCCACAGCCTTCATCCTCCCGTTGCTGTACTAGAGGGAAACCCAAACCCTAGCCCAAATTCAAAGCCTCCCATCAATCAAAATCAAGCGCAACAGGAGAAACCCAATTCCAGTCTTCCCCTGTTTCAAGAACAGCAACCAGCAAACCCTAACCCCACGCTTGAATCCAACGCGATCAAAAAGAGAGAAAAGCGAGATTTATACTTGGATTTCGCACAAGAAAATTAGGATTTATACCTTGATAAGATCAAAGAAAATTCGCAGAGGCTTGATCTGCTTTCTCCGAGAAAGACGTAATGGCGGATTGCTCGGATGGGAGGCGCGTGGATGGGAAACAACTATTACAAAAAAGTACAAAAGGCTACCTCTCGCTTCTTCCGCCAGTCTCCCCCGCCTCGCTTTTGTCGCCCTCCAGTCTCCCGTCCCTTGTTGTCCCGTCTTACGTCGCTCACATGTCCTGGCCGACCCACCAAACAGTGTATACTCGTTCAACGAGTTCGAGGGGAACACAGCAAGAACAATGCGGAAGTTTCGTGTTCTGATTCAAGGAGGGAAGAGAGGATCCGAGTGATCAAAGGCCTGCAACTCAACCATTGCCCGAGATCAAAACCCGCTTTGACCGGATGCGGTTCTCCGTAAGAGGATCCGCTAGCCCGCTCATATGGCAGCTTGTTAAAATAAATTAGAGAATATTACCTGAGTTAAGATTACAATAAATTCAAGAAAATTTCGTAAATTATTCGATTATATACTAATTAGATACTTAATATGCTGTTCTGCATCTATGAAATTGTTCTCGTATAATAATACATCAAAATTCTATTCAAATGAAAAGCATCCAAATCGATCCTTTTTGAGACAAGTTAGTCAATCAAAAGCAACGACTGAAAACGAAAATAAATCTAGTGAGAAATCCCAGGTAGATGGTGCATATTATAGTTCTTGATTCACTACAAACTGGAGGAGGAAGAAGGAAGAGTCCTTCTTCCTCCACTTGTACTCGAAGCAAAGATCCACTTTCCCAAGCAACTTCCCACGCTTCTACGTTCAAGCTTTAGCACTCGAGAGATCTTTCACAGCCATCCTGATCGTATACCGCTCGGATGCGCCATTGACCTTCTTACAGTCGCTCCTGATCTCTCCATTGCTGCCCGTCAGCGGACTAATATTCCCCATGTTGATCATCGCCGCGATGAAGCTCTCGAAGAAGACGGTCTGGTTGGCCGCGAATTGGTCGACGATGGAGGCGGTGGAGGCGCCGGTGCCGTAGAGCTCCTGGTCGGACTGTAAGAGCCCCTCTTTGGTCTGCAGGTTGGTGTAGTACTTGTTGTCGAAGGTGTCCGGCGTGGTCAGGTCGAGATTATTCAGAGTGCTGCCGTTTCCTCCCTGCGGGCAGTTGTTCTGTAGGGTGGTCAAGTAGGTGGAGTTGAGCGACGGGTCGGTGGTGCTGTTGTCGCTGAAGTTGTAGAGCCGGTTGCTGAAGGAGCGGCACTGCGCGCGGCCGAAGGTGTGACCGCCTGCAGAGGAGGAGGAGGAGGAGCGAGTGAGCATGAACTGCTGCTTCCAGTTTCCGCTTTCTGAAAGGAAGAAATCTCACCCGACAAAGCAACCAGATCGGTGTCATTGAGGCCGACATCGTTGAACTTTTGTTGCAGCGTGGTGAGGTTGTCGCGGGGGCCCGGCAGGTTGTTTGCAGCGGTGATGTTGGCGGTGGTTCCGTCCCTCCTTCCCAGTAGCACGCTCCATTTGGGTCCTCCTGACTGATTCAATCAACAACACAAAAAAGCACACTCGTCAATGAACCAACTCATCTACTTTGGATTGTCAATCAATTTCTAAGCAGAAACTACCAAAACAGAGCAGGGTTTGATCAACTGCATCTAAAGAAAATTAGTTCACGTCATTTGCAGGAAGTTTGAACCTCAAACACATGTAGCTTGACTTGTCAAAGTCAAAGCTTTGATGATCTGAGCATATGAATATCCTAGTAGGATACAAATATAGGATTAAGCTCCATGGATGTCGCTATTTGCTCCACTGTTCTGGTATACATTAAAATAAACAAGTAGCAAAGAATAGAAAGAGACGTCATGCCAACTGTCCACCAGAGTGCTGTCTCTCCTTTCCAGTTGTCTGACAATGGAAGATCGCTGCTCTTAATCGATGGCATACGAGCAGGCTGTTCAACTTGGCATGCATGATTAGATTGAAACTTCTTTTGTGATGAAGAGCACGCAAAGGAGATCGAGACACGAGGCATCTTACCAAGTTCACAGAAACTTCAGCTGCGAGAGCTAAGATATCGGCGCAGGAGACGATGCCTGAGCAACTATTCTCCACTGCAGCTTTGATGTTGTCGACGACGTCGAACCCCCGCGCAGAGTTATTATTTGGAACGGCGTCCTTCTCGGTCACTATGGTAGAACTGTTGTCCAGCAGAATGGATCCATCACAACCCTGCAACCACAACACACCAGCACGAAACAATAAACTCGGCATGCTCAGGCTGGCGGAGTCCGCAGTATCATGAGACAGAGGTGGAGGATTACGTTTACGAAGCAGTCGTGGAAGAAGAGTCGAGTGAGGCTGGCGAGGATCCGAGTGTCGGACTTCTGAGCCTGCTGAACCTGGTCGAGCACGATCGACGACACGTTGGGGCACGAGCTGTCGTAGAATGTGGAGCTCAGTTGAGCCTGGGACTCGCGGAGGAGGAGGAGCTGGACGGTGAGGATGAAGGCCAAGGAAGCTGTGAGCCAGTAAGAGGCGGAAGAAGACGCCATTGATTCTTGTGCCTACTGTTTCTTTCCTGCGACGGGATATATAGGGAGGCTTACCAGAGATCAACTTGGTTTACAAGCAATGTAAGATTCTCAGCAGACCCTTATCGGAACGGTTGGAGAGGACGGCGTTAGGTAGGCATCCTCGAAGAAAAGTGCTCCCCACTTGCTTCCTCGAAGGAAAGAAAAAAAAGAAACACGAGGAGGAAAAGAGAGAGCAGATGACAATGATTGAAATAAACGACATTGGTTATTGTAGTTTATTCAAAGCTCACCTCGGCCGGGATTAGTTGAGAGAGAGTCTGCGCTTCGCCTTTGCCAGACATGTAGTCTCGTGCATGTGGAGATTTGCTAAAGTTGTGGCTGGACCAAGTCTTTTGCATGTGCAGCTCTTTGACGGCATCATTTGCTTTTCACATCTTCTGGCCCTGTGTGGCACCGACTGTGATTATATCTGCCATAAATGACAACGACAGCAATAAGTATAGCAAGAACAACAGCTTTGATTATTTGAGGGTACCGCAACTAATGCAATGAATAAACGAGATGAAAATGTTCATCCCATGTCATCATCAAAGCATATTTTACTTGTCCCTGAAATGAGCAAAGAGGAAAACTGTGTTACGGCAGGATTTGACAAACCTCAATGGCCAAACTATGCTGAACTTATGTTCATACATCATCTAAATTACTATTTGATAAACAGAATGATAGAGCATACCGATGCCGTCAAGTAGCACGCCCTCCAAATTTCCCCAGATGCATCTGAGAAAAACCCAGGGAACAAGAAATTGATAGGCTAAAACAATTGATAAAATGGACCAATGGAAAACAATCCCGATAACTTCAACTCGGCCAATATGACCAAGAAACTTTGAAACTAGAACTAGCTTCTTATTCTACTTTGAGAATGAAATTGGCAGGTGAGAAAGACAACCAAAACCTAAAACAATTGATAAAATGGACCAATGGAAAACAACCCCGATAACTTCAACTCGGCCACTTTGAAACTAGAACTAGCTTCTTATTCTACTTTGAGAATGAAATTGGCAGGTGAGAAAGACAACCAAAACTCAACAGGAGGCATATAGTGAAAAGTAGACTTGGCAACCCAGAAAAAAGCCCATATTTCAGCACTGTAAGGATACATCCATAGTTGTAAACCTGGAGTGCCAAAGCTACTTCACTAAGTGACTGCAGCATTGTTTCCTTTGTTATCTCGAGAGAAAGAACCACTGAAATAAACCTGATTAAAACCACGAAACGTATGGGTCTCCAAGTGTGGCTGCTGTCGAGTTGTTGATGTGCGGAAAAGCAGCCTTCTTATCCAGCTTGCGTTGAGGCCATATCAGCATCTTCAGCAGGTTGCTAGGCTTTGGACCTACTCATGACACAAACGTTGATGATGTCAACAAAAGACTAGAGCATTTAGCAATCTATATGGAAAGATTACAAATGATTTTCAACTCTCATATTATTTGCATGGTGCTTAGTTGTATGGCTGAACAGCCATGCTATGAACCATCTCCAGGTGTGGCTGCTGCCATGTTGTTGATGTGTGGAAAGGCAGCCTTCTTATCCAGCTGGTATTGAGGCCATATCACATCTTCAGCAGGCCGCTAGGCTTTGGACCTACTCATGGCACAAATATCAAAAGACTAGTGCATTTAGCAATGTATATGGAAGCATTGCAAATGATTCTGAACCCTCATATCTTTGGCATCACACTTGTATGGCTGAACAGCCATGCTATGAACCATCAAGACTATGTTTTGAATGACAATCCAATCAAATTGTCTTCCTTGCTGCTAGTCTCTGCTTTTGTAATCATGAATACCACTTTTTGACTCACACTACAATTTGCAAATTGATATTTGTAGGCATTCTTATGTTGCTTTCCAAAATATTCGGGGTTTTCCAGCTGCATGAAACCCATAAACAATCCAGAATTAGAAGGTTACAAATTAAAGATTAGGGAAATGTAAGGGTGTGATAAGCAAAGATCTGCATGAAGATGGTACAAGCACAAAAGGGTAATTGTCACAAATATACATGTCTCTGACCACAAGTTGACCTTCATTTCACTAAATGGATCATAGCTCAACTTAAATCACCATCATCTGATCCACTAGCTGTGCAGATCACTGGTAGGTAAACTCAGGTTTGGGTCGGCTCCATATACCCTTGTCACTATCTCGATGGACTCATTTCCAGCTCTATCCGGAATGTATATCGGACATTATCTAGATGAAAGTAAAGGTGCAGGTTTGCAACAAATATCTGTCAAGAATGTGTAAACAATGTGAGGAGAAAGGCAAGAATTTCCCAATATTACCTTCTGCTGATCTAGACCTGATATCAGATTTCAGAGCAGCATCAACATACATAACTATGATCTCAAATGATTGCACATAGTCATGAAAAGAAGAGTTTAATTGAACCTGAAACTGTTACAAAGTTAGATTTTTCTGTAAAGGTTTTGAAGACTAAAATGAATAGCAACCCTACCAGTGCCTACAAATCCTGTTTCAAGACTAGCACAATATATTGTTCTAATCAGACTGCAGATGTTACTTCAAACACAAATTGGAAAATGATTTGAATTTAAAACAAAGAGAAAAATAGTTTGGCGGTACCAATTAGAGTTGACATGAGATTCCACTAGAAGAATCATCACCAATCCAGAGTCCAAGTATTAAGCATCCTGGGGTGTTGTTGTTAGATGTTATTCCCAGAAAGGAAAAGTCAAGATCAGATCGATCTGATTTCCTAAAACGCATTCTTGTACAATAGAGCACAAAGCCTGATTCCTAGACCTCTTGGACTAATCATCTTGGTATTCTTCTCTCAATATCCTCATGTTAGGACAAGATGCCAAACGCTTTGCTAACCAAACACAAACTGTTAAGCCATTTCCGACAAATGCCACTTTACAGACCATCAAATTTGCTTAGTTGATCCAAACTTACATGTAAATGTTCATAGTGAGGAAGCCAACGCATCATATCGTAGGGTTCAAACGATTAATTTCCGCAATCGAGTCCTCGACATCACCAGATCGCAATGCATTTTTCACAGCCACGCAAACGGATATAGTCGCGAGACCAATATCCTCCAATCAACAAGAAGAAAAAGGAAGAATGCAGAAAGACGTTCACCATCGACATCGAGAAAGAATCGGCCGAAAACGATGAGAAAAAAAATACCCGAGCGTAGCCTGTCGCCACGAGGTATTTGATCACGAGCTTGTTCTTTCAGCTGTCTCTCCCACTCCTGCCTCGTAAAACATGTCATCGACGCCGGCTGCACAAAACCGACAAGATCTTGAATGCTCCACGGCCATACTGGGGGTCGGAAGCCCTAGGAGAAGTTGGAAGAGGGTGCAAGAAGAACACCCTTGTCCGAATCGGATTTGACAGGCCATGAACGAGAGCGGAAAGCGACATTTGTAGCCATCAACCGAGGCCCGGCCGTGCGATGGAGATAGGTGTGGCGCGATCGAGGAGAAAGAGACTAAGCTACAGGAATCGATCGATGTTGGCGGGGGCTAATTACAGATTATACCGCCACCACTTTAGTAATCCCGTCCGATTTAAATAATTTACGAAACATCAATATTTATTCTAATGTCATCCATTTTAACGATGGAAGCATAAAAATAATAAATAATAAATAATTTTTATATCTTAATAATATTTCTAGTAACGACGAATGATATAACTGTTGGAGACCATAAATGACTGAGGTAGATAACGAGAAAGAGCGACAACGAAAAATAAGATAAAAAAAAAAAAAAAGGAAGAGAATGATATAGATGTTGATACTTAACATCAACATCGGCGTCCCTCGTTAACAATTATCGAGCTATATTTGTATCGTCCTGATCTCTCTTCTCATCTACAATAGTCATCAATAACATATAATAATATCATCATTTGTCACCATGAAAAACGTAATTGGAACATGAAAATTATCTTTTTGCTTATCATTTTTATACTTCCGTCGATAAAACCAATAACATTAGAGTAAATGAAGCTAGATGTTTTACCTTCATAACTATTTAAATATTAAAATTTTAAATTTAAAAAATAAAATACTAAAAAAGTCTAATTACATGATATAATATATAATTAGTACTATTGACGATAAGGATTTGGGACGAAGAGCAACAAGCAACAACCAAATGGGACTATCAAGGAGAAGAAATGCACTTAATATATAGTCATTTATTTATTATTTTACCCTCTGATCTCAAAATAATTTCATGTGTTGCCACGAAATATAATTATATATTATATCAAAATATATTAATAGATAATATTTAAAAATGATTTTTACAATATGATTAAGGAGAATGATAGAAAAGACTAATTATGAAAACTTAAAAGTTGTTGAGAAAATTCAGATGTATTTAATAATAAATAAAAATTGAGAATACTTTAATTTCTAATATTCAAAATTGAATCCATCCTTCACTGTCTAAGCTTTATAATTATGATTGTTGATGTTTTTATTATGGCAAGAACTTATCCACAAATGATTCAATCTGACTCCATTTCATATCATCTTTGCTGTAACACTTGGTATTGTCGTGATCTGAGTCGATTCACACCAATTTAAACCAATTCAAATCATCCCATATGATCTTCTTAGGTAAACTATTAGCAAGTTATAGAATCTGAAAACATACCTAAATTACTTGATATCTAATAGATGGTCATCTCTGAATGCCAAACAAACAAAGGCATACCTCAAGACCATCAACTAATCAATCCACATTCAGTAAATCCAAGGGTTTCACTCTTAATTGCAACACAAAATTGAGAAAAAAAGTGGTCCTCATATTGAATCTGAACCTTGTCAAGATGATATAATACTGCCTACAAAGACATATCAAGAAACCAAGATCAAGAACAGAGAGAAGCAGTTTCATTTGCACTGTAAAAGCAAATCAGCCACAAATCAGACTCATCCTTTGAACACAAACCAAAATGGGAGGATAAGATTGAAATTGAGTTGGGAGGTTTAAAGCACCCAAAAAAACGACTTTAAGATAAGTGCTAATAGGATTTTGAAGGTTATATCATGGCATAACAAGATTCTTTTGTCTGAGTGTACAAACAAACTTGAAAACATATAATTGTTGGACAGTAAAATGAAGATAACAATGAAGCTGGAAGGTTTGAAGCACCAAAAACAAAGAAAACTTTCAGAAAAAATCATGGAATTACATATTACATAACCTTTTCATCAAGTGTACAACCAGCACAAACATACAATTGTTAAGGCAATAAGGATGAAAATTACCATGAAGTTGGAAGGTTTGAAGAACCTAAAGGACTTTCAGAAAATCGCTATTACAGTCTGGTCAATAACAGCATTTTTTTCAGGAGATGGTGGAAAGAACTTTACCAAGCAACAAAAGCATAGAATGGTCGGACATCGGAACTTAATTGGACAAAAACAATAACTAAAACAAAGTCCACCTCGGATCATTTTAAGGCAATAGTTGGGAAAGAACCTCAAGAAATCAAATAAAAAGAGTCTTGAGATTGTCCACTGATCCGCTTTATAAAAATATGTATCCATTTTAGCCATCACAAAAAATTCAACTGGTTGTGTCAAACATGAGATCAGAAAGTTTGGTGAAAAAAGCTTCTTGTATGCCAGATTAGAACCACCTCATAAAGGAGGGATGAATATGAACAACTTAATAGTGATGTGATCAGCTATTGTTGGTGTCGAGAAAGAGCGTGATAAGATGCACTGATTATGTCCACCCAAGTTACCTTGACTATGTATATCAAAAGCAGAAACCACACAATGCCAAGCCAAAATGTTTTTCTATAAACACAATAATAATGGAGAAAACACATCTCAGAAACTGGAATGACCTGTTAATTGCATCCATAAAATTGGCAAAATAAACCTTTAGGTTATCAGAACCTATATCTTCATCAATAATGACGCATATTTTATATGCTTAAATTTGATTCACATAAACTTTATCAGCAGGTAACATGTGATGTCCAATTCAATGGTGGCTTCAAGTGATGTCTCTCCAGCATTGTCAACGAGTAGCTCTAATATTAGCCTAGTCCGATAGAAAGACTGATCCAGTTAATTTTTGGGCCTTAGAACCACCAATATAAATTATCTACCCACTTTCAATCTAAACTAAATCGAGGCATCAAAATTTATCTATGCTCAAAGTAACAGAGTAGTAAATAGATAAGAAAAGTTTAATAAGCATCTAGATTTGGAGGTCCTCTACTATGATTATTATCGAACCAATTACATGAATAGTTAATTACTTGGTAAAGCAGACATAAATATAGTGTAGTAAGTTCAAAGAATGATCTAACATATACCACAAACCAAACAACAAATTAACGACTCTTACCCCCACTAATCTTGAACCTAGTGGCAAACCCTACACTTAGCACTAAAAAATAGATTTGTAAGTGTTCATGTTATAGGTAACTGTGCTTACGAGACTCCAAGGCCTCCATAGGTTGAGAGCAATAGAGAAGCCTCATTCTTCAATTTTCCAGTATATAAACTAATAAGCTACTTGAAAATAAGAGACCATACAATTCAGTAATTTTTTCATATCTATTGGATTTTTTTTTTGTTTCCCACATTCATAATATTATTTTAACCACATAAGGTAACATCATAGAACTGAACCTAATAATATATCTTGTGCGATGCAAAGGATAAACAAGTTCCAATTACTAAACCAAGGAAAAATTGAACAATGGCCTAAACAATTCAAGAAAGATAATATAACTTACGGAATTAAAACAAAATTCAAACCTTGCCAATTCTTTATAGGAAGTTTTGTTTGCAAGAAGTTAACCTCAAACAAGTTTTCAAGAATTCAACATAAGTTGCAGCTGTCACAGGTTAGGACTTCTCAACTGAAGCTGAAGCTTCTCCACCATGACAAACTAACACTTAAATAGGGCATAATTTTACATCACAAACTATGGAAATTATAATAATTGAAAAGCCATTCGACTTGGATAGCACCAGTGAACTTAAAGCTACAAGCTGCAGAAAAAGGACGAAGAGATTATTTGAGCATCTGAACCTCAAAAAGCATGAAACATTCCTGATAAAGACTGCACTACAACCTATTCAAGGGACCTCCACAGAAGGACACAGATTTCTTACATATTATGAGCAAAGACCAAATGCAGAGGTGAAACCTAAATATGGCAACCAACAATTGCCCATTTTACCTTATTGTCACAAACTTGTTGGTGCCATGTTTAGCCCAGAGAGGCCTCAAGTCAATTGGATTAGACAGGTTATGGCCTTCTTCAGTGAGCTTTTCCAAAACCTTCTTGAATGCCCCCTGACTCATCTTCCGGCCGGCAATGCGCGCCCCTCGCCTTTTGGTGCTCATTGGGAGGGGGTACATCGAAATGCTGGTGGTGCAGCAAGCTGACTGCCAGCCTCCAGCGCCCCATCGGTAGCATGGCTGTGGCTTGCCTGTGCAAGAGCAAACCGGCGTTGGGATCCCTGAGATATCGAGGGTAATTCCATTAATGACCATTCCTGAGCTCCTACTAGATTTCCCATGTGACACAGAACCATTAGTGGTCTCATCTTTCGGTGCTGCTACTTTCTTTGGCTTCTTAGCTTTTGATGATTTTTGGGGGCGAGCCTGGGCCCTCTTCTTTAAAGGAGTCTCATTTTTACCAACAGGTTCATCCATCATCGGAAGCTTGTCATCCTTGGGTGGTTCCGGATGCTGCAACATCTGGATGTTCTGGGTGACCGAAGGATCATGAAGGATGCCGTAATGGGAATGGTGGTGATGGTGATGGTGATTCACCGGCAGCATCTCAAGGATCTTATTGCTGTCTCGTCCATGGTGGATCCAGCCATCTCTCCCAAAATCCATCTGCACGGATGGCTCCGGGATACTGCAATCCCGATGGAAGAATCCTCCGCCGGACTGCAGAGGCTTGGTGTTGCGCTCCGCAGCCGAGGACATGAGCTGCAAGCCAAGGTTCCCCTTCGAAGGCGGCTCATAGTAGCCCCAATTCCGAATGCCCAACCCCCCATCCTCATCCATTCCAACCGATGCAGCTACAGTCCGCGGAGAAACCCCAAACCGACTCGGCAAAAGATCAAGTTCTTCCACCGATTTCGATCATCCCGTCTACCACATTGCCATCACCTCGCCGTTCCTATCAAAACCATTCAACTGAACAGATCGAACGACGAAACGGCAGAAAAATAGGATAAACACCCATCCAAGAACACCAAAAAGGAGGCAGCCTTGAAGAAACCCTAAAATCAAAATCCCATCAAAGAACAAAAAATAGGTCCCGAAATTGAGAAAGAATCACGACAAAAAGAAACCCTAATCATCGCAAAGGAAAGATTGAAGCCACTAGGGTTTCAACGTGAGATCAGTATATTGGAAAGCTCATTTAGAAGGGGGAAAGAGTGAAAAATCAGATTGTTAGAATGCCAAAGAAACAGAAATCAGAGGTTGCCAAATAGATTCTCCTTTTAACTGGTAAAGGAAATCGAAGGAGAAGAGGAGACGGGGAGAAAGAGAAGTCTTACCTTCGGAGAGAGACGTCGCTTGGGATTTGCTTGTGGTGATGGAGAGAGAAATGGGGAAAGGGGAAATATAGATTTTTGCTATTTATAAATAAGACTATATCCCGACAAATTAATATTTTTATATTTACATTATCGTTATATTTTACAAGTCGAATAAATTAATTATCCTATGCCATTAATAAGATAAATCGATTCATATTACAGCGCCCTGCCTATGCCACCTGCATCAAGATTGGAACTTGGGATGATGCGAGCGTGACTTGCGATCGCAGCCGTTCATTCTACTGTGACGAACGGTCATGCGTGGCACGTGCGAACATCGAGGAGTGGACGGCCTCAGATGCCTTTGGTACTGTGCACGAACTACAAAGATCGCGCATTAAATCCCAAAAAACCAAATTAATTGCTCGTTTAATGGTTTGACCTACCAATTGGGTCGGTGAGGTATATCCACAAGGCAGATCTGGTCGGTCAACGAATGAGTTCGATCAATCCGTCGAATACCCAACGGCGTACCTGCCGTGTCAGTCCACTGGGCCCCGTCTTCATCGAGAAGGTAGCTCCGGCGTGTAAATCCGGTTAGGTAAGACGAGAATTCTTGTTTCATGTGGGCTCCAGAGAGGATCCAATCGGCAAGCAGGTTACTCGTAGGGTCTCCACCGCGGGTGGATATGTATTTTTTGGGTCGACCTCGACCACCAAACCTTCGACCGGCGGCCATGAATGACGCTTTAATGCACCCAAGTACGGCCTTCAAATAGACAGATGAAGCTGTCGCTCTCACTCGCGCTCTCTCTCTCCCCACTCCCCAATCCATAGACACAGCCTTTCTACTGCTTGTACACAAAAGGTTACTGGAAAGTCTAATGACAGTGACAGCAGGCCAAGGGAGGAAGCTGGAAGAACAAGTCGAGAAGAAAGGTCGGAACAGTGGTGGTTCCTTTGTCTTGTGCATGGTAGTCCCATGCGCACTCCTCTCACTACGAGTACCCATCATGTGGTTCCTAAACCTGGACGGCTCTCAAAGTTCTTGGAGGCTTCTGTGACTAAACACTACCATGCCCAACATGGGGAATCGATCTGGTTAGTGTCAGAGGATGGTGTTCAAGAAGAAAAAGGAACAAGATATGTTCTCTCTTGTTTGTATTCTTTGGAGCCCACAAATCAGATGACACAGCTCAAGATCTTGCGTGGTTTGACTCCCATGGATTTCCGGGTTTGGGGGAGACAGTAGGCAAAGGGGGGCAAGCTTTAGCTCTGTGCTGCTGACATAGCATTTCACCCTCCTCCCTTCCTCCACATCATCCTTGGCATGCAGCAAGCGGAAACAGCTGCAGGTATTAAAGATCTCTAACTCCTGGTATTTAAGGAAGGGAGGCTAAGTTTTCAAACAGGGTGTCTTTACGGCCTGATTTGGTCTCAGGATGCCGGTCATCATATGGTTGTGCAGCAGTAATTTCAGCTGCAGAGGGAGAAAGAAATTGTACCACCACATAACCATCATAACTCTGCTCAGCTGACAAGTAATCTTGATTGCTAGCATTCACTGCATGAGTAGAAGCAGAGCTTCCCACTTCCCACATGAGAGAGATCAGACTGTGTTCCTACGCTCTCCTTATCAGCAATTATATGTGCGGTGTTGGTGTGTAATCAGCATTTTCCAAGTCGGAGAATTGTAACAGCAGACGTGAGAGAGAAGGGAAGGGGTGAGAGCTGGCAGATTAGGAAGCTCACCGTTCCTCATGCTTCTTTCCTCTTGTCTGCGTCTCTGCTCTGCTGTCCTGTCTTTAATTCTTGAAATTGTACTGTTCCACTAGAATAACCAGACCAAAATCATAATCAAAATCGAACCTTTTGTTGTATGTTTCTGCCAGAACTTGTTTTTTTTTGGCTTTAGAAAATGCATTGGAAAATAGGAAGAAGAAACAATACCAGATGATGATAAATCGGAACCAGAAAACTGGCATTTGGAGAAGCATATAACAAAAGAATCAGATGTATATTCTTGCAATCTGCTGATAATAAATATATGGAGATGATATAGTATGCCTTCAAGATCCAACATCTTTAAAGCCCCGTCCTTCTAAATCGCGTCAATTACTGTGAGCTTTAAATACACACACATACGCAGAGAGAGTTTCTCGGTGGTAGAATCTCTCGGTGCGTCTTAATAAGGGGAGGGGGCGAATTCGCCCAGATTGCTGGCGATATCTGCGATGCGCGCACCGCCGGTTTCCTCAATTGGCTCTCGCTTAAGCGCCGCAAGGAGAGGAGCCCCGTAGAGGGAAAAAGGTGCCACCTTTGAGGACCAAAGGTAGGGGGATAACGTCGCCAAGTTTCGGAAATAGATGGTGAGAACTGGCTGGCTTCTGTAGCAGATTGTTGTGGGTGCTGGTCGTGATAGGAGCGGTGAAGAGGAGTTTCGGAGGTGGCGAGGATGGACTCCGGCGACGAACAGGACGTTCCGGACTCACAAGGGAGGAAGAAGCGGTACCACCGGCATACCCCGCGGCAGATTCAAGAACTGGAGTCGTATGCTCTCGTCTCTTTCTTCTTCTCCTATCTCTCGCGCTGTCTTTACTGTGTCTGACGACGTCATGGTGTTGTTCTCTTGCGTCGTGGGGTTGTTCCGTGGCGGCGCGACGATGGGCCTTGTCTGAGTTTGTTGTTTAGGATGTTCAAGGTCTGCCCGCACCCGGACGAGAAGCAGAGGAAGCAGCTGAGCCGCGATCTGGGGCTGGAGCCGCGGCAGATCAAGTTCTGGTTCCAGAACCGCCGGACGCAAATGAAGGCGACCGCTCTGCTCCCCGTCGTCCTCTTCCCTCCCTCGTCACGCCTCGCGTGCGAGCAAAAGGAGCGACCTTTGCCTCGTTTGATCGACCCTGCCGCTGTCTTTGCAGGCGCAACAAGAGCGGGCGGACAACTGCTTGCTCCGCGCTGAGAACGACAAGATCCGGTGCGAGAACATCGCGATGAGGGAGGCCCTCAGGAACGTCATCTGCCCCTCCTGCGGCGGTCCTCCCCCCGACGACGACCCCTACTTCGACGAGCAGAATCTGCGGATGGAGAATGCCAAGTTGAAGGAGGAGGTAACCTCCACCTCCCTTCCTTTTCGATCCTACACGTGCATTCGTCGTATAGTTGCGATAGCTTCAACGAAACAATGGAAAATCCATCTCTTTTCATTGATAGTTTGGTCAGTCATCCCATCTTTCAATGAATTGGATCGAAAAGAGCTGTCGTCGTTCTATTTCTTTGGCTTTTAAGTATGTCAGCCGATGAGTTCATTAATCCATTTTGATGGTGGAGGATCAAACAAACATACTTCAACACACTCATTTAATGTGATACTGTTGTCTTTGATCCATGCGAATGAATCCTTGCAGCTCGATCGCGTTTCGAGTCTTGCATCGAAGTACCTGGGAAGGCCCATCACGCAGCTGCCTCCAGTTCAGCCAATGTCGATCTCATCGCTAGACTTATCGGTTGGAGGATACAGTCATCCGGGGATAAGCCCTTCCCTCGATCTCGATCTCCTGTGCCAGAGCTCGTCTTCGGCATTTCCGTATCCGTTTCCAGCATCAATGTCGGAGCTTGACAAGCCTCTCATGGTCGAGATGGCCACCGGTGCAATGGAGGAAGTCATCAGAGTGGTGCAGACCGATGAACCCCTGTGGGTGAAGTCGGGCAGCGATGGAAGGGACATACTCCAACTCGAAACCTACGACAGGATGTTCCAAAGGTCAGCTCGGCAGCTCAGGTTCTCAGATACTCGAGTCGAGGCATCGAGGGATTCAGCTCTTGTGGTCATGAATGCTGTGACATTGGTCGACATGTTCATGGACGCAGTAAGTTCCAATCTCGTTGAAAGGAAACGAGTTCTCCTTTGATCTTCTACCTCTGAATTGGATTTCGTTGCAGAGCAAGTGGGGAGAGCTGTTCCCGACGATCGTGTCCAAGGCAAGGACTGTCGAAGTCCTGGCGGCTGGAATGGCTGGAAGTAGAAGTGGATCTTTGGTGTTGGTAACGACAGTTCTTCAGCTCTTCTGCTTGAATCCAATTAACTTCCTCTGCGATACTGATACATCCAAAGGGCGTGCAGATGTACGAGGAGCTACAGGTTCTTTCGCCGGTCGTTCCTACTCGCGATTTCTGCTTCCTGCGGTATTGCCAGCAAATAGAGCCCAGCGTGTGGGCGGTGGCTGATGTTTCGGTGGACTTTCCCGGAGATAACCAGCTCGCACCTTCTTCCCGATCAAGGAGGCTTCCTTCTGGCTGCTTGATCGAGGAAATGCCCAATGGCTATTCTAAGGTGATCCAAATCATGGTGCATGATCTACTGATTTCTTTCTCGCCCTTACCGAATTGTCGATGTAGGTAACCTGGGTCGAACACATGGAGATCGAAGAAAAGAATCCGATTCACGCACTCTTCAGGGATCTTATAGACGGTGGAATGGCATTCGGAGCACAGCGCTGGCTCGCGACTCTCCAGAGAATGTGTGAGAGGTTTGCTTGTTTGAACGTCGCCGGAATTCCAGCTAGAGACATCGGAGGTAAGGAGCGTTCAGAATCCGCACAGCAGATAGCTAAGATTGCTATTTGATTCTGATTCCGACTGTGGAAATCAGTGGCTCCCTCTCCCGATGGCAAGAGGAGCATGATGAAGCTTGCTCAGAGGATGGTGACCAACTTCTGTGCCAACGTCGGCGCATCGAATGGTCACAAATGGACTACACTCTCGGGGGTAAACGATGTCGGAGTCAGGGTTACGCTTCACAAGAACACAGATGCCGGCCAGCCTAATGGAGTGGTTCTCAGCGCAGCAACCTCTATATGGCTTCCTATATCAGCTGAGAGGATCTTTAGTTTCTTCAAGGATGAACGAACTCGAACTCAGGTTTCTGCAGACATCCTTCTTTGCTGTTCTATCTTTCTCGATCGAAGGACACTTTTTAACTCTCTGCGTCTTCTTCTTGTTCTCAGTGGGATGTTCTCTCGAACGGAAACACTGTACAAGAGGTGGCTCATATCACGAATGGTTCACATCCGGGAAACTGCATTTCTCTTCTTCGTGTATGCATTCTTTCTCGTCTTATTCAAGTGTAGATGAATTTAATTTGGGTGCCAACCTCTGTCAGAAGTTCTTGATGGTCTATTTACTGTGGTGGATGAACAGGGACTCAATTCTGGGCAGAACACGATGCTGATACTCCAAGAGTGCTGCACTGATGCTTCGGGCTCGGTTGTGGTCTATTCTCCGGTCGACCTGCCGGCCATCAACATCGTCATGAGCGGAGAGGATCCGTCCTACGTACCGATTCTGCCGTCAGGCTTCACCATATTACCGGACGGGCGATCGGCTGGGGGCTACGGCGCGTCGTCCAGCTCGAATCCGATGGGTGGCTCCGCCGGCTCGCTGGTGACCGTGGCGTTTCAGATACTAATGAGTAGCTTGCCGTCGGCGAAGCTCAACTTGGAGTCGGTAATGACGGTCAATAACTTGATCGGCACCACAGTTCAGCAAATAAAGGCTGCCTTGAGCTGTCCCGACGTCTGACGACGCTCCGAAGAGAATTAAAAGTCTGTGCTTCTCTTCCGACCACCACCACCTTCCTTGAACTGCCTGGGGTCTGATGGACTCTCGAGGCTTTTGATGTGGCATTCAAGATGGGGATTGAAGTGGGTCTTCTTTTGTTGGTTAGCTCGCCATGAATGCTCCCCTGGTGGTGCTGGTGGTGGTGGTGCTGCTGCTGCTGCTGCTGGTGGAGGTGGAGGTGGTGGTGGTGCGAGTCTCAGGACAGCCCAATTTTTTTTGCTTCACAGGGATCAGTCAGGCTCTACATTTATAAGTACTTAATGAAGGAAGTCAAGAACGCACCATGTCTGCCTCTCCTCTGCTGCTGTCATTAACTTCTTCTTGTAGCTTTGCTTTGCTTTGCTTCTCTTCTCCTCACTTGGATCCAATTCTTTCCTCTCTTCATGTAGCAAAGTGTGGTCATGGTTCGGGCATTGACTTCTGTCCTTGAACATCCATCAATGAGCATTTACTTTGAAGTAGTCTGTTGCTGCTACATGGTTAGAATCATCCTCCCAACTCTGCATCAGATCAGTTCTAGTGAGCATTTCTACCTCTCTGTTAAATCCATGAGTGACGAACTGTGGCAGCCTTTATTGTGTTCTGGTCCCTCTACCAATTAAGAGCCAGCTATTGCTGCAGTATCCTGCTGAGGTCTCAAGTTTCTCATTGAACAGTATGGTTCAGTGTGCAAGTTGTTTGATTAGCACAGTGCAAATTTGATGACACATCCTGAGAGTGACAAATTCACAAGCACATAGGTTTACAACCTGTTCAAAGGTAGAAGATCTGATCTTGTCCATGTTGATAATGATCTTGAGCTGTTCCATACCACCATCTGATAAGAACAGCATTAATGAACATGCAAGCACAGGTCCACTTCAAATCCATGACAACCATCATAAACCACTGACAAAAGAGTACAGCATCAGTTCCACGAGTTTGTGTCTATTACATGCTGTCAGATTCCTTCCCTAATGGATCCGATGCACTTAGATGTTGTTCAGAAGCATACACATGACGAAATAAAACTCCATCCCAAATCTGAAACACAGTATTCTGGATGTTCATTCTACACTATATGTACATATGAGAGTTCTCTAAGCAAAGATGGAGTAACCACAAATGAGAGGCCTATCAGAGCCGGCAAGTTAGTTGCTAGATCCCCATCCTAGTTAGTAAATTTTACACAGGGCACTACATCTCAACATATTAATCCTAATGTTCGATGACACAAATGAAGACATTTTAGCACAAATGTAATCATTGTTACAAGCACCAGTTTTGGGAAAGTAGAGTCAAAAGCTGATGCATATTCCCTCCTGCAAAGAAAATAGAAACTGATGTTAGTGGAAATTGATAGACAGGTGGCCGGCATAATGTTGTCCAGATCAGATCCAGACAGTTCAAATAATTACTTCATTATGATGTTAATCGGTTCAGACCTGCAGCTATCTGAGAGGTGGAGAACCAACTTCTGAACCTGCGATGGATGTGAATGAAGATATAGTATCCTCCTTGGATACAGCAACAAAATTCAGTGGAGCAGCGGACAACCGTCTTGTCTCCTTGAAGTAGCTATTATAACGGCCAGAGTACGAGCGTGGCGTGAGCAGCTCAGGAGTTGCACTGCCAACAGAAATTCGTCGCGGTGAAGGAGTCATGAAGCCGTTGCCATTCCCGTTTGCCTGATAAGCATTTGTCTTTCTGTTGAAACTATTGCTCCGTTTTGGAGTAGGTTTGGATCCATAAACTGCTTCCTTCTCAGTGAGGAGAAGATTTTGTAATTTTTTGTGTTCCTGCAATAATGAATATAATAATTTGCATGTAGAACTAATAAAAAAAAGGGGCCATTGGTGATATAAAACCAAACTTTACCCTGTATCTTCGTTTTTCCTCTTCCTTTTGTTGTCTCTTAAGTTTGTAGTCTTCTAGAACGGACACCAAGCGCACCTGGAACAAGCAGTAGCAAACAATACTCAGAACTTGAGGAAACATTTCATATGTTAACGAAAGAGGAAAAGACACATGTCTCACCCCATCATATAGGAAAGGCATATTTTTCTCATCCTCCCAAATAAATATTCTGCTTGTCAAATTGTCAACAGTAGCTGCAAAAGATTTTGTAGAATTTACAATGGTTAATTCATGATATATATATATATATATATATATATATATATATATATATATATATATGGCTCAGGTATACTGTAATTAAACCAACAAAAATACCTGGAATTTTACTGACAGTCACCCTTGCCTTCTCTGCACGTTTTAGATTGAAGTGGGCACCTCTTCCGGCACTATACTTGTTCACGTCCTGCAGCCAGCAAAAAAAAGTATAAGGACGGCTATGAAGAGGACAGGTGTGTTATATTATCATGACATTTTCCCCTATTGTTTCAGACACTAATATGGTGGAGAAGCAGAATTTCCTACCTTGTCATAATCTTCAAGCCAATTTTCTTCTTCACATGCCAAGAGCCATTTGTTCACTCTGTCTATAATTTCTTTCCTCATCACAGAATCTTCTTTAGCTTTTCTGATCTGTGTCTCAATGTTCGTGAGAAGTCCAGAAGGATCAACAAGGCCTAAACAGATAAAAGCGTAATTGAAGTCTGGGAGTTAGAGAAGCAAACACCTATAACTACACTGAGTATGGCAAAAGATGTGAAGAAGCATGTTCATACAAGAATCTAGAAGTGCGCAGGCCTTCTCTGGTGCAGTACTCATATCTGGTTCAATGTGTGTGTTTTTGCATATCTCTTCTAGTTCTGACCTTTTCCTTAAAACAAGTTCTTTCATTCTACCAACTTTCAGTTTTTTAAGCCTCTCGACTTCAGTTTCTATCTGTCAAAAAAATAATGATGACCTCAACAACTTCTCAAGACAGTAATGCATAGAAATGTCAATCCAAATGTTAACCTGCTTGATTGTTTCAAGTGAGAATACACCAGAACACATGGCATCAACTTCAGAGGATCCAAGCACAGTCGCCACTTTTTCAAAAGGCTTCCTCTCTTCTTCCGATGAATCCATCAAATCCCATAGATTTTTAAGTGATTCAACGGCATCTCGCAGCTGCAGCCCACAATGGACTATAGACATATGACAATGGTTATATATAATTAAGATTTCAAGATGCTACTTACCTTTTGAGTTCGTATCTTCTTTTCAGTCTTAAGTCTTAGGATGACTTGAGATAGGCCCTCCAGTGTGGCATCACTAATATTGGTGGACTGCTCTGCACAAGTCTCATGCAGACTGGGGTGTACTTCTTCCACTATCTTCCTGAAGTCCATTCCAAGCATACCACATAAAGAATGCACCTCATTTACATGTTCCAAAACTTTATGAAGCCTATCAGACTGGAAGAATCAGTCATGTGGTCAGCATCATGATAGTGCAATTGAAAATTTGCTGAGATAATACTACATGCATCATAGCAAACATGCATGAACTGAAAAATAGTCATGTGTCTAGCATTGTTGCTTGCTTTGAAAAGTCTCATATGTCATCTAGTAATTCAAGAAACACCTCTAATCTCATAGTTAAAAAATGAGACTACTAAAATTACTCCACAGAATCCCAATATTTAGCTCTTTGTAAATGTGCATGAAATGGTACATCAAAAATCATAGTATTTTAAGTATTATAATGCTAACTAAACATGAATTATTAAATAAACATATGGGAAAAAATGGTTGACAAAGTAGCCAAAGTAATGAATATACTCTCAGATTTCTGAATATAGCTGAGAGTAAGCAGTGTCACACTAAGAAAATAGAACACTATTGGACAAAAATTGATACGAAGATATTAATAAAGACTGCCAAACAGATCAGCTAAAGATCATTACTGAGGACACTAACATTAGTATGTTCATGGTTTGCTTTGACATGTGCCTAAATACAATCTAAATGCCTTCATATGATAAAAGATCATATTAGTGTTATCAACGTGTATTTTGCAATATTGTGTTTGGATAAAAATAAAGAAAATTTTTATTTTACAAACAAGTGGCAGTCCATCAATGTTATTCTTAATTTATATCAATAATTTACCTAATATGCATCCAAACACTCCATTAGTAATTAACATTATTGGCAAAAACTGCTATAGCTTAACCCATCATCTTTCTGTAATTTGAAATTTTAAATGTTTGGGAAGTCAAAATTAAAAACTTAACAAGTTATAATTAAAAATTAAGAGCAAAAGTAAAACCAAACTATTAAAGTAGAAAATTTAATCGAAATAAGATCTCTCATAATTTACATAATTAATGGAACACTTTTGTATGCTTATGTTGGAGCACTTGTAATTGTCCACAACCTTGCTATTCTTTGCTACATCCATGGTGTAAAATGCTGATTGGAATATATGTGCTAATCAACAATTATTGCTCCAACCAAACATCAACCAATCACAGTATGTTCATTGTCCTTTTGTATTATCTTTTCAGTGATACCAAATGGTATAGTTTGGTATACTGTTTGGTGTGACACCATTGTTTAATCTCATATTGGAAGTGAGACATATTTTATTATCATGATAAGGCCTAATGTGAGAATTAACCCATTAACTTGATAAACCTGAAATTCCAAGGCCCAAATTGCTTAGAACCATAATAAATTATAATAACCCATTAATCCTTATCTGCCTTCATAACCGTCCTCCTACTTCTAATATGGGATCAAACTGAGGTATCACAATGTCCCTCATTTATGGCTTGATGCCCGTATCAAAGCTCATGACCAAACTCATAGTCTAAGTCCAATTTCAAATGGTGAGCCTAGTGATGACTCCATGCCATGATATGGGCCCAACCTCATCCACAGGTAGCTCATTCTAATTTGAGTCCCTCACTATACTCCAATACTAGGTCACTCTTAAGACTATTTGGCCAAAATCTGACTTGATGGGAAAACTGATACATTAACTTGATAAGTCTAATTTAATAGCAGTAGACCCATCTAGGTTTGTATATTGTCATAGTCATCCTCTGTATCACTCTAAAAGTTTGTTGAAACTGATACTGGACTGATAATTAAAACCTTCTACATCATCTCCTTTCTACATGTATAGGAGGATTGGCAATTATGTAACTTCGTTGACTCTGAGCCTCTAATTTGCATTTATATGTTTGAAAGATGAACAAGAGCAGATGTGTCAAGTAGAGCATTAAAGACAAGGGGATTCTTAGCATGGCCAGGTGTTGAATTTCACCTAACTACATTAAGAATAGAGTTAAGTTCAGTTGAAATAACTTGAAAACTTTAATCTGATGAATAACTAAACTAATACCTTCTCCTTCTGGAGACTTCGTAGCTTTGCTTGATACTCGGTGAGTTTCCTTGTTGACAAATCATGTTCTTCAATCTTGACACCGATAGTTAGAGAGTCATACTGGTGACTAAATCCTGTAATATCTGCATTGAGCTTTTCAATCTGAGACAGTATATCAGAGAACTGCTTGACTCGTTCCTCTTTCTTCATCCTGAGATCTTCCAAAAGAGGGGTAACTGAAGCAAGTCTTTCCTTCAATGATCTAGATTTCTCCATCTGTATACAGAATATTGGTAAGCAGTCAACAGCTGTAAAAAATGTATCCCATAACTGTACTAAAAGAAATTATGAGCAGCAATGTGCTCTCACATTGACAAGCAAAAACACTTGCCTTTAGTCTAATGAACAACAGAATCCATGACTATACTGGTAACCGTTATGTGACGAATGAAGTTTGGGAAGAAAATGAATGAACAACCAACTAAATTACCAAATCTTGCTGAGAATGTCAGTAAGATCTTACAAAGCATTCCCTAAAATCATAAATATATTAACTAAATGATTTTCTTGAAAGAAATATGAAATCACATATCAAAATTCTCACTGACTCTTAGTATGTTTTCCCTAACTTCCTAATAAATGTATCACCTGGGTGGATGACTACCAAATCAATGTCATAAAAATGCAACAGAATCATATCCGATTCCACAATGGCACAGTTAGAAGGGACATCCAATATGTATATCTACATAAGCAACAAATGGAAGGAAAACTTATGTATCTTCACCTCACCTGATGCAAACTGCTTACGAATTCCATACGGCTCGAGTTCATATCTAATTCCAGCAAAACACTTTGTGATGTCTGAGCTATGTCTAAACCATAATGAACTACTGCCTTTGCAGATTCTTCCTTTAAAAAGGGAAGACAAAGACATAGTTTACTGGACAAACCATTACAGCAGGGAGTGAACTATTGTACGGCAATGCTGTTTCTAGCTTGCCTGACATAAGCTGCTCAGAATCCCCTAGTTAAGTTTATAGCAAATTCCTGTAAACTACCCCTGTCTATGCCAGGGTAAATTATTACGTCATTGAGCCAAAACAAGACTAAGATTCGGTTGAGTTGATAGCAAGATGGTGAGCTAATGCAGCTTGGAGTAATCAGTTGATTGTGAACTGCTAATAAAAACCAACATATAGAATTGCAACCAAAGGGCAGTAATCAGCAAATAGAACCCCTTTAATAGCCCAGTGACAAAAAGAACAAGGAGCAGAAAAGGGCTAGTACCTTTAGCTGGAGGCTCTGCTCACCAAGTACCGCCATGAGAGATGCAAGCTCCGCTTCTTTGGCAACCAAAGATTGATGGAGGCGTGCCCTGGCACTCCTGGCTTCGTCAACCTTCCTCCGGTACACTAGCATGCATTCTTTTTCCAACTCCGATAGCATGTGGTCTTTCTCCTCGTCGCTCTCTCCAATCTCTGTCCATATGTGCTGTTCTCACAAGTTCACAGTACAAAGATTCATGGCCTTATCAGTGTCCAACCAAAAGTCAACAACTTAGTACACAGTGAACATCCAATAAGTTGAACCAAGCATTTGAAATTTCCCAACAAACACTACAAGTATCCATACATTCTCATTTGAAAAACCTTAGAAGGCAAATTAGGACATAATGTGTATAACAAGCCCCAAAATCCTAAATTTCTAAATTAGGGTTCCTCTAATCCATAAGTTTTACGAAACAAATATGCAAATCGACAAAGTTGGCCAGTAATAGGAAACCATAGACCCAGTATCCCCTGAAACGTAAGGAAATCAAGAAACACGGAACCAGAAAATACACCTGCAGAGATGAATCCGCCCAGAATAGTAACATTGGAACCCAGAAGTACCTTCGGAATCCAATCAAGAAAGGGAAAGAAAGAGCAGCATTAGCACTGAGAAAGCCAAAGATTCGAACCTCAAGCTCTTGGAGCAAAGCACCACATGTGGTCTCCAGACTGATACTGCTCCGCAACGCCGCCTGAACCCCCAATCCTGCCATTTCCGCCACTTCCCACCTTCTTTTCTCCACAGAAAAGGATGCAAACAAGAGAGACAACAGAACAGAGGCAAGGACAAGAAAAAGCTCCCTGCTTTCCGCCTCTTTCTTGGCCACACGAAGGTAAAACAAGCCAAAGAAGGCCGTGCAAGCTGCTTCTTTTCCCCCTCCCAGAGGTTTGGTGTGGGAGAGATCTGAGACGAGGGTTTTGGGGGGTTTTAGTAGGGAAGCAGGTAAAGATCAAGACAGGGAGGAGGAATGGGAGAGGTGTGAAGGAGTAGCAGCAGATGTAGCTCTACAGAGTAAGCAAGAAAGACCAGCTGAGGCAGGTGGGGAGGGGGAGAGTATGGAGACCGGAGACTCGAGATAAAAAAGACACCTTTCTAGGTTTTGTGAAGTAGAGCTACCACATAAGCAAGCATGTGAGACTCGGAGGGTCTCTTAAGCACAAGCAGGAAGGGCAAGTCATTGTCTTCCTTGGAATACTACAATCACACATCGTCGTAACATCACGAGCTGAGAGCCATGGAACTCAAGATTGGGGAAAGTAAATCCATTATAAAAATCAGTTTTTTTATATAGAATTCAAGCATTATGCAGTGCTATGGACAAAAAATTGCACTATTGGAATCTGTGTGGTACTTTTCAGATCACTTGTTTGCTGGCTAATGTTGCTTTCCTTTGCTTAATCCAAAGAGGGGTGAATGATGTGGCTTATGCTCCCACCTGAAGGATTTGAGGGAGGAGCTGATGCAGTGTGATCTCCTCCTGCTAAATGCACAGAGGAGAATCTTTCTGGGGTCATCCACTCTCATGGGTGGCACAACAAACACAGCTGCTGGCATGAGAAAAGCAATTTAGGAATATGGATGGCAACAAAAACAACTGCTTACATTAGAATTAGGTGGTGTACTGTGTAAGAAAGGGTTCCTATTTTAGAGGACTCTGGTTGCAGGTTGAGGTGCAGCATCCTAAAGTCAACTGCTGAGCAAATACCAAGAAGGCCTTATGAGCTTGTGAGTTGTATGCTTTGAATGATTGGGCTTATGGTGACCCTAACTCCATATATTTGTCACATTTTGGTCTCAATAGTCATCTGCAACCAAGTTTTATATGTATATGAGCTTCTGGTTACAGCTACTCTACATGACCTACTCTTTAGTTCTGCATGCACGGAGACACACCCTTTTGCCCACTTAAAATATATAGGTTTGTTAAGTATAATCCAGTTAGCAGATGGGAACATCATTCTGAAACAATGGCAGTTTCAATCATTATAATGTTCATGACAATGCATAGACAAGGTACAAAGAGAGAAAACTAATGCTAAAACTCATTATTTTTTGCTATAACAACGTTTAGCATCAGAAAAAACCTATCATTGATTTACAACATATTAAAAAAAATGACTTAAAAAAAAACAATGCACGATTACATTTGAAAATTAGTATTTTTGATATTTTACAATGATACAATCAAAATTGATATTTTATCGATCCGTCTAAATACCAATATTAAAACAAATAAAGGTGTCAACTAAAGTATTAACATTAAAACAAATGAAAGTGTTAACCAACTTAGCTGGTAAGAATCTTAACAGTTTATCGTAAAATTCTTGACTCGATTTACTATTTATCCTTTTTTTAAAAAAAATTAAATAAATAATTTATTATAATACATTATCATATATTTTATAGATTCAATTATACAAATCGGTGGGATAAATTATTGATATCAACGTACTTCCAATTGGAAGTTCCTCTCAAAGCGTGCCATTTCACCAAATCAATGCAAGTCGTTTATAGGGTTATGCGCGAATTCTAATGTGGTCAACCAGAAGATGGCGTACATCAAAGCACAAGCAACCAGTGATGGGCATGGATCACCTGCAGCAGTTGTGGTGCTGGAGAAGACCTCAGTGCATACTGATACAAATGGATGGTGGGTCCTCATTAGCTTCCTCCACATCCTCAATATCCAGTTGCACACCTGTAGTTGGAATAGAAGAAGAAGCAAGATGTGACTCGCCACCAAATTACAAGGAACAATGAACCATACAACAACCATCACAAAAAAGTAGCATCACAAGCGTCGCCACATTAGGTAAAAAGCATGGACAAATTTATACCAAGCATATTGTGAGATTTAAATGAATGAATGCCTTTTAACTCAGGGTATCAAGTACCCTGCCTTCAAATCCCAACTTAGATTGAAAATGTAGAACAAAAAAGTACAGATGAACAACTCATGTTGTGCAGTATGTGTTTTAGATGAAACACACTAATCATGGTCATCAAACAATCTGCCATAGTCCACTGGGAACAGTATTCTTTCTGACAGATAATAAGTGTTGATAAGCAAGCAAGTTAATCTTGGTTACATCATTCAAGTTTTTGCACACACCTAACAAACATTCTAATTTATGTAACATTTTAATTCATGAAGCTACAGTTGGAACTATAACAGAGTCTGATACTTCATCTCATTCTTTATGGCACTCCTCTCTTTTTTATTGGCAAAAGGGGTGGCTAATACAGCTAGTAGGTGCTTAATTGTGTAAACTTTGCAAACAGACACCCAAAGAGGAGAAATGAAGGGCATTTTTGCCATGAGGACACAAGGCTTAAAAGATGAAAAGGCTTATGAACAACTAAGAGAAAAAAGAGAAACTAGTGAATTGCCAAGGCTTGGACCCCAAAATGATAGAAAACGGAATAAAACATAACTAAATGACTGTACTTGGGGGGGCTCTACAGTTTGAGCTGTTTTTTTTTGGGAGAATAATTGATTTGCTAATAACCATGAAAGTATTCTCCGAACAGTTGAAGATATTTGTGAGGGATTCTATACCTAGCATAAATAATGACTATTTTTTTCTCCTAGCAAGCATCTAGACATAAAATAAAAGCTACATCATAAATTGGTCGTTGCATGCACCAGCATTTCTTGATTCATTAACCGATCCAATCATTCAGGTTGGCTGGCAGAAGAACTTCAATCAAGGTTAGCAAGGGAAGCTCTGATGGACTAAACAATCATTGATGAGAAAGTTTCATCCTTATCCTTGTCAAGGTAGTGATTGATAGTTCCCAAAGCATCATCAGTTGGGAAGCCCCATCCTCGTTGCTGTCATGGAACAGCCACCAAAAACACTCAGAAAAGTGAAATTTTACAAGAAAAAGAAGAAGATAATGCACAGGCCTCATCCTTATCCTTGACAAGTGCATTGATTGATAATTCTTAACCGATTAGTAGTTGCGAGGCCTCATTCTTGTCCCTGTCAAAATTTGCCTACTAATACCATGGACATGACTCATCGTGTGAGTCAGACAATTCCAAAGAGATGAGCAAGTAGCATGAATGATTGATTGTGACCTTGATATATTCTAATGAGGTTGTTGCTTGATCAGTTCAAATCATCCATCCAACTCCGTGACCGAAAATAAGGATAGTCTGACAGAAAAATGCTGGTTATCAAAAAGATATTAAGTTTGAGAGACAACCATTGAGTTCAAAAAAATGAAAATCTTAAAGATCATTAGCAAAGGAAAAAAGAAGCAGGACACAACTGACAGCAGCAGAGCAGAGCTAGAGAAATATTTTAGCTTAAACAATGCAACTGATTGAAAGCCATAATTCTAATTGGGAGATTATGTACCATAAAACATGGACTACCTGTTTACAAGGATGAAGTTTAGTAGTCTCATTGTGGTATAGTTTAAGCTCCTGCCATCACATGATTATGCCAGTCGAGTGTCAGAAATGGTGTATAGCTAAAATAGACATGTAATCTGTAAGTTCGCTAAAACAGATGCCTTTTATATAAACAGCCACAAAATATAGTAAAAGTAAAACAAGGATACTTCTTGCAGGTTCCATGAGAATAGTATACCAGTTGTATACAGAACTAAGATAGTATGCTTGAAACTTCTGATGATCCCAGTAACAATTACCAAAATCTTGTTGCTCGTCTTGTAGAGGGAAGCTACAGCAAATTATGATGCCATCATGCAATGAGATTTGCAATCATATAGCTGCCTTGATCTGCTCTCCAAGACTTGCAAAAGAATGCATGTCACAGTCTTTGTAATATCTCTTCTTCAGAGTAGTTGGTAACAAACTTCACTGCATCAAGGTGACTATGCATTTTAAATGGCAGCTAATGCTTTAAATCTCATGTGACATTGATCATAATTGCAAAATTCTTTTCAATGTGAATGTGATATTATGTCATGATTTCTACAATTTCATACACATGGCCTTGCAGGAAGATCTCTGAGAATAAGGATGGCACATAATATTGAAGATAATTATTGTTAATTGGCCTGCTAAACCCTTTGACTATATTAATTTGCTGAGCTAATTCATGCTGAGTACAAAATTAATAGATAAAAAAGTAAACAGTAATTTTCTTATGTTATATTGGCAATTTAAAATATATTGATTGCCAAGTCATATAGACTTTTTTGGTGAAAGCAGGAAGGAAAATCTTCCACCTAAAGAAATACATGGGTCAAATCCTTTTGACAATATGTCCACAAGGATTCAAACAAAAACCTCTTCAATTGGTAGAGGGGTACAAATCACAGACAAAATGTTATGGAAGACGCTATCAGTTAACAGTACCTGCTAAATCATAACCACTCGATGCTGTTTCCGAAAAAACAAAAAACATTTGAAATAAGCATGAATGACTAGCATAAAATTCTGGATTCTTCTCTACCATGTGATATCTTAACCTGCCTAGTATTGGCTGTAATAAGTTACCCCCTTGTTAGTTGCAATATTTGGTAATGGTCATCACCGAAGATTATAATCCCATCTACTTTGTTATTCAAAAATCACATTTCAGAATATAGTTCCTCCAGAGAGCAAAGGGAACATACACAATGAATCTTTTGATTCCTTTTCTCTCTTAGGGTTGACCATATACGAAGAGTTGAAGACGTTGCACAGAGATAACCTATTCACTGTAAAACATGTGGTAACTTGATGACTTTTTTAGCACAAATATCTGATACTACTAGTATACAGTAACATTAGTTATCAGCTTCTAAAAATAACTGTTACATTGGTGGTTGCCCTAAATAAAATAATGGCTGGAGCCTGTTTCTATCAGGGCCAATTCAATATTTGAAAATATGATCTACAGTGATGATAGCAAAAGAAGATGAAAGAGGCAGTACTGCTGATACCATTTTGGCAATGGATTGCCCCTAGATGATCCAGTATATCAGATATATTTAGATGGCCCACCAACAATCTTACAAGGCTAAGAAATGCGCTGTCATTCTTGATTGCAATCCAATATATTCACATTGGTTATGCTCAGATATGGTTTTGATAAACCTATGTTCTACACTATCATTCTTGATAACGAAGGATACCAGCAAAGAGACGGGAGAAATCCGTCGGCGAAGAAGGGAAACGCGGAGTACTTGACGAGTGAGGGGATTTGGAGTTTCTTTTGTCAGGGATTCCGAAACTAGAGTTAGGGTTTCTAAAACATGATGGATTGAGATTTGAGGAACTAAAGAGGCAATGGGTTCGGGGGGAGGGAAGATACCAGTGAGGCGTGGAGGATGAGGAACTCGAGCAGGCGATGGCAGAGGCATGGAGGGATCGAAAAGGAGGAGGACGGGGCACCGTCTCCCCCATTTGCATCAGTCTCTCCATCTCCGTCCCCATCTCCATGAATCGGTAGCAGGGCGCGAAAAAATGAACCGCAATCATAAGAACCGGACTGGCTTGCAAACAAACCAAACGAAGGGCCAACGGATTACGGAACGAACCGGTGGGTCGATTATTTAAATGGTATATATATATATGAAAGGATAATTTTTCTTAAAAAGTTTTTTTTTGTTTACTTTTCGTTACCATTTTTCATTTATTCCATTTGGTGCCTCATATTTCATATTGTTACCTTCGTACGGCTATCGTTGATCCATTACGATGCCCCACATTTGTCACAATCGTAATGTTAAAACTAAGAAAGAGATATAGAGATTAGAAAGGGTCAGGAGAAGAGAGATAAGATGATTATTAGCAACACAAAAGGAAATAAGATGAGGGTCTTTGAAGAGGGGCGTGGAAACAAAGGGAAGCTGAGGGCCTGTTCGCAACCTCGTTGACTTAGGCCTTGTTGAAGGAAAAGCCAAACTATGGTTGTCTCCTTCCTCTCGGGTCTCTTTCCCTTCATCGATGACCTTAGTGTATAAGGAAAATCTAACAATTGACATGGTGGATGACAAAAGACAACGAGACAAAGGTGATAAAGCGATAATTAGAGGCATTATAAGTATTATAGAAAATATAGTTCACAAAAGAATGAGAAAAGTAAAAATTATAGACACCTTCATAGAAAAATATAAAAAGAGGAGCTTTTCCAAGAAATTCACCCTATATTAAATAACTACTATCAAATAAATTTTTAATGATATGATATTTATTATAAAAAAGATTAAAGATATTTTGATCATTTTTAGAAAATTAAAATAGGTCCAATCTACGTCAATAAGCTAGAATTTGATGCAAAGTTAGCCATGTGGGTCAAATTAAGTTTAGAGAAATTAATGTTAGCACCAAATTAGATGTAGAAGATGATAATAAAATAAAATAATTGGGGGATGAAATTAAATACTAATAATACTTATGGACTAATTAATTATAGCGAATCTCTTTTATTGATGCAATCCATGAAATTTATTTATTTATTTAATCTTTTTTTTTTGTATCATTTCAGTTTCATGGGATGTAATTTATTTGAAGAAGAATAACGAGTGATTCTTGGAGATGGATTTGGGTAATGTAAAGCCCAGATATTGGCCCATGGAAGCCCAGTCTTCTGTTCCATCCATCTTCACCACCTCGCCACCCTCATCAAATAGAAGAGGCCACTGTTTGGAAGGTAATGATGGCTTGGCTTCACTCCCTCTCTGTTGCATCAGACACATGCCCACCGTATCTCCATGGATTGACATGCTTCCCCCTTATTTACCACCACCCTCCTCGCCTCGATAACACGTCAACAGCCTCTCGGTTTCACCTTCGGTTCGTCCTCCGTGACCTTGGCCGGAGGTGCGTCTCCAGTCCTCCTCCTGTTCTCTTATCTATCAAAGTCGTCCTTTTTCAGTTCTTTTACGTGATCCTTTTGGTGATTTCCGCTGACATCGAGTGGTATGATTGAGACTTCGAGTTAAATGATCAGGAAAATGATGAACTCGGTGGAAGAAAGATGAAGGCTGTTGTTTTGTCTGCCATCGTATTTCGGTCGTTCTTATTCATGAAAATAATGTGGGACTAGGCTTTCTTGTAGTATTCTCTGCGCGTAATCTCAAGAATCCTGCTTGATGATATCCCTCATTGATTCAATGTGCGGGAATGATCGAAGAAAGGTTCTTGCTCACTTAAGTTATTCCTGAACTTAACATCAAGAACCCTGACTGATGATGCCCTCTTAAAGAAAGTCGGTGAAAGAGAGTTCTTGTGTTTAAATTACATTCTGACGCCCCTTTTTCCTTCTTTTTTGGATCCTACCAATTCCGTGTGTGTGCTGTGGTATTGGCTGCTCATGGATAAATTCTCATGTAATCTTGAAATGGTCCTCTTCTTTGTATTAGAAGAGGGGAAAGGTCTTCGTCTTGGCTCCCAAACCCATCATGATCAAATATTCTTTTGCATACAACTTTGAAAAAACTACCTAATGATATCTTTTTAACTACTGTAAGAACAATGGGAAATTATAATAAAACCTTCTAATACTTTGTTTTCAAAGAATGCATCTTCTTTTGCTTATGTTGTTTTATTTCATTTGTTTTTGACTGGAATGAGGCTAAAAAGAGGACTCTGAGTGTATTTTAATTGTGTCTATAGCTATTTCTTATAGCTTTTGATGTTATTTTTTTTATAGATATTATGCTTCTGAATTTTGTCTAGCTTGGACACCAGTCCGAGAGCTTGTTGTTGGTGTTGGATGCTCCTGAAATATGTCTGTTCTCTTGGGGTTTGACAGTTCTATCGATGGATTCGGCTAATCCTAGGCCAGATAAAGTTGCTCAACTTCACAAAGAATATACGATACCGCATGGTCACCACCTGCTTAGCCATACCAGGGCTGACAATTACTTTAATTATGTCCACTCAGGTGTTCCAAGGCACATCACGATATTTGAAGAGGATGGCTGGTTAGAACTCCCTGAGGCATTATCACGGCCTTTCATTAAAGGATTCAGAGAGGGAAGATCCTCTGTAAATTTATATGTGAACAAGGAGCTATTTCTCTTAATTGATTTCTCCTCAATGGTCCTGATAAATATCAGAATTCGGAAGATGCAGTCAGTGGCATGGATGGACGAAGCTGGCAAGTCCTTTTTACCTTATATGGCTCTTCTGCAGGAGGGCATTCCTCCAACCGAATTTGATGCCTGGATCTTGGCCTGTGGATGTGGGATACAAAGTGCAAGCAGTTTACAACTTGCAGAAAATGAAGTTCCAATCTCACAGCAGCCTTTTCTATATCCATTTGTGTCTAGACTTCAAAGAAGCAGTGCAAGTTTTCTTGCTGTTCAGGAAACATTTTTATCAGGAATGGGGCCATTTGCAACACCTGCTAGCATATTAGATATCTATGCGTGCAATGGTCGACATAGGCTGGAAGCCTTCGAGAGACAAATAGAGTTCACTGCTAGGGAACGTGGGAATGCAAATGTGAAGTATGGATGGTATGGCTCAACAGACAACCGCATAACCGAAGCTCTTATAAATGGTTTTGGCCACAGTGGGAGGCTCAGTGAAGTAGGAGTTCTAGGCACTGGCATCTATTTGACACCTCAGGATCGTGCTTTTGCCAGGTGCTCTTCATAATTTGTATTGTTTCATCGAGCTATAATGACATTCTAATACTGTGATTTTTGTTTCTGATACCGAGACCCTTTTTAGCAAGTAATATACTATGCAACATTTAAAGAGATCAGATCATCTTCATCTTTAGCTCAAACTATATTTCCTTCTATTGGAACTTATTGGTAAGCATACTGCAATAATGAACCCATAGAGCACTGAATTGACTATTAATGTTAGTATCGTTTTCATTCATTTTATATTGTTGTCTCCTTCTGTTACCCAAGAGTGAAAATTCCAACTGGATATTGAATATGCTGCAGTATCCCAGGAGTAGGCTGCAACCAACTGTTAACATCAGATCACAGTGAATGTAACTGTAAAGGGACCTCTATGGTTAATTGGCTTAGATTTGAAATATTATGAGTTGGCCAAACATTTTTTTCCCTAATTATCAAATCTCGCACCATGTGGAAATAGTTTACCATGTAGATCACCCAATTGTCATTCAAAATGGATATTTTTTATTAATCAAAGATAGTGCTCAAGCAAAAAAAGAATCACATACATCACCCAATTATCATCCAAAATGGCATTGTTGATTAGTTAAGTGTAGTGCTGGAGCAAAAATCAAATGCCATACATATTATTATATAAGCTCAACCACACACACACACACCGATGTAATGCACATCTATAGATAAATTCAAGATATGTCTCTATTGATAAATTTAAGATATCTCTGTCTCATCTGCCATGCATATAGTGTACCATAGAGGTAAAATACGTCCAAAGATATCCTGCATCTAGTAGATTGTCCTTGAAAGCATTATAATCAATACCATTGGATGTGATCCAGTTGCAATCAAAGTGCCTAGAAACTAAAACTTGGCATTACTCTGTATTTCATGATCCAATATTTTTTTCTTAAACATTTGGTTTTCAAATTGTACAAACAAGTTTAGTATATGATATCATATCTGCTTAACTGTTTAGATAAACATCAACATCTTGAAAAATTCAAATTGCATTGTTTAGAGCAAGGTGTGTAATACCGTACCATACCAGTGTTTCGAGATTGGCTCGATACGGTATGGTACTGGCGTACCGAGCAATACACCAGGGCTTATCGAGTGATTTTAAATATTTTTTCCTCTTACTGTAGCACTGTAGCACTGCTACAATGTACACTGTAACACTATAGCACGGTTCGTCCGGTAACAAGCGGTCTGCATACCGATATGCTGTCAGACTGGTACATACCGCCCGTACCAAGCGATACTATTCGAAATTGCATACCATGAGTATGTTCTACACTATTTACCATGGAACTTTCCTCGTTGAAAATACAAAATATGGGAAGAGTTAAATTTTGGTTTCTAGACATTTTAGGTGCACTATATCATGTTTAATGGTTTATGATAATCCTAAAATGCCAAACATTTGATAGTTTCAAAGTATTTCTGTCTCAATCCTGTTGTATATCATACTATTTATTTTTAAAATTAACTGTGGCCATGGGCTAGTTATTAATGCAAGATGTTCTTCTGATCTGAATTTTCTGTTATTTCTTGCTTTCTGTAAATCCAGCATTAGACTCTGTGAAGTGGGAAGTGGAGTACAACATATGCTGCTTTGCCGGGTTATCATGGGGAATGCAGAGCAAGTCCGGCCAGGATCAAAGCAATACTGCCCTAGAAAGAAATATGATATGGGTGTTGACAATGTTCTAAATCCAAAGTGTTACATTGTGTGGTCGACACATCTGGACAAATATATCTACCCAGAGTACATGGTCCGTTTTGCACTGCCCTCAAGAAACAAGGGTACTGTGATGCAACTGGACTCTTAACACATTTCATAAGCATTCCTATAATTCATGTGGTTATCTGTTTATTTCCATCTCTTCAGAGTACTTGTGTGGACTAAAGGATATAAGGTTCCATGTGGAAGATCACAAGGTTTGACTGAGCAATTCTCTCTCTTTAACCCTTGTGTCAATATAAAATTTATAATGTGTAGCTCGGATACTTTCTAGTTTGCTTTTTGTTCTCTTGTGACAAAAGGTTATTAGGTTATTTTGTTAGTTCCTGTTTTACTTACCACTATGCAGGCTTGGTATGAATTAGCGGGGTCATTAGAACCTTTTGCACTGCTGTATGTAGAACTCCATGATAGGATAGCTCCTTGGGCTAGGAGATTGTTTCTTCATTATCTTATGGAGTTTAAGGTATGTCACGAGAACTTTGGGTTGAAATTTGAATTAGCCTTTTCTTTTTTCCTTTTTTTAAGGGATATACTGGTTTCTTTGACAGAGGGATATAATAACTCGAGAAGTTCTAATCATGAAAATGGGTTCATTTGTTCAAGAGCTGCTTCCAGCACCTGAAACAGCCACAGGAAGAGTAAGTTGCACTAGACAATCGATAGATGAGTCGACAGGCTATTCATTCAAAATTTAGGAATTCTATTTACCTTATTTGTTTTTGGCATTTTTGTTAGATTTCATGTATGCTCTCTAGTGGGAAGAATTACCTCTACCAAATTTGGAGATTGCTCTGGCTAATTTGCTTAGCTTTAGTAGTTCATTCTTTACTTTTGTTTTGTATGATATTATACTCTTAAGTAGAATCAACTTAATATCAAATGTTTAAACGCCAAGGGATAATATTGCAGAAAGTAAAGCAGGTAAAATTATGCTTTGAATTTGTGTTTCATCAAATAATGTATATTAATTACTAGTTACTAGCCTCAATCTAGTTCTACATTGTGCTTCACATGCAGATGGATATAATATGATCCTTTCTGTCAAGAAAAAATTCTCATGATTCTGTTATTTCAAGATGCAGGGGAGTGATCATATGGCATCTTCCATCATTCCTGGTAACACTTTTGGACCAGGAACGGAGTCTACTTCAGCAATGATGTGTAGGATTACTTTTCTTGCAATGGCTACAGAAAACAGAAGTACTGGAATGACACAGCCTGGTAATTCTGCTTCAAGACAGTAGCAAAATCATGGTGCTAATCCTTGAGCATTTGAGGTAATTCATGGATATGAAAGTTTAGCTTACGTATTATTCAATAAACAGTTTCTTATCATTTGTCTGGGATATACCAAATATGATCTTCATATTGTTTGTCTGGGACATACCTACTCTTTGTGTTTTAAGTCTTTCAATAAATAAATTTATCAAGTCTTTTGTTTTTTCTTCTGACTCTCTCTCTCTCTCTCTCTCTGGCTCTTGGTTTCTTATGATTGAGTTTCCCGTCGTTTTTAGTATGTAATCACAAAAATGAAAACTTCAGCTCATCTAATTGTTTGTGCAATTTTATGGCATAAATATGTCACTCTTTGCACTCCAAACTTCTGTAGATGTTCATTGAGAACTTGCGTTTGGGTAGCATCAGCACATTTACAGATATGGCATTAGATCTGATTCTGTAAGCCTTCAGTATAGTTTGAGGATTTGATAGGATCATCCTATCAAGCATTGATCTTAAGATGCAAAGATCCTGATATATTTGTCTAAGATAAATGTATTGGATGGTACCGATGGATTTGAAGATTTTAACTAGATATATTTGTCTAGTGCTAAAATCTTATCACAAACGAAAACTTGTGACAGTTTGTGAACAATCATTCCAAGAATCAGTTTTGCTGGTGGATACACTTAATATGAAAATCAAAATGCTGAGTAAGGAAGTGGATCAACACAAAGAAACTGAGAGAGCTTGAAAGATGTACAAAGGAGAGGAAAACTGAGCTTTAGATCACACTGACAGTAGACATGACACTGGAAGTGACCTGGCGAAGTATCATGCCTAACACTATTTTCCCCTGCAAAGATCATAGGGATGAAACTTTACTTGTAGTGTTCTCTAACCTTTAGATCTATCTCATCTTTTTAGCTCTGATATTTCTTGATCAGTTACAAATTGTTTAGTTTCTGGCAGTAGGTTTCTTTTTTCCAAAACTTCAAATTTAAGTCTAAACAAATATCATATTTGACTTTTGCCACAGAGAGAAGAAATCACATTGCCAGCATATGCATATAGGAACAATGATAGGATTTACTAAGTTTCAGATTCTCAGACAACAAACAGTTGGCTAGCATCCATGTAGAAGTCATCTGAAACTGACCAATCGTAGTAAATATCATCATTGAATTTTGATACAACTAATAGTTTGAGGATTGTGGCACAATCAGGGTTCTTCCCTCCTACATTGAGCTATGAAGCTCTTTGGTCACACTCCATTTGTGAAGAACACTGCCAAATGCATCATAGAACACCACCTGAGCCATGGTCTTGGTCAGCTGCAGGGACATGAACCCTTGGCCATCGTAGAAGAATCGAAGTTTGTCGGCATTCGAATTGAAGACACCCCTCCATGACTTTGAACCACCTCCACTGGTTAGGTATTGGATTGGACTACCAATGAGGGATAGACTGTTAGGTCTCTTGAAACAATCCTTGTCATATATCTTCATGTGGAGGAGAAGACACTAAATCCTGTACCTGTCATTACTGCTAATGTGCTCGAGGCAGTGGTCATGTCCATTTACATACAGATCAACTCCATGAGCCTGAGAAATTTTGGTAGCATCAGTATATATCTTGAGAACCAATCTCAAAACTTTAGCATCTCTTTGAGCTAAATCACCTTAAGAATTGGGAGGAGTGATGAGAGGAGCTCCTTTGTATCTCTATGTATGCTCACGCTCCTTATTGTGTGGTGTCCTACTACAACCTTCCATGTTGCTCTTGATTCCTTCAGTGCTGAATCCAAATCCTAATGACACAATAGAACACCTCATGGTACAGAACTTTCATGCAGTGTTAAACATGATTATAATTCTACGTTCTTTTGCATCTTTGCTTGAGCTGATACATGAAGGATTATGACACAGATGAATTTTGTACCTTCAACAGATTCGAAACGTAAGTTTGGCGCGGGGCGACTTCCCTCCAGTCGTAGTGATGGCTCTCGGGATTGTTCCAGTAATGATCAACAAAGGGAGTTGTATCCACAAAGAAGAAGTCCACAATTTCTAGTTTTCAGAAGGCAAAAGAAGTAAAAGATGAAGTGATATCTACGATTCTACATAAGCTTGTGCTTCCTTCAAAGACATTTCTGCACCTGCGTTAAGGATGAAGGATCTCAAGCAGAGCCATTTGTTATCGAGTTCTCGGAGGACAGGGCTCAGTTGTGCCAGCACATCGCCCCTGTAATCATGATTCCCCAAAACTAGAGAGAGAGAGACCTGTTTTATTAGATAGTCACCCAAAGTGTTGAAGAACACAGAAGAAGATGAACGAGGAACATACCGCTGTACCATTGCTTCTGTAGGCTCTTTGCTGTGTACACATTGGTGAATGATTCCTCGAATGCCTTGTCGTCGACGCCGGTCAGGCCGCTGTCGTAGAAGTTGTCGCCGGTGGATACCACGAAATCTATGTCGAGCTCCTCCCCGATCCTTCCCATCTGCGACCAATGAACTCGAAGAGAGTGGGAATCTACACATCCCGGGAATGAGAAGGAAGAGAGTTGCGCATCAAGAGAGATATGGCAGCCAACCTGAGTTGCCACTTGAGTTTGATTGAACTCCCCTTTTCTTCCCCAGTCGCCGATTACCAACAGGCTGAGAGATCCATCGTTCTTGATCGAGTGCTCCAGCTTCTGGAGCTCCGCAGAGGAAGAAACGAGGGAGAGAACGAGAGCCAAAGCCATGATCTTGCAGGAGAAGCTGGCCATGGCCGTGGTCGATGGAGGACAGCTACACGAAGGACAGCGAGTGATCAAGGAGGAGTAGGGTATACATAACGACGCGAAGGACGGGCATGGGTGGCCAATCGAATCTAGAGGGTGATCCTAATGATTGGAAATGGACAAAGAAGGGCAGTGGAATCTAGTGAGATAAGCTTTTGTAATGCGGGGGGACCCGACGCTGGCCCACGTCACGTAGCCTGCCGACTTGGCACGACGTTGTGCCGATAAGGACGGGACACGTATTCGACTAAGATCATGGGGATCATCTGTTAGGCCTCAAGCAAGGTTCACCAAGTTCTTATAATCGATTATTGTGGGTCCTCTGCAACGTCTGCCACATCGAGTTTTGCTGACGCCAGCAGTGTATCCCGCCGGTCTTGTTCTGGTCAAAGAGGGCAGAGATTCAGCACAGCTGTGACGTCATACTCATGGGGGTGACACAGCAGCACGACAATGGGTTTGATCCGTCGATAGCGATGACAAACGGCAGAGAGGACAAAAAAGTGCTAAGAGAATTATATTTAATAATAAAATAATGAAAATCTCTCTCATAATTATATTGGTGAAAATAATTATAACACTTGTATGAAAACGAAGATGCTACACTATCATAAAGAGGTCATATCTTATCAGTCTTGTTCTCGTTTTCGTCACAAAGGAAGAGGTTCGGGTGAACGAGAGTTGATCCATCATATTCTGAATTGAGGGTTCGGGTGACAAAGCAACGTAACGAGAGGGTTGATCCATCAATGGTGCCAACGAAGAATGACGAGTAGGTGAAGGAGAAAAGAGGGAAAAGAAGTGCTAAGAGAATTAAATTTAATTAAAAGGAAGGATGAAAATCTTTCTTATATTCAATAACCTTTAGGGTTCAATAAAAAATAAAAAAAAAATCATTCTAAAAATAATAAATCACTAATAAATTAGATATGTTGTATACAATAAAATATATTAATATTACATTAATAATTGAGTTTTGTCATGAAAGAAAAAATGAGAAAAAAATTATTACGACTTGTCTACAAGAAATAAAAATTTTAACTTAGCTCTTGTTTCATCACTCAAAAGTAAAAAATGATCTAATAACTATGAAAATAATAAATCAATAGTACTTTAGATAGATTACATATAATAAAAAAAATATTTGAATAAGTTTTAACAATTGAGTTTTATAATTCTTATTTATGATCTAATAACTATGTCGAACTTTTTCATTAAAAAAAGAAAAAAAAATATCTAAAAACTAAAATTTTAGTAGAGTTCGTCAGATGACCGACCCACTCAGACGGGAGGGAGGCAACGAAGGTGACGGGGGGCGGCGTCACTCGCGATGCGACCGGTGGAATGATAAGGAGTATCTTCGTCGGAGTATACTTATCATAACCTGCAGAGTTCAGGAATATCACATGGGCATGACAGCAATCATTCACGGCTTCTTTAGACATAAATCGGAAAAGGATGGGAATTCAATGATATCAATCAATCAATGCCTGCAGAGGAAATCCATGAGCGGTTGTGGAAAGCAACGGAAGCTGTGGGCTGTACCAGAAGACCAGCCCGGCCGCCGCCTTCGCCGGGTTTCACAAACTGCTACGCGCATCACTTGTTCGCTGATATGTCGCAGAACCGAAAACTTCGTATCGGGTCACCTAAAACAACTTTTGCCTTGGGATTTGGAGATGGCAGTAAACAGTTGGCTAAGATATCAGGCCCTGATGGATGTCGGTATAATGGTGAAGACTCCCACCGCAAGTCTCCAACTGTCATTAACTACCTATTGATTTTATTGTCCTTTTATGGTTTATTACAAAGATATTTTCTTTATTTGTAAGAGTAAGATTGCATGAATTGTTATTATTGTGCATTAGATTGTCTTTTTCATGATCTTCTACAATGATATGAAGGAGACATGTTTGCTGCTTGCAGTGAAGGAATCATAAGCAAAATGGCAGCCTCAGAAGAAGCCAAACGCAGCAAATTCTCCAACACAAGTTATAGATGATGTCGAGAACCAGAAGAACATGTTTGATCCGATTTAATGCCGCAGCCATCGATGGGCTGTCCCTCAGAGAACACCTTCATCCCTCTGCTAAAGACAATATGATCAAGAAAGGAAAGGAAAGCAAAGCAAAGCATGACAGTGTGGATCTCTGTCGACCAATGTGGCCATGTCTCCTGGTCTCGAAGCGATCAGAAGCATTTCCTGTGCACGATCGATGGACCAGACTCGTCGTACTCTGCCTTGGCAATCCACATCTGCAACCAAGTTCTGCTGTCAATGACCAAATCCGGCAGTACGAGTGCATGAATTGGTGGTTGAGAATCGAGGATGGTTAGATCACCTGTTGGAAGGTGCTGAGAGAGGCCAAGATGGAGCCGCCGATCCAGACGCTGTACTTCCTCTCCGGGGGCGCCACCACCTTTATCTTCATGCTGCTGGGCGCCAGCGCCGTGATCTCCTTGCTCATCCTGTCCGCGATGCCGGGGAACATGGTGGATCCTCCGCTGAGGACGATGTTGCCGTACAGGTCCTTCCTGATGTCCACGTCGCACTTCATGATGGAGTTGTACGTGGTCTCGTGGATGCCGGCGGCCTCCATCCCGATCATCGATGGCTGGAAGAGGACCTCCGGGCAGCGGAACCGCTCGGCGCCGATGGTGATCACCTGCCCGTCGGGAAGCTCGTACGTCTTCTCCACGGCCGAGGCGGTCTTGGCGGCCTCCATCTCTTGCTGGTAATCGAGCGCGATGTACGCCAGCTTCTCCTTCATGTCCCTCACGATCTCGCGCTCGGCCGTGGTGGTGAAGGAGTAGCCGCGCTCCGTCAGGATCTTCATGAGGTTGTCGGTGAGGTCGCGCCCCGCCAAGTCCAGCCGCAGAATCGCATGCGGCAGGGCGTAGCCTTCGTAGATCGGGACCGTATGGCTAACACCATCCCCGGAGTCGAGCACGATGCCTGCACGCACGAGGCACGCATCAGGACTGTCGCGGCCATGGCGATGACAGCGACCGTGGGCAAGGGAGTCCGACCGCGTACCAGTGGTTCTCCCGCTGGCGTAGAGGGAGAGAACAGCTTGGATGGCCACGTACATGGCGGGGGCGTTGAAGGTCTCGAACATGATCTGGGTCATCTTCTCGCGGTTGGCCTTGGGGTTGAGGGGCGCCTCCGTGAGGAGGACGGGGTGCTCCTCCGGGACGACGCGGAGCTCGTTGAAGAAGGTGTGATGCCAAATCTTCTCCATGTCGTCCCAGTTGTTGACGATGCCATGCTCGATGGGGTACTTGAGGGTCAGAATCCCCCGCTTCGACTGAGCCTCGTCGCCGACGTAAGCGTCCTTCTGGCCCATGCCCACCATGACGCCGGTGTGGCGTGGGCGACCGACGATGCTGGGGAAGACAGCCCTGGGAGCGTCATCACCGGCAAACCCAGCCTAAAGCAAGAGAAGAAGGCCATTGTAATGTCAATCCCAGTGGTGGTGGTGGTGGTGGTGGTGGCTTAGCAGTACACATAAAGTACCTTAACCATGCCAGTTCCATTGTCACACACAAGAGGTTGGATATCCTCACCCTCTGCCATGCTCTATCTCTGCCAAAGGAAGAAGAAGACTTCCTGTATTAGTAATGATGCAGAAAATATATAGAGACCCAATGATTAACTTAGTTTTCTCCATATTGTATAGCATAAAATGTCTAACATTCGCAATACAGACAATCAATCTGCATGCTGATTACATTTTCTCATCCTGACATTTTACGAAACCTGCATGTTTGCTCACAGAAATCCATGCAAAATCATGTTCTTGACATGGACGAGAGATGCAAATTATCTCTACGCAGTAATTCATCTCCAAAAGACTCCAAAATGAACGAGAAGATGAGATGAGTACCAGCACTAATGAAAGATCCTTCGGCAGGGGAAGGAGAGGGAGAAGAAGACTGAAGGGAATGAGAGAGATGGATCTGTCTTCTTCTCCCCTCTATTATTTCTTCTTCTCGGCGGCAGCGCGGTCGGGTTTTATACGGGAGAAGGCGTCGCAGCGGGCGGAGGTCCGCTTCGTGCGGCGCTCCGACCTCCAAAGCAACGGGTGTCCGCTTCTCCCTACCCGGCTTTTGTGGGACGATGTAGTGGCAATAGCAGTAGCATTGGATTTGTCGGGTTAGTGGAGGATGTACCCGATCCGTTTAAGTCGAATTATGTGATGAAGATGAGCTTGAATTAATAATTATGTATAAAGTATAAAAACACAACAATTCTATGCATTACAACATCAACAGTCATAGATCTTTTGTAGTTATTAAGATACATAAGAAGTCATATTCCTATTTAAGTTAAAAGTTTTAATTTTTAATTTATAATTTTTAGTAATTATTTTTAGATCTCTTTTGGTTGTGTCAATAATAATTATTTCATCTTTTCTTCTGATCATAGTATATGTACAACTTCTTAAAATCCTAATTGTTCAAGAATAATTATTTTCTTTATTCTTTCTGATAATTCTATACATCCATATCAATGTTGTTATCTCAACAATATAAATATTTTATTTATATTAAAAATTAACTATTCATGCCCATAAAAATATTTTTTTCATCCAATATTATCATTGATGACATTATTGGCACCCTGAATTTCCATAAAATTTAAAGACAACAAGAGAGCATTTCCTTGTGCCAAATGTGGGCATTTATGTTGGATAATAAATGAGTGCTATTATTTTGAGCATGCCAAGATAGGATCTTCCCAAGTTCACAAACTTCAAATCCCACCTGGCATTGAGTAAATCATTTAATGTACTTGCCAGACAGCTTACAGATAAAAATTATGCTCACTAGAGTTCTTGATTAAAGAATCAGCATGAACAACTACAATTTACACTGAAATGGCATGGTATCAAATATTTCACATTGCCACATATCATCTAGATTACATGAATAATGACTATACTGTAACCCTAGCTCAGTGTTTAAACCTTTGATGCTGCTAGTTTCAGATTTACTACAGCCTAGTCGGAAGTTATAAAGACGGATGATCGTGGAGGAAGATTAAATCTTAAAACCAAGTTGCCGCTTCGAATCCCTAAGAGAGAACTTCTCAACAGCCTGTCAATTTCCGAAAGGTCGCTCAGGAAAGAACTAGTTCATGTGCCAGTTTCCAGAATTGGATTCCTTGGATGTAGAGCATGTGCTCCTGTAAATGCTATGAAGAGCCAGGAATTTGTTGCGAAACTACAAATTTGGCAACTGCTTGATAAAGCTGAGCTTCCTCAAAGGGCTTGGAGACATACCCATCCATTCCGCATTTCACACACTCCTCATATGTTGCTTGGATAACATCAGCAGTCATTGCTAGGATAGGTAGGTGCCTTATAGCCATCACCGAACCGTCGTATGGGGAAGCTTCTTTATATGCCGTGCTCTCCATTATGCGTATCTGCCGTGTTGCCTCAAACCTGGCAAAAAGAACAAATTGTTCATGGTTCGCCTTGTCTTTAAGTGATGACTGATGGATACAGGTTTCCTTCAAGTCCGAAGCTTAGGTAGATGTTCTTTTACGACAAGTCGACGACTTCCTAATAGACCAGAGAGGTGACCTAGTCCAGAGCGGTTACAACACAGGAGGTTAAAGCTTTGAGAGCAGCAGCTCGAGCTTTAGGTTGAGTTGGCCTGGGTACCTCCACCCTAAACCCCCTGCCTGAGTTGCCACCCTAGAGGATGGGAAATCCTGATCCAGAGTGAACCCCTATATGCAATATAGCATTTTGAGCGGCAAAATAAGTATGATTTTTTGCTTAGGTGCATAGCTAACTTATTTATCATAAATATGAAGTTTCATCAGTAGAATAAGAAACTTTTGCCACCATGCAGATTTATTAACAGAATTATGCTAATATACATACCCATCCATCTCTGGCATCTGCACATCCATGAAGCAAGCATCAAACTTGTGTGGGGGTTGGAGCAAGGAAAGAGCACTTTTGCCACTTTCAACACACTCGACCTTGGCGCCATACTTTTTCAGTGCAGCAGCAGCAACTCTCAGATTTACCTTATTATCATCAACCACCAATATATTCTTTCCATCCAACAAGCCACGAAGGGAAGCTGAATTATTAACTATATCTTTATTTTGACATTTTCCCATCCCTAGCATCTGCTGAAAGCATGTTGCTATAGTGCTTGCACGAAGAGGCTTCACGATTATACTGTCTGCATGAGATCCAGCTCTTGTTTTATCAGATTCAGTGGTCAGGAAAAGAACAACCTTCGGTACATCTTCTATGTGACCAGCCTCTTTCCTTTGTAAGAGTTGATTCCGAGTATGAAAATCGATTTTGGGATCCCATGAATCTTTTTCAATCAAGAATATGGATGGTTGTTTTCCAGGTTGACTGCAGTAGCAGCAAAAAATAACAGTGAGAAACTCTAATAGCATAAGTCACAGTGAGAATAAATAACTGGGCACAGAGAAACATCACTGTTATTAGTTCCAGCATCAAAATCTTAATATGCAATTACCAAAGTAAATTTACATTGGTCAAAGCTAACCTAGTAAAACAACTGGATCTGATGGCTAAAGCTTACAGGGAGAAAAATATGATAAGAAGCTATCATGAAAATGAAATGCATTTTTTTGGATAAATATAGCTTTTCAATTTTTTTAATAAAAACAAATAAAATTATATCTCAATGGATGCCACTTAAACTGTTGTTCAGACATGAAGTGTGGACTTCAAATGGTACACAAGAAGTGACTTTTGTGCTTATGCCGGGAAAATTATAAGTCCAATATGCAACTTAATAGTTTTGAAGATACCAGCTACCAAAATGGACATGTATAATCACATTAAGAAAGGAAGATACCCACATACAAGGCTCACCTAGAATTTAAATAACCATTTTGTCCAGAGAGTGTATGAAGTGCCTCATTGATAGTCCTGACATCTTCAGTGATTATGCCCAACCTTCGCAGATGGTATTTTGTCACAGCAGCTCTAACCGGTTGTCTGTCAACTAAGATTGCCCTCATTCCTCTAAAACAGGTAGGCAATACTTCAGAAAGAGATCTCTTTGTATCAACACCAGAACTTTTTCCACATTTCTGGAGGACCGCAGTGAATGTGAATGTGCTTCCAACATGAGGTCGACTAGTAAAGTTCATTTTCCCACCCATCAGTTCAACCAGACACTTACTGATGCTCAAGCCAATACCAGTTCCACCATAATTCCGGGAAGTTGAGCTATCAGCCTGCATAAAAGGTGCGAAAACCCGATCTTGAGCATGTACTGGGATCCCGATCCCTGTATCTTCAACACTAACCATCAGAGTTACTTTATCAGCAATGCTTTCAGGAACAGACCCACTTCCAAATGTGCAGGACAGAGATGCCCCGTGTGAGAGTAGCATCTTAAAGCTTTCACATGTATTTCTAGAATTAGCAACTTCTAGACCACTTAATGTACTAAACACAGTAGTTGCTGATGTAATGTTCACTTCATTGGCATGCCCATTTAAACCTGTTTTTGCATCTATCACCATTTTCACATGCTCAGCGAGATGAACTTGGACAAAAACGTGACCACGCTCTGTAAACTGGGACAAACCAGAGATAGAAGATCAAGGTCCCTATTCAATTAATGTAAACATAGACAAGTTATTGTTCGTTCTAAGAATTTTCAGACCATGAGCTACACGATGGCCCTATTTATCATCCTGAACTGATATAACATACTATAGGTACAAAATTCATCCTGAAATAACTAACTGAAAATGCTACAACAAATAGAAAGGAAAACATCTCGTGCCTAAAGAAAAAGTTTGTGTACTCACCTTGACTGAGTTACCAACAAGATTTGTAATTATTTGCCGAAATCTCCCAGGATCACCAGTGAGAATGGTAGGAACTCTATCAGAAACATAAACGGCAAGCTGCACTTGCCAAAACAGCATCAAGAATAGGGAAGATTAAAATGCAAAACACAAAATTCACCTAAAATGAATCAAGTTGCAGTAGCATCATCTCAAATCACTTACAGCAGAATAAAGCAGAAAAGGAGATGAAACATATTTATATGTTTAAATTCTTACTATACCAATGTTTATAGACTGCCACAGTCTTTACAGCAGTCATCCAACAGAATATGCCATTAATTTTCTGCCATGACAAAAGGAGGTTAAAACTCACCTCTATTCCTTTTTCTCTTGATTTTGCAGAAAATAATGATATCACATCATCTAGGATGGATCGCAGGTCAAATGGAACCGACTCTATTTCTAACTTGCCAGCTTCAATTTTTGCACGGTCAAGTACTTCATTAATTAATGATATCAGTGCTCTTCCACAGACTTGAGCAGTTTGTGCATAATCCATCTGAGTTAAATTCAGGTCTGTATCCAAAAGCATATCAAGCATACCTGGTGATGAGAACAAATGGTGATCAGCTTCCACATTATAAAGGTTTTACTGTAAGCTATGAACTAATTTTGCCTTGTAGAATGAGGGACAAGAGACTACCAAGAACTCCATTCATAGGTGTTCTGATTTCATGAGAGACAGTAGCAAGAAACTGTCGAAACAAGAACTTGTTCAGGAAAAAAAAAAGAAAAAGAACTAAATGCAGGTGTTGAAATTTACAACATTCAAAAACACAACCTGAGACTTAGCAACATCTGCAGCCTCTGCTTGCTTTTTTAACTCTTCCATTTTACGAAAATCTTCCTTAACATTGTCATAGTGACTCCAAGCAGCATAACCTATGTAACCTACCAGCATACAAATCACAAATATACCAGATGGTGTAGTGATGGATGATAGTGAAACCGGAGGTTTCTTTCGGTACCTGCCAAGGGATTCTCAGGATATTAGCCGTAAGAAGATCTAAAATCAGAATATCCCAAACAGCAGTCTAGCTCTAAACATGAATAGAACATTACCTGCACTTCATTTGGTGTTTCCTGAATGGATCTCCAAAGTCAAGCATACTGACATGTGAGAGTGACATGTGCCCATCAGGAAGATGAACTCCATACATCGTTAAGGGTTCAGATGCATTTGTAACATCATACACATTGACCACAATTTCCTGATTACCAGCAAGCTGGTGCAATAGATTTTCCACAAGAGACTCAACATCAAAGGCTCCTCCAAGGTATCTGTTTTTTCATACGTTATCAAATCTGAGAAAACAAGACAATAAAAGAAATAAAGAATATCCTAATACAGAAATGTTTTGTAAAGCAACCAGCAAAAGCAAACTATGAATTTTGGTTTATCGGCTCTTTTCTCATTATTATGATAATACAGCAACCAAATCCGTCAAAGGTTCTTAGTTAATTCTTTGTTGAATGGCACATGATCAGAAGCCTAAAATCTCCTAGACAACCTTGTATAAGTGTATAGTTATCTAAGAGTATTCTTAAATAGAACATATGGCAAAAGCACACCTTCCAGAAGGATGTTACTCTATTTACATGACCACGTTATAAAAATTCTACCCAAAAAAAATATTTACATGGAATTCATGATAAACGCACTCAGAGGAGAAAAAAAATTAGAAAAGTGTTAGCATATCTGCAGCAACCATAACTGCAAGTGTATGATCTAAAGTCTGGCCAATCAAATGACGAACAAATTTTAGTAGCTAATCAACCCACAATACTAACTGCTGCATATACTAGTAAACTGCATTTATTCTTACTATAGCCTGAAGAGTACGACATAAAGAAATTAAAAAGATTTATACAGAGAACATGTTCAACAGTGTTTATACAGAGAAGCTTTGTCATCTCCTTATTGAACTTGAAATGATGGTTTGAGCAGAAAGGAATTCAGAAACCACCAACTATGGTGTGGCTCTTTTGGCTATTCATTGTCATATTGCCTAACTCAAAGATCTATGTGCTAGTATATACTATTCTCACTCAGTAAACTTACAACTAAAATGTCACCGAGTTTCAAATGGGCCAGTCCAAATGTACATAAAATGGATGATAAAAGATTTGCACTGATATAAATAGAAGTATCCCATCTCACCCAGCAGTTGCCTTCACACGCTCTTCAGCTGTAGCATCATCTGGAAGACCTGACAAATATACAGGGAATGTTAAAACCACGCCCAGATGGTTAGACTCCAAAAGTCTGAAGGGCCTTGTAAGTACAGCTTTTCCAGTAGCTCTAGCCCTTAAGATATTTTCACGATCCTCCTATTGTTTGCACGGAGAAAATGTTAAAGCACTGGCAGGAACAATACTGAAAAAGGTTTAATGAGAAACTAGACAGACTTGGTTCCAGTGCACCTCTCCAGACATCATATCAAGGGCTTCAATGTAGGATACAGTCTCCTGAGAGTAAATCACAGGCGCATACTCATCTTGCACAGGAGATGGCTCCCGATTCATAGTCTTGATCATCCACCCCTGCTGATTCTCAAACAGTTCTCTCTCAGCATGGACAACCCGTTGTGCATAAGCTACTCCGTTCAACAACGGCCGCTCAAAAGATGTCCTTGCCGCGTAATTCGCAAATGTCACCTGAAAGCAAATTCGAATCAGCACAACATCAACAGATCCAAAAATCATCAGCTAAACTATAATCTAAAATGGATAACCATATAGGAGGATATAAAAGAACACAGATCAGACTGTTTAGAGTAAATCATGGAGGAAAAGGTACAGAAGTAGAAAACAGAATTCCACAAAATGAAAATACCAAAATAGTGAACCCGAAATAAGATTGACAAAATTGAAGAACCGTGTTACGAAAATAAAGAGACACAATTTGCAACCATCTTTACCTGAGTAAATAACAAATATTTTAAAGAAGAGATGACTGAAGCTTCGATTCATTGACAAGTTACGAATAATATGTTTGTTGAACTTCAAAATGAAAACTAAGAATAATAAAAGATACTTGATAGTTGAAACCTTGATCATCACTAACATAGCAGATACCTTGGGACCCAAATTAATTGAACAATGAGAAATCAACCATATCAACATACCTGATCGAGGGCTGGTGGGTTTTTCTGGTAGTGAAAGGTCGAAACAAGGATCGCTAGAGCGTGCACATGGTTGACACTCACAGCAAACTGCTCCTGCAGCATCCTTGCCCTCTCTTCGCACATGCTCGTCAGCGTCTCCCCTGCCTTTCTCAAGCTTTCTGTCCTCATATGACAATGTAAGCCTATGCAAAAACCTACTGAAAGCATCATCCACAGTACCATGATCACATTTCGGTTCCACCACCACCTCTTGTCACCTTCCGCCACCGTTCCCAAACCCATACCACCAGAGGCCAACACCCAGCCTCGCCTCCCCTTTTCTTCTTCTTTCTCTGCAGCCCGTTCGTACAAAGTGATAAAAGACAACTTTTTAAACCCTTTGCTTTCCCTTTTGCGGGAAAGTGAACAAAGTGCAGCTTGGCGACTTCTTCTTCATTGTCTAACTCATCCAACTACGAACGATCAATAAAAGGAAATATAGCTCACAGATTCCAAAGAGGGGAGGTGAAGAAAGAGAAGAAAAGAGAACCACAAAAGAACGCACCTTTTTCTTCAGATCTTTGGTAGATTTTTTTGGGAATTAAGGAAAAATCCAGATAGCTCATCTGCTCTGATATCAATTAACAAGTGGTGAGGTTTAGCAGCAGAGCCGAAGAGAAAAAGAACTGTTTGGAGTGCAATAGAGTGGGGACGAGGAGGTATTCAAGACAACCCCTCCTTTCTCGAAGCAACAACTGAATCGAATTCCAGGATTTTCACAGGATATCCGGCGATTAAATTAATGTTTTCCTTTGTGGATTATCTCACTATTATATTCCATGAATCTCATCCGTTTGGCCCACCGATCTCTTTATCATTTTCCTGTCGCCTTAGCCTCCTCCTTTGTTCCCCATTCGCCTTATTTCTTTTCCACTCGTCAGCAGACTGGGAAATGATGCGAGATCCGAAACAGTACCAAGTCTCCTCCTTTTCTTTTCCTCTTTACACCGATCATGAGTGTCAATCCTTTTCCACCGATTCTTGGAGAAGCTCCGTTTTTGCCCTTCTTCCTCGAGTGTTAGGCGCCAAACCAGCATCAGAAGACCAAATTAGCAGCTGAGAAATATTCTCCGACTTCATCCACCGTGCTCAAATTCAAAATGAGGCCTTTTAGCTCGTCGTCATCCAGCAACAGCATTTACCGAGTCTCAGGGTTCCAAGAGCTACCTTCGTTCGGCGCCGATCGAACGCGAATCAGTGGCCGTCATCCGGTGATCGAGTGGCAATCAGAGTGGAGGGAGAGGGAGAATCCGAACGAGCGTTTCCCGTCCGTACACCGCCGCCCATTAATGGCGGGGAGGGAAACGACCTCTCTCTGTGGGATCGACAGCGAGGGGTTCGTAGGCCTTTTTGTCTCGGCTATTAGGGTTATTAGGGTTTTTGCCCACCGGAAAGCAGGAAAAAAAGGTCAGAAAGAAAACAAAGCCATCGCTGTCCGAAAGATTTCCGACGACTATTGACGATCGCACGCTTTTAAGAGAGATCGAACCGGTCTTAAATTACTGAACTATCCCACCCCAATGGCCTCCTTCGATGCAGTATCTCCTTGATTGAAGGGTAGTGTTGTCATTTAAAACTCCAATATCCTTTTCTTTGGGGGATTATTGTCGAGCGCCGCTCACCTGCATTAGACCAAACGGTTGGCCACTGACGACTGCCTTCTTGTGGGACCGTCTTCTTTGTCCAATGGAACAGCGTGGTTCCGCAGTCTGGTGATTCGGCCGAGACAGGTACGTGGTGCCCAACTCGTGTACCTCGCTTCAGCGCAAGCATAATGACCGATATGCCCAGATAACTTCTCTCAATTACTAAAACACCCCCTACAGCCTCTTCCCTTCGGAGGGTATTCTTGTCATTTAGCTTTTCTTGAGAGGAAGTGGAGCTTGCACCAAAAGCTTTTACTTGGATGCGTGCGGGTCCCACGTGGGACGAACGACACCCACCAATCGGACTCAATATTTCCCCGTCGGTGCTTTCCCGACCTTTATGCGCCTTTTTCTGTCCTGTAAAATGACAATTACGTCCCTATGTGACGTGAAGCGACGTTCAGCAGAATGGTAATAATGAGAAGCAACGATGAGCAAAATAGTCCTGATGATGGGGATATGGGGATTTTCCCCTGTCTGCTCACTCGCAAGTGTACTCAAACACACATCGTGGTCCAGCACCTGCTCATGTACGGCTAGTATCCTTCTAAGGCTGCTATTCTTTACTTCATACGAATTTTTGTTGAGTATAATTGTCGTCACATATATTATCCATTCTTTTTTATTTCCTATATGTTTATATTTTTGTTGTTTTGCTCCCCAAAAAAAAAGAAGGGGAAATTATGCAGGCAAGAAACATATGATATGGAATATAATTAGTTCTTATATCCAAACAGTCACATGCTTAAAACATGATAGCAGCCTCACATCCACAAGCAATCCCACAGGCTTATTTCGTAGGTAGAATATTATTATTCCTTCATATCTTGTGAGCATGCATCACACTGTATCTTGATATAAAATGATGAAATGTTAAGGTAGACAAACCTATAGACTAACATATTATACATAATTGCCAACTTGATATAGTTGTAGAACCCAATGTACAGAACTCTGAATGGCTTTCAGTCTGGTATTGAATGATTGGAATGACATATTGTGGAACATACAATAATGTTTGATTTCTCTTTCCAATTATAAGTGGTTGTAGTGCAGCTTACTTCTTGGCATAAGCAAAAAGGAGGAAAGATAAAGTAGGATTACACCTTTGATTCATATCCTTAACAATGGAAGAAAATGAAGTCCCTCTTCTTCTGTAAGACAAGATTTATATCTTCTCGATTACCAAATCAAGGAACATCATATTTTGATTTGTAGTTCTTATTCTTTTTTGTTCCTTCCTTTGTTTTATGCCTTCAGTTTGATGCTTACAGGCAACTGGTGGATCAAATTTGAGAGGCATATTAATGAAAGAACATTATTGTCTCTTTGTCTCAACCCAGAATCATGGAGAAGGGAGATATCTACACAACAAGAACATGCGTCTTGGGGGACAAGAGATCTCCTCACATGGCTGTGATGTTGCCTTTTGTCACAGAGACATCGAGTGCACCATAGAAAAAAATAAAAAGAAAGCTTCCTCCATTGCATACAGACCTGTTCTATGACCTGATCTCCTTGTCAGCGTGCAATCCTCACCGACTACTACTGAGTGCACTCTGAATGGTGCCTGCAGTACACAATGACGGAAACATATGTGGAGCTTGTGATCTCTCTCTCAAGGACTTTTGACCTTCCAAGTCGAACCAACAATCAACATTTGAGGCTTCATGCCAGCTTCTAACTTGTAGACTGGGGAAGAAGAAGAAGTGAGCTTGCATGTGGTGTTTCATTACCTCATCACTCTTCTCATTTAGGACTCGCCTGGTCAAGCTGGTTTGACTGCGGTCTCAAAAGGCTTATCTGAAGTCTTTCTTCTTTGCTTTAATAAGCTTGATGCTGATGGACCAGAAAGCTACAGCCCAGCTTAGCCGAGAGCTTAGATGAGCTGTGTTCTGGTGCTATTCTTATGGTCAAACAGCATGGAAGAGAGGTGACCATGGTTTCGATGGTGATGGGAGCCATTAAACATTGCATCATCGATTAGATCGCAGTACCACACTATTGGATCATGGCAGATTGGTGTTGGGCCGGTCAGCCCGGCCCACCAATGGGATCTTCTCCAATTTCACCATTTATTACAAACTTCCAATTCCTGCTTGTCGGATAGAGAATCAAATCTGCAGGTCGAGTTATTGAGGACGGACCGTCCGATTACTATAAATCTATACAAAGCTTCGAGATACCAGCGATTGGTGTTTCTGTTCTCAAAAGTGGGGCCCTTCGAGGGAATGCTTTCCTCCTGAGGACGCTCGGACACGGGGATTCGGTGATCCAACGGCGGACATCCACTCGACTCGCGTCCGGAGGGGAGAATGAGCGGGGAGCGGACTGGAGGTCCTCAAGATCAGCCGTCCGAGTTTTAACGAACGGCCCTGACGGATCGCGTCTGATGGGCCCCGACGATGCGAGTCCTACCGCGTCAAAGACGCTTACGCTTACGGTCTGTCAGCGGATCATAATGAAATGACATAATTGCCCATATGAAGACGTGGTGTATTTTTACCGTAGAAATACCACGCAGGTGATCGAGCGGTGGCGATTGGGCTCTGCCATGGATCGACGGCAGATCTCACAGAGCTCGTCTTGGACGGCTTTGATTGCCTCTAGGGCCTCCAGAGCACCACTTTCGCGCTGTTCACGGTAGACAGCTGGATAAAAAAATAAAGCGGGAAAAAGTTATAATTTGGCATAATTGTCACAGCATTAAATATATAGTAATTTGGCATAAATTATTATTATTTTATTAAGAAAGGGGCTAATTATTATTATTTTATTAAGAAAGGGGCTAATTATTATTATTTTATTAAGAAAGGGGCTATCTTTTTTTCGTCCTTATACTAAAAAAAAATTATATTGACATTCTTATAGTTACGAAAATAAAACATCTAAGTTTACTTATCTTAACGTCATGAAAAATACGAAAATAAAAATAAAAATATAATTTTAACATTATGGTCGGTGATGACGAACAGTATCAATGGTGATGAATGACAACGTCGCTAGAGGTCACGAATGATTGTTGTGGATAATGCGAGCGATAACGAAAGGTAATGACTAATTTGGATCTGTATTATTGTTGATGTAATTACTAAGCGACCCTTTCGTTGCTTTATATTCGCATTGACGTCGATATAATTTTCGAGCAGTAAAAGGACTGTCGATGTAGATATCGAGTTATTTTACTCTACGTCTGCATCGATTTTGATGCAGTTGCCAAGCAACACCGCTCGATATCTACATTAACATCGACATACATGCAAAGCAACTCTCATTTCTCATCATCGTTCTCATGATCCACAATACCCACATGTAGCTCCCAGCGACACCATAGTCCACTGACATCATTCGTCATCACCAAGTGAAATATTAAAATTATTTTTTTTATTTTTATATTTTATTAATAAAATAAATGATGTCAGAATAAATAGATTTAGATGTTTTATTTTTGTAATTATAGAAATATAAAATAAATTTTTTAAATATAAGAACTCGACTATTAAATGTAGCTTCTGGGATTCTCTGTAATTAGCTAAAGAAAAGTTAATTTATCTTTTTATTATTTTCGAATTGTTATCATAACAAAAATAAAAACGATTTAAATAAGGTGAATTAAGGGGAGTCAATAAAGTCCAGAATAGAATACGTACAGTGAAGCAAAAGCTGTTGCCTGGACGATGGAGCGGTTGAGGAGCTTCAGCTGTGGTGGGCGCGGACGACGTCCTGGTAAACGTAGCGGCGGATCCGGAGGTGTCGGTGGGCACGATGGGGACAGCCGGGCCGGCCGAGGCAGTGCGGGCACATGCGGCGGCCGCAGTCGATGCGGTAGATGTTCTCCTCAGCAACAGCTTTATCCATCGCGGCGGTACGCTTTGTCTTCTCCCTCCCCCTTTCCTCTCCCTCCTCCTCCTCCTCCTCCTCCTCTCGCTCGATGATGCTCGCCTTCTTGTAAACAGTAGAGTATAAGCTCACAAGTCTGAGAACCAGAGAAGAGGTAAGTTTTCATCAACTTTTGTTTGTCCCCCTGTACCAGCATTTCGATTGGTCAATGAATTACCGTACTTGAGAACATTTATATCCACAAAATATTTGCTTTGCAGACAATTTTATTGGACTAATCGAAACAGCTGCTTGGAAAACTGATGCTCGTTCTGTTTCAGTGATCTCCGGCATCGTCAATGGAAGGATGATCGAATGACCTTTTGCAGGTTATGGTCAGTACCTACTGTCCAGGCTCAGTTTGAACTCTTTTCTACGTACAAAACAAGTGCTTGGCATATGGTCCTCCAAAGCGAGATAGGGCTGTGAGCTAGCCTGATCATTGCTCATTACTCCCAGAACATATAATAGCTTGATCAAGCGAGTTGCGACCGGGAGACACTTGAGGTCTCGTGTGGGGCCGTAGTCTGGGCTTGGACTGGATCTCCATCATGGGCTCACTTTGGGCTTTCTAAGAAACGTAAGATGGTGGAGAAGGACAAAGTATTCATCCCAAGTTGTTGGGTTCTTCTCTTAATGCCTAAATTGTTCCTCAAGGTTGGGTTAGGATTCGACTTGTAGGTAGGTGTTGTTTCTAACATTAAATGATATGGCAGTGACTAATATCTACGTATATTTAATCTCCTTAAATCGGATTCGTATATTCTCTAATAATTATATATAAAATAATAAATTGGTATGCAAATCAAGTTGGATGAAATAGTTCGTTCTCAACTCCATCGACAGCTACAGCTAAATTATTGTGCTCACGGGAAGAAGACATAGCTGATTAAAGAGCTTGCGACAGTGTCACCAACCTTCAATTATCAATCATATAATCCACACTGTTAAGGCCTCCAAGTCACACTCCTTAATTCATGCCGGTACACCAGATTCAATTAAATCTCTCTCTCTCTCTCTCTCTCTCTCTCTCTCTCTCTCACACACACACACACACACACACACACACACACAGTCTCTTTCTGTGTTTAGCCAGTCACAGGCATAACCTACATCACCATAAGAAACTTCCAAGCAAGAAAAAGACCACTTACATGAGCAATCCACCAGCAGCCATTACAAGTCCAGCAAGAGGCGACAGAGACAGAAGAACAGATATGATAAGAAAAGCTATGAGTGACTTCGACACAAGTAATCTATCCGACACACACTGTCCGAACCCTCCTTCTACAAGTTTGAACAGCAACAAAGTAACAAACAGCATGTAACAAATAGCTTAATCACAAGAAATGAACGCAAAATAATGCTCGGAGTGCATAAATTGTTTCTCAAGTAGCTTGATAATTATGGCCTGGGAGACATGCCGTCGCCGTCTTCGATGCTCGGTTGGTCTTGGTAGGACGACGCGAGGCTCCTCGACTTCGAGATGGCTTCGATGCGAGCCACCACGTCGGGCATGGAAGGCCGCTTGTCGGGATACTGTGCCGCACAGTCCGTGGCAAGCTGAAGGAGCTGCACCATGTCCTCCTCCACGTTCTGGTACCTCAGAAGCTCCGGGTCGAACACCTCTGCGGTCCATTCCTCTTTCACCACCGACTGCACCCATCTCGGGAGGTCGAAGCCGTCGTCGTTGAGGGCCTGCGAGGGGGCTTTGCCGGTGAGCAGCTCGAGGAGGAGGACGCCGAAGCTGTACACGTCGGCCTTCTGGGAGACCTTTCGGGTGTCGGTGACCTCTGGAGCCCGGTACCCGGCGACGCGGGCGGTGGCAGAGGCTGAACCCACAAGGAGGGCGAGGCCGTGGTCGGACACCCGGGCTTGGTATGACTTGGTGAGGAGGATGTTGGAGGACTTGATGTTGCCATGCGCGGCTGAAGGACCTGTGGAGTGGATGTACTCGATGCCGCGTGCCGCTGCAAGGGCAATGCCCGTTCTTGTTTCCCAGTTGAAAGGTGTTCGACCGGATCCTCTGTTGCCTGCGCATTGGATGGCCTACGTTTAAGCTGAAGCAGAAGAAGAAGAAGAAGAAGAAGACGGATTGTTGATGGAGGGAGGAGGGAGGAAGGGTGGGCATACCGTGGAGGAGGGCAGAGAGGCTCCCCATCGGCATGTACTCGTAGACGAGGAGCTTCTCGTCCTTGCTGAAGTAGTAGGCCATCAGGGGCACCAGGTTGGGGTGGTCTATCGCCCCGATGGCCTCCATCTTCTCCCTGAACTCCGTCTCTTGCAGGTTCACGTCCTTGAGCCGCTTCACCGCCACCGTCATCCCCGTCTCCAGCACCGCCTTGTACGCGGTCCCGAACGTGCCCTTCCCCAGCACCTCCGCCAACGCCCGCAGCAGGTCCTCCAGGTCGAACGGCCTCGTCCCTCCCTCGCCGAAGAACACCAGCTTCTTGCCCCCGGCGGCAGCCGACGCAGCATCCACCGCTGGACCCGCCGCCGCAACGCCGTTCCCGTTCGCTCCACCCTCGCCTAGACTCTTGTCCCTCGGCTCTGCTGCAGCTCCCATCTCCATCTGCTTTCCGCCCGCGGTTGCTGCCTCCGACGACCGCGCTTTCTTTCCCCGGCAGAGAAGGATCAGCACGACGAGCACGATCAGCAACAAGGCCGCGGCGCCGATCGCGATCCCTGCGATCGCGCCGCCGGAGAGCTTCTTCTTTTTGCTGTGGTCGTTCTCCCCCGCGCCGTCGGCATTGCCCGCGGCCGGCCCCTCTGCCGTCGGAGACGGCGAGATCTCGCCGGGGCACCGCCCGAGGGGGCCGCCACAGAGGCCCGTGGCCAGAAACGCGGTAGCCGGCTGGGAGCGGAGCTTGGCGGGAATCGATCCGTTGAGCTGGTTGTAAGACACGTTGAACTGGACCAGGTTGGGAAAGTCGAGGGCCGGGATCTCGCCGGTTAGCCGGTTGTTTTCGAGGTAGAGCGTACCGAGGCGGGAGAGGTTGTTGAGCGCCAACGGGATCCCGCCGGTGAACTTGTTACCGGCTAGGTTGAGGCGGACGAGGTTCTTGAGGGAGGAGACGAAGGGCGGGATCTCGCCGGAGAAGTCGTTGCCCTGGAGGTAAAGGTTCCGGAGCTCGGTGAGGCCGGCGAGCTCCGGAGGGAGAGGTCCGGAGAGCGCGTTGAACCGAAGGCTGAGGGTGTGGAGGGCGGTAAGGTTGCCGAGGGCGGCGGGGATCTGCCCGATGAGGCCGGCGCCAGGTAGGCGGAGCTCGTCGACGCGGCCGGACTCGCAAGCGACACCCTGCCAGGAACACAGCGCGCCAGGGGCGGAGGAGTTCCACGTCGGCAGCGCCGACCGGCCGACGGCTTCGCGGAAGGCGAGTAGAGCCGCGGCGTCAGCCGCCAGATCCGGGGCCCCGCCGGGGAGGCAAGCCAGCAGCAGGATGGCGCTGGCGAGGAGGCGGAGCCAGACCGGGGGAGGAGCCATGGTGGGGAGGGGGCGGCGACCGTACTCACCGTAACGACCCACACCGTTACAATGCACAAGAACCTAAAGCGAACACATGGTGGTCACACACCCTCTCTCTCTCTCTCTCTCTTTATGCGCAGGCAGCCTCTCTCTCTCTTTGTTTCTTTTAGTGAAGAAAGAGAACAGGAAAAGCGAGGGAGAAGGGGGAGAGGGGGAGAGGGGAACGCGGAGGAGCAGCGTGGAGTGGGGGTATAAAGCTCTACTTTTCTTTTCGTTTCATTGAATTCTTAACTTTAGTCATACTTGGGTGTGAAGAAAGAGAGGGAGGGATATGGAGATCATAGCGGAAGGCTTTTAGATTAGTAGTTCAACACGTCTTTCATGACCGACTATAATATGACCGGAAACTACGTGCAAAGAAAATGAAACTTCAGTGATTTCACAGGTTGTTTTAATTTTTAATGTAGCTGTTATAAAAAAAGAGGCAGCAGAGTTAAAGATCTTTCGATCTTGGGTTGGCGATGCTTACCTGGTCCGAGTGGGCCCCTAAGCTGGTCCCACCTGATGCTTACCGTCGCCCTTAACGGATGTCGGTGTCCTCCAGCTTCGCTGACATGGAGGGGTGGCGCTGTCACTTCGCGCGCCTTTGTCTTCACGCTAACGGCAGCGAAACGGCGGGTTCGCAAACCGCGAGGAAAACACCGCCCTCGGCTTGCCCGGCGCGGCCGCGTCTCGGTTTAACGAACGACGTCGAGTCAGCCCACCCTTGTGGGTCCCGCCTGACGTTCCAGTCAGCGCACTGGTAATACTGGGGTCAATCAGAACCGGACAAGAGCGCCCTTCCACGGCGTCCGGACTCGTTTGGCCTCGATCGACACTGCCCGTCGGATCGAGCTAGAAACCTCTGACCGTCGGATGGAGCCGAGGCAAAGACGGTGGGAGACAATTTGGACGCGGGAACGACTGGCCGCGATAGGCAGCCAACCGTGACGCGTGCGCTGTTGGGCTGCGGGCCCCCACCGACTCCATGTGGACAGCTGTCAGGGAAATCAAAACTGAGACGGCCACCGATGCTTGGACTCCACCCGCCGCTTTGCCTTCTTCCTTTCTCGATTTCCGTCGTCGATATAAAGATACGCACGTACAACTTTCTTCCATGCAGCCTTGTATAAAGACCGTCACTCCGTCGTCGACTTCCTTTTCCCCTCCTCTGACGTCGATCATGAACAGGTATACTTTTTGAAAGAAGAGGACAACCCAAGTTAAGAATCTGATCTCTACACTTTCGGTGATGCAAGTCTTGGCCTCCTCATACTTAGTAGATTGGGATATTTCCTTTTGGTACATGTTAGATTTTTGCAATTGCTACTAAAACACTTGCTATTTTTATTCCCTGACAGCCACTGGGTTTCGGCAGCAAGTAATACGTCGCTGTAGACTGCAGTTGTTGGTGGATTTTCTTGATGCGCATGGAGTCATGTTTTAGACGCAAAGCTGAAATCATGTGTGTCATGCATGATTGAAAGCTCTCTATGCATGCCCCATGTATTACACTGAGTAAATGCACGGTCATATCAAAGATTGTATGGTTTGTTGATGGAAGTAGTTGTCATGAGTCACGACTTGATGCTAATGAGCTGATTCATTGCACAATGCACATGGATAAGAAAAAGAATAAGGTATGAATTAGAATTAGGTATGCTGGTTCGCAACTATGATGTTGCCAGTAGGTAACATGAGAGATCCACATGAACAAGAAGTATATTTATATACGAACAAAGTTGATGTTGTATTGACTTACATCTCACTGGCCTAAAGCTGGATGACTCTGACCCAAATAATTCCTAGCTCACCTGCCACAGAAAAAAAAAAAAAAAAAAACTTGGAACATGAACCACAAAAAATGAGTTTATTTCACAAGGTTTAATGATTGAAATGGATGTGGACTAGCTGGATGAGAACACAGACAGGTTCCTACAGTAACAGGCACATACATGCGACCACTGGAAGACCCAATGCACACAATAATAGATGATGCTGAATCCATTTTTGCCAGATCGAGCAACACCAAGCAGCAGCATGGAAATAGGTCACCAAGTGATTTTGTAACACAAGTAAATAAATATATAGAAGAAGACTATTAGAGAATCCACAAATCTATCAACCTTAGAATGTCATCTATTTGAACAAGCGGACAAGTTAAACCATGGCTTCTTCATTAATGCTCATGTATCCTACCGTACTATCTGGATTACACTAATCTTCATGGTCTCAAGAAACTTCATATTTGAGATATTTTTTTTCCTTATGAAACTACATGTGATTTAAAGATTATTTTTAACTAAAAGAATAGATGAAAACAATTTCTCTGTTTGTAAAGATAAGACTGCAGACATTGAAATAGATCTCTATCATTAGATGCTAGGGACAACTCGACCCAGAGCTCTGGTCCAAAGGTGAGGGTCCCGACCTAGTTCAGGTACCGACGAAAACATTGCAGAGAGTTCAGTCGATGCAAGAACAACCACTTCAATCCCAGAAGAGACATAAATTGGTACATCATGGTTCTTAATAAAGCTGAGAAGTCAAGCCTGCATCCGGAATCCAATGTAAAGTCATGGAACAGATAACATTATGTATTTTTGTTACCTGTTAAACTCTTTTTTTCCAACGTAGTAAAAACTCCTGCATAAACTTGCATCGAAGATACGAGAAAGGGAATAACTGAGAAGCTCGATATGTGAGTTCAACCATCTCTGCCACAGACCAAGCTTTTAAAAGCTGATAACTGTGACCAAGCTCAAAAAGTCTCAAATAAAAAGTTAGCATGGTCCAGGAGACAAAAGAAAAGCCTGCCATCTAAATCTAACACTCTGTAAAGGACCTCGATCATCTTTGTCGTTTGGACTACAGCTGCTGAACGGCAGTGGCCAATTCCAAGTTACTGAAAGGTTGGTATGTCAGAGAAAACACAAGAACATGCCGCTATTCTTGTTGTCCCTGCGAAATATAATACCAGATCTTACAGGCTTCACTAATTTAATTAGTGTGGTGACTCATCTAAAGTTGTGCAGTCAACTTAGAAAGGGACATAGAACCAGTCATGAAGTGCAATGTATTTGCAACGAGACCTCATGATATTAGCTAATTTGGCCTCTTTGATCCCTCAAATTTCATAGAGGTTGACAATATCTCCTATGCGTGTCAGAATCAGGAAATTTCACTCTCATGAATCATATTGCAGCAGACGAGACAAGGCAATGCAGCGCACAGTTTCCCTTGTCAATCATAGACAAACTACACCATTTCACCACCCACAAAAGAAGTTGTTTGAGCTTCTTCTTTTTCTTGGCAAGCTCCTCTCATGTTGGTGCAATTTGCTCTAGGATCTCAATTGTCCTGGGGAGCACCGAAACCACATAAGATCAACGTAGCAAGAAGTCATCAAGAGAAAATTGGGCAAAGAGAGGATTTTGATGAGAGCCATCGGGTGATGGACCAAGCAATGACGAGGAAGGTGAGTTGAAACTTCGCCATGGGTGTTGGGGCAGGTAAAACAATAAGAATACCATCATTTTGTTGCCCATTGATGGCTTGTTTGGGCTGTTGTGTTAATCCACCGTAGAAAATGTTCTCTGACCTGGTGGGTGAGTTCTAGAATGTAAGTAATAGATAAAAAAAGATTAAAAGGGATGACAAATGGGCTAATTATAAATTATCTGTTATAGTTAGTTACTTTGAGCTGAAATATCTATGTCTATTAATTATAACATCGTCGATTTTATCGATGAAAATAAAAAATAAAAAAATAATTTTAAATTTGTGATAATGGATAATGTCAATGGTGATGGATGATGTCGGTGGTGATAAATGACAGTACTATTAGAGGGTCATGGGTGATTGTTGTGGACAACAAGAGGTGAGGGTCACCCAGCAACTATGTTGACACCGACATAAATGTAGAGCGACCTTTACCTCTCGCCATCACTCTCCTTATCTACAACAGTCACTGACAGCCTTCAATGGTACCATTGTCTGTCACTATCGATGTCGTCCGTCAACATCAACTGAAACGTTAAAATAATTTTTTTTCTTTTATTTTCATGTTTTCGTTAGTAAACTGACGATGTTAGTATAAATGGACTTAAATATTTTATTTTTGTAACTATAAAAATATTAATATAACCTTTTAAAGTATAAATATTAGAATACTAAAGTAGCTAATAACTAGCTAGATAGGATTAATAATCAAGCCTATCCGACCTATATATATATGAACTTGATTTCAGCATATTACTGAGGCTAATGAGCAGCAATTCTAAAAGAAAATTCTTAGAGAACAGCAGCATGCTAGCATGTGTGGTCTCATTAGTGAAACAAGAAAAGCAAAGAATTCTCAAGAATTCACTTTATCCAGAAAGCATCGCTCGTGAGTTTTGAGATCATAAGGTATTGCCCTAAGTCTATTTCAAGGTTCAATCGAGAACAGATCAAAAGAGGCAGGAAGCAAGAAAATCTCATCGCATATGCATTTCGTCACCAAATTTACGTTTGTAGGTATCAGCAAATTGGGGGATCTCCCCCATCGTACGTATGCTGTATATTGCAGATTCACATGTAGTTTCATCCCCATCGCATGATATTCCTCCTGCCTTACTGGTCACTGAATCCCAACTATTGGCTATGATATTGAATCGATTCTTGCATTTATGCTCTATCTGGCTGCTAAAATCCAATCATGTGGAGAAACTCCCACACCCCTCGCAACCAATGCATCAAAAGAGCGGGATCGAAATACGGTTCTTGGACAATAAGAAGACGCAACAGAACAAAGAACGATTCCTCGAAGCTTGGGAGGTCGAGGTTACCTTTAAGCCCGCGAGGTTCCTTTGGGCACTCTCGTTCGGCGTCGCGTATCGATCCGCCGCCTTAGCCCCGATCGAGGCCGCTCGATCTCGAACGAAGAAGCACTAGGACGCAGGGGAAGTCCAGTTCCACCGCCGGCGGATCGGAGTCTGGGATGAGAAGGATGGGTGTCCGGGAGGAGAAGAGCACCACAGGAGGCGGCATAGCCGGGAAAAGAACAAACACGTTCTAATTCTATTTGCCTCATATATTTAAGTATACCGTTTGGATTCCTCCCGATGTTATAATTCTTTATTAATCTCGTTATCATCCCAACGCTTCTATAAATGATTAATATTAATTATTTTAAGTTTAAAATACATAAAATATGGACAACTAATAACAATTATAACCTTAGAGATATATGTTAAATATATATACGAAAATGAAAACATATATTCGATTTTGCCAAATAACAAGGTTAAGGAAAACACATGATCATAAACGTCAACACAGCTCAATCATCCACATGAAATCATAATTTTTATTTTTATCAAAGGGTAAGTAGCGAAGAAGATATCATGACCTTGATATCGACCAAACATGTTTATAAGTGCATAAGTTGCTTGAATAGCGGGCATATAACTCTTTAAAATATATATAAACAAATGGACAAAACAATTTCATTACATGTTCATCCTCCAATAAGCTTACATTATCTAAGGCAACAGTAAAGTACCAAATGAGCTTTTAGGATCGTTCGACACAAGTAATATTGCATAGTCCACGACCAGGAAATAAAAGCTTTTATTGGTTACATAATTGCAAGGCATTGTTATGCACAAAAGCATAACTAATACTTACAATATAGTTTATTTACTCGGCAACCTCCTCACCCAAACTCCCACAAGAAGCAAACAGTCCCCCTCACATGCTTCATATGCCAATTAACATCATCTTAGATGATTTTTCGCCCTCTCACAAAGGCTCAAAGGATAGCACACCTTTGAGCTAGATCTTTCTGTTCCATCCTCTGATCGTCGCTTCCTAAAATGTCCACCAGCATGTAAATCTTATAAAACCACAAGAAGATAATACAATATGTAAGTTGGGTGCAATATTTTGACAAGCAGTATACCTTCTGGAGGCTGGTGGAGCTTCCGGTTCTGGGGAGCTGACATCTCTTTCTTTAAGGTCAGTAGAATGTCCTCCATGGTGTATTCTCTCTGCCAGTTTGTAAGCATCGGAAATAGGCCAGGTTCAACCTGAATATATTTGGACAATAATACTAATAGGATCAACATCATGTTATCTTTCAGTAATACAAATAATTAATTAACAGCTAGTAAATACCATTCCGGTTTCCTGGTTGACGCATGTCATGTTTATCCGTGTCTGAAACCGGACAGCAGGGGGTTTGTCAGGATAGTCTTTGTCACAGAACAGTTTCAACTGATATATCCGCCCTTCATGAACAGTCTGAAATAGAATAAGCCAAAATCTTTCCACTATTTAGTACAGTAATAGCAAGCATGTGGCAGGATTATATATAAACAGTGACATCAGAACATACATTCTGAGGACCTATAATGGTTCCAGTCCAAGAACACATATAAATATCATCAGCATCATCCATTCCATAGCTGACAGTACCATCACCGATGCCCTTCTCTCCCCTTTCAAGCTCTTCCAGCAATCTGAAGTTCCTTGGAACTGCAGAGAAACAAGTACAAAAGTCTAGCTCCAATTTGAAATTTAAACTCCCAACAGTTTGGCTTTCATCAATCTTTCACCAATGTAAAATGGCAAACATGATGATCATGCTCACAATGATGTCACTACTTATAAGCATTTTGTACTTAATCAACCAACGGCGTTTCCTATTTACATCAACTTATTATAATATAATTCATCCAACCTAATAGAAAACGTAAAAGATATGTCTGACTTTACACATGAAAGGAGAGGACATAAAAAGCCTTGAAGGTATTCATTGGACCTAATTCTAAGTTAATGAGATATATCCTTGTGGAAATTTATAGCACAGAAACTAGACATGCACTAGTATTTGATCTCTAACTTCTGGGAATGTCCGAAATTGATGCATATCATAATGGCATACTAGTATTTGTCCCAAGACATAATTAATGATAAATATAATATTTTCTGAGATGGGTATTCTTTTGCACCTTTTTATCTTCACGATTAATCTTTTTAGTCTAATAATTTTGGCCATTTAGTCACAAATGCTCAAAAACTATTTTCAAATTCCACACCTTACTCTGGGGGTCTATTTGGATGGAGAGAAGTGGAGAGAAGAGAAGTGGATTATCCTGTTCAGTTGCAATTAGTAGGAGAGTAGCATAGAGAAGTGGAGTGAATCCAATTATCACTGAAGGCCATTTGATTCTCTCCAAAATTGGAAAATTTTGAAGAAAATCAGAGAGAGAGAGAGAGAGAGAGAGAGAGAGAGAGAGAGAGAGCATACAAATATGATTTACTTAGTTGCCCTTACATGATAAGAAAGATATTTTCAAAGACCAAACAACAACAGCAAATTTCTATACTACACATTGAAACTTCCCTTAAAACTCATTTACCAAACTAACAAGTGAAGATGGTATTCCTTTCCTCTTTCACTCTCCTCTATATTTAACATAGGAAAAGAAAAAAACAAGATTATCTTCTTTTCTCTCCAATATGCTTATTACAAATGGAAGAAAAGATTCTCCATTATCTATAGTAGCAATGAGGAGAAAACATATTGCACAAGCAACTGTTATGCAACTACCGGCAACAAATCCAGTGGCATTCTAGTAGCCTAATGTAGATATAGGAAATAGATAATCAAAAGTAAAAGCACCATTACAAAATTGCCTTGACAACAACATATTCGTCTTACTTCTTCGACAGTAACATGTTCCTCTTACTTCAATCCTTGTTCTATCATGGTAACACAAAGCTAGCACCAACAATTACATACTTGGCTTCAATCCTGGTTAACTACCGAACCACAAAGTCAGCTTACCTTCTTAGCTCATGCGCACAAGTCCAATATTTGGATTAGGCAGAAACGAAAGAGATATGTTGATATCAATGATGGAAAATTTCTCAGGCAGAACTCTTTAAAAGCTCCTCTTTTCACCTTTTTTATTAACAGAGTCTCTTGTACATACCCACTTCATTCATTCTTTTCATGCCAGACACAATAGAACATCTTCTTCTCACAACTTTAATATGAAAGCTAGCCTTTTGAATTTCTTCTTTCAAAATTTCACATGAACAAGGCTCTTACATTCATTTCATTGGTTCTTGATTAGCGAATTCTACTTTCAGCGCCCCTATAGGTAGAGCCATCTAACCAACCATGTCTAAAACTTGAACTCAAACATCCGTTAGCTCATCAAAATGATCTTTTAACTAGCAATCAGCAAGAAGTCCGCGAGTATCTCGAGTTAAGCATCAAACCCCCCTTGAAAATTCAGAAAACCCCAACCCAATATTACCAACCATGTCGAAACATACAATTCCACAAAATCCAACCCCAAGAACCCAAGAAATCAAGCAAAACAAGCAGAACTTGCCAATAAAGGTGAGGACAAATAAGAAAGCAACGGCGGCGACAGAGATCGTACCAACAACCCGTGATTCCTCGGAGTCCATCGTCGAGCGGGGAGGGCGGCCTCAAAACTCAAGCTATTTCGCGTGCGCGATGAGGGGAACGGGGCAAGAAAGGGGGTTTTGCGGGAAGTGGAAACGAAGTGTTAGCGGGTAACCGCTCGCCGCGGGTTCAGGGATTCGAACCTCCTTCCTCGCCAAGAAAACCGCGGCGCACGGCCGCTTTGGGATGGGAAGCAGAAAGCAATCCACACGACTTCGACTCTTCTCCTCCTCCTCTTCCTCCTCCTCAATTCGCCACCACCGGACTGGGAGAGCAGGTGACAGAAAACAAAGCGAACCAAAAGAAGCGATGCGAAAGGTAAAGTGAGCGTCCGCGTAAAGAACAGAAGAGAGCGAGAAGGTTGTGCGTGCGAAACGACGAGGATAAATAGACCAAAAGAAAATAAAAATCTCGACCAATCCTACCCGTCCCGTGGTTACCCCAGTTGCAATTGGATCGAAAGTGGTCCCTCTTTGGGGTCCACAAGGACTCTTCGCCACCTCTCGAAAAACAGGTATGCAAGAAGGTAAATAGTCGCTCTGGTTCAGAAATCAATCAAAGAATAGGGCGAGTGAGAGAATACGTGTGCCAGAAACATTGTTCTGCTTAAGACATAATTCTTACACCGGTTTCTAGGTTACGATGTGACCCAGAATCTTGATTGGTGAAGGACGTGGCATCACAAGTGGATCCCACTTTCCCAAATGCCGGTACTTTCTTGGGTATTGAAAGGCCGTATAAGGTAGCGGGTTTTCCTAGGGGCGCATGCTGTTCACGGCGTGTATTCTGCATCGAGATTCGGAATTCCATCACCGGTTCGACGGTACATCACTACTTACCAATATAAAGGTTGCATTTAATTATGTTGATTGCTCAACGTAATAATACATTGCATTAGACTCCGTACAGAATTAGAAATAGTATGACATACATAGAGTACGTAACACTGGAACACGATAGTTTCGGTGACAGTGATCGACGGACGGCGGGAGATCATCGGCCGTCGACAAGGCCGTTGACGAGAGCGAGGGCGTTGCTGGTGTACTTCTTCACCTTTCCAACCCGGCGGCATACGTCGGCCTCGACCGAACTCGTGCCGCCGCTGCCCACGTTCCGGAAGCCGTCGGAGCAGGTGCCTTCGTAGGTCAGGGCGGCGCTCATCCACGTCTGCGCGCTGGACACCCGCCACGCCACCTCCGGCTCCTCCACGGACTCCAGCTCCCGCAGCTCCGTGGCGGTCCTGCCCACGTGGTCGGCCGCGTCTCCCAGCTCCTCCGCGCAGTCCCTCAGCGCCGCTGCCACGTGTCCGGCGCCACTGGCGCGACGCAGGGCGGAGACGTGGGAGCATAGGGCACGGAGGCGGGCGAGGGTGACGTTGGTGGCCACGCGGGCGAGCTTCAGGGGGCTGTGCTGGACGGCGGCCGCGTAGCCGGAGAGCGACGTGTAGCAGAGGTCCGGGTACCGGGTGCCGCCGCACCGGGCGCGGATGAACTCCGTCGTGTTCTCGTCAGGGCTTGTCGGCGTCATCGGTACCGACGTGCACGTGACGAAGGCGAGGAGGAAGAAGAAGGACGACATGAGGACCGTCCTCGGAAGCATGTCTCGATGCCAGCGTAGAAGAACGCTTGGTGGCTTGCGGTGGCTGATGGATCATGAAGAGGCCGAGGGATTTAAATGCCAGTATTCGGTGCGGGAATTATTACTTCGCGACGGTAGCTTCTCACAGAGATTACGGGGAATGCGCACAACGTAGACCGACCACTTCTATGGCGTGTTACCAATACATGCAAGAGAACGTAAACAAGGAACTGGTATCAGAAGACACGCTTGATGCATGGGGAAAGCTGCTGCAAGAAGAAACCTAATGCAAATGAGTTCAACGCAAGGAGATGCTTCAATGACGGCAAAGGGAGGAGACAAAGTTCCTGGAAGGGAGGGAGGAGATATGGATACAAAGTTTCTGCCCTGTTCATGGGCCTACCTAATCAACTGCAGCTATAGATCGTCCATCCACATGATAATGAGCAGAATAAGTTAGGTTGGTTTCGTCGATCCAATCATAGACCCATTCGAGGGATGCCCTCCATGCTTTTCTCGATCCTTGAAAGACGAAGAAAGAAGGAATACCAGAGGGGCATTATCCTTGCCTGGTTTGAAATGTATCGTCGTCTTACTTCCACGAGATTGGGGCTTCGGAGCCAACTTTGGAAGACAAATAAAGGAGTATCATATTGTGGTGCAACTTTAATGAGTTGAGACTGAATAAATGAGAAAATAAACTTGTAGTAAAGTAGAGATAAAGATTCGTTGTCCCTTTTCTGTAAGAGGGGAGGCTCTTATGCCATCTCTAATAGGCTTTTTTCATCTTAATGGGATTGAAGGGAAGAATCTGATGTGGAGGGATCAGAAGAATTTTGCATGCTCGGGAGGAAGGGGAAAGAGGTGTGTCCTTTTGTTCTCATAAATGGATGTAATTGTAGCTGATATATCAAATGGATCACGACGTGAGACGAGACATGATCTTGACAAATCATACGGTACCAAGAGACGTCTCATCATAATCATAATATAGGATTGCTATAGTGACATATTGATATTGTTTTATCGGTGCTTTGGTGTTAAAACCACAATGATAGCCCAATGTGCTCGGTTAGTGATACTTATCGAGACTCCATGACATATAATGTCTAAAGGAGTTATGATGTCGAAATGGTGATACTATGTTGAGGGAACCGAGGTGAAAATATACTAATATTTTTTATTCTTAAATATATTTTAAAAAACCTACTTAATATAAATCAAGTAATTGATCATTTTATGGAAAGAAGTATATGACGTCCGAGACGATTCAGACTCGTGTACGTAGGATTGTCCGAGATGTCTTCGAGATGGAAACGTTAGCTCCTGAGGTATCATATGCATGAAGACCAAGGTTGGGAGAGGTTTCCCGATCCGATCCCTCTGATGCCCAAATTAGTAACATGATATTAGGTGAGTGTAGACGCGAGTGGTCAAAAATTAATATTGAAGATTAGTTTTTAAATCTACTCATAAAAGGACAGAATAATTCATGAAATATTCTACGAAGAGACAACCTCTAATATCCTCCAACAATCTTCCCATGATCTTTTATCCACGTGAGCGGCAAGGTGGGAACAACTCATTATCCATATGGGTAGATAAGCGAAGGGTGACTTTTGTCTTCCCCTTCCATCCTGGACGCAATGTGGAGACCATGTGTTAGGTGACGTCTAGCTGACGATGCTCTCCCTATCATTTGTGTCCCCTCCCCCCAAAAACGTGTTTCGGGGGTTATCACAATAGAGATCCGAAGTGCAATGTATAGCTCATTCGACACATTAAGCTACACCTTATTAATTGTTCTTCAACTCTACACATTAGATAGACACTGATGGGATTGGGGGGCACCCGAGCTGTGCTTCAAATAAATAACCTTTGTCTCTAGGTAATGAGTCGCTCCTTGTTGGCAGACCCTCATCAATATTAGATCAATCATTCCCAATGTGAATTCGACTCTCCTTCGGGCATGAAGGTCTACAATGAAGAGATCGATTTTCTAACTTTGTGGCTCGACGGTAGTGACAAGGGAGAGTTAGGTTTCTCAACTTTCATACCTTGGGCGTAGGAGGGGGTTGAGTTTTCCAAGCTCCTTGATTTAGTGAGGACTATAAGAGAGAGGCGCAAGAACTGTTGGTAGCAATCCATTGACTTACCCTTTCTATCGTCAAGGGACTTACATTGAGCAAAGAAGAGGGTCAGGTTTTTCAACTTCTCTGACTCGGTAAGGACCGCAAACGAGGGGTGCAAGTGTTTTTGGTGGTGATCCATCACCAAGAGACCCACCTTGACTAGAGGTAGCCCATCTCCATCCAACCTGGTTAGGTTTCTCAACTTCCACATCTTAGGCAAAGGACATGGTTGGGTTTCTCGACCATATGAGAGGGGTGCAAGGCAATGGTCCATTATTGACCTACTCTTCTTCTTCTGCTTGTTGTCAAGGCAAGCTTCGAGAGGAGTTAAGGCAGGTTGCAAGTGATGTGGTAGTAGACTTCTTATGTACTCAACCCTAAGGGAGCCAGGCAACGAGTCCATAGCAAGAATACTACAAATTCCCCGTAGCTGACCTACCCCTCTTTTTATGTTTGTTGATGTGAGCTATGAGAGGAGCTAATGCAAGTTGTAGGCAATGTCGAAGTAGGATCCTCCTCTACTTATCGTTGAGGGAACCAAATCGTGTAGTGGGTCCACAACAAGGATGCTACAAAGTTCCCCCCATCGTCGACCTACCCCTCTTCTTTTACTTGTCGTAAGATAGGCTGTGAGAGAAGCCGAGGTGGGATGGAGGCGATGTAGAGGTAGTCTCCTCTACTCATTCCTGAGGGACCCATGTCAGACAATAAGTCCACAGCATGGATGCTGTAAAGCCCCCATATCATCGATCAACTCCTCGTATTACCGATGGACTATCACCCCTCAGCCTTTTATCCATGTGGGTGACAAGGGAGTGACAGTTCATAATTACCTATATTAGACCCTTGTCCACATGAGTAAATAAGTGGAGAGTGTCTTTTGTTTTTCTTTTTTTTACCTTGAACACTATGTGGAGGTCACCTGTTGAGTGATGACTGTTGGGAAATCTTATCAAGGTTGTGTCTTTTAACATGGGCAGGGCAGTCCCAAATCTTAACAACCTTAAGATCAGGCTATGACTAGCAAGATTTTCCAACAGTGGTATACCTATGACTAGCAATGACTAGCTTACAATATTCTTCCTATCATTTGTCCCTCCCAAGGTATGCTTCGGGAGCTTTTATAAGAAAGATCTGAAGTGTAGCACCTAGTTCATTCGATATGTTAAGCTTACACATCCTTGATTGTTCTTCAACTTCATGCATTAGGCAATTGTTGACAGTACTAGGGGGTGCCTGACCCGCGTATTGAATTGACGATCTTCGTCTCTTGATAAGGGGTCACTCCTTACCAACATGCCCTCCTTGATAACAAATCAATTCTTGCTAACGTGAACCCAACCCTTTTTTGGGTGTGGAGGTCGGTAATGATGAGGATCGATTTTTTGACCTCCGTAGTTCGACGATAATAAAAATGGAGGGTCAGGTTTCTTGACCTCCCTAGCTTGGTGATGACCATAAGTGAGGGGTACGAGCATTACTAGTGATGATCTATCCATGACTTACTCCTCCCATCATCAAGGGACCCACCTCAAGCGATAGAGGGGGTCAGGTTTCTTAACCTCATTGACTTAATGAGGGCTACAAGTAAGAGGGGCTAGTTCTACTTGACGGTGGTCCATCACTAACTTGCTCCTCTTATCACCGAGGGACCCATATGTTGGGAAAATCTTTGGGGGCGACATCACATGTGCAGCGGAAGAATAAGAAAACAAAATCCTCGATACCCAAAGAGATGTTCGTCGTCGTGCGAAGATTGGTGCGCAAAATCCGCGAAACTGAAAAACTGCGTATAGAGTAGATTGTGTTACATAGGGAGATCGTATATCCCTATTTCCTTACAGATCCTTAGGAGAGGGTGAAGGAGGTCAGGCGTCCTCCTCTCTAGCGGTGATCCATACAGCAGGGCTGCGACGATGCTCCTCAAAACTCCTGGCCTGCTCTGAGGTGGAGAGGGAAGGAGAATAGGAGAGGCAAGCAAAGACTCTAGCCTATGAGGCTCTGAATCCCTCCTATTTATAGAGGTCCCCTGTCAAACCCTAATGGATCTTCGCCTAGTAGGTATTGGATCTGCATCCAATAACCCAAGCCTTTTATATTAGTAGATCTCTATCTAATAATCTCTCATGGGCTCTTATTGGATCTCATTCATGGGATCTAATAATTCAGGGGCTTATTGGATATCCAATAAGACAAGGGCTCCGTCGGATATCTCATATCCGAACCTCTACTCATCACAATGCCTATCATATGTGTGTGACCCTCTAGGCTCAATATCGAGCTAGCTGTGAGTCATACCTGTTATAACTCCTTCTAACTCAGCGAATTATTATCTCTGTAATAATTCACCTAACTCATTGACTACGGACGTACTAGGCCACTACGTCATAGTCCCTAGACGATACAGGGGAATTAAATTCATTGGACCTATCTGTCCTCAATTACCGTGTACATATAATCCCTCATCCATCTAATATCCCAAAGACCGTATATCGAGCATGGTGTTGTTAGACCCATACGGTTTCTACTCGAGTCTCGCTCTAATCGGATTCTCCTAGAGAAATCTTTCTCTCTCAACCCGAATAACCATGGCCAAGGATTTGTCTGAGCAAGAACACATGGGATATTCCTCTCATGATGACGCCGAGAGCGGATGATCCTCTATCGACACTCAATAGCCCTCGTAAGGTCGACTACCACTCCCAATGACTAGTTGTACTAGATCTGGGACAACCAAACCTATAAGTCTGGTATCAAAGAGTGGAGCACTCATACAGGACATCATTGGTGTCTCAAGTCTAAGGACTAGATATACCACTAGGACTACGGAATCACTGTCTGACAATAAGGTATCATCAACCATCCAGCATTCCGTAAGCGGATCAATCAGTGAACTCATTCTCCAATGAGCACTTGTACTATATCCCTAGTGTCCCTACACGAGCAGCTATGAGACCCGCTGCATCCATCATATGGACGAGTATACAACACACCAGTCTGTCCGATTATCACGATGTCCCTCTCGAGTAACCTATGACCGAGATTATTTAGGATATGTGTTTAAAGGTGAATCGATCTCATTTTCGTGATCTCATAACGATCCAATTCTCATTGCACAAATCTATGGACATCACAATATATATATGCATATATGCAATAGTTATAAAGTGATATATGCCAAAATATAATAAGCAAAAAGATTTTGTATCAAGTCACACATGCCATCACTCACGTGATTGACTTGCTGGGCACCTATGACTAGCACCATCTTGGGTGGAGAAGGTCCATTTTTCTCTGACCTAGTCAGGGTTCTCAACTGCCACACCTTGGGCAAAGGTGGGGATCCAATTTCTCAACCTCCATAGTTGGATGAGGACCATAGGTGAGGGGTGCTAGTATTGCTGGCGATTGTCCAATGCTAACCTACCCTTCTTCTTCTACTCGCCATCGAGGTAGGCTACGAAAGGAGCTAAAGTAGGTTACAAGCAGTACGAAGGTAGGCTCCTCCTTTATTCGTCTCTAATGGACCCACATTGGGCCATGGATCCATAGAAGGGATGCTACAAAACCCTTTGTCATCGACCTATCCCTCTTCTTCTACTCATCTTCGAGGTGGGTTGTGAGAAGAGCTGAGGTTGATTGCAAGTGGTGTTAAGGTAGGCTCATCTTTTACTCATCACTAAAGGAACTACATCATGCAACAAGTCTACAACATGGATGCTACGAAGCTCCTCGTCGTTGACTTGCCCTTCTTTTTTCGCTCATCATAAGGTGAGCTATGAGATGAGCTGAGGTGGGCTCCTCCCTTGCTTATCCTTAGGGAACTCACATTAGGCAACGAGTCTAAATATGGATGCTACAAAGCCCACCTTTATCGGCTTGCCTATCTTATCATCGAGGGACCTACCTCGAGTGGAGGGAGGCTGTCTCTACCAAAGGTGCCAGCATCTCTTTTTCTTTTCAAGAGCCTCTAAGTTGATGGGTTACGTTGGGCAATGGTTTACCCAGCTCAAGTAAAGGAGGGGTCGGAGCTCAACCTCCCTACTTCGAGCGTTCTTGTCCTTTTGTCTCTTATCATGGCGGATTTACTCAACCTATATCCTGAATCACATGCCTTTGATACATCTCGCCTTGTGTCTCCCATAGTAGCATATTTCTTGTTATGTTGATCAAATTTTTTTTAATTATATACCTCGATTATATTTGATCTTATGACTCTTATCGTGGTTGGTTTCTTATTATGTGGGTCGAGTTTTTTCGATTCATGCATTTTAGACACATTTGGTCTTATGACTCCCACTATAGTTGGTTTTTTTTATGTTGGTCAAATTTTACCCACTCACACAACTCACGTGTCTCAGGTACATTTTGTCTTGTGCGTTTTACCGTGGCTGATTTTTTCTTACATGGGTCAGATTTTTTTAACTCATGTGCCTCTAGCATATTATGTCTTGTATCTCTTATCATGGTAGGCTTCTTCTTAAGGGGGTCGGGTTTTTCTGACTTATGTTTCTTAGGCATTCTATCTTATGCCTCCCATTGTGACGAGTTTCTTCTTATACGAGTTTGATTTTTTTTTTACTCATATATTTCAGACATATTTTATCTTGTGCCTTAGACATATTTTATCTTATGTCTCTTATCATGGGTCTCTCTTATACTTTTCGAGATAATCTTATTACATGGGTCAAGTTTTTCTGATTTATATGCCTTGGACATATTTTGCCTAGTGCCTCCCACCATTACAAGTTTCTTTTATGAATTTTGAGATGGCCTTCGAATATCAATCACTTTTATGATTTATAAGGTGGTCTTCGTACATCAATCACTTTTGTGTTTTATGAGATACTCCATTGTCTTTAACTTATAACATATCCATTATGTCACGACCCTTCTTGACCCTGTACAGGATGCCAACTCCATTATTCATCAATAGTCCCTCACGATCGATAATCTCTTTGAGAAAGTCGAGGGATTGAAGAGAAAGAGGGAAGACGGTGCTTGTCACTAAGATAGTGGCTCGAGGAGCCAAGAAGGCGAGGCAACTAGAAGAGGCCAAGTAATGCCTCACTAATTACGTTGAATAGTTGAGGGTGGTCTAGAGCAATAACTGAAATGTGCAGAATTAGCTACTTCTACTTACCCAATAGTTGGGTTTAATGAGGGCATACAACTCTGAGCTCATCGAATAAGTTATCACGACTAATGAGCAAGTCATGAGCATGCCTGAACATATGTAGGGTTTGAAGGAGGCACTAGAGGCTAAGAGAACCATGATACCAAGGTTTTAGGAGGAGGTGATCATCAACAACAAAGTCTCCTGTTGATTCCAGGAAGGGCCTGCAGAGATTAGGGATTCGCCTCGTGCTAGTATTGGTACTACGCTACTGTAGCTCATTTTAAGGTGAGGTATCCCAAGGTAGAGATTGAAGAAGATCCATTCACTAAATGCCCCCAAGATCAACATGTTTCCATGGCTACTGAAGTTAGGGTTTATAATCTATTCACTGATTTCGGGTTTCCTTGAAACAATTGGGTTTTAGTGGTAAAATGCACCTCGGAATCAGATAAATCTTGATTTCTTGACAAGAATGTGTTGCGTGTTTGATGCTATAAAGAACAATGTTTTTTGTCGTATTCAAGAACGAAGATGTTAGATGAGAATCAGTGTGATCGATGGACATGGGCAAGTAAGTGCTCATAGAGGAAGGGAAGTTCCTTTGGGAATGTTAAGAATGGAAACATATCCGATAATGACCTTATGATGATGTGGTGCACATCCTCTTCTCCGATTGGTGGTAGAGCAACACAAGCCTTAGTGAAAAAGTTCCTTGCTAGACATTTCAAGAAATCAGTTAACCTTCTTGATCACCTCTTATATTTGGTTTTTTTCTAGTTTCAGTTTCGCACATTCAATTAAATGATAACACATTGTTTAACCGATGTAGTAGACATAGTGGTACTTCTTGCTGCACAGTTGCAGAAGCATCAGGTGCATTTACCAGAGTTGTAAGTTAGATAATCCATTGAACTAAAGAATGTGTAGAAAATCCTTATAAGAAGAACTATTTCCTAAAATTTCATTTCAATTCTAGAGGCAGCATGACTTTTAGTAAAGTAATAAGGATTCTTGCTTTGTATTACTATACTCGTTCTTTCAAGTGCTTCTGACTCTTGTAATCTGTTTTTGTTGTGATGTTATATATATTTTATGATAGTGGCTGTTGTTATGATGGACTTCTCATCTTTTAAACTGTGTTGGTTTGAATAATTCCATAGTTTTGATTGAGGTGCTGAAGTTTTAATAAATTGATGACCTGATTGGGGATCAGATTAATTATTTGCTATCAAAATGTTAGACAGGTTGATATAATTTCAATGGATTTCTCCCAAAAACTTCCCTTCCGTTTGGGGCTTCAATCCATTAAAGCATGCTATTCAGATGCTGTGAGTATGTTTATTTTGTCAACTTGTTACAGTTCCTGATTTTCTGTTCAGATCTGCTTATACTTTTCCTGCCTATGTCCCATGCAGCATGGATTATATTTTGAAATAACCTACACTCATCTTATAGCTGATGCTCATGTTAGGATGCAAATCCTATCAGATGCCAAGGTGAAACTAGTAATTTTTCTTTCTCCGCTTATTTGAGAAATCTAATTTAATTTTGCTTTTATAACAAAATGTCATTTTTTTTCCTAAACTTGAAGCCATCTTTCAGAGAGGGACTCGTTCAGTGTATGCCATTGTTAGTTTTGAAGTACAGTTATTTCCTCTAGACCACTTATTTAGTGTGTGAGAAATATTTAATTTGTGTGAGAATTTGATGTTCTCTCATTAATCTGGTTCGTGTTGAAATATTTGTTGTAAGTTAAAAAAAAGTGATAATCTTGTGTTTTATTTAGTCGAGAATTAATTTTTGAGTTCTTTTGACATATATGGATCTGCTTTGTGTTTTGGTGATTACCGGTTCTTGAGTCCTATAATTATCTTCATGTTTGTCATAAAAAACTCAGATGGTATTAGTTGCTCTTGAGAACTGTCTCTTGTATGCATCCTTCAGTCCGAAGTTATCATATTCAGAACCTTCTTAGAAAAACCTTTCATTTTGTTGTTGTTATAAGTCATTCTTAGTTGTTTGCAGGAAGAGGAAATCATAAAGAAAGATTATCCTATCCTGCTTATCCTTTGCCTTTTAAGAGTTTGTTTAAGCCTATTATTTTCAAGAAGAAACTATTCAAACCAAAAAGAATGAGGAAATTTGTAAGGTAAGACGAGTCCAATAAGTTTTAACGGGCATATTTATTGATATTCCTTCACTATCAGACTTCCATTGTTTTGCATGTCTTCTTTTTATCCTCTAGTTTCTGTTCCCATGTTCTAACTTTTGTCATTGGCTCATATAGCAATTCTCCACTTAGCTAAGTTTGTTTTTTCCTAAATAACCATTATGCTGACAGATTCTCCCACAAAGATCAGTATGCTAAACCTATAATACCTGGTAGTATGCTACAAGAAATAAGGGGCAAAAAATGGAGGCTAGTGGGGTCAAGAGATGTATCTGAACATGCAACAAGTGTTGTGGGCTATTTCAAAGCAACTAGTATGTTGGATTATCCATTTTGCCAATATCTCATGGCTTTGTCAAGTTGATAACCAAAAACATCCATGGCAATTTTTAGTACTCAGGGCATGGTTAGCTGTCTAAAGACTTGAGCAAATTAATGTGTCTTGGGCAATGAACAATGATGATCTTTAGTGAGTAGTTAAAATAAGAAGTACTAAAATGATTTAGAACAAGTTAAATTGTTAAAGCACTGTTAATAAAGATGATCATAAATTTAACCTACCACTGTGTTAGTGTACTCATTTTCTGCCTGTGGTAAAGGTTTCTTGGAAGTATGATCATAAATTGATATGAAAAGAGTATGAGGTGAAGAAGCAATAACTAGAAGTCCTAAAATGAGTAACTGTAACAATGATGTTGCAATTGGTGTTGTTGAATTGGACACTTAATGGTAATTATCCATCAGAGTAGTTGTTAATGGCTACTAGTCCTGACTGCTGAAGTGAATCAGTTTGGAGCAGAAACTGCAGGTATTAGGCTAGCTAACATCTCGTGGATGTTTTTCTATTCCTAAGGTGATGCTTTTCTTGGAGTTCTCTGTGATAGAATCTGCTGTGTGCACCATGAGAGGGAGAAGTACATGAAGAAAGACTATCGTTGAAAACAAAGGCTACTTAAATTTTCTTTTTACAGGAATAGTTATATGATTGTTTCTCCATGCAAATCTATAAAAATTCTACAATTCAGATCACACTGTTAATAATAATAGCTGTCAGTGATGGATGCTTTTGTGTTTACAGTGCCGACCTACAATTCTGTGGTTTGACATGCGGTCCAGCTTTTGTTCGAGGGAATTGGCAGAGAAGACCTCCAAAAGGGAAAAAGTGGGATCACCAGTGATGTCTTACAGAGGAAGAAGCTATATTTTAAGTCTAGTTTATATAAAGCACCATCCAAAATATATCCTCGCTTAGTTCATCCCGGCCGAATCCTTCGAGTTCTACGACTGGTGGCCATGTGGATGGATGTATCGTTGAAGCATCTAACTTGGCTTTTCATGCTTGGTGGTGGGCAAACTTTGGTCTGTAACAGGTCCAAGAACATCCAAAGATGAGTTACACCGAATGCTGCCGCCTTCGAGTCACTTTGTGCCCGGTGGCCCGCCCAAATCATGCAACAACGAACGGGTCGGTACTCGGACGCCCGCCGAATTGGCTCTCTCGGTCTCGCGCCCCCTCGTGCACTGCCCATTGACTGTGGGACCCGCACACCCCTCGCACGAGTCCAGTGGGCTTTCCTCACCGTTAAAATGAGCTTGCTGGTGCTCTCCCTCTCCTCAAGCTCAAGAACCCCAACAATCCCATGTTTCTTTCCTCCTCCTCCTCCTCCACCACCGCCGCCGCCAACTACCCCTTCGGCGAACCCGCCCTCGACCGTCCGGAATTCGGCTCGGCCGTCGGTCCTCATGGCCTCATCACCGACGCCAGTGGTTCCTTCTTCCATTTCCCCTCCTCCATTCCTCCCTATTCGTCCTCTCTTCCCACCGAACATTATCTCCACAGGAGCAGTAGCGCCCGTTCGCTGCCGCTCCGCCGCCACATTCTCGGCCCCCTCAACCAGCTACAGCCGCCATTTTCGTCGTCCCCGACCTCCTCCTTCTGCGACTACCTCGACTTCCACGCCGCCCCGATGAGGCGGGTCGTCAGCACTGGCGATCTCCAGGTGACCAAAAATCTCACCTTTAATCGACCTCGGGTCTTAAAATTCTCATCTTGAATGGCTACTCAGTACTCACGTTCAATCTTGGATCTTTGCTCTTGTTCGACGGCTTCTTGTGGCAGGGGGTCGACGGTGTCCACGAGAATCATAGCCATGAGGGAGGTGTTGCCGGAAGAGTCGGTCGATACAGCGCTGTGGAGAGGAAGGAAAGGATCGAGAGGTATAAGAGCAAGCGCAATCAACGGAACTTCCACAAGAAGATCACCGTATCTACCGATCCTGTTCTCCTTCATCAGCTGTCTTTTTTCGACGGAGTCATCGTACCAACACTTTTGATCTAAATGACTTGGCTCTTCATTCCAGTATGCATGCAGGAAGACATTAGCCGACAGCAGGCCGCGAGTGAGGGGCCGGTTTGCGAGGAACGGTGAGACAGGGACGGAGGCAGAGGTAGAGACGGCGACGGCGGCTACAAACATCTTCGATGGCTATAGCTACGACAACTACGAGCAGAACCAAGGCTGCAGTGTCGGTGGTGGCAATGACGGCGAGTGGTGGAGCCGGTTGCAAGCGGCGCTGGCGACGGACGAGGAAGACGAGTACAGCTACGACGACGATCTCCTCGCCAGCTTTGCCGACGTCTTCTCCATGGACATTCTCTCCTCAAGTCTGGTGAGCAGAGAAAGCACCGAGTAAAGGAGGCCTTATCGAAGATGAAGCAGCAGCAGTGAATTCTTCTTGTACTTGTCTTCTAATGTCTTCCAGTCAAACCTCGTCGCAGCAGCTACAGTTTCTGTCTTCTCGGTTCCATAAATTCTACATATACTCACCGCCTTTTTCTTTTTGAGTTGATGCCATTGCATTAATTCTGTGCATGAGATGCTGCTGAGTCTCTTCTCTTTGACTTTCGAGAAAGGTGGTAATGATTCACAGAGAGCTGAGTGGGAGTCAGCTCTAATCAAAGGACTCAACAGAGACCGATACGGTGAAGATAAAGAAACATTCTTGTCACTGCTTCCACTCATTCTCCCAAACCAAGTAGAATCGATCCTAAAAACCAACCATCACAAACATTACGAAAACAAATATGATTATAATTTATTTAGCTTGTGTTCTTGACTAGTTTGTTTGGCTCCGTGGATTCCTGTCATCATGATGAAAGAGTGGAACACAATGAACAACACACTCTAGTTGACAGATCATAGCGCTTCCAAGGGAGGGCTAAAGCTTCCACAAAGATGACTGTAGCTTTGGTATTTGGAAAGGAGAGATAAAAGAGGAAATGGAGAATGTTTGGTCAAAAAAGCGATAGAAAAAGAGGACACTCACTATTTTTTGGCTGAGATTTTGGAATAAGTTCTCTCACAACATTAGCTTACCTAATGACATGATTTGAGGTGTATTCTTGGTCGCTTTAGTGACAACCCACTCCACTCATCAGCTTAGATATATATAGTAGTAGCACTCTTAATACAACTGCATCAACTGCATCAACTCAGCGACATTGAAGCCTTTGATCCAAGTCTAAAGAAAGCTCCTCACTGTCACCTGATGATGAAGATGTTATTCCATGCACGAGGAGGACAAGAGATCTTTCCGGACGCAGCCTTTGCACATGAGCTTCGAGGACATGCAGATCACATTAATATCTCACAAACACGAGAATCTAAACCTCAGACAGAGGCTGTATGAGCAGGAGGAGGAGGAGGAGGAGGAGGGTAAGCAAGGAAGAAGCCCACTCCGTGTGATTCCTCCACCACTAAGCTGGATTGCAATTGATATCATAATTATACCTCTATGATGAGGATGTGAAAGTACTCTTCTACTTTCTGATGATTAGGTTTTGTGTGCGCATGGCGTTCCAAAGAGCCATGGCCAGCCAACTCCGGTCAATGGAGCCTCACACTCACAGGCAAGTGCTGCAAGTTGTTTACTGAATCTGAACCGAGCTCGAGAAGCATCATGAGGGCCTAAGACAAAATGTATCATAGGAACAGAATGATGGACAAGGTTATTCAATCATGTGTTCCACTTAGCAGCTGGTGGGAGGGGGAATGATGAGTTTGTGGAGTTCAATATATGAGTTGCAGGAGACAATGGAATCTAGAGACATGTAGTGGACTTTCTTTCAAGTCCATTCATCAGTCTTGAGAGCATGCCAAGAGCTGGGAAAGCTACCCTTTGGATGCTCATATTGACTAAGCAACACTCACATACGACTTTGAATCTCCAAGTCTTTGAAGGATGATTGAGACCGGAATACCTCATGATGACCAAGGAAGGCATTTTGAAGAGTGAATTGACGAAATGTCACAGTAACACAATATAAAGCAGTAGTAGAAGAATGCATCATAATAAATAAAGGAATCACGAAATTCTAAAATATAGAGTGAAATAATGGAAGATAATGTGACACTCTCATGCATCTATCTATCTATCTACCCATCGATTGACTAAATGAATCAAATGCATAATCAACAGCCTCAATAAAAAGAACATTATCAAAAGAAAATTATTAATTATAATCACATATTAAACTTTTATTATATTTAGAAATTAATATCCATCATCACAACAACAATCCGTTGTAGTCTAGTTGGTTAGGATACTCGGCTCTCACCCGAGAGACCCGGGTTCGAGTCCCGGCAACGGAATTTTACTTTATATATCAATGAAATGAATTGAGTTATTACTTTCCGAAGCGCAAAACGTTTATGTTTCGTTTTGCTTTTTGTTTTTGTTTTCTGTTTTATTAAGGGAAAACGTTTCAGTAAACCGTGATGGGGAATATACGACGGAGTCCCATTGCCCTTCTCTCCTCTGCCGCGCGACTCCTGTGGGTCCCACGGCGAATTGTCACAATCTCTCTCTCTCTCTCTCTCTCACAAAAACCAGCGATGGCGTTCGGACCCTCCCGCGTACGGAGCCTGCCTTCCCCGCCCGGCGGAGACGACGGCATCATCCGCCTATCGAGATCAGCGGCAGCGCCGCCTCAGCCACCCTGGCCCATCTTCCTCCAAGAAAGCCCCCGCCGCCGCCGAGGACGTAGGAGCGGGGGCTAGATGGCGAGGAGACGGAAAGCCCGCGGGGCGTCGAGGTGCGGCCGTCGGGGGCCGCCCCGACGAGGGCCTCTGTGGGAAGAAGCTCTTGGCGGAGCTCGGAGGTCTTGGGGCACGGGCGGGGATAGGAGAGGGGACGCCGAAGGCTCCTCGGGAACTCAGTAGATCTTCGTGGTGTCGCTTGCGCCAATGCCCGATTCTTGATTCGTCGGCAAGAACTGGTACGCAACATTCTTTGCCCTAGTTTCTGATGTAATCATCGGCAAGAACGGCTACCTCGCCAAAGAATTCATCGGCGAGAACTGGTTCGCGAAATCTTTGCCCTAGTTTCTAATGTAGAAGTCATCTCTCCGTACGATCAAAACTGGGAACAAGGCAACTTCGTGGAAGGGAAAGAGATGGATCTCTCAATTCCAGGTTCTTGATCTCTTGGTTCTTTCTTCGATTTTTGTGGAGGGAAAGAAATGTTCTCTTGATCTTGAAGTTCCTTATCTTGTTTCAGTTTGAAAGGTTTCTTCCGCTCTTTTTGATCAATAGGATTGGGAACTCATGGAGGTTTCCAAGGGAGAAGCCAATCTCACATCATAGTTATCTTTAGATTCCATGAAGTTGCTCTCAACTATGAGCCTAAACCATCCTTAGTCTTCACTAAAAATCTTGATACAAGTCTTGAATGTAACTAATTCCACTAAAATTGAAGCCAAATCGGAACCATCGGCACATTATTACTCTCTGTTACAAGGAATAGAACTACTTACTGTTTTGTACCATTCGAACGGAGCAGGAAATTCTTATTGAAGAGGAAGAACTGTTGATCAAAGTGATGATGAATGGCCTGAAAGTTCTTCTGATGGCGAGGAAAAAGAAAAAAAAAGGAATGGTAAGGGGGCATCGATCTCGCCACAACCCTGAATGCACCGAAAAGAATTGTCATTACTTACGATTATGTTGGAAGATCCATGCTGCAGGTTCTTAATTCCAATAGATTTATTTCCTTATGTGGAGTATCTATCTGAATTATTATGCGGGAAAAAAATAATTAGTTCATTTTATGTTTTTTTTTCCAGATATTTGCATCACACCATTTATTAGATCTGAGAATATAGTACGAAACACGATCAGACATGTGCATTAGAACCAATCATTTGGTCAGCTTTACATCTTGAAACTCTTTGGTAGATATGTGCATTATATTTTGAGGTTATGCTCTAGACACTTTGATCAAACGGTTAGTGACCTGTTAATCATTCCTGTTATTGAAAGGAATAAGATTTGCTGAGAGAAAAGAACCATGAATATAGTTGTGAGGATATGTTGGGAAGAAATTTCATGGGTGCAGGAATCGCTCACTTATTTTATATCTTGAGACCCTCTGAATAGCATAATTTGTAACTAAATTGAGATCGTAGAAATTATATTACATGAATCTCATGCAGGCATTGAGGTTTCTTTTTTTCCGGCATGAATTAGTGTGGGTGTCTTGATTTTATATAAACGTCATCAAAATTTATAGATTCTAAAGTATGTTGAGTGTTTTCGTTTTAATTTTGGATGTACTTGGGTCCCTCAGATATATGATGTAGCCGAATTGGTTCATGAAAACAATGATCTTCAAAGCACATTTTTCAAAACTAAGTTCCACTGTGTGATTCCTGAAAACATGTAGGGTTTTTACGAGAGGAGCTGATGCAGCAATCCAAGGAAAATAAGAGAGGAACTGTGCAGTTGAAGAATTATTACGAGAGCGGTATGCCTTCTTCCTTTTTTGAACATCAATATGACTCTGAACATGTGTTATATCATTTTCTTAAGAGGGATTTATTATTATGGCTTGTCATAGTGTCTCTTGGAAGTTTATCCTCTAGTGTAAATAATTGTTATGAACATGATGCATTGCATTCCTGAATAGCATTGTGGTCATGCTAAAAGCTGCTTAGACTGGTGTCAGATTATTTGGATATTTTTGTCTTGTGACCTCTAATGGGCCCCCTTTCATGATGCATTTTTTTTCATGTCCCGTCGTAGGAGTGGTTTCTTTTAGTTGTTGGTGGCAATCCTGAAACTTCCAGTTAGGGTCCTCCTATGTTCTGGACCATAATGTTGTCATTGTAGCTTGAGAAAAGGTGCAGCAGATGATGTAAACCTTGCAACCAGATCCACTGACAATCATGATTAAACACAGAACAAAGTTCCACCTTGGGCATCCTTTGTTCAGAATAAAACAAATATATAACCCAATAGTAAATCTCTTCCTTTGCATATCTGATACTTCCGTTTATGTCGTAGTCCCAGATTCAAAACTTGTTGACAAATTGAAAGCAAATAAAACTTAGTCCTTTGAATTTAAGCACTTGTCGGTTGTTTCTTCAGTAGACTGTACAAACTTTTAGACTGTTCTCCACTGATCTCAAGATGGCAGTTCTCTTGTGAAGAAGTATGAGGCATCTTCGTTTCAGACAGTATCGGCTCATATTGGCTGGAGGAGGAGATGATGATGAACTTCAAGACTTGTATTTCCAGAAAATTCAATTAAAGTTGGTGAGCAGCTTCCTTTCCTTCTTTTTTTTTTTAATGTTTTTGGTGGAGATGGTTCCAAGTGTTGTGATGTTGTGCAGAACTCGAGCTTCAGTGAGAGACACTGATCAGTAGCCAAGTTCCAGTCACAGAGCACTATAGTTGTTAATTGTGATCTAATTTTTTTGTTGTCTCTATTGATCTCATCTCATGAACTGTTCTCCTACATCTTCCTCTATGCAGCACAGTGAAACTTAATGATGGATGGATTTTTCATTAGTGCAAATACAAAGAAGTTGTTCCCCTCGGAGTGCTCATTGTTTAAGGGAAGGGTGGGTATTATTACTTTTGGTCCCTTTTTCTTTAAATTATTCTTTTTATTTTGTCGCTATTTCTTCATTTCTTTACTTTTGCGTAAACATGCGGGCAAGGCATAATATATTATATTTGCAGGCACGATCGATGATGGATGGGCTCAGATATGTCTTGCATGCAATTTTGGATGACGTGCTGATAATGTCCGGATCTCATTAACAACAAAGCTCATGGATTCCCGGTGGAGGGGGGGGATGGCGTATGACCGGGGCCAGGGATGTGGAACCCACGGGTGGGACCCATCTCATCAATCCGAGGTAAATTTGGATAATCTAAACGTACCTGTTAATATGTTTGTAGAATAAAGAAATCCTCCGATAAATGGATCCATCTCAATCAATCCAAGCAAGGTAAATATTAATAATCGAAATTAATTTGTATGTAGAATAAAGAAATCCTCCACCCAAAAAAAATATTGGTACTTTTTATTAGATTTTATATAGGATGGTATTAGGTAAAGTGATAAAAATTAATGGAATAAAGTTTTGAACCATGTCGTTACCGTCTTCCATTCAAAACTATTTCTCACTTCGAAGGTGGGATCCTCTACAACCATCCGTGCCCCCGCCAACCAGCAAATTGAAGACAGCAGAGATGGGGATGGGACAAGAATTGGAAGGGATCCATGCTAGCCCTCCTTCGGAACCGTCTGTCATCTCCGACCCCCTCAATGAAACAAACGAAATCGACGACACTGACATGAAGATGGGAGGAGCCGACGTGAGGAAGGGGCTCATCGTGCCGGTCGCCGGCGATGAGGAGACACCGACGACGAAGGCGCCCGTGGCCTCCGCGCCCAAGGACTTGTTCCACGTCGCCTACGCCGTGTACTTCACCCTGGGTGCGGGGTTCCTCCTGGCGTGGAACGCCTTCATCACCGCCGTGGACTACTTCAGCTACCTCTACCCGGGTGCCCCCGTCGACCGCGTCTTCTCCGTGGCCTACATGGTCATTGGCCTCCTCCTCCTCGCCGTCATCGTCTTATGGGCCCGCCGCTCCAGCGCTCACCTCCGCGTCAACGCTGGCCTCGCCCTCTTCATCGCCGCCCTCCTCGTCGTCCCCGTCATGGATGCCGCCTACGTCAGGGGCAAGCAGGGGCGCTACGCCGCCTTCGACGTCACCGTTGGCGCAGTGGTCCTCTCCGGCATCGCCGACGCCCTCGTGCAGAGCGGCGTCATCGGATCCGCTGGGGAGCTCCCCGAGAGGTACATGCAGGCCGTCGTAGCCGGCACCGCCGCATCCGGTACCGATCCCTTCTCAGATCTCTGTTTCTTTCATGAATATAGCACAAGAATTCCCATGTTCTTGATCAACGAGTCAAATCATAGTGGCACATCCATCATCCATCACTTGGTCTTGAAACCTGATTTCTCGTCGAGTGGTGTGTGTGCAATGAACCTGTCGACTGCACAAAGTTTTAGCTTCAAGATTCATCAAGGCTATCGAGATGCATCATGTCATGTTCGGCTCAACGTTGGTTGAGCTACTGACTCTTCATCAAAACAAATTCTGCAGGGATCAGAATGACGTATGAGATAGAATATATAGATAGCATTTGAAGTAGATCATATCTCTAACTAAAAGAATCATCATTATAATTAATACATGTGGAGTGCTACTACCCTTATAAGTTTCGTGATCTCACCAAATAAATTATTATAGCAATAGAATCCCATGATTGTAATCTAGCTAATAACGACCGTCCTTTAATCAGGGTTCACGGAACATGGTTTTAGTACTGTAGTGATTGGTCTAACAAGTAAATGATCGATCCTTTTTGTGAAAAAAAAAAAAAGGGCCTTCTTGTGTGTGTGAAACAAGCAGACCAAATAACAACTTAATTCTTGCTATGTGTAGGGGTGCTTGCTTCAACTATGAGAGTCATCACCAAAGCCATCTACCCACGGGATGCCCATGGGCTAAGGAAAAGCGCAATTCTGTACTTCACCGTGGGCATTGTGATGATGGTGATCAATATCGTCTGCTACAACATGGCGGACAGGCTTCCTGTCGTCCGATACTACAGACACATCAAGCTACAGGCAATGGAAGACGAGAGGAACGAGAGAGGCCCCACGAGCGGGTCTGCACTGGGGTCAACCCTGTGGCAGATCACGGGGAGGATCAGATGGATTGGGCTTGGAATCTTCCTCACCTATGCTGTGACACTATCCATATTCCCGGGATATATCACGGAGGATGTTCACTCCGAGTTGCTCAAGGACTGGTATCCCATCATGCTCATCGCCGGATACAACGTGTTTGATCTTGTAGGTAAGTCTCTGACGGCGGTCTACCTCGTTGAGAATGCCAACGTTGCGGTATCTTGCTGCGTCGCAAGGCTTCTCTTCTACCCACTTTTTGTTGGTTGCTTGCGTGGCCCCAAGTTCTTCCGCACGGAAGTCCCGGTCACCGTTTTGACATGCCTCCTGGGGCTAACCAATGGGTATTTGACTTCAGTGCTGATGATAATGGCACCCAAGTCCGTGCCGATACAGCATTCAGAGACGGCAGGGATTGTCAGTGTATTGTTCCTAGCAATTGGCCTGTCTTTTGGGTCAATAGTTTCTTGGTTTTGGGTCATTTAGGTGCAGTTTTTACTCACGTAAACAAGCTACTGCTATATAGTGTAATGTACCAATGTCCGCAAGAACGATGCCTTTATACGCTTTCTTGCTTCTATTTAACCATGGCAATCGACATGCATTTCTGCTTATTCAAGTGTTATGTTCTACGATAAGATGCATACACAACAATGCAACAAAACACTGTTTATGTTCTGAGATTGTATAGAAAATAATTTCTCAATCACAACATTTAAGCAATATACAATCCAAAAAATCAAGCAGCGTTTCAAGATCCCTTGATCCATCATGAAGAAGCATCAGAACGAGAAAACCAGAAGAACGAAGCAGCGATTCAAGATTCTCGATCGATCATGAAGAAGCATGAGAACGAGAAAACCAGAACAACGAAGCAGCGGTTCAAGATCCCTTGATCGTTCATGAAGAAGCATCAGAACGAGAAAACCAGAAGAACGAAGCGGCGGTTCAAGATCCTCGATCGATCGTGAAGAAGCATGAGAAGGAGAAAACCAGAACAACGAAGCATCGGTTCAAGATCCCTTGATCGATTATGAAGAAACATCAGAACGAGAAAACCAGAAGAACGGAGCAGCGGATCAAGATCCCTTGATCGATCATGAAGACGCATCAGAACGAGAAAACCAGAAGAACGAAGCATCCGGTCAAGATCCCTGATCCGTCATGAAGAGGCATCCGAACGAGAAAACCAGAAGAACGAAGCAGCGGTTCAAGATCCCTTGATCGATCATGAAGAATCATCAGAACGAGAAAACCGGAAGAACAAAGCAGCGGTTCAAGATCCTTGATCGATCATAAAGAAGCATGAGAAGGAGAAAACCAGAAGAACAAAGCAACGATTCAAGATCCTTCGTAGCAAAAGGATCATAGGCAAAAGAAGTTCTAACCATCAAGAACAACAGCGACGGGCACGAAAACAAACAGGGTAAGCCGTCAAGAGAGAGAGAGAGAGAGAGAAGGGGAATCACGGCCCACCGTTACCGGACGAAGAAGCCGAGGGCGTTCCACTTCCCTGGAGTCCCCCTCGCCTCCCTGCATTACCGGCATCGGCGTCGTGGAATAAAGATAGCGTCATCACGGACACAACTTTAAATGCAGCTTTTTCTGTTGGGAGGGCAGTTGGAACAACACGACAAAAGACTTCTGCTTCACACGTCCTTCGCAACAGCAGGCAGTTGTGCTTCGACGACGACGTGTGCAGCAGAAATCTGTTAGTGGTGTTGTTTCAAGTGCCCTCCAAACATAAAAGGCTGCATTTAAAATCTTTCGTTGTGAAGTTGAGATGACCAAAAAACAATAAGAAAAGGGACAAATTTTGATCTACACACAAAAAAAAAAAAAAATATATATATATATATATATAAATATATATATTGCATAGTAATACATGAAAAAAAAGAATAGAGAACATATGACAATAATATGTGTCCTGCAAAAAATATTTTTGCTTACTAGTCGAAACATAGGAAAAATAACATCTTTTTCTATCAAATCATTTGATATTTATAAAACCAATACTACACAAAATAATCTTTCTAAGAATATTTTCATTATGAGCTAATTAAATTGAATTCAAACATTTGAAATCTTTATATGTGTAGCTTACGATCCCACATCCATCGAATTTAGACATAGTTCATGTACACAATACTCCCCTACAGTAATTGATCGCAACCTATATACTCAGACCATGATCTAATCCATTATTCTCCTACGAAAGCTTTGAGATAGAAGCCATGATTTTGCACATCACGCGAAGACTTTATATACATCTCCAGTGGCTCATATGCATGATCTTAATGTGCATGCATCTCTCACTAGTTCATGTATATGATCTTAATGTGCATGCACCGTCTCCATACACTCAACACTTTCTATGGAAAGACCAAAATAATAATAATTTCATTCCACGAAAGGCGACATCAACATGCTTATATTCTAGGTAAATTCGCTCTCTATATACGATGAATCTAATCATGGCTTGAGAATCTATAAGTTAGGACATGCAGATCACATTAATATCTCACAAACTCGAGAATCTAAACCTTAGACAAAGGGTGTATGAGCAGTAGGGGGGCAAGAAGGAAGAAGCTCACTCCGTGTGATTGCACTTGATATCATAATTATATCTCTATGATGAGAATGTGCAAGTACTCTTCTACTTTCCGATGATTAGGTTTTGTGTGTACATGGCGTTCCATGGACAACTCACGGTCAATGGAGCTTCACACTCACTAGAAAAGTGCTGCAAGTTGTTTACTGAATCTTTACCAAGGGTGGAGAAGCATCATGAGGGCCTAAGACAAAGGAACACAATGATGGACAATGGAATCTTTAGCAGTTAGTGGGAGGGGGAATGATGAGCCTGTGGAGTTCAATATATGAGTTGCAGGAGACAATGGAATCTACAGTCATGTAGTGGACTTTTCTTTCAAGTCCATTCATGAGTTTGAGAATATGCCAAGAGCTGGGAAAGCTACCCTTTGGATGCTCATATTGACTGAGGAACACTCGCATATCTTGACTCTCCAAGGGTTTGAAGGATGATTAAGACTGTAATACTTGATGATGACCAAGGCATTTTGAAGAGTGAATTGATACGGTGAGGAGTGTCGCAGGCTCTTCTGCTTTAGGATGGATGGATGGAAGCTACAGGGACTTGATGAAATGTCACAGTAACACAAAACAAAGCCGTAGTCGAATGCATCATAAAGGAAATGATGAAATGTCACAGTAACACAAAACAAAGCAGTAGTAGAATGTACCATAAAGGAAAACAGTAACACAAAACGGCAGACACAAAATGTTATAACCAATACCTTGTCCAGATCCATAATATAAATTTTGGATGACATACATAAGATACTATTCCTCGATGGTCCATGCACTAATTTTAAACTATATAAATAAAACCATCAACTCCCAGCATAGCTGTCATGTTCGATTAAGATATTACTATCTATATTATCACTATCAATTATATCAAATGGGTTACTGAATATGATTTGAGAATGTATCTAATCATTCGACTTGATTCTTTCTAATGATATAATTGATGCTACTACTTCCACTTTACTATTGTCTTTCATGTTAGGTGAATGACTTTGACACTAGATATCTCTGGTTCCTTTCGTCACGTTTTGATTGAGAGGATCTTTCTTTTCTTATTCTATTACCTTGGTGATAAAACGTGAAAAACTATTTAAACTAGAATAATTCTCTCCATTGATCGGTATCGATTGAAATCTAACCTCTACCAACTTGTACAGTCGATAATAGTTAGATTTTCATTTTTTCAGCTAAGACAAACTTTGTTTCAAGCGATACATGATCTTTTATATCATGGATTGCTCGGTACGGATTAGTTTGCATGCGGATCCCCAATCAAATCGACATCTACCACCCATATTGAATGATATATCACGACACAACGAACCTTGCGTCAGACACAAAAGGAGATAAACAAATATATGGTTATCAAATAGGAGAAAATATGAATAAAGATGTAGTAAGAATTGTAGCTGAACATATATAATCGTTCCTTTTCTTTTTCTCCAAACTGATGGTCCAATCCTGCAAATTCTCTTGCTCTTGGAATTTTGCATTCAGGAATGTTTCCCATGCATTTTTGTTTTAATTGTTCATAAAAAATACTCACACTTAAAACCTAATTCTTAAGGTTAATTAAATCAAGCATAAATGAAAGATCATTAAACTAAAAATCAATCTAATAGGAATTTTCTAAAATATGGAACAAGGATAACCATATGTCAGTATGATGCATCCAACAATGACTAAATGAATCATATGCATAATTAACAATAATAATAATAATATTATTATTATTATTATTAACTATATCAACAAAAAACAATCCGTTATAGTCTAGTTGGTTAGGATACTCGGCTCTCACCCGAGAGACCCGGGTTCAAGTCCCGGCAACGGAAGGTTTCTTTTTGGTATTTAGAATAATACGCAAAACGTTTTTGGTATTTGAAACAATACGCAAAACGTTTATGTTTATTTTCGACTTTGTATGCAAGTGGTTTGGTTTTCATATCCGAGGATAAGGATCTTTCTTGGTCTTCTTTAACAAGTGACTAATGGACGAAGCAAGAATATGTAATTGTCCACATCAGATCGATTCTGAAGAAGCATGAGAACGAGAAAACCAGAAGAACAAAATCCTTTGGAGCGAAAAGATCATACGCATTAGAAGTTCTACTTGCTGCGATGGGCATGAAAACGATTAGGGTAAGCCGTAAAGATAGAGAGAGAAGGGGAACGACGGCCCACCATTACTGGACGAAGAAGCCGAGGGCGTTCCACTTGCCACAAGTCCCTCTCCTCCCCTGCTGGGAGAACCGACTTGAATGCCCCGTCTCCGACCCCTCCAAGGCGGCTATCCTCGCTCACCCTGGTGGCGTCCCCGCCCTTCTTGCCCCTTTTCTTGAGGGACCGGAAGCGGGCGTGGGATGAGAGGCCCTCCCTCGCACGCGCGACGTGCATGCCGCGATGAGGAGTCGTCTCGCTGCTGGGCGACGAACACATGGAAGGCCCCGACCATGTTGGAGATCAAGGAGAGATCAAAAAACAAGAACGCCTCTTCTTTCTTCGTCGCTCCTTTTTCTTGGTTGGGATGCAGTTGTTATCCCCTAACTGGTAAACTGGAGAAATAAAGTCTTCCAACCATCGCATCAGAGGCCGACAAATGCTTACATAAAAAGATACATAGTAGACAGCATATCATATAAAAGAAACAAACAGTCAGGAAGGAATGTTAATTTTGCTTTCTCCATCTTAAAATGTATGGCAAAAGATCCCAATTGCAGGAGGAGAGTCTACACTAACCAGTTTCAAGTAATCTCATCAGTAGAACAGTGGGCTTTCACACGAATTGCATTACACCTTTACTTGTGATCGAATTGCAAAAATAATACTGTGCACTTAAACCAATACACTGTAAAATATCCAATAACAAGAATAGCTCGAAACGAAACATTAAAGACGAGTTGAGAAAGGCGGGTGACACAAGTTGCTCCAATAAAGACAGCGTAGTCATATGGATCTCCTATCCTTGGAACTTCTATCACACAACACATAAAGATAGCGTAGTCAATACATATATTACTAATGAAGACAAACAAGAATCCAATCTTTGGAAAATAATGGTTTGCCCAGTACGGTTGTCCACAGAGCAAGAAGAGAGGAAAGTTCAAAAAGCAGAAGATTCTCACAACACCTATTTAAAGGTAGATTCTACATTAATGATCATAAGTAACTAAATCAAGATCACTGGTCATCTCCTGATTCCTTCTTTGGAGCTTCCTTGATCTCATCAACATCCTCCTGTCCAGATTAATAACTAGTTAGAAAAAAAAACACAGTTCCGCACCGATAAATGAAATAAACTGACCGTCATATCAGACGTCCACAATGTCAAGTTGTCTCGGAGAAGCTGCATAATCAACGTACTGTCCTTGTACGATTCCTCACCTAAAGTATCAAGTTCAGAGATAGCCTCATCGAAAGCCTGCAATTGACACCCAAGTATTAGCTTCAAACAAGATGAACCAGTGAAATAAAAAAATTACTTGTTTCCCAAAATTAACACTCCTTGAGCTCAAATCAGCAAAATTCATGGCAACAAGTCCAATCGCTGACAGAATTGTAATTTTAAGGAAACTTGAAGATTTTAGTAACTCTAAGAAATAAACATCATGTCAAAAATGACCGACAGCAAAGATTAGATATAATCTATCCGTAGTAGTCAAACAAGAACTTTCTGCTATTGCAAGAACAAGTAAATATTCTATATGTAATCACATCGAATGTTTGTCATGTCTTAAATTTAGATGTTTTCCAAACATAATATATACAAGATAAATGAAGCTTTTGGTTCACTACAATAGTATAGAGATTCACTGCAAACGTTACCAATTGGTCAGAGAGCTTTCTTTTGGGTAGAATAAGCCTCCAAATGCAATCTCAAACAATTTTCAGATCCATTACTACCTTGTCTGTTATTGCCCCACAATAAAGTTGAAGACATTAAGTGCATTTTTCAGCCTTTTCTATAACCAACTCTTACAGCAAAACACCTTTTTTTAGTTGACTTGCTAAAATTCGAAGCAAGATTTTTGCCAAATAGAAGTCCCCTGAATAACTTTAAAAGGGCCAATGAAACTTCTGACAGCATGTGACTCATTGGAGAATTTTAGACGAATTGTGAATTTTAACTCAACCTGCCTACTGGTCTACGGAAGCCAGTCCTTAGCATTCACCTACATGGAACCAAACTTCACAGACACATAAATGCAATCAGATAATCCACAAAGTATATTACTCTTGCAATAATTACAAAAGAAATTAATACTAAAAAATCGATTATTACACGATTACTAACACTGTTAAGAAATTCTGCAACTAATATTCATGTGTATACAAAGTCAATGCACTAAAAGGGCAATCTGAATTCAGTAGTTGTAGTTTCATATCTCATATTTCTACTGCATTTTAGATTGGACTTATTTGAGAACCAGTTTAGTTTTACGGAGGCCTCTATAAAACTTCCACAAGGGGACATTTAGATGTCAATTAACATCACATTAACTCAGATAAAGTAATGAAACATGCATGTAAATCAAGCGAAGGGAAGTCAGAGACAAACCTGCTTTGCAAGGCTGCAAGCACGGTCTGGTGAGTTAAGAATCTCATAATAGAACACAGAGAAGTTAAGTGCCAGACCAAGCCGTATCGGATGAGTTGGGGCCAGTTCAGCTAAAGCAATATCCTGTGAAAGATTTCTTGAATGTCATAATTTGAACCTAAATTTACAAGGATGACTTAGAAGAAGATAATAAAGAGAATTTTAACGTGGAAAATATGCGGCAAACAAACAGCGATGTAATGAGTTATCAGTATTACACTCGCATCCATTTATATCTAAAGCAAAAGAATGGCCTAGTACACATGTCTCCTGCCAATGCAAAATGTGAGAGTTTGATCACAATCTTAGGCCTGCAATCAGACAGGCCATTTACATAACTTGAACTCAGGTCACCAGGTTGTAACATTACATTATGCCAAAGCTCACCCTGACATTCATGCATGTATGGTATCTATGAAATGAAAATGATTTTGTTAAAACCAAGGTAGTTACTGAAAAGAAGCATCTCAATGCAGGTGATGGGAAATTAAAAAAAAAAAAAACATAAAACACCAAAATGAAGACTGAAAATAAATGCTTCCTCTGCAGAACAGATTCGACTGTAGTTTATCCATTAAAAAGTCTTAGCCTAGACCTGTTTTCTTAGCATTCCACTGGATTACTTCAAAAGAAAGAGAATGGAAATTGAAGAATCAGCAAAAGATTAACACATTACGAGCACACACCTGCGAAGATTTGTAAGCCAACAGAGTGCTCTCAGCTGCTTCTTTCCTCTCAGCTCCAGTCTTGAACTCTGCAAGGTACCTGAGCACAGCCCCAGAACAAAAATCATAATTAACAATAAATTTAAACTTTGCGGCAGAAACTTATTCTTGGCATGCTTCGTCTAACCTGTGGTAGTCACCCTTCATCTTAAGGTAGAACACCTTGGACTCCGCCGCGCTCGCCGAGGGCACCAGGTGGGAATCAAGCAGCTTCAAGATCCCATCGCAGATCTTGCTGAGTTCAGCCTCGACCTTCCCACGATACTCCTTGATCAGCACGACATGCTCCTCGTTGCCGCGGCTCTCCTCCTTCTGCTCGATGGAGGAGATGATGCGCCACGACGCGCGGCGAGCTCCGATCACGTTCTTGTAGGCCACCGAGAGGAGGTTGCGCTCCTCCACCGTAAGCTCCTCCACATTAGCCGTCTTCACCACCTTTTCCATGAACTCCACCATCTCCTCGTACCGCTCCGCTTGCTCCGCCAGCTTGGCCAAGTACACATTCTCCTCGCGCGTCGATTCCACCGGAGACATTTTGCTAGATCTCTATCGAAGAATATACTCTCTCTGACAAAATCACAAACACCAGATCGACATAAAGATGATGCTTAATTTAATCCATCAAAAGGACCGGATCCTAAAATTTCTTCCCGAGAAACGAAACTTCCCATCTTAGCATTGAAGAAGAAATTTAGCCCCAGAAAACACAAATGCGATGGTAAAACGATTCCCAAAAGACAAAATTGTCCGGATCCATCGACGAGGGATCAAAAGAAACGAGAGCAAGCGGAGGAATGATACCCTTTGCCGGAAACGAGACGATTAGGGCTCCTCTTTGCTTCCCGTGTCTTCCTCTGCGAGGACGAGTTGCGCCGCTGGATCGGGTCCGTTTGTTTCCGTCACGTTTTTCCGGTTTCGAAGGGGACTTTATGGGGGCAAAGTCGAGGCGACCAGAGAATAAAGAGCAATACTTCTTCTACTCGCTTACTTTACTCGTTCCCTCACCTGTCTCACTATTGGATAAACATTACCAATAACTTGGTCTAATCGTAGATTGGGTAGGGTAAACGAGGAGGAACTCGATAGGTCGGAAAGGTCGAGCGCTTGGGGTCCTTTCCCGGAGGACGGCCGAACACGTGGTTGGAGCGGAATGGCGATAACCATGTGGCCCACCGGCCGCCCATTTGCGCAGCCCGATGCGCTTCGGCCAAATTGACCGACCACGCGAAGAGATAACGTTGCGATGACATCACGAAGCTCTTTATGACGACAACCATTGGGTCCGTCACCGTGTTCCGCGACTTGGGCGAGCCACCGGGATCAAGATCTTACGCGTTGTGGATTAGTCCGACCCAGATCAAATCCAAACTAGACATCATTATCCGGTACGATCGGATCCAATGTTCAGTAAACGAATCCTACTTTATCGTACGTAATAGGGGTTGGATGCGGTCAGATCAAATTTGGGTCCATTCAATTGTAAATCTTTGTATTTATAGCAAGAGTTAGATTACAGATAGATTATGATTGTATCATAAAAAGCTAAATATTGTTGCTGATTTTATTAGCAAAATTTACATATTGATATCATATTGTCATAATATATTTTGGGCATATGGGTTATGAAACAAACGCATCCATCAAGGTGAATCCTTCACGCTTGCATGGAAAATCTCAATCGTATCACCTGGTCTCACATCATGCCATCTGAATGATTTATCTTCCTCCATGGCGTTCTGCTTGTAGATGAAGAAATAGCCTTCGGGTGGCAAATCGAAGTTGAGAACGCCATGCAGTCTCTGCACCTCCTTCCGCAGCTCGCTCACGTTGTCCGACGCGTTCACCTCCACTGGTATCGTCTTCGCGCCGTGCTTCGGCAGCAGCATCAGCCTCAGCTTCTTGGCGCCCAGCGACGGCCGCATCACCAGATTCATCCTCGAGTGGTCGGCGACGACGTAGTCGGCCAGCCTGCGGTGGTCCTGCAACTCGACGCCGCCGTGGAACAGCACGAACCGGTTCGGGGGGACGCCGCTGAGGTCGCGGACACGCTCCTTGAGGCGAGCCACGGTGTCGGCCGCGTCGGCCTCGAGCGTCAGCTGCCGCCGCGACGTCGGGGTGCTCACGGCCACGGTGATGCGGGCGCGGCCATCGCCGCTCTCCGGAAGCTTGCCGTCGGCGGCGTCTGCTGCAAGCGCGAGATGGATGCGGGAGTTCTGGAGGATGTTGTAGTGCTCGGTGTCGCGGTCGTCGGCGAGCTCTTGGCCTTGGAACAGGAGCTTTTGGGAGGGGACGGGGTAGCCTTGATACTTCTGCACCTTCTCTTTGATCTCCAGGACCGTGTCGAAGAAGCCAATCTCGATGGTGAAGTACCTGCCGGTGGATGTCTCGAAGACGACGTCCATGTTTCCTTGGCTTCTTTACGTGGGTCAAAGATGGTGCCTTCGTCCTCCTCTTGTAGACTCGCTCCTCCACTGTGTACTCCATAGCATCCCGAGTAATCCGGTCTCTTGCCTGATCGAATCCTCTCTTTCCTATCTATCAACATTACCAATAAAAGCAAGAGAAAAATAAAATAAAATAAAATAAAATAAAATTCAAAATATTAAAACAAACTATTTCTTCCTCATCTTTTGTCTCCTCGAGGCTCTCATCAATTCATTCGGGATCTGCGGAGAATTGATGTGCAAAACATTAGTCATAGAGAAATTATTTATACGCTTCAAATGAGTATCAAATATGATAGGTACCATGTTCATCACTACTGGGATAAGATTCCAATGAGTAAATTCATGGACAATATATTTGTAATAACCCAGTGTTTATAGATTAAATGGGTATTTTTTGCATTATTTTTTCATGGACTGGTATGATTCTACCTGCTTGGATAACTCCACATTTACCTCAACATACACATCTTTGTGCCAGCAAGCTTTGGATCTGCCATCCCTTGATTGTCCAATGTTCTGACACATTCATTTCTAGTATTATAAGCATCAGCTTCATCCATGTCTCCTGCAAGTTAAATACAAGATCTAAGACAACACAAGTATTAGTTTCTGGAACTTCATCCATCTGTGTCAATTATACCTCAGATTCTTCTCCTGATGCCAGTATAATTGCATCTCTTGTATGCTTCCTTAGCCTTAATCCCTGCATTGTGAAAAACCTGATCCCAGGTCTCTCTTTAGAAGGAAAAGAAATATAACTTGAAAGAATAAGCTCCAAGAACAAAGTGGATTTGCCACCACATATGAATCTTGAAAAGGTGCTGGAACATGCTCAGCTTCAAGCTCATTGAAATAGTGAGGTTTTGCCATAATGGTAGAAATTGAAACTATTGAATTCCACATTTTATCCCAAATCTATTGACTCCGCATTCAAAGTTCAGAGATAATACACAAACAAATTATCAACACATTGAACACAGGAGCAACTACCATGATCATGATCATTCAATGGCAAATGCTTGAGAGTCTTAGCAAAGGACCAAAGTAAGGATCAAAGTGCACATTGTCACCCCTACAAGCAGAAAAGATCAATGTATACATTCTTAGTTCCACCAGCTAAGAGGTTAATTCAATGACTCCAGAACTAATCACTAAGGTCATACAACAACAACATATGAGACCTAACGTTAAATGAATGGCTGCCACTTAGCTGTTTAACACAAAAAAGATACTTGTACAGATCTCAGTAGTTTAATCACCATAGTGTTGATTTACTTGAATGCATATATGGAATTATAGTGACATGAATTCCTTCGGTAGTTCATCTCATGCATCACATGAACACTCACCTTACTGGCTTGTGCAAAACATGAAAGGAAACCACGACCTGCAACCCAACCCTTCTCATCGGCTTGCTTCCCCGACTCCGTGGCGGCCGCCCACGTTCGACAAGGGGCGGAATCGGAGGGGACGGTGAGCCTGGGCTTCGGTTTTCGGAGTCAAGTGGGCGGCCAGCAGAGAGGCGTGCAGTGAGAGCAGTCGATGTACTCGGGGATGGCCAACTCGCTCCTTTGCCTACCACCGGGCGCCGAGATCGCGGCCAGTATCATCTGAATGAAGGCAAAAAAAACAGAGCAACGATCTGAGCGAAGACAATTACTGGGGTTAGGGTTGAGCGAGAGGCGGATTTATGGAGTACTTGCTACCTCAGCGTACGAAGCGAGGCATCGAGTCGGTGGATCTCCTGCTGCGCCCATCAGAGTGATTCTGTTTGGTTACTGTCGGATTGTCTTTGATTGATTGATCGATATATATATATATATATATATATATATATATATATATATATATACACACACTTAATTACGTGGCGTCCTACACGACACACACGTGGTGATGACCCGAATAGTATCAACGAAGGCCCATTAGTGAGTTGGGCTGAATTGATGGGACTCTATTAGTGGTTTATTAATTGGGATACATAATTTCTTTCTGTTTTTTGCAAATGTTTAAATGGTATAGATGAAATTTTTAACATACGAATTTATTATGCTGTATTAATGGTTTATTAAATGTGATTATCATCATAAATCATAACACCCTAATTTAGTGTTATGATAAAAGTATTAGGATTAATAAGTATTTTAGTAAGTTCTAATTAGATTTTTAACTATTTGAGTAGAAAATCTAATTAAATTTATTTTTTTTATCAAATTAGAATTAGAATTTAGATTAGAGACTTAAGATATGACATGTCCTTAATTATTAAGATTTTAATTCAAATAGGAAGAATCCATACATACTTAGAATTATTCCTATAAACATATTTGAGAGGATATACAAAAAAAAAAAAAAAAAAAATATGACTGTAGAAAACTCAAAAATTTTATAGTTAAATTGAATTATAGGTTAGATTAGTATCCTATTACAAAGTAGGATTTAAATGTTTTGTATCAGTTTCTTTTACTAAGGAAAGCCATCAACTTACTTTAAATCCACAATGGAGTTGACACAACTAGGAACCATTTGATCATCATTTTACTGTTCTCATCAATCACTACCAAAGAAGAACAAATCTCTCATCCATGGAGGAACCACAGTGGCCTTTGGCTCTTGGAGGCACCACAGGGCTGTTGTATCCACTGAGACAACAGGTGGAGAGGTGGTGTACACACACCATCAGAATCTGGTGATGTCAAAGGAAATCCAATTTCCAGATGACACCAAGCTCCATGTCCTTCTCATTCAACTTGAAGATCTTGAATAAGAACAACATCATATACATGTCTATCCATTCTTCCACCACCACCAGATGGACTGACTGTGACTTCTCAGCTCCATCACAGGATTGGTACTGAGCTTGTTGCAAGTGATCAGATTGCAGTCGATGTCAGATTTCATTCAGCAGCAAGCTCTCTAAATCTCTAACCAACATTCTAGATGACTTCGAATCCCTGCCTTACTTAGTACAAGTGGTATGATATGATCATTGTTATACTACTAAAACCTTAATACAAGTAGTTGACATTGGATCACACCTTCATAGGACAGACCTCTAAAACAAACCCTAAAAGAAAAACAGATTAGATTGGATCAGTTTTTTATGTTGAGTTGATGATCAAAGCTAACTATAAGACAGTCCATAGTAACTCACATCCTATTTTTCTGATTTGAAACCCTAAAAGAAAGCATCCAAGTAGGGAGCTAATCATGCGCTATCGCAGGAAAGCAACTTCGTCGACCACAACGACATGACTAATCGAACTCCTCCAGCTTTCCATTGTTACCTCCCTTCTCTGAGCTTTAAGCCTGCTCACGTTTCCCAACCTGTTGGCTGCGTCCAATGGGGTTGCCCGGAGAAGCCCCCCCCCAAGGCGACGTGGGCGATCACAGGCCTCGCTCTTCTTGTGGCCATCTCTGCGAGTGACCCGCGGCACTTGAGAAGGGTCACGAGGGACGAAGGTCACGTCCGTGCTCGTCCTTCTCATCGACTCTGCACTGCTGCTGCTGGCTTCTTCTGCTGCAGGATGTTTGAGAGCTGGCAAGGTTGCAGGACGCCATGAACGGATCAGTCGCTGGCCGCCACCGCGTCACATCATTGCATGAGTTCGAAGAAGATAAAATGCTTGCATGAGTAGGTATCTCTCTCTCTCTCTCTCTCTCTCTCTCTCTCTCTCTCTGTGTGTGTGCAGGCAACTTGAAATTTGTCTGGCAATGCATCACATCACATCATGAGTAGGAAATAATTTTTTGGTAGTATCAGAAAAGAAAAGATTGTGAGATGAGTGCTCTAATCCAATCGAATATTAGAAAATATGATTTCCATTATGCATTTTGATTCACTCACATATCAATCATTTTGTGACAGCGTAAGGTTTTAGATTGCATTGATGTACAGTGTGATGATAAAGCCCAATTCCGAAATCAAATTAAAGAACATGAAAGAATTTTCTTATTATGCTATTAAATAAAGAATTATAACAATTTATGCCATGCAAGACTTCACTATCTTATGATAGACGGATACTAATGATTTTGTGATACACGATGTGACGAAATAATTGACCTATTAATTTTATTATTGTTTATATAAATTAAATAAAATAAATTAATAAATCATATATTTTTCTTGTTGATTACCTTTTGAAGCATATGGTTACAAAATTCAAAACAAATTAATCGTTCAAACCGAAATAATCGAGAACTAAAACCCCGACCAATTCGATCAATCGTAGAAAAAATTAATTTTCTTTTGTTTTTGAATTGAATGGTACATAATTTTTTTTATCAAAAGAATGAAAAAAAATTTTATTCTTATAATTGCTACTCTTTTATTCCCACAACGCATATGCTTTCGTGTAATTATCGCTACCATCCGTTTTCACTATATTACAAAAATTATATGAGGGTGAATTAAAAAAATCCTAACTTTATCAATTTCTTATATAACAATCTAACTTTCATAAATTCACACTTAGGATTTTTTTTTTTCAAAATGATCATTCTATTCCGATCAGCCATCACCCTTCGCCCGACTGACTACTTGCCTTATATGCAGGTTGGCCCTATCAATCTTGCCTATACCTCCATGCACGTGATGTCTCTAGGGTCTAAGAAGGATGGCTATGACTAGGTGATGCTCTTAGGGTTCGACGAGAGCATAAGAATTGTGTTGGACTCGACATAGCGAGGAGAAGCTAGAGATTTTTTCAAAGTTAAAGATTTTTTCTAGCAATTCACTTGATTATATATACAATATTATTTTTATACTATAATAAAAATATTTTTGTTCAAAATATGATATACTGGACTCATTCATCAGAGTTTGAAATCTTATCTGATATATTCACTAGTGGTGTACTGGACTTATTTATCAAAGATTGAGAATTCAAAATCTCATCCAATATATTTTTTCTGTAGGCAACAACTAACTTATCCTTTGCAAAAATAAAAATAAAAATATATAATTATTACTATCAGACTAATTGAGCTCACATATTCGACTAGTAATCCATTAATATAATACATGAGAAGATTGATGTCTGATGGATTATGATAACTATGTTTTGAATAAGAACATCTAAGTCAACATTCGGATAGACTTATGGCCTTAATCAAGAGAAAAACAAATATAAAAAAAAGTTTTAGGTGAGACTTTCAACAATCAGATAAGGTTCAACCACGTTGGTTAATCTTCCTACTGTTGTAAGGAGCAAACAGACATCACCTCTCTCTTTCAACCTGATGGAGTATGTCTCTTTGCCTTTCAATCGAAGAAAAAGATGAAGAAGAAGATGATGATGGATGCCTTGTACATAATACTCCCGAGGACCCCATCCAACCGTTCGATCAAGGAGGCGAGCGGTCTAGATGTAACTAAAGCAAAGAACGCAGGCTCTCCCTCGTAACCAGCCATCAGTGCGTGCAGCTGCGCCCGCCTTCTACCAGGGGAGAGGAAGTGGTGGGAAGAAGCCCGTCGACGACAAGGCGGGGCCGCGACGGGGACGCCGACGCTTTGTCCGGTTCTTCCCCTCGGCGGGCCACCAGGTGAAATCCGGTGAATGGACCGCTCGCCCAATGGCGTTCGGGGAAGCGGATGGCCTTCTCGACCTCCACCAATGCCGTTCGAGATAAGCCCCCTTAAGGGCCCCACAAGCTTCTTCCCGGCCTCTCATAGATCGACACGACGCCAAAAGCGCGTTCCACGGGCCCCCACGCGCCCGCTTCCCGTCCCGCGAACATATACCACTAATGCCGGTGCTGCACCTGCTTGCGTCGTCTTCCCTCGCTTTCCTCACTCTCTCCCTCGCTCCCTCTATCTGGTTGGGTAAGGAGAGCGCTGGCTTCTTCTCCGGCGATGGGATGCACCGAGAAGCAGCGCCCGGCCAGCGCGGTGGGCGCCAAGACGGCGCGACCCTGCGATGGTTGCCTCCGCCGACGCGCCCGGTGGTTCTGCGAGGCCGACGACGCCTTCCTTTGCCAGGCCTGCGACGTGTCCGTCCACTCCGCCAACCCTCTTGCCCGCCGCCATCGCCGCGTCCGCCTCAAGACTGCCTCCTTCTCCGGCTTTTTATCTACGACGGAGGATGGGCTGGGCGATCATGCGACGCCCTCGTGGCTTCATGGCTGCAAGCGCAAGCCCAGAACCCCTCGTGGCAAGCCGGGAGTTGCCGGAGCACCCACGGCGGCCAAAGTGGAGTCCCTCGTGCCCGACCTCGAGGCGTTATCGGCGGAGGAGAACCAATTCAACGAGGAGGATCAGCTCCTCCACTGCGTGCCCATCCTTGACCCTGTTCTCGCCGAGCTATTATCCCAGCCTCACCACGACCACGCCAACGGTTCGGAAACAGAGGCGAAGCCGGCCGTGCAGCTCTTGGAGCAGGCTCACGTCTCCGCCGTCCCCACCGCTAACGGTCTTGGGGGTTTTCATGCCTCGGACTTGGAGCTCGAGCAGTTTGCGTCGGACATGGAGGTCTTGCTTGGATCGGGGCTCGACAACGACTCCTTCTGCATCGACGGGCTGGGTTGGATGAACGGCACGGTGGAGGACGACAGCGACGGACAGGTGAAGGTGGAGGTGGACTTGGACGTCGCCGGGACGAGCAGCAATTTCAGAATGGAGATGGACCTTCCCAAGTGGAAACTGGACCTCGGTTTCGACTCACTGATGATGGCAGTCGAAGTGGACGAGCATAAGCCACTGCAGCAGGCGGAGACGGCTTCAGACAACTACAGGGCGGAGGCAGCCGCGAAGAGGAAGATGATACTGAGGCTGGACTACGAGGCTGTCATCGCCGCTTGCTCTTCTAATGTGTTGTCGCTGTGGATAGATGGGGTGAGACCGGATTTCGATCCCAACGATTCATGGCCGGACGTACCAGTAAGAGACCGCACCCTTCATGTAATACTAACCTCTTTATTTAGATGGCGATCGATCTTGAGATCTGTGTCACGTACAGGCGATGGCAGGAGGAGCAGCAGCGATGAAGGAGATGCATTATCAACAGGAGGTGGCTCACGCGGCGGACGAAGGAAGGGAGGCGAGGGTGTCGAGGTACCGGGAGAAGCGGAGGAGGAGGCTGTTCTCGAAGAAGATACGGTACGAGGTGCGGAAGCTGAACGCGGAGAAGCGGCCGAGGATGAAGGGCCGGTTTGTGAAGCGGCCGGCGTTCCCAGCCGCCTTAGCCTGTCGATGAAACAGGAGCCGTCGAGCCCTTAGACTTGTAGAATACCTTAGAATAGTTAGTCGTCTCTCCTTTCTTATGCTGAGAAAGGGCAGATCTACTACCTACCACATGCAACCTTAGAGCATGGCTACGTAGTTATCTGGAATTGCCTAAGAAGAGTACTAGTTTTTGTGCTGTCAGTGCAAGCAGGAATTAGCGTAGAATTATCAACGGTAGTTGATATGTTGTATAGATATGAAGAAATTTGGGACTCTCTACTACAGTACTAGTACATGAAATTTGCTGAAGCAACTGTGAAGATTGAGATCACACCTCTGGAGTTTATTTGGAGTAAAGGTGTGACAGGAAAATTTATCTTTATCATTTTAACTTTGAGGTACATTTTATGACTATGAACTGTTTAAAAGAACATTCAGATTTGAAGTTAATGACAGGGAAAAAAGGAACAATAATTATTAACATCTAATTTGATAAGTGCAACTAAGTCCAACAATAATCAGGATTAAAAAGTTACTATGAAAGAAAGAAATACCTACATGATTATAAGAGTGTTGAAGTCGCTAGCTAGCTAGCTAGCTAGCTTATCCAATAAAAGCTTGGTTGGATCGTCGTATCAAAATCCACCCTCTTTGTTTACCCTTTATAAAAAAAAATCATGTGAGCATTAAAAATAAAACAAAAACTTGTGATATCATAGACAAACATATACATTCATACATACATATATACATACACAACTCACAAAACATAAAGATGTGTAAAAACAAGGTATTCACATGCATTCATACAAAATAACTGCAAAAGTCACAGAAAGTAATCTCAACTTGCAAGAGACATTAGAGTAAAAGGACATGAGATCCATTCACCAATGATGGTCCATTTGAATGCCAAGGACCAGTTCTCACACCCCTTTCTTTCTCTCTTCCTTTCTTGTACAACAGACAACTATTCCATCATCGCAAACAGGCAAATTAACAGAGAATTCCAATCAAATGGAAGATTTGTAATTTCCCTCTTTGTATAGCTGTTCCAAGTAATGGGTCATTCGATGGAGAATGAACCATACGGAACTAGAAAGGACTCTCACCATTCGGCTAAAATTGTAGGCAGCCATTGGGAAACTGGCCCACAGGGTGAAAAACACCAGCCTGGAGTTGTCCTGAGCCTGCATCTTATGAAATGAAAAGAATTTAAACCAAGAGTCAGCAACCAGTAATAAACCAAAACCAGTTTTTCATGAGATGTTTTTCACTTACATTTACAAGATGTACATGAGACGAAGTTCTCTAAGAAATTGTCCAAATCAAACAACTTGCAAAGGAACACAATTTAAGTTCCGGTTTTTGGTCGTGGATCCTCCTTCCAACCTTTGCTGAGTAGATCATAGTTGATTGATGCAAGCTGTGATAGATTCTAATCACCAAAGACAAAAAAAGGTTCAGTATCAAGTTAATGGAAAGTGCATAAAATATATATACTAGAATGGTTCTTCTTTGAAAGAATGCAAACTTCAGCTTATTTTGTTATTTTCACTAAGGCATCATACCAAATATTTGCAATGCAGATTTATGAGAAGCAGATTCATGTAAATAACAGTTCAACTTCATGGAACTTAAACAGATGTCAATGTAATATATATTAAAACAAGTCCAAAAATATTTGATTACCAAATTAAAATAATCCAAACCTGGCCCCTCCAAAAACAATCCAAACCAACAAATTAGAACAAGGTCGATTACCAAGTCAGCATGGCTCTTTCCATCCCCATGTTTCCATCCACATATAAATACTGGTGTCAGCTGCTTTTGCAGCAGAAGCCAGTTTCACAATTACATGCAAGATACTATTGGCAATTAGAGTGCTTGACCATATAGTAGGGCACTTTTAGTACCTAATTTTTCAAGAAACAATTTTGCAGAAAATGGTTGCAAGTTGCAACAGCATGCACAGTTTTTTTTTTTCGGTTAACTACAATTTAGGGTTTTGTTGTCATCAAAAAGACTGATTATTAAGGAAACTTTTACTATATAATTTTGAAGAAAAATTGAAATCTTCTTCCTCTTGATGACAAATGGAAAGCTAACAAGTTTATTTAGCTCAAGCATGTCAAAGATCCAGGAGAGCATACAGACACAACTGTTGATATCATTAATGGATAAAGACAGCATGAGCTTTTTGAACCTGTCATATATTTCTTGGTCAAATGAGTTTAGAAACACGTTAGTCCAAATCCACAACCTCAGAGCTAGTGTCCAAAACTTGGACCCAAACAATACTTGTGTGACCTGAACCCTTCTTATTTTGTTAGGCTAAGTCAATCAGATGGGTCAAGCAAACTACTGCCACCACTACATTAAGAGATCAAGACAACAAAACACAACACACTAGCAAAATAATATTTAAGACATTGACCAGCAATGTCTGTTGAATGTTAAATGTCAAAAGACTACGAGTAACATCTCAACCGAACCAATCATATTTAAAATGAAAATTCCAGAACAAAAGTTTTAATCTTTATCCCAGAGTGGCCAATTCTAGCACCTCACAAATAAATGTATTTACTGCTCAAAATTAGAACAGAAAATGATACCGCTAGCTACTAGCATCTTGTATGATTCTAGGGAAAGATTAAATAGGCAGCCAGACTGGACCATAAGTATGGTACCACTCGAACCCCAGAGAGAGAGAGAGAGAGAGAGAGAGAGAGAGAGAGAGAAGGAAATGATGCATGCCAATAGTAGGCAAAACATAAAGGCAGGATGCAGTGGCAACGAGGAGTCGGAGAAGAGCAAGAGAAAAAATATGGGGCGGCAGTGGAAGTAGAGAGAGAAATAGAGAGAGAAGGAAATTATAAAAAAAAAAACTTGTCAATAGCTGTCTGGTAAGCCCAATATGGTGTATGCATTGAGCTCTAAAAGGAGCTTCTTAATATGTGTCCAGGTTATAAAAGAAAATAAGAAACTGCAGAAGCTTTCAGAATCGTTCACTAGACCCCAAAGCATTAAGATGATCAAATCTTCTTCTAGTGCCCCCCCCTCCCCCCCACCTCTTTTTACGCTGCTCCCTTAGATCAACACTTTGGGGGGATTTCATCAATCAAGTGTTCATTCTTAGTGTAGCTTTTCAATGGATGTTACTTCTGTCAAATATATATTTATCTGCATCTTCTATGTCTTAGTTCCTCTGCTGCAGCTGGATAATGATGTATGATTTAGCTGATTATCACAGATCTTTTGAACAAATCTATATAATTGCTTTCTTCACCTGTTTTCCACTACCTATTTTACTTGTAACACCACAGAAAGGAATCAACACCAGAAGAAATTAATATGATTGTGCTAATTACCTTGAAAGAGAAGTTACTAAATGAATAATTGACGGATGTACTGGAATCAAACTCAGCAAGACCTCCACACTCATCACCCTGTTTGTCATTATTTACAAAAAAAAATATCAATGTCCATTGTAACAAAAAGACATTAAATAATCAATAACAAAAATGATTTTGGAAAATGGCAGTAGAAAGATTTTTAGTGTACAAAAAATGACGAAACCATTATTTTCATGAACAAAATCATCAGTTCAAAAAATAAAACCACAATCACACTTGCATACCAGTTCATCATGGGGGTTGCTTAAGCAACTACTGTTTCCACTTATGCTTCCATTATCACTAGAATCTTCAAATTCACTGGTTTCATATATCTGTTCGTCTGATGGATTCCAAGAAAAACGGCTAGTGAAGTAGCTGGTATCAAGGGCATTATCCGATGAAGGAACAAATGCAGCCTGCAAAAGTGGCAGCATTAGTACACTTAATTTTAAGTATCCGATACAGCAAATAGTATGATTGTAATTGACATCACCTTCTGCCTTGCAAGTGTGTCCCAATTTATATCTTTGAAAAACACATGTTGCTTGACCTGGAAATTTTGATTTAGAATATAAGTCTATGGACCTCACCATACATTATCAGACATGCAGCCATAATTGCAGTAATTATATAAAGTCAAGTTAACGTACTTCTGATGCACCATTGGCTCCAAGTCTTTGATGAGGATCTTCAGTCAATAAGCTGCAAGGAGTTGACAACAATAGAAAATCAAACACTATGTCAGAACCGTGTGCAACAATCATCTCGAGGACCTTCAAATGAATTAACAAACTACTAAAGGACTTTGATAGCTGTGCAAATATTGCTTGACATGAGCATGCAAGAGAGCAAGCAATTAAACAGTTAATAGTCTACATCTTGTATATGTTTATATTACAGTGCAACTATTTTAGAAGAAAAATAGAAATAAGCCGAATTCTGCAGTGAGATAAGACCTAAAAAAAACTAGTTGCAGCAACCATTTTAGAAGAAAGAAAGTGACACAAGTGATCTGATCAAATATCATATCAACAACAAATAGTGATTTTCACTAGGCAAGACCTTGTCATAAGGATTTGTGGCAGGTAAAGAAAGAAAAGGATTCATATCAGATTTTACAACAACCAACAGTTTAACAATTAACATGAGAAAAAGGTTTCTGTCTAATGCAGAGACATGATGTTAAAACAAACAAGATTGCAGGCTAGAAAACAGCAAACAACTTTTCACTGAGAAACAGGACCAGGGTCACCTGAGCAGAATGCGGAGCAGAGTCCAACAGTACAGCAAGTATTAGGAAAATTTAGGAAGGGATAGGAAAATTGATTTCTGTCTAAGTTCCCAGTAGAAGGCCCCCAAGTAACATGTAGAAATTCAACCTAATCAAATTAATAAAGTTTATCTAAAGGGGCTATTCAATCGTAGTTCCCTATTTACTGGATCCAATTAAAACGATTTGGTAAACATTGAATACGTAAAAAGCATAACACTTACATAAAGTCAATTACTATAGAAACAAGGCAGGAAAACAAAGAATCTGCAACTACATGACTCCAGTTCACCTGGACTTATAAGCATCACAGAACCATAGAGCTTCAGACCCTCCACCAGTTTATGAAATTTAGTACAAGAATAAATGACAATGCAAGATTTCCTGCTAAAATTTTGGCAATCTATGCAATGAAAGGTCTATCAATAATATACACGATAATCATTAATATCATAACAGAAATTGCAAACAGACTTCAAAAAATCAGAAATTTCTATCCCCTGAGTTATTCAAAGAAGTGGAAGACATTAATAATAAAAGAGCATACCAAGTACATAAGGCTCTCACCAATAGAGGGTCTGGGAAGGGCCAATATATATAGTCGTCCCTTTAAATATTTAAAAAAGACTATTTCCACGACTCAAACCTTGGTTTCCCAGATCGCAAAGGAGCAACCTAACCATTGTACCAAGTCCCGCCATCAAGTAGAAGACATTAATCATGAACAATTTTAATGATGACAAATAACATTGAGATTTCAAGCTATATTAAGTGTTAAGCTTTATTATGTACATTATTTCAAGCTATATTATGATGTCAAACAATGATCAAATCACTATCCTTCATCACTAGAATACACTCGGGAAAACTACAAATTAAGTCCCCGAGCATTAACTTAAGAAGCATTGTGTCCTAGGTATGGTAGGTGCATGTGAAGTCAGGGAACAAACCTAAATGAAATAAATAATTATAAACATTAAGTTTCAAAAAACTTCCATATAATCAAGAAGAACAATTTCTGCAGGAAAGTCAACTACAATTTTGCTTAATCCAATTCACAAGGTATATATAACAGCATGCTTCTCTAAAGTGCAGAATAGGTTATCTCTTACTTGTCAATAAGATCTTGGGCCTCAAAACTCATCTCTTCATGTACTTGCGGCCAAGGTATTTTACGATTCAGAATATTGTCAAAAATTTTCTACAAGCATAAACAACCAACAAAGAGAAATTGGTAACTCTCATTTAGGGAAAAAATAATGAAGAAACAAGGCGTTAACATATTCAATTCAGTATATACTCAAATAAGTGTAACCTCGATTTTCAAGATGCAGAAGAAAATTCTACATCCATAATTTGTTAGGAGACCTAATAGTCTTAAAATGTTTATTAATTAGACTCAAAGAAGCTTATCTCCTATCACATCTGAGCCACAATAAGGCTACAAAGTATGTGGTTTTAAAAGAACCTGTGGATGTTCTGCATTGAAGGGTGGAATTCCAACAATGAGTTCAAAGAGAATGACACCAACTGACCACCAATCTGCACTTGCACCTGCAGACAAAATAATAATAATAATAATAATAATAATAATAATATTATTATTATTATTATTATTATTAATGTGATCAGAAACAATCAAATAGTATAAATTTCACCAAGAATTGCATAGGTTATACAAACCATGCCCTGTTCCCAGAAGAATCTCCGGTGCTAAATAATCAGGTGTACCAACAGCAGACCGTTTCTTCCTACATTCTCGCTGATTCAATTGCTCAGATGCAGATACCTGGGGTTCATCTTCTCCATATAATGATGTCCCACTAACAGCAGGACCAGATAAATCATCCGTACTGTTAATGAGACCAACCTTGGAAAGACCAAAGTCAGTCAGCTGTGAAGACAAAAACAGATTAGAATAATGAGAACAATAACAAACAAAATGAAGTTTAGAGTGTTAAAGCTAAATGTGATTAAAAGAGACAGATCCCAACATTAAAATTACTGAGATAGCAATGTTCATGCATTCGTATCCATGTATGTATGTGTGTATGTAGAGTGAGGGATAAGTATGATGAAAACCTCCATGGAATATTGGATAATTTAGATACATAATCCAAATACAGACACATGGTAATGTATACCATATATGCATGCTTAATTCAATTTAACTAAATAAAAAGACTGCCAGATATGCATGCAAAAGTAGCATGCCTCAAAACTTGCTGTCCTCATCTAGAATGCCAGATATGCATATAACTACATATGCATGTATTGCATACATTTATGTCATTATAGATAAAAATGGCCCATGCTAGTATTATCATGTTTTCTTTGTTCAGTTTAATTGCTTTACAAACCATAGTATATGTTAATATCACAGCCATCAGAGTCAAGGTACATTGATAGGTACAATTATCTAAAAATAGCAATCAAACTACTGAACACATGCATTAATAAACTCAAAAACAATTACGTGATTTTGCATTGATTTTGTCACTTGCACTACCACCTATGTGCCTAGCCTAACCACTGTACTTGGTAGGTCTGCTACCTATTGTTGCCTAGGCTATTTATCAACCATGCATCAAATCTGTGTGACATAGATATGATAATGTTGACAACTAAAGGTGGCAAAGAATAAGGTGGAAATGGGTCTCAATTGTTCAAATTTGTAGTTCATAATAGGATTGAAGGAAACTGCTTTTATATATGGAGAATAACATCATTTTTTGAGAACTAAGCAAAAGGAGTGATGGCCTCTGATAACCACATATAGAAGATTACATTGGCAGTAAAAGAATTGAATCTTCCGAGATGGCAGTGCAACCTTCAAGAATTTTCCCGATCTATAAGGCTCAACTCTTATCCTCCATTTATAAAATCTTGACTGAATCAACCATATTTGAGGTTTTAAATCGGCTAGACTGTCCTACATTGTCAGCAATGTGGATAACAGAAATCTGAATGTAATCCATCTATAGTTGATTGGTTTCAGCAGGTTGGTGGAAGCCATGGGAGAATTCCACCTACATATTACTTGCCAAACTATAACAGAACCTAGTACCAGAGTTTTTCATCAGTGGCAATGGTAGGAGGAAGACACTTCTAGATTCATTTCAGCTATATAACCTGGATCGTTATTAATGGTTTTCATAGACATGCAATGGATCTTGATGAGGGTCGAGATATTGAAATTTATTATGAGAAACCACATTCAAAAGCTAGCAAACCAATAATCTCGATATATCAGCAAAATTTAAGCAGTGAATATTGTTGAGCTCACATAATAAAGAGTTAGTACAGCCATTTGCAGTACGTTCACCAAGACAAGACAAGATGGGTCTGTTTTGTTGCCAATGCCTACTTCCATCTTGCTGTACAGCCGCAATAATGAAAAGTATGGATGGCTGGATATAAAATAGCTAAATGCAACTCTGTCAAACATTAAGTTGATTCTTATTTGAAGTACTTCAAGATCCAACTGGGTCAAGCTGGTAACATATTCACCTGCTGACCTAAGAACTTACACATATGGATCAGCGATACTTAAACCTGACATTTTGAACCATTCATAAAATCCATGGGAAAAGGTAATTCGAAAGGTTGCAGATTTAAACTTTCCAGTTGGCTACTTGTCTGGTTTTGAATATTCCAAATTGTTTGAAGCATAAGGTATATACTAGTTGAATCTGGAGAGCATATTTTTTCCTTCCATTCGATTATAATGATTCCTAATCTACAGTCAGTCATCCACTAATGACTGGATAGCTGTTCCTCGTGTTCTCTACCTTAAACTGCCTAACCATCTGTCATCAAAATGAACACAGGCCACCACCATTGCCACAATAGTCACCTTAGTAACCCCTCTATGCAAGCATGGCTTGCCTCAGCCACCAACCACCAAACAGGAGGCCCCGGCCAGCTACGACCTCTTGGCACATGTGCAACCATAGGTCAACCACAGATTGACCAGTGATCAAACACAAACCCATGGCCCAGAGAAAAAAAGGTTGGGTCATATTTAAAAAACTCATACGTTCAAACTTTAAAATATATTAGTCATCTGAGAAACCCTAAAGACATGCAAAGTATTTATCTTTAATACCTTGATATGACCATCATGAGCAATTAATAGATTGTCAGGCTTCAGATCACGATGCACCACACGCAAGGAATGCAGGTATTCCAATGCAAGGACCTGCAGATTTATACTCCAGTTGTAAAAGAATAGGCACAAAAATTTTTAAAAAATGAATGCAAGAAATAATTTCTCAAGGAGTACATACAACTTCTGCAATGTAAACACGAGCAACATCTTCATCCAAGCAACCCAAATTTCTTAGTAACGAGTACAAGTCTCCCCCATTCAAGTATTCCATCACAAGATATAAATTCTCCCGTGAAGTAAACGAATAAAAAAATCGAACCTTTCAGAAGGAGCATGCCAGTCAGAGAGAAGTCATAGAACATTAATTTTCAGATACATTAATTTCCGGATAGAAACTTTAAGAAAATCACTCACCACAAAAGGATTGCGAACCGTAATAAGAATGTCACGTTCAGCCAAAATACTCTCAACAGCATTTTTGCGGATCATATCTGCCTTTTTTAGAACCTGATAAAAAATCAATTAATTTCCACCCTAACATGCTAACAATATATATATATATATATATATATATATGTGTGTGTGTGTGTGTGTGTGTGTGTACGTACCTTTATTGCGAAGAGATCTCCTGTAGTTCTTTTCTTGGCCAAAAAAACCCGACCATATGCCCCTCGACTGATGGGCTTAATAATTTCAAAATCGTCTATAGATGTCCGATCCTTGGTGGTAGGGTGAACAGGACTTGCTCTCAAACTGCGAACTACATCATCCTCTTCATCCATTACAGAACTTGTTGCAACATCCTTTTCCATGTCAAGTGAAGTTACTGAATCACAAAGCTGCAAGTACTTCTCACTATAGGATGGCACATAGCAAAAAATGAAAAACAGTCATGATTATAAGAGGGGGGATTAAGAGGCTACAAAATGATCGATGGAAGTGAGAATATCTCCGGTGTAGATCATTTTTTTTTCTTGAAATGTATGAATGAATTATGAATTCTCAAGGAAAAAAGGACAAAAGTCAACAGTACTATGTACAATTGATTGATCTACCTACCGATGAAGCTTTTCTATACGTGTTCCAAACGTTTGAACTGTAAGTGCCTCAAGCTTCCGACGGTTCATAACTTCTTGTAGATCTTCCAAACATGAAACTAAATAATTCAAGGATCTTTCTTCATCCACTGGAGTATTTGCTATGCATCGAGCAATATCGGCAAGCTCAATCATCTGCACCATTTTAGAGAAAATAGAGTGCTCATGATGAATGGCATGATCATCAATAAACAACCTGTTAAGCTACAAAAAGTGCAGTTGGAGAATCCAAGAGAAGAATCATGCTTTTACAACTACAGTTTAATCTTTGGATGAATGACTTGGCATTGTTCAACTAGTGTCTAGCTCTGGGTTTTGTAGCAATCAATTTCACTGTTTGAAGTGACATTAGACAGACTGTCTTGTTTACACAAAAGTAACAATGACATCAACAACAGCACCCAAGAAAAAACGACGACGTCAACAACTATTCATAACAATTCTTTAATGATATCAGATCATACTTAATTCACAAAGCCCCGTATAAAAATTAAGTCTTTTGTTAAGATTAAAACATGCAAACATCAGTGATTTCAGAAAAATACTGCAACTAGTACATTACAGATAGAAGACCAGAAAGTAACTGCAATATATACTTTAACAGCAAAGAAAAAAAAGAAGCCTATACATCTAAATTAAGTGTCATTAGTATAATTATGTTCCACAAAAACTGCTAGTTACAAATTAGAAAAATCAAGAAATCATGCTTTTCCTAAAAACTGATAACCAGTATCATCAGATAAGTACATTGACACAAGTAGATAATGAAGTAACAAGATTGAACGTAATTAAAGGCACGACTTGCATGGATAAAGCCAAGAGAAAACAAATTCATAAAATGAAGCCCGATACAAGTATGCATGCAAGCCCAATACAAAAAGTGGAAATAATGTGAATATAGCATAATTGTACACACATTTGTATGAATGCAAGAATTAGATTCATAATACAAGTATGCATGCAAAAAAAAAAAATCCAAAGACCATAGATTCTGCCGAGTTAGTTTATTGTTAAAAAGAATTAAAGAATATCTACCAGTAAAAATGTTTAGAACAATAAGCTTATTGTGCTTAATTAGACAATAACCACCTGCGGAAGATCATCACTCTCAGAAACTACACTCTTCCCTGCCAAAAGCATGTCTATATGACTAGCCCTCGGTGTCATTAAAGGCGACCGAGGAGTCATGCTGCCTATTGATGAGGTAGCCACTCCTTGATCAGACTTTGGACCAAAACGAGTCTTGCAAGTCATCGATGGCAGATATTTTAGGTCATCTAAAAGAAGGGGATTCTCAGCCTCATGAAGACAGTCAAGCATATCACCCAAACCTCGCTGGGGCAAATCACATAATTTTGGAGAAGGAATATCAGATTCTTCAGTCACACTCGAATTAGATATCTTTGCAACATCTGGGCTGCCAGTTACATTAGGTAGATCTTTCTGTGTATAGGAATCAATCATCTTCTCTAGTGTCTCAGCTATTCGAAGGAGACGCTCATCAACACTTAAACCTTTTTGGTCACACCGATCCACGACAGCACAAACTTTTGAGTGTTCCTCCACAAACAAAGTAGGAACATACTCCTCACAGATACGACACATAATTGATCCTTCTTCAGAAATACTCTGCTGATCAGCCCAAAAGCCCCATGAATATTTGTGTTGATGCTTGGAAGAAACAGAAGGATGCACAGAGGCATCAACAGGGCTAGTTTGCTCAGCAAGATTAGAGGAAATCAAGTCTTCCTCTGAACTCTTTTGCAGGTGTAAGGAATCAACTTTCTCATTGTGTGATTCATCTATAAGGGGGCTAGATTTTTTTTGGTCCTTCGATGCAGGTGATGGTAGAGGCTTCCAAGAAGCCATGCATTCCCTTGTAGAAGGTGAATCATACTTTCCGATGTCAAGTTGTGAAAAATAGTCAACAGGCTTTATCTCCTGGCTTCGTTTCCATTTTAGATTATTTTGCTCTTGACTACGGGACTTTCTTGAAACAACTGCTTCAACAGAGTTCTCTTCAGCCTTGGTAGGTTTACGATCTTTCATTGATACTGACGATACCTCAGCTAAATGCATGACTTTAGATCTTGGATCCATGGCTATCTCATCCTCAGCAAACCCACTTTCCTTGTGAAACTGAAGTAATCTAGTGCATCTAGTAAGGATAAATAGCATGTGAGTATGGAGTTTTTTTAGCATTCCTGAAGAAAGTTCCTGGCGACGGTCATCCAAATCCTGAACTATACCTTCACACTGAAGCCAGAACTCCCCAGCTGTCATAACACAACAGCTCCGAGCAAGTATCAACAAATCTTCCAAAACTTCTTTCCAATCAGGATGGTTCTCTAGATTTTTTTCCATTATACTGACCAAATCACCAGCAAAAATAGCTAGATCTGAGTTCACCTCTTCCTTTGCTTTCTCAAATTTCACCTGAATAACTTTCAAGATTTCCTGTACAGAACAAGCAGTACAAAAAAAAAAACCAATCTTATCCAAAAATCACCAATCTTAAATGATTTTAAAATTCAGAAAGAAACTTATCGAAAGAAGTAATCACCTTCAAATTGAATATACTTCGAGGCTTCCAAAATGGAAATGGTCGTACTCCTTTGGAGCTTAGTTCATGTGAAAAACTCTTTACATCTCCAGGAAACTTCTTCCTGGGAGCACTGGTAGCCTGCATTATTTCTTTAAAGCGGGGAGATTCAGACTCCTTTGGAGTTTCACAAGCATCATATTGTGACTGTAAAAGCAACCAAATAAAGTTATTATTTGCAACTTAATAAAAAATATATTTAAGAGGTGATATGTGGCAAGATATGAATACCATTTGTGCACTAAATATAAAACGTAATTAATGTCTAACCTCTACCGCCGAAGCAAATGTAGCATTATTTTTTAATTTCTCAAATTTGTTCCATGATAAATTAACTTCACCTGCAAGGCAAAATTTACTATACATATTAGCAGTGTAGAAACTCGGTCCTCAAAACTAATATCACCATGTATTTTACTGGTTGCAGTGAAAATAATAAATGATCGATGACTTCTCAAACGAGCAAATTTAGCAGCATTCCTATAACTAAGCGATTGGCAGCTCTGAATCATTTTATATTAAAGCAAAGTGGCATTTAAAAAACAGCAAATGAAAATTCAACAAATTCCATAAAAAAACCAATCTCTGCACTTAACCCAGTGAGATAGGAAGCTTCTGTACCACAAGCAACAAAAGCATTGATAATTACATCCAATACTTAAAATGCTAAATGAAAAAAGTCACTAGAAAGTAAAACGAAAGTATACAACAAAATTTCACAAGGTTCGTAGGATCCAAAGCTAACGAAAGCTCATGAATGGAAGATAAAATCAAGCAACAACCAACTTCATAATCCCTTAAGACTCAATTCATAATCAAGAAAAAGAAATTTCTCCTAAACACCAATAATACAAGAAATCAATTTATAGAAGGAAACAAGAAAATGGTTTTACATGTCCAAATGTTCACAAATATGGTGCAAGAAAGGGGACAAGAGAACAGCAGTCCCTTCCCACCTCCCAACCTAGACAGTACACAGAAAACTGGTTGATTTTATATCTTCCGCTCTTTCTTTATTGGTTGTTTAACTACTTATTTTCGGAAGTGAAATACCTCCAAAATTTCATTAATATGATATGATTAGTGGAAAACACTACCACTAAGACATTGCAATATTGTAGGTACTTCATTCGTTATTTTCAACATAAAGCATCATGAAAAGTTCAACCACATCAAGGCCGGATTTTAGAGACACGGAATGAAATAGTTATGTATCTTCCAACAGGCCTGAGTTTTGTAATGTCAGTATTGTCAGAAGTAATCTGCATTCAGCCAAAAAGCAAGAATCATCATGAAGGTTTTGAAAACATGCATGTTTATGTAATAAGCCAAATGTTGGGTATGTCGTCAATTTATCAGGATGACCGCTATAAGTCCACCGGTTTATCTCCATTGTTCACATGATCAATAAATTCATCATAGCTGGCCTAAATCAAGATTAACCCCGAGAAAATTATCATCTCGACAAGAATATTAATGCCACATAGATGTATCCATCTGTACCACAGAAGCTTACCATTATTAATCTGCCACCCGAATGGAGTATCCGCGCTAGCCGTGGACCACTGCTTGGCACCACCACCACCACTACCACCACGATTAACCCAGGAGCTAGTAGACGACTCGGGGACCTTGTCTAGGGCCCTTCCATCCTTCTTTGCGCCGCTACTGCCAACACCACCACTCTTTCCTCTGGCCATCGAAGTCGACAAAGCCGATGATGAGGCAGTGCCGTTGGTGCCTCTAGACAAGTTGCTACTCCCGGAACCCGACATCCCATGCTCCACGCGCAGACCCTCCTGTGGCAACGGCCCGGATCTAGTCTTGATCCTGTTTAGGCCGAGTGAGGAGGCCAGGATCGGGGAGAGGGACGCCGCCGCTGGCCCGGCCCCGTCCTTGGCCGCCGCCGGCCCTTTCCGGAGCTTGGCGGGGGCGGAGAAAGATGCGGCGGGCGGAGGGGAGGGCTTGGGGGAGGGGGCATGTACAGCCTCCTTACCCTTGGAATCCTTCCCATCATTACCCTTCTTCTTCTGCTGCTGCTGCTGCAGGTGGTGCTTCTCGACGGCATCCTTGATGAGGGTATGACGGGGGGTGGAGGCGGCGGCGTCGTTGGACTTGGCCTTCTTCTTGTCGGATCTAGCTGTGGAGGGGGATCCGTCGGGGCTGGACGAGGAGTCCGACTTCTTGGAGGAGAAGAAGCGCCCCTTGAACACCATCTCTCCCTCTCCTCTTCTTCAAGAAACCGAGGGCTAGTCTCCTCCGCACTGAGGAGCGAAGCCGTGGATGGTCGGAACTCGGAAGCGCCAGTCGTGAGGGCGAGGGTGGCGCTTCGGACAAGTCTTGGGGATTACCTTTCGTTGGTGAGCGAGACAGCGACGAGCAAAAGTAGGAGAGAGTGCGGAGTGCGGAAAGAACGATACTCGGTGACCTCAGGATTAGGTTAGACTGCGCTTTTGGCTTGAGTGCAGACCTGGGTTTGACACGTGTCCAGGATTGGGTCCCATCATTGAAATTTGAATCTCGAACGTTTCATATCCTTTCGCGCAACGCTGGTAATAAAAAATTATTGTATTATAAATATATTATTATGTTTATATTATAATTTTCTATGGGTGATCGATTAATTTTGTTATCATTGGTATGATAATAGATTGTCCCTCCCCCTTCTTCTGTTTTGTGGAATGATGAAGGCATAGATAATTTTTCTGTCGATGAGGACACGAAATATATATAAAAATAGTGTACTATTTAAAAAAAAACAAAAAAAAAAACATTTTCTGATCTTCGATTATATATATATTTATATATATATATATGTATACATATATATGTCCTTCTCTGGCTAAAACCTTCTTGTTGGCCGCAGAATAAACTCAACGAGGGACACCCTGGTCCGCGTCAATGGCGAAGGGGACGTGCGGCAGCCCAGGATAGCTCTCACAGCGAATCGCAAGACAGCCTGAACTCGACGTTCCGAAACCAACCTCGTTCCACGCACGCCGCTGCCCTTGGTCCATAAAAGGCGGCGGCCTGCCTTCGTCGTCGACGTGACGCCCCCCCTTGTCGTCCCAAGCTGCGCGCCATGGCTGCCGCTAACCTCGTCCTCCTGGGCGGCGCCATCATCCTGGCGTGGTGTGCCACCCTGGCGCGCGGCCTGGGTGACGGGGTGGTGGTCGACGGGGACGTCACCTACTTGCTCCCCTGCATGGAGAGCCTGGCACCGTGCCAGACGGAGATGGACTTGGCAACGCTGACGCCGGCGTGCTGTGATCCTATGAAGGACTTGATAAAGCGCGACCACCGGTGCGTCTGCTCCATGTTCTTCGACGACCGTGTTCTGGCCTTCATCAACGTTACACGCGAGAAGGCCGTGGACATGAGGGTGAAATGCCGCATCAAGGTCGACCACCATTACTGCGACGGGTACGTTAATGGTGAGCGTCTGCCCTCTCCCCTCTCCCCTCTCCCCTCTCTGCCCTCCAACTTCTCCATTTACCTGATCTTGCGAAACTCAGTATCCATTTGTGCTCTGTGAGCGTGCAGCTACAGAGCGAGCAACAGCATTGTCGCCTCGGGGCATGACAACGATAGCGGCTGCGGCTCCCGCGGAAGGTAAACACACAATAAGCCTTCAGCGGTCTCTTTGCACGGAAGAGGAGATGATAAAAGGCCATCGGCCATTGCTAATGCTACGACGCATACTTCCTTGTCATATTTAAGATAAATATTTCAACGTGACATCTCTGTTTTGGCTTTCTCAGGAACAACAAACAGAGCAGCTGCCGAAGGTGGATCGGCGAGTAGGTTGGCCATAATTCTGCTGAGCAAGATGGTATTGTTGATCTTCCAGTACAAGATATGAGTTCCCTTCGCTCCACTCCCAGCATGGAGAGCTTTGGAGTATACATTCGATGTACTGGATCTTCCTTTTCTTCTCTCTCTCTCTCTCTCTCCAATCATTATCCATGTTTCCAAGGTTGAATCCTAGAACCGAGTTACAGAAGAAACAGGCGACAGACCACATCAACAGTTCTTGTGCCGTGGATCAAGAAACGATGCTTACCATGAAAATTCTGGGCTCTGATCGCTACTTGTTAAATCACTACACATCTAAACTAATTTGCGTTATCTCTTCAAAATGCGATCTTCGCTTCGGCTTCTATAGAATCATACATACCATTGTCTGTATGATTGTAAGGTGCTGTCTGCAGATGCTGTGCACAAACTGTTGCTGGGTTTGCACCTGCAAACTTGGGTAGGGGAGAGCTAATGCTGTCGACAAAAGGTGAAGTGACTGCTGCACCCCGGGAATTCATCTATCTATCTTTTGTTTTGATTGGCATGAGATCTCCCTCTGTAGTATGATTCTCTCATCTATTCAGGATAAATCCTTACTGCGTCATAATAAGCGGGCAGAAGGGATCCACAAGCCAAATCCTAAAACACAATAATAGATCCATTTTAATTGATAGCAAGAGTTAAAACGACAAGGTGCGGTGCAAAATAAGCTGAACTTCGACTCAGCTGCCTGTTCTGGTGGTAGTGGTAGATGCCGCAGCATCTGATTCTAGTTATACACGTATAGACGACTCACATACATGATACAAGTTTCCTCTTAAGACTTATAAACAAACAGGATATGTCAAGGCAGGTGCACAAGATCGACGATGCTCCAAATAGTTAGAGGCCGCTGGCGCCTGGAATGCTGACCCATTGCAGCTGCAGTTCCACTTCACCGCGTTCGACATCTTTAAGGCGAAGGACGAGGTCCTGAAGCACCTTGCCATCTGACCAGTATATGGCACTCTCGTCGGCCAAGCAGTTTTGCCTGCTCGGCGCCACCTTTGTTATCATGGTGCCATTTGGAACGCCTTGCAAGTTCATCCTCACAGCTTCCACAAATGGACGTATGTCAAACTCAGCATTGCCCATAGGATCGTCCAGGCTGAATGTGTCCTTGTCATACACCTCCTGCATAATAACCATCATCAGTGTCAAGATGATTGATGATAACCATTGGAAACAATACCAATTGATATCCAACTTCAGCTTCTCCAGGTAAACACGAGTTGAGAATGCTCGACCCCGATATACAAGCCCAACCAGCAAAGACTTTATTTTTTGCATCTTTTGTTAGAAAAAAGATGGGGTTGCAACCAAGCAGTATTATCCGAAAATAAACTGCAGTGTTTCAAACTGGATGGCATCATTATTAATAAAAAGTTCTGTTCAAACATATGATACCAGAGAGCAAGAGTCTATTATCCCAACAACAATTTCATCATCCAAAATGCATAAGCTGATAAAATTTAGCAAGAGAATTCAGTAAACTTTCTTCAATATTAGGTTGAGTAAGATTTGAGTAAAATTGAGTAAACTTTCGTCAATGAAAAATTGAGTAAGATTGTGGCGGTGTCGTTCTGGGAAAACACCTTAAATTTTTATCGTTGCTTCTGCATGTATCTCGTGTTAAGTCCAAAAGAAAGCTTTGAAATGCATAACAAGACATTGTGGCTTCTGGAATTCCCAGACACGTTTGCCGGTTTGGGAACCTTCAATGGGAAAATATGGATGTTCAAACTTCAAACATGATAGGACTCGCTAGTAATTACTGGTGATAATGCTAGTGCATTTGACACAAACGGCACCATACCAAATCAGCTAATGTTAAAGTACAGCTGCTACTTAATAGATGAACAGTTTATTTACCAATAAACCTAAATGTACTCACAAAGAGTGGTCAAGGTGGAGGTTGGATATAGATCCATCAAACAAATTTATTTGCGGTAGATGATTCCTGCTCAACCCAGTTGTAAATGGGTTAATTCTAAGATTTAGGTTTCCTGACCAATCCAAGGTGTACTCATGCAATTAACTCTCCTTGACTATCGATTATATGAAATAGTGACTCATTCATAAATATTCAATTATCTTATTTAGAAGGAAAATAACCACTTCTGCACGTAGTTGCTTACAAAAATTTGAAGCAACTGCATGAAGATAAAAAGATTTCAGTATATTGTGTCCAAATAATAGGGGAAAAAAAATCTCCTGCTGTCACTGGATAGTGACAAGTAGCAAAGTGACAGAGAAACATACAAGTCTCACTGGAAGGGCAGGATCTTCAACAGAAAGTGTCAGCTCCTCATTCCAAATGGGATTAGTATTACGCTTTATCACCCGAGTCTTCAGTTTCTGCACGAAGATGGACGAACAGACAATAATATAAATATGAGCAACATAGCAGTTGATGGACTAGACACATAAACTAGACATGGCATATGTAAGCAATTATACATCACGTAAGACATACTAGGACGATTTATCATCATGACACATAACCAATGAAGCATCAGATAGAAATTCTAGGCAAATATTACTATCAAGGATCCAGATAGAGAATCAAATAGAAGACATCAAAGACAATTGATTATATCAGAAAGTTCTCTTGCATAGAATTCACAACAGGATATACTAGGATAAAAACTATAGATATTAGTCCCAGAGCTAATACATAGGATCAAGTAATTATAAGAAATCAAAATGTAATGAAAAAGTGCATTATACAATGGCAATCATGTGAGAAGATTCAGTATAACTTGAAGAATCTTAGGCGAAAAGAGCTAACATCAAACAGAAAAGAAACTACATATAACAGAAAATCTTTTACAATGTAGGTGTATTCCATACAGTACTGCAAAAACAGCATGAGATTCAAGTGTAAGACCGAAAGTAAAAGAAACATACAACTTGTATGCATATGTGATCTCAATCTATCCTCCAGAAGACTGCAGATTACAAAAATACAACACGCTTTGTATGTACAGAATACAAGCCTTTAATATATAAGACACTAATACCAGATGATTATCCTAATACACAATATCAATACTGGAATCACAAAAGAATGTGACTATTTAGTTAAACATCACTTTTTCTCTAGGCTTACTAGAGCTAATGGTGCTTCACCAAGATCCATTTTTCAATGCTGCAATAAAGGTTTTTTGCGGAATTATCAACATGTATCTACCAAAATTAATCTAAAATCATATAATTTCTGAGAGAAGCAGAGAAAACAACAGAAATGATTTCTTAAAAGCCCAAAATAAATTCAAAACAAAAATAGTCAAAATGATGCCAAGCATAACAAAAGATCCCCTTAACCAATTTGCAATCTATTTGAAAGTACAATTCAAATCACAGGCAGCTGTTCATGCTGGAGCTTACATACCAAAATTCCAAGAGATACTACGACTAATGTCAATTATGTCATGGCTTATCCTGGTCTCTTCACATGGGCATCCATCTCACAGCTCAGTACCGGAGAGTGTGATTATTGGCCTGATAGCCAAAACTGTGATAACCAAATATAGTCCCACATCTGGTGTGGATTATAGCTTGAGTAGCGTACGACTCACTACCTGTCCAAAAATACCTTTTGAGTGCTCCTTTTTGAGGATTTGACCTATGTGTAAACTAAAAGGAAAGACAATTGATTTGGTTCAGTTTGTGATGTAAAGTCCCCCATACCAAATTCTGATGTTGACTAAATCTTGATCTGATGCTACTCCAAACTGACTTCAAAGAAACACTAACGGCCCACGATCTAGGATGCCAGACTTTCATCATTAAGAATACACCATATAAACCAAATGTTCATTCATCTGCATATGCAAAATTCCAAGCCATGTGTAGCAACTTTCACATCTCCTAACTAAAAAGACCCATAATCACCAAGCGGTTCCTCTTGCCAAAACCTAACAGGCAAGGTAAGCAATCTGAAGCAGCAAGACAATCTTTCTAATATTCTGTTGTTCTATATGTTGATGACTTCTTCGTAGGGAAAAAGTAAACAAAAACTAATAAAACATGTACATAGTCACCCCAAAAAAAAAGAGGAAAGGGTAAGAACAACAACAAACAAAATGTTGAAAAGGTCTAAAAACAGGCATTTAACAATTTTGAATGTTTCTTTCTCATTAAAAATGTGTCAGTCAACAAAATGAAATAAATCTACTCGACCCACAAATACGTGTGATGTGTGTGTAAAGCACAGGGCTATAGAGAGCTGAGGCACAACAGAAAATTAAGTTGTCATGGAGCAGCTTCAGATCGAGTCTCAGATTCAATTAGTTTACCGGTGAACAGAACAAGGATTTCTTTTATTTTTTCTTCTTTTTTTGTCGGATGCAAGAACTATTAGTTCGGAAGGAACTTTTACGGAGATGAAATCTTTCTTTGTAGCAATGTCCGAGTCACAAAAGAAAAAGAAAATGAAAATAATCAACTAAGTTCAATTTATGTTTCTTCGTAGCAATCAAGAATTAGATTATGCTCCTACCTACCTACAGATGTCCGAGTGGAAAAGAGACGATCAAGAATCAACTAGTTTCTTCGTAGCAATGGCCAAGCAAAGCAATCAAGAAGCAACTAATTCAGCTCTGCGCTTTCGCGGCCCTCGAGGGTGCACCTACACACCTCATTTCCTAAATCCTAAATCCTAAATCTTCTTGTAATTTATTTTCCATCCTTCGTCTCTTCTTTCCGGATCCGTCCTTCTCTTTTCTATCTTTCTCGGATCATCGCAACTCCTGACCGTTTCTTGACTCTTGACATGATCTTCAGACACATGACACTCCCCATCCCAGTTCGATCCGAAGATCCCCGCCATCTCGGTAGGAACCTTCCCCGCGCCGACCATCCAAAGGCTCGATCAAGAAACAAGCCTCGGGACGATCGACGCGAAGTCGCACGCCTCGCTGCTACAAGAAGGAGAGGTGGGTGTAGGGCGAACCTGTTTGCCCATCTTGAGGATGACATAGGGGTCGCTGCTCCGCAAGTCCCGTACGGCGAGGTTCACACCCCGCAGCACCCGCACCTTGAGCAGCCCCAGCATGTGCTCTCCACCGCCGATCCCTCAACCTCTCCCGCCCCCCACCGTCGTCCGCTCTCCTCCCGCGCAGCAGAATGCGACGAAACGGCATTCACGGAGTAAAAGAGCCGGCGCGGACTGCCCCACCGCCGACCTTGGCTCGGCCGTACCAACTTTCTCTATTATTATTATTATTATTATTATTATTATTATTATTATTATTATTATTATTATTATTATTATTATACTATATAACATTTTCGTGTTTAGATGACCTTTGAGTTATTTTCTATTTTCACGCTTATTTTTATTTTATTTTATTGTATGAACGTAAACTTGATGTGAGACTTCCAATTTATCCCCCAAAAAAAATCTTGAATTATTTATACGATCGAGTATTCTATTATTTCTATGGATTTCGTATTAGATAGGAAGAGAAGTTCAAATGGAAACAATATGAGTTCTTAATATCGCAATATTAATCTACAATAAGTTTGATATATATATAATAATAATAATAATTGACTGAATAATTTGTGTAAAATCTAAATCCAAATTAACGTTAATACACTTATCGTTTAAAATCATTTTTAATATTAAACAAAATCGAGATGTTATGGGTATGAATCAAAATATTAGCCAACATCGTGATTGACCAGCAATTTCCACTCCCTCGACGAACGGATGCAATCGACGTCGAGGATCGAAAGCAATGCAAGAGGACGACGGTGGTATTTGGGTGCACAGAATCGATTGGATGACACCCCCCCCATGGAGTTTGTGTGGATCGCATGGACTGGCCTTTTTCCATGCGCTTCGGAGGAGATAAATGTTTGAATCGATCGAGAGAGAGTCGTCTCATTTTGTTTTTATCTATCTGCAGACCTTAAGGTAGAGAGAGAGAGAGAGAGAGAGAGAGAGAAGAAGAAGAAGAAAAAACCTATACAACATGACTGAACCTTTAATACTCGGAAGAAGTGAAAGATGTTATGTCTATCACTCGACGATCCAAGCTTAGGCATCCAAGGAGGCTGATAGAAATGGTGAAGCTAAGCTGGAGGAGGAGGAGGAACGAACCTGGTTGCCCATTCTGAGGATGACATAGGGGTCGCTGCTTGTGAAGTCACGGACGGCGAGGTTAACCCCTCGCTGCACTCGAACCCTCAGGAGACCCAGCAAGTGGTCCGCCATCTCTCCCCTCAGCTTCACCACCACAGGGGGAAGACTGATGCAGCAGTGGGGAAGGAGTCTCTCAGAGATAGATAGATAGATAGATAGATAGAGAGAGAGAGAGAGAGAGAGAGAGAGACCACCACAGGGGGAAGAATGATGCAGCAATGGGGAAGGAGTCTCTCAGAGATAGATAGATAGATAGATAGATAGATAGATAGAGAGAGAGAGAGAGAGAGAGAGAGAGAGAGAGAGAGAGACTGCACCAGTTGTGCTTCCCCTGGGAGTATCAACCGGTTGTATAGCTAAGGTAAGGAGGAGAGGAATAAACGAGAGAGACATCGTAGCACATAAAAAAGCACAGGGTTGTGATACAAAGGCAATAATAATAAAGATGACTTACTCTCGGCAGGATTCCAACTACCTTTACATTAAAAATAACTGTAAGATTCCAACTACTAATAATAATAATCTCATAAAACAATACAAAGATTGAATTTTTGTTATTTGTCTGATTCATCTCTATTCGATAAGAATAGTATTTTCACGACTTCAATTGTGATCGCAGAGAAATAATGTTGTTACAACATCGACTTTGCCCCCTTAAAATAAGATTCCAACGGGGGTGACATGAAAGAAGAAAAAGACCATAAGGTTGGAAACCAAGTCTTTGCTTCACCATTTCTACATAGAAAATAGACTGATGAGGACAAGATGGGTTGTAGCTAAGAATTGGTCAGAGAACACCGTGTGTTGGGTCATGCCAATAGGGACACTTGTACTACGACAAAGGCCGGCATTTGTTGTTTTCTCTCATTCCTGAAGACTATTTGAATTCACGAAGAGAGAGAGAGAGAAGAAGATACTGACAGCCGTAAAGAAGAAGAAAAAGAAATCCCTGTTGACTAGTGTTCTTATCTTCAACAACAGGACCGGATGTTTGAATCTTTATTAAGAATAATGACTAATAAGATGTTGGAAGAATTCAATTTGTTCTCACTTTTCACCCACTTGTGCTTGTGGGAGAAAATCATATTCGGGTTTAGAACATTACCACTGCCTTTTTTTTTTTTTTCCTCACAAATTCCTTATGCATGCTTAGAACATTGACGATGATGATTATGATAAGAAAAATTCGAACGATCATATGCGGTATCGTCGAGCATGAATGAGCTCCTTCTAATAAAACAATAAAATTCAACGAAGATTTGGTTCATCCCACATGTATCCGTCGTGGTTATTCTATTTTTCTATATTATTTAAACTTGTATGTAATCATTGAGAGTCGAAATATTTTACATAAAATAAATATTTTATTAAAAATATTGATTTTCTATATTCTTTAGACTTGTATGTAATTATTGAGAGTCGAAATATTCTACATAACATATATATTTCACTAAAAAGTTTGATTTTAGTTCAAAATAATCAATATATAGAATCAGAACAAGTGATTGCTAAGATTCATGTTTGAACGTCCACTTTCCATTTTAAAGAGAATGTACGAAAATATATTTATTCTGAATCAAAGGGAGAATTCATCTATTATAAAAAATATGATAGTATTCATCTATTATAAAAAAATGTCATTTATGGATATTAACGAGAGATCCGTGCAGATCCAGTAAAGTATCTTTTTCGCTCCATAAGGATCAAGATCAAATGAATGTTTATTCTTTTTCTATCGAAGAAATAACTAATGTCCATTGTTGGATAATTATAGTAAAAAAATAAGAAAATTATTGACTATTCAATAAGACATGATCAAACGATATCTAATGGTTACTGGAATTTCATATATCCTTCTATTATCCAAGGAAATTTTTATTTCTTGACAAAAAAGTAAAGAAATAGATTCATCACCCCATTACAATATGATGAGAGAAAGAACTAATACCTTATTTTAGTATTTCGATCGAAATACCAAAACAAGGTATTTAATGTAGAAATAATATTCTTGCTTATTTTGATGATCCACGATATAGAAGAAACAATTCAAGAATTACTAAATATGGGACTGTAGAGGTCAATTCAATCATAAAAAAAGATGATTTGATTGAGTATTGAGGATCAAAAGAATTTTGTCCGAAATACCAAATGAAAGTAGATTGGTTTTTTTTCGGTCTCGAAGAAGTGCATATCTTACATGGATCTTCGTTGATAATGGTCCGAAATAATAGTATCATCGGAGTAGATGCACAATTCACTTACGGATTAGTCCGAGTAGAAAGAAAAAAAAACTAAAAATATTTTTCGGAGATATTTATTTTCTAGAGAGAGGTATATAAGATAACGGCATTTTGATACCATTGGAAACAAGAAAAAATTCTTAGGAATAAAAAAAATGAAAAATTTGGATCTATGTTGAACGGATCACACCTACCAAGAAAAAGTGGAAAAAGATAATGTCTAACTTAGAGTTATCAATTATATCATTTATGAAAATGGCAAATCAATTCGAGAAATTTCTCTTACAAGTTATTCAATTAGTTCACCAAAAGGTTCACGCTTACTCTGTTGAGGTAAGAATTTATCTCAACACTTAATTGAATATTTCATAAGATTAATGTAATATAAATTAAAATAACTATTTACTTTAATCAATTACAAAAAATCATTATAAAAAACTTAGTTCTCAATCCTCTGAATCTATTTTGAGTATTAGAAATATTTTTTTTTATTTATACCCATAACACAATATTGTATGAAGAAGTTTACTTTTCGAAAACAAAAATCAAATCCTAACACGTTAAATAACCAAAATCTTTTGTGACCATCGTCATCATCATCATCGAATAAACTTGAAAATTGGGATTCAGAATATAATAATATCGAAGAGACTTTTCTATCTGTTAAGCCCGTAATAAAAAATTGGTGGCTGCTAATTATTACCTTAAAACAGTTAGACAAGTAATTTAGGATTAAGGTGGTTAAAATCACGCCTTCACCTTTAGCCTTTGATCTCAAACGTCTGCTAGCTCGTAGTCATTTACCTATCAACATGGTGGCACTGATCTAACAATTATTTATCCTCGAGATATATTATATTGATGTATCAGAATTAATCATCCCTCCTAATGAGGACTAGAAGATTTCACACGACACCAGATAAAAGATTGCAACAATGATATATAATTTAGTTGTTTAGAAATTGCAAATTGAATTGAATACTTTATATATGAATTCAGATGAAAATATGACTCAACATAAAACTTGATATGAGTAAATATATTGGACAGAGAACATTTTTTATAGATTCAAAGAAATTTTCACTGAAAGAAAAAACGATTTTAATGCAAAATACTCATAATTTTCCAATCAGTATTCTCATTTTAAGTACTTCTAATTTAAAAAATATTTAAATTATCCCTCGATAATTTGGTCTACATGAAGACTCGAGGAACATAAGCTGAGCTAGCAATTTTGTTTGAGATCAGCAGACGTCAAAAGTACTTGGAACAACGGAGAGAATAAAATCGAAGGCAGAGAACAATGGAGGAAGAAGCATACGAGAGGAGGGGATCAGTATGTTGCATGGAATGGTCAACGTCCTTCACAGCTGCATTCGCAGCTGAAGCACGGTCGCCGGTGCTCGCCCCCACGCTTCAACTTGCTCGCCTCGTACTTGCCCGCCAAATCGTCGAACACGTAGCCGGCACCGACGCCGACGGCCAAGTCGATGGTGTAGTGGCCTCTCGAGGCGAGCAGCCTCACGCTCTGCAGCAGGTTGAGGGAATCGAAGACCCGGGCCATGCCCCACCTCCTCGTCCTTCTCATGTCCAAGGATGCGATCACGGCCCCTGCGACATGGCCGGAGAAGAAGAGGAAGAAGGACACGTTGCCCACGGGGAAATCCACTCCTGAACCCTGAAAACCCTGCACCAGGGATCGAGACCCCGCATAAGCTGGACCAGCAGAGACCGAGAAAGCCGAGGGGGAAGCGACCAAGAAGAAGAAGAAGAAGAAGCGTACCTGAGGCAACGGGAGCTGGGTGGAGCAGCCGAGAATCCCCCTGCAAGTGAACATGAAGAGAGCCGCGATGGTCGGACGTGGCCTCCCCTCCACCAGGAAGGTCCACACTATATACACGGTCTGCATACCCACGAAGACCTGAGAAAAATATACGGCCAATCTCCATGAAACCATCAACCACTACAAATCCAAGAAGGCATACCTCTCCTACTCCGCCCCTGACATGACGGCCTAATCTATTTAATTAATAAGTAAGGAGGAAACTAAATCCACTAATGTCAGATATTGACATGTTAAGCTCGATTGAATTTTCCATGATGAAACGAACACGATCGAATCGTTGATACGATACATCTACCACAACTGGTGATCATATGATGTTGAAACCAATTAGCCATTGACGATATGATACGAGCAATTACCAAGATGCTACAGAAGCCACGTATTTCATACGTTTCATCTGGACCAAATCTAAACTTAGTAATGTATAATGAGGCCAATTGACCGTTCATCTGATTCTAGATCTAATTCCATGAAAAAGCATGGGAAGAACCAACATGGCAGATTAAGATTGGGTGAAATTGTAGAGTAGAGATGGATACCGTGTGGAGTTTGCAAGCGATTTCCAGAATATGGATTTAGTGTGCAAAAAATTGGGAGCAGAAGAGAAGAAAAGATACATGAAAGAAGGGGACACGTTATCAGACTCACAGTGTTGAGGGCAGCGAGCAGGGTGTTGAGGGCGGGCGCGGTGGCCAGCGCGCGGTTGAGAGGCTTGGTGGCGATGAACCCCAAATCCAGAGGCGGGGAAGTCGAGGGAACCATCGGGATGGTGTACTCGACGCCCATGAAGAACAAGAGCGAGAACGCGAAGGCGCAAAGCAGGGGGTGGCGCCTGGCCACCCCTGCCAGGCCGTCGATCGACCATCCGGCGAAGGACGGCCCCTGGGGTGGCAGCAGCGGCACCGGAGGCGGCGAAGGCGTCCCCATTCTGTTGCCGTCCTTCACGCCGGGAGATGAAGGTAGTGGTGGTGGCCGCCGAGGGTCGATTTCGCTGCCGTGGTCATGGTTGGCGATGCCCAGAGTCACCCTAGTTCCTTCCGCGGCCTTCCTCTGCACACAGAGATGGGTGGTGCTCCCGCCGTTCTCGGCCGTCATGGTTGGACATGGCGGTCGCGATCCGCCGCTGCTGTCAGATTTATAAGGATGTGGCACGAAGAGGGTCGGATCTCTCAAGGCTGGGGGACGGCAAGCATGTGGGGAGCGTGGTGGATTGGTAGGGCATGCGTGCGAGCTTTGGATCGGTCGCGGATAATAAAGAAACCAAAGGGAAAGCGAGGAGTGGGGTCGGGTTAGTAAACAGGCGACCAGTGGGCGAGCAAGTGGAAGGGGAGCGAAGATCGTAACGGGGGTCTAACGGTTCAAAAGGAGCTCGCAAGAGGAATGCAGAACGGCGTGCCGTGCGTTACCCTTTACCCGTTCCGAACCGCATTCAATTCTCGCCTACCAGCCACGACCAAGTCGTTCAACAATCCTTTAGCCGGCCGTTGTTTCGGACGCAACAACCTCGCCCGTACGAGACGGTATCACCCCGCAGAGATCCACCGCTCCAACGTGGCGGGAGCCACACGGTTAACAAAACGCCGACCGCAACGCCAAGGGACGAGCTGTGGTGGTGGGGTGAGGGCGTGATTGGTCGAGGGCGGATTAGGAATCCACTGGATCCGCTCCGGCCATGCACAGCCAATAGAAAAGCTCCGATTCTGATACATTCCTTCCCCTCCGGCAAGGATAAGATAAACTCCAGAGCAAAGGGTGTCCAACTGTTTCATAGTTCAACTTATTAGCTTCATCATACGCTCACTATAATCAAAGCACTTAATACAATATCTAATTTATGAACTATTGTTTACAGACCTACTGTGGTTTCTAATATAATAACAAATAGAGATCATCTCATTGGCACTAACTATAACACAAATTATCTACTTTCTAAAAATATGCATGAATTCTCAAAAAAAAAAACATAAAAAGAGTTGGAAATAAATTAGAAATTAGCATTTGAAGTCATTTCATGGTGAATAAGCGATGAGGAAAAGCGACAACCACGTCATACCTCAGACGCCAAAGGAGAAGTAAAGCAGAATTCACGCATCAACAATGATCTGGTAGTCGACCAAAGTTGAAAAAAGAACTCCGAATCTCTTCAGATCATGACTGATGTCAAAATCAACCTGGGTTCAAACAGATGCCAAAAGAGAGGAAGAAATGCTTTAGAGAAATAAAAATGATCATCTGTCCATTATACGAAAAGAATCAAATTAGATTTGTCCTAATCCAGCATAACAAATAACAAATAGGATACAAATTACACCTGATCATAACTTTATATTCCTAATACATAATTACTATGCAAAAAATAAGTTGCTTCAGTTTTGCATGCAAGTGGCACAACAAAAATCTTCATTTCCAACACAAGTATGCTGGTTTCCAGATCCAAACTTGAGTTGCAGGGCTGTAATGTCAATCAAGGTGAAACTTGGACATGAATACAAAGGACAAAACAATGCCACCGTCAGCTCTGGGTGGGTTTAAGCTAAACCACAGAATGATATCTTCAGTGCCAGTAAGCATTCTGCAAACTGATGGTGATTGAGTCATTGTAGGCGTAAGTGGTGGTTCAGAAGAAGCAATTAAAGGTGTGGGAACAGGAAAAGTGAAGGCAAAGACTTCATTAGAAGTTTATTCAGTGGTGCTGGAACTGGAAGCTTTGTGGGAACTCACATCTTGAGTATACACAGAAGAATGAGGCAAGCACTTGGATATATGAGGCGCAGTAGTTTTGACTTAACCTAATATGCTCGGATTTCCTGCTCTGTGGAGTCATGAATGGTAGAATATCATGGCAGTACTACCTTACAAGGTGAAATTGATAGATTAAGGATATGCTTAGAAACAAAGAAGCTCAGCCTTTCTGACATACTAGTATTTAAATCAGCTACTTCCAACTCTTCACAAGAACATAATAACTTGAGCTACAAAAATACTACAGGAAAAAAGAAATAAATATCCGATTCAGTAATAGTTAACACAAATGAATGCTTCTCGCAAACTGCATCAAGGATAGGCTGAACATTGGGCATACAAAAAATTGATATGTGCTACACCTGTCTTAACGGAAAAGGATAAAGAGTAAAGTTTTCATTTCTATACATGAACAACAGGACCTGTGAAAAAGTGAGATCCCCAGTTTTTTGTAAGCACAAAAATTGAAATAAGATAAGAACTTAGGAACTCGAAGGCTTTCTCAGATGAAATTTGGTGTCACAGAAAAGCCTGGAGAGAAATTCTTGAAGCGAAGTTGTACAAAGGAAAAAGCATTTCGTTCTCAGGATTCAACATAATACAATGTAAACTTAACCAGCCATATGTGTGGTTCACACTAAATCATTTGAAAAGGAAAAATATATTGTCCTTCTGAAGAATGTATAACAATGACTACAAATATATTGTTCAAGTACGAGATTATGCAATTATTAAGAGATCATTTGGCTGCAAGCATCAAGCATTCAGTACAAGACCACCAGATCCCATGTATAGTGGAGTGATAACAGTATTAGCAACAAAACATTGCAATTTAGCTAAAGAACAATCATGGTGATGATAAAGAGAATGAGTCATAATTCATATCAATTGGAACCATACGTGGGCCACATATGTGCAACCAGCATAAGTAGCCACATTCTGCAGATGCAGCTACCGGATGTAATTGAGTTGCACGTCTTGGGTGAGGCAGTCAAGTCCCTGTCTATTCAAATGAAGGTGCTTACACCTACCATATCTTGGAGATTGGGGATTCATCAATGCATGAGAAAAATGAAAAAGAGCACCTTGCTTGAGGCAAGCATGCCCAGCAGACCCAATCTCTGGAGAGACAAATCATAACTTGGTCAACCTTTTGATGTAACACCCCAAATCCTAGTCCCGCATCAAAAGTAGGTTGAGACATGAATTAGTTGATAAGAGTGATGAGTTTACTATGGCTAAACTGGATTAGGTATTTTGAGGATTAAACATTTTTGAGTTAGTGATTCATATAAAGCTAATGGACCAATTATCCTATTGGGCTCAATCGTGACAAATGATACCAAACCAACCTAGTATTGTACATGGTAAAGGGCTCGGATGGACAGCGCCAAAGTACACATCATGACATAGAGCCGCCATGGGTTAGGTCTCACATGCCCTATGCAAAGGTCTAATTATTCTTTCTCAAAAATCACTCTCGAGCTGGATGACAAATTTTCCAAAGCATTTGAAGTTGCTGATGACATTAATTATAAACAAACAAGATTTGAGGTGCTAAAACCTGCGGCAGGAGTTGATCCATTGCACTTTTCAGGGACTTAATAAATGCACATATTGAAGGAAATGAATCATCTAAACATCTGTCAGATTTTTAAGCAAAAGAGGAAGCATGATAAGCTTAGAAGACAAAGTACATAAACCTGGAATACAAAAAGTTTTACCTCAATGCTCAATGTAGGAACCTCAAATAGATTCAATTGCAACGACTGTGTTCTCGATGCCGAGATGACAAAATCCGTGAGAAAATGAAAACTCTACTTCGTTCTTCCTCCAGACATGGATTAAGTGGCCTGATTTCGTAGGTCTTTGTGAAGCCTTTCCCAAGATAGAGCTGATTTGTAATAATGGTGTGGGTCTATCTTCAGTAAGAATCTATAAGACAGGATGCCGATACAAAAAGGAAATACCCAGAACCTGGTTTGTACGAAGACGATGTCAAATGTCCAGGCATCGCGCAGGGGCATGCGATGCGACCAATAACCCTAGGAAAGAAATGAATCATACCGGGGAGGGATTCGGAGGGTGGAGGGTAGTCTTGCTTGACGCAGGCGCTGATTCCCACCAACTCTGCCGCTGCCTAACTCCTCCTCCTCTCCTTTGCTCCTGTCCATCGCGTCCAAGATAGCACCCGACGACGCCCTCCGCTTCCCTCTCGCCCCCACTATGCAAACCCTACTCTCCGCCTACGCGATCGATCGAGCCGAGCGATTTGTGATCCACAAACGGAGGCCAGCCCTCTATTTTACGAAATTTGCGCGGTAAAACCAATCGTAATGCATCTTTTCAAGCAAAATCATTATATGTGAAGACAAGCTAAGGGTGAATTCTGCATCACTTAAAAAGTAAGACCTAAATGGAAATGTTGTGTTCGTGTTACACCTATGATTAGTTATCTTTATATATCAGTATTTATATATTTTTAAAAATTATATTAAAACTTTTATATTTATAAAAATAAAAAATTTTAATCCTGTTATTCTTACAAAATCTTTTTTTCTTGATTTTGAATATTATAAAATTATTTTTTTATCCAGGAATCTCAATATTTTACTTTCGTAAATATGAGAATCTCAATATAATTTTTAAAAATATAAAGATCGATACACTAAATATAATTAATTGCTGAGGATAATTTATAATTAATGCGTTATCATCTTTATTTCTATAGTAAACACTTGAAGTGCCTTGGGAATTTTAAAGATAGAAATTCTTTTTCACTACTAACACTTTAAGTAATAAAAATCGAGACAAATGAGTGAGATATTCTTTAATGAAATTATTTTAGTTCAAATAATACAATCTTATTCAAAAAATATAAAATATATATATTTTGAAAAAAAAAAATTATGTCATTATTTTGCAGTAAGATATGTTAATAAACAAAAAAGAAGTTTGCATCCCAAAATCTACGAGAGCAATTAGTTCTGTGTTGGTAAGCTTATAGCATTGAAATTGGTTATTATAAGAATAAAAAGTCATATGACAATTTTTATGATAAAAGCCATATCAAGGATATCATTGTAGAGATTTCTAAAAATATACTTTTAGGAACCAAATAATTGAATAAGATATGAATCGTAAACTTTTATTTTATATATATATATATTTTTTTAAGGAGCTTCGCTATATTGAGATCATACCATATTATGGATTAACTATTGGTGTGACCCATAATCTTACGAAGAATTATCTGTTTTGGACGATGGGTCTACCCGCACAGTTTTATCTTTTTTGGAGCATGTGAGTTCCAAAAGACATCTCTAATAGTAAAAGAGATTCAACGGATTTATGAACTCTTGATTTTTATACCCCTCAATCAATACGAGACTAAATAACCTTATCACTGTATAAATAAAGACTTGGGTGTGTTAATACCTATACAAATAAATATTTGAATTTTACACTAAGATGATGCCAGGAGAAAGATTGTGAAATAAAACACCATTTATATTATTCCAAAACATGCAAAGAAAAGTAAAAAATATAGAAATAATATGTTATTTAAATATATATGGCACAATGCCTCTTTAACAAACATTTAAGTGATCGTTGACAAATTTTAATTTATTACACACAAAAAATGTAAGAAGTTAATAGATTTAAATCATGATTTTTTAGAAAATTTGACATTCACTGTAGGGTTACTATTCACTCCAAATCAAACTTGAAATTAGATGCCAATACGAGAGAAAACACAAAATGAAATGATTTGATCATCACGACAACACAAATAATATTTTGTAATATTTTAAATTAGTTTTGTATAAATTTAAATATATTATTATTTTTATATTATTTTTATCATAAAAAAAAAACGAATTGTGATTGCTTCAAATATCTTTCGAGTTATTTTGGTCATTATAGACATAAGAAAAATAGAAAAAGAAGTTAGTGCCTGTGATCGTGCCACGTCAGTCACTGATCGTTGCGTGATTCGATCGGTCGTGCTACATAGCAGCCATCTCCTGAAGGTTCTGCAGCCAGCGCCTGAAGACTCCGCTCAAACCCATCTCCAGAAGCTTCGACGGCCTCGCAAACCCTACCAAAACCCTACCCCTCTCCGCCTCCATCTATAAAACGGAGACGAGTGCGCCTCGCTTTGTCTCCTCCCCTCATTTCCTCGTGTCTCCCTGTCTTTCTTCTACCATCTCTAAAACCCTCGGGGGTCGCTCGAGAAGGTCACAGCGGGGGAAGAGAAGATGCTTGGCGCTTCGAGGCGATCGGTCGCTTCCGCAGTGCGATCTGCCGGCGCTCGCTGCCGCGTGGTGGTGCCCTTCGTCTCCGCCTCCGCTCCTTCGGTGAGAATTGTTGCATGATGTTGCGCCGTCTTTCCTTCTCTTTGTTCGTTTACTAGGTTATGGTGGTGGATTTGCCTCTTGATGTTGAGTACCTCAGCCGTGCCGACGTGTTATTTGGTCATTTGTTCCGTGCATAAACCCCTCGGTATGCTGCGGAGTTGCCCAGGAATGGTGATCTGAATGACCGCATCCATATTGTTAATCTCGACTCCAGTCCTTTCAATCTTCTGTAGTAGATATTTTCCACCATCAATCACGATTTCTATCTACTCAAATAGCTCAAGATGTTCTATGATCTATGTCCAATTCTGCAAGTTTCTCTTAAATTTTCCTCTGAAACATCATGGGATGACTGATAAATGAAAATACCTTTGGATGTCTGAGAAACTTTACTATAATCTTTGTTAGGTTTTTAAACGGCAATTAATCTTCTAGATTATCTAATTAGTTGTCTGGGAATTTATGATGTTTCAGTTAGTACCATGTTGGAGATGAAAGGTGGGTTGTGATGGTATATAAGACTAGATAAATTCCTTACTTCTGGAAGCATTTTTAGCTATTGGGTTCTAGTCAACTTATATTCAAGTTATTGAATCAATTGGTCAAGCCTTTTATAGGGGAAGATTATTAAATTTTGGTTAGTCATTCCTCTGCTTTTAAACATAGTTGAGATGTTATCAATTGGCTCCTATTTAATCTTGTTTGCTTGAGCATAGTCAAGTACTCATCAATTGTTTCCCAGTCTAAGTAAAGGAAGACCTTGAGCATTTTCTATGATCAAATGGAAAATAAAAATTGTGATAGTACACTATGAAATACTTAAAGTAGAAGACCCTAATCAAGACAATTGAACCATCTAAGGATTCAAGTTAGAATCAATTGAACTGAAATCAGGATACACCATATGATTTACAGGTTGTCAAGTGTTAAAGCTTTTAGCTAGCCGTCATACTTTTTTATCCCAAGCACATGAAATTTTCTGAAATGTAATTTTTACATGTGTTCAGTTTTTTTTTTAAAAGAAACATTCAAAAGAACAACAGGAATAAGCCATAGTTGCAACCAAATGTACTTAATTGATGCCTTCTTTTTTTTCCTTTTCAGGCAACTGAGACTGATTACAAACTCCCAGACTCACCATACAGATATTTTTCTACATTTTCTGCACCAAAAAACAATGGATCCAAATTTGGGATGCATTTGAACTCGAGACACAGTATGCTTGCCTGCAGCCGTCTTGAATCAACTGTAGCTGCAACTGATTCATCTGAGCCGCCGAGTGAGAAGTATGAGTACCAGGCTGAGGTATGCCAGATGGAAGTCCTATTGTGCAGTTTCATCTATCAAAATAACACATCTCATACTCTCTTCTAATTAACATAACAGGTTAGTCGGCTAATGGACCTTATAGTGCACAGCCTGTATAGCAACAAGGAGGTCTTTTTGCGGGAACTTGTTAGGTTTGTGTTTATTTTGTTGCTTTACCGTGTTATTTTTGTGTCTGTGTTCTAGAAACTGATATTCTTCAGTTAGATCAAATATTATCCACCTATCTTGTTGACACTATTGGTATTTTGGGGAAATAATTAGCACAGCTGAATGCCATTTGGTGCATAAAACATTATTGGGTTTCCTGAAAAAGTGTGATTTCATGTTGCATGCAGCCTAGATACCATGTAGTTTGCCTGCAAAAGTTCCTGCCTTTTAGCTTTTTGTGATATTTTTCTAAAATAATTCTTGTTTTGGGGTCTTGCTATTCTAATATGGCATTTTGGAGGAAAGCATTTTTAACTTTTTCTATGAATAATTGCAGCAATGCAAGTGATGCACTTGATAAGCTGCGCTTCCTAAGTGTCACGAAGCCTGAGCTTTTGAAGGATGCTGTTGACCTCGATATTCGTATTCAGACCGACAAAGACAATGGGATTATCACAATTACGTAAGTATTACTAATGTAGAACCAAGAGTGCCTACATATATGTTTGATGATGAGAAAGAAGCTTTAGCCAAATTATAATGGTTTTCTTTTTTTCAGTGATACTGGAATTGGTATGACTAGACAAGAACTTGTTGACTGCCTTGGAACCATTGCACAGAGTGGAACAGCCAAATTTTTGAAGGCATTGAAGGTACAGGCAGTTGCTTGAGCGACCCATCTTTTTTTCAGTTATTGGCATCACTATATTTTATCCTTGTGGATCTGAGGTCTTGTATTCTATATACAGGATAGCAAGGATGCTGGTGTCGACAGCAATTTAATCGGTCAGTTTGGTGTAGGTTTTTATTCTGCATTCCTTGTATCTGACAAGGTAAATCTTAAGCGTGATTTTTTAAAAAAATTGGTTGCCACCATATGAGTTTTTAGCTATACCAACAGTTTCTAAAATGCTTTTTTTTTTGTTATAAATAGGTAGTTGTTTCAACAAAAAGTCCAACATCTGACAAGCAATATGTGTGGGAGGGAGAGGCTAATGCTAACTCTTACACTATTCGGGAGGAAACAGACCCGGAAAAGCTCGTTCCAAGAGGAACTCGCCTAACATTGTACCTCAAGGTCTGTAAGTTTGCCTTCTGTAGTGTAGCAAACATTCCGGATGATTTTCATAATTTGTTTCTCACCATTGTAAGTTATGCTCAGCGAGATGACAAAGGTTTTGCTCATCCGGAGAGGATCCAGAATCTTGTGAAGAACTATTCACAGTTTGTCTCATTCCCAATCTACACATGGCAAGAGAAAGGTTTTACTAAAGAGGTAAGGGATTAGTGTGGCAAGTAGGAAGGAACATACAGATCTAGAACCTGTTTCCAGTGACTCCTGGCAATCAAACATGAACTGCCTTCAAGTTAGTTCCATCCTGATAATCTCATTTACGTTTATTAGGTGGAGGTAGATGAGGATCCAAGTGAAGCTAAAAAGGAGGGTGATGAGGATCCTACCGTGGAAGTATGTGTTCTCCAATGTTCATTTTGATGTTGCATAATTCTAGTTGTTATACTACCTCTAGTTGATGTTTGGGTCTGTAATTGTGCTTTTTTATGTTTTCATATAGAAGAAGAAGAAAACTAAGAAAGTTGTGGAGAGATACTGGGATTGGGAGCTCTCCAACGAAACACAGCCTATATGGGTGAGCAATATGCCCAAAAATATTTTTTGGCATCATCTCAGTTCAGATCTGTTTCTTTGTTTTGTAACATGTACATGTTACTGCAGCTGCGCAATCCAAAGGATGTGACTACTGAGGAGTATAATGAATTTTTCAGGAAGACTTTTAACGAATACCTGGATCCTTTGGCTTCTTCACATTTCACAACCGAGGTACTTTGTTATTTATCAGACTCCATTTGTGGTTGTGCTATAGTAGTAAAGATAGAATTATAATTTGGTTGCTTGTCAAAATACTTGATCAGATTTGACAGTGTCGGCTTCACATAAACCAAAAAAAATATTTACAGAAAGTTGGTCATTTGAGTTTTTCCTTGTTCGTTTGTGTTTTTAATTGCTTAATTGAATTACTAACGAAAGTCACAAAATTTAAGATTTTTGATATTTCTGGTCATTCTAAAATATATATGGCAAGTGGAGTTTGTGCTTATCATAAAACCTTGCTCAATCGGAAAAAATGATTTTTTTTTTTTGAGCTGGTCAATTGAGTTATCATCAAATATTTAGATTTTTTATGCTTTGGGTCATTCTAAGACCATATCTAGTAATTGGAGTGTCTTGTTTTAAGATTCTGCTGCCTGTAATACAAATCTTGTATGTTCATGTATACTTATCTGCCGTATGTCATATTATGCCTTTTTTGCATTGTGACTATCTAAAAGTTCTACAAGTTTGACCGGTACTTTTTCGCTAAGATGCTCAGTTATCTGAATGTGGAACACACCATATTAATTTATTTCTCAATGTATGTGCAGTCTTCTACCTTGAAATGAAAGTTGAATATTACAAATGGATATCGCTCTTATTTGCATTTGAAGAAACCACATGTTTTTTAAACGCCAAATTATTTTCATTTTCCTGCCTATAGTTCTAAGTATGCTTTGCTTAAATATCTAGTTGGCCATATGATATTTTCTTGCTGCAGGGCGAGGTGGAATTCAGGTCCATTCTTTTTGTTCCGGCTGTCAAAAAGGATGAAATTGTTGACATAAAGACTAAGAATATAAGGTTGTATGTCAAGCGTGTCTTCATATCTGATGATTTTGACGGGGAATTGGTATGGATCGTCTACCTAAACCAATTGATGTCATCTATTTTTTAGAAATTATACTGACACCTGATGCATAATGGGTTATTAGTTCCCAAGATATTTGAGCTTTGTAAAGGGTGTTGTGGACTCGAATGACCTTCCACTAAATGTGTCACGAGAGATCCTTCAAGAAAGCCGAATTGTAAGTCAACTTTCTGAACATGCCAAATGTCCCTTCTTTTCTATAGAGAAGTTGCCGTCTCTTCACTCCTATTTTTCCTCAACAATTCATGCGGCTAACTTTGAGGCTCCTTAATCTTCTAGGTCCGTATAATGAGAAAAAGGTTAGTTCGCAAAGCCTTTGACATGATATTGGGCATCTCTCTCAGTGAAAACAAAGATGTAAGTGCTTCATTCCCTTATGTATTATATCTAGAAATCACTTTTGTTCAAGGTTGTTTTTGTATAATTTTTAATATCGGTTATGAGAATCTGCGGACACTTGTATGAAATGTCAGGATTATGACAAGTTCTGGGAGAATTTTGGCAAAAACTTAAAGTTGGGCTGTATCGAAGATCATGGGAATCATAAGCGCATTGCTCCACTTCTGAGGTTCTTTTCTTCTCATGGTGATGATGAACTTATTGGCTTGGATGAGTATGTTGAAAATATGAAGCCAGAACAAAAGGATATCTATTACATAGCTGCAGACAGCTTGACAAGTGCAAGGAATGCACCTTTCCTAGAACGACTTCATGAGAAGGATTTTGAGGTATATTTTTGTATTATAGTTTACCTAAAACACATAAACCATTGTTCTTGTGTTAGTTACTTTTGAACTAAATTATGGATCTCTCATCTTTCAGGTGCTATTTTTAGTTGATCCCATGGATGAGATTGCTATCCAGCATCTCAAGTCTTATAAGGAGAAGAATTTTGTTGACATCAGCAAGGAGGACCTAGATCTAGGTAACCAATTTTCCTTGTGTTATAATATTTTATGAGCAAAAATTCTTGGTCATATGTAGGTTGCAAGAACCAAATCCAACTGATGTGGCCTGGATTTCAATTCAGAAGCTTCATTTTGTATGCTGATTCGACCTTTCGTACTAAAAATATGATGTTTGATATTGTGATGGCCAAAAATTACCAGAACTAGTATAATGGGAATTGATTTATCTTATCCAAGCTAGAAAGCGTAAAAAAGGTTGCTGCTTTGTTCTTTAATCACAAAGAAAAGAGGAAGGGTGTAGGAGATTAGATAAATAGAAATAAGGTAGAACTTGCAAAGATAACAGATAAATAAGGAGATCAGAACTGTATCTCAAGTAAGCCCGTTTATCTTTACTTTTATTTCTGACCTGAGAGGGATTTGGGGCATAATGCTCTTGGCTTTGTTCAACAAATAAATGTTTTGGTGAAAATTTAGCAATAGTACAATAAAGATGTAAAATCTAATATAACTTTCAGATATTATGATTTAATCCCAAGTGAAAGCAACTGGGTTAACATCAATAATTGAAATCTGGTTTAACATTTATCATCTTTTCTTACTCTTTTAATACCTAATATTGATTGCTATGCTTCAGGAACCAGTATCCATATGTCTTATTACAGACTGCTCTGGTCGTTCACTGTTGTTGTATCCAAATGAGATTTCTTGTATTGTAACTGAAGGCCTTGTTAATCATTATGCCATAGCTGTCTATATTAGAGTGCCTTTATTATTTGTTATTTTCTTTTTTGGTCACATTTTGAAATTGATCCTGGGCAGGTGATAAAAATGAGGAAAAGGAGAAGGAAATTAAACAGGAATATGGCCACATGTGTGACTGGATCAAGAAGAGGTTGGGAGACAAGGTTGCTAGTGTCCAGATATCCGGTCGTCTTAGTACTTCACCATGTGTCCTTGTATCGGGAAGGTTTGGCTGGTCTGCCAACATGGAGAGGTATGCAAATGCATGTGCAGGCAATTCACATAAGATGTGTGTGTGTGTGTGATTACATGGACGATGATTTTGGTCTACTGTAGGTTGATGAAGGCACAAACACTTGGAGATTCATCTAGTTTGGAATTTATGAGAGGGAGGAGAGTTTTCGAAATTAATCCAGAGCATCCCATCATCAAGGATTTGAACGTAAGTGTCTCTTGTCCAAGTTGTATCAGATTTGATTGTCAAGTGAAAGGAAAAACAGTAGGGTGAACTTGCACTCCGTTATCCTTTGTGCTTCTTGGTCCCTAAAAGATTGCATTCATGTCTGTTGACATGAGGAACTCATCGCTCATGCATTTGCATTACTCCTGTTGGCAAATGACGGTCTTCTACACCCAAGATATTTCACCGTCTTTTCTTGCATCATCCTAATATGGCTGGCACTAATATTTGCTTTCATGGGTTAATGCTCTATTTTGTGGTAATGCAGGTTGCATGCAGGAGTCACCCTGATGATCCTGAGGCTCAGAAGGCTGTAGATCTTTTGTATAACACAGCTCTAATTTCCAGTGGTTTCACAGTGAGTACTTCTCCCAATCATTTTGGATACTACTAAATAGATAAACTAGGATCTCTATTGGAATATACATAAATGGATAAACTTGTCTGTCTTGTAATCTTGCAGCCGGAGAACCCCTCAGAATTAAGTGGCAAGATATATGAGATGATGGGCAGTGCACTTGTTGGCAAATGGACAGCCATTCCTTCCCATCCTGCGAGCCCTCTGGCCACAGAACCTATTGAAGCTGAAGTTGTTCAACCACTCGAAGCTGGAGGACAGAAATAAGCTTCGCCTGCTCTGTTTCCTTAGTTCTCCTGAGTCTCCAGTTGTGGAAATCATCGTTAGCTAGCTAGTAGAGCCCGCCCCCCCCCCCCCCCCCCCCCCCCCCTTTTTTATCATGTTGTTATGCTGTAACGTGATTGTCGTCTGTAGCTGCTTGAACGTCGACCCACTTTGACGTTGGTGTTCTTTATGGCGATGCACGTCATCATATGAAAAGATCAATGTAAAACTGGAATGAATCATGTCTCCAGCACTGTCATAACAGACTAAACGTTCACTATGGTATTGTATTTGATTTTGACGAAGCCCAACAAAGACGGGCGATCAAAGCCCGGATGGGATAAAAGCACCAGTAAAACTGTGTTCTGTGCGTTAATTAAGGTGATCAAAATTCGAATTGTAGAAAATAAGTCTCTTCTTAAAGTAATAAGATTTACACACATCAAGCGTGATTGGGTACCCCATCGCCAAGTCGAGGTTCGTGAGAGGCAGTTTTGATTACAAATCTGCAGTGGTTTTACTGTCGCTCGCCTCAAAGGCGCACGTGCTGGATTGAGGATATTTTCTCAGCATGTCAAAAAACTAAAAAAAAAGAAAAGAGTTTCTTGCAAAGTGGATAAAAATTGATTGTGCGGTTGGCGAGATGGCGAACGGCAGCAAGCGCGAAAAAGCCTCGCTCTTCCTGCGACCGCGGATACGCGGACGGCAGTAGGGTTAGGTGCTGCAGGACATCGACGATGGCGATGCTGCAGCAGCCGCTCCACCTCAGCGCACTGCTCTCCGTTCGTCCGAGGCGTACAAGCAGTAGCAGCCGAAGGAGGACGAATACGAAGCTCTTTCCCGCTTTTAGATGCCGAATAATAGAAGTGGAGCAGGTGGATCCTCGCGGTAATGGGAGAGACCCTCTTCCTCGTAAGTCATTTTCCTTGCATAGTTTTCTTTGTTTCACATACTATTGAGAGAAGAAGAAAATCATTAATAAATTGCTATCTAACAATTTGGTAAAGCAGAATTCTGTTGATAATCTTTTAGGGATTCAGCAATATTCATAATCTGTTTTACGCTTTGGGTTCAGATATGGGAAAAATCGTAGCATCATCTGGGAGGAGAAGGCTTATCTTAACAGTGCTAATTCCTATTATGTTTCCTCAACATCATATAGCAAAAGCGTAAGTTTTATTTCACAAACTTTTGTTCGTACAGTTATTTCTGTCTATCTCTTTTCATGATGGCGAAACATTCTTTAATCTTGTCATTCTTAGAAGCTTGTTCTTTAGAAGCAATAGCATCAAAATCAATTTGATGGTTGATTGATTGGTTATAAAGATATGCACAATTGCAGATTTTTGTATTCTAGAAGCACAATAGTATTAGGATTATGGTTGCTGCATGCATGCCTTCCATGAAAGTTGGCATATGACCTTGTCGATACAAGTATATTCACCGTACTGCATGTGTGCCTTAAATGTACTGAAGTGTACATGGGTACTTTGTTGAAATGAACAGCCTGATGTAACATGATGGATTCTTCATCCATTGTGAGCTGTTCTAACTTATCAAATACAGCTCTGAGAAAGAAATGACAACAAAGCATTCTTTAATAGTTGCAAGTTCAATACATAAAACATTTGAATTAACTCAGGTTCACAGCACAGTCAATGTTTTCCTTCTAATTGAAGTTAACCTTAAAGAATGCGTGGACATTTTTTACATATGGCACTCAAAATGGGAAGATCATAATCAATTTGAAAGCGATGTTTTTGTTTCTTCAGGGTCGATGTAGGAGAAGCATCAATTCTTCAAAATGGGGTGAGGAATTTTATGTCCAAGGCAAAAGCTGCTGGTTTGCTCCGTTTGGCTTTCCATGATGCAGGAACGTTTGATTTGGATGACAAATCAGGTCCTTGCTCCACAAATCAATGCTTTAATGACTTGGTATATGAATGCCTTTAGTTCAGGGGAAGCTTAGATGATGAATAAATAAACAAGATATCAGCTCCTGTCCAGGGTTTATGACTATTTGGACTAGATTCTTATTAAACCACAGTGGTAAGTTTTTCTTTGTACCATCTGCTGCAGGTGGTATGAATGGTTCCATAGTTTATGAACTCGACAGACCTGAAAATGCTGGCCTTAACAAATCTCTGAAGGTATGTTTTCCTATCAAGAGACATACGATACAAGAATATACCTCATTATGCATGCATGTCTAGATGGATTTATGAACACAAAACACATATAATTTTGTATATTTTCACTTCTCAACACATATGTTCTACATATATATATGGATGGATAACAAGTTAAAAGCTTATATGCATAATGCACCTCAATAAATATACATAGTTGCACATGTATGGACAGATAGCTTACATGAATGATTTACTATAAAATTGTGAGAATGCTTGAAACTACTTGCTGATGGATAAATATCAAATCCTCAAATTTCTTCAATTTATTGGGTCCATCCTTTAGGTATTAGAGAAAGCCAAGATGGAAATTGAAAAAAATCAGCAAGGTACATGATCTACAGCATGCAATTTCCACTGCTTTTGATGGAACTCCTCTCTTTAAGTGGCTCTTTAACATCTAGTATCTTGGGCGGACCTGATTGCTGTGGCTGGTGCTGAGGCTGTTTCATTCTGTGGAGGGCCTGTTATTCCTGTTCAATTAGGTCGGCTGGATGCAAGGTGCAAAATCCTATCTTAATCAGTCTACTTTTAAATACCAAGTGCAGAACATATACTTGATATGCTAATGTCATGTCAACAATGCGGTTGTTCAGTCGCACAAGTAATTTCAGAGTTCTTCTATATTTCGTACCTTTTGGTTTTCTTGATCTTGTTTGTATTAAAAACTTATCCGAAGTTCATTTGGCAGGATATGAAAATTTTGTTTTCAAATAATTCCTTTTCAATATTCTGAGTATGTGCGCTGCTCTTTAGGACACCAGATCCTCAAGGGAAGCTTCCTCAAGAAACTCTTGATGCCTCTGGTCTAAAGAAATGCTTTTTGAAGAAAGGCTTTTCGTGAGTTCTGCATTTTCTTGACAGGTTTAGTTGGCAGTTCACTTGGAAGAGACCTCTGTGATCTCACTTTGCTAGTAAAGGACCTTTTCTTTATCTGAACAAGTACATATTTGAATCCTTTTGTTATAATAACATAAATGCATCTATTCTCATAAAACTTGAGCTTTCTAAAATTTTTGTGTCATGAAATATATACATCTGTTAGTCATTTACTAGGTCTGGTTATTAACTTAAATTATGAAAAAATATCTTAATACCAATAAAAGTATGACGAGTGTTGATTCTTGATACAGTGCCTCTCTTGTTTGTCCCCCCAATGCTTACTGTTGAAAACTTTTATGATAACTGATATACTGTGTTATGGAATCTGGACTCCTAGTCTCCAATGAGGTTTTGCATCAACTCTCCACATTTGGGAATCAAACTTTTCTAAGGCAAGTGTTCTAACCCTATCCTACAGAAATCCTAATCTTTGTTTTCATTTTAATTCTACATAATTCGAAAGATTTTAGCTTAGCACCAGACCTTTCTTTTATTTTGATACAAAGCCATGAATCTGTAATTTTTCGGTAATCTGACCTCTATGCATTGTTTCGGACTTAACTTTTAATACTAAACTCTGATTTAGGCAAAGCCTAATCCATTTGAAAGTAGACTGAAAGACTTTTATTTTGATACCTAGATTGAATGATTTGGAGTTTAAATGCCTACTAAGACTTCTGTTTCAATTAACCCTACAGATTCTGCAAAACTGGGACTGTAATTTCTGATCTCTTATTGCTTAACTGCTTATAACTTTCTGCTGGGAACTCAGATTCATGCAAAGTATGATTTATTGGAAACTAGATTTAAAATACTATATGCCATGGATATGCTCCTTATGCCAATGATATGCTTCAATTACCTTTCCTCAATTGTATGAACAGAACATGTTTCGAACGATACGATATTGTAATTCTGCATTCAAACAAAACATGCTTTTGTTTCATCTTGTATCTCTGCTTTGTATTTTGATACCTTATTTGTTTGAAAATTGTCCTCTTTGCTATGGATATGTTAGTCACTTGCTGAGCTTTATATGTTCATCCCATTACTATATAAATTTTTCAGGATAGCTTATCGCTCTCTAAAGTGGAGTTTGGTTTCAGTTTGTTAATTCAGTTACTTAGTTGCTATGGCAGATTGGCTACCGAACAATTATGACCTTTAAGTACAAACACTGAACAATGAAGTAGTACAATCTGTTACTAAGTTCTGTGACAGCAGATACCGAGCAAGTTCACCTCTCTTAATCCCAAATGTGTGCAACTGTTTAATTCTAGAGTCTAAACACAAGAATCTAGATACGGTTACTTGAGTCTTTCGTTTGCCATTGTAATGCAAAATACCAATTCAAGAGAGAGATTTTTTAAATGATTATTTATGAAACTTAGATGTAAAAAAATCAGGTTTTAGTCATTGAGTTAGATGATACAATGAAGAGTATGATATCACTTTTTTTTTTTTCTTAAAGCATTTATAATTTTGATGGCTGAGATCACGTATCTTGTGACTGAGAACATTAAAGTGGAATTATGTTGACAGGACACAGGAACTTGTTGCATTATCTGGAGCACATACAATTGGAAACAAAGGTTTTGGAAGTCCTGTTGTTTTTGACAATGCTTACTTCAATATACTACTCGAAAAAACATGGACATCTTCAGGTGAATGGTTCAACTTCAAGTTCCTGATGTTTTGTATATTTCATGAACTAGATATCTACTCTGTACATAAAATTGTATAACCCCACGGCGCAGATAACGGAAGATGACATTTACGAGCTGCAGTCTTAATATATCTTCTTAAACCATAGTTATGTCATGTTCAGAGATGTGATAGCTGTTTGTCCTGGTTATCTGATAACCTAAAGGCCACTTTGTTCAAGCTTTAGCCACTAATGCTCTTATCAGATGCGCAACAAGGAACAGATCATAATATAAATATGCAGAGGAATCATCTGTTGTTTTAAAGTCATGGTTTCTTCTATCTGTTTTTAAGATGTTTTGCTTTTGATATATTTGCACAAAATTGGCCAGGCTCTGCTATATTCAACATCTTCATTTACTGTTTTCTGTATCCTTTCCTGAGAGAATTTCTTCTTGCTACTCTACTCTTGTCATAAAGGTGGCATGTCAAGCATGATAGGGCTTCCATCAGATCGAGCACTAGCCGAGGACGAGGAGTGCTTAAGGTCTTTCTTCACCACATTTACTTTGTACCATCTTATGACATGGTGGGGAAGGTATTCTTCTTCTACGGCTAATGATCTAAAGACCTGTTGCTCGATCTGCAGGTGGATTAAGATCTATGCTGGTGATCAAACCAAGTTTTTTGATGATTTTAGGAATGCATACATCAAGCTCGTAAACTCTGGTGCTTCATGGAGAATTGTCTGACTAGATTCTTGTTATACTTAAAAAGATATAGTTTTTCTCTCTTCTCTTCGTGTAATTATAGAATGGCAAATTAAGAAGTAGATTTGATCTCTATGCTAGTGATCAAGCCAAGTTTTTCAATGATTTTAGGAATGCATACATCAGGCTCATAAACTCTGGTGCTTCATGGAGGATTGTCTGACTAGATTCTTGTTATACTTAAAATGATTTAGTTTTTCTCCCTTCTCTTCTTGTAATTATAGAATGGCAAATTAAGAAATCGATTTGATCATCATTTCTTATTGTTACAGCCTGCTTAAGCAGGAATAATTGAGTATATATAGTTTGGTTTGCAACTAATGTTTAAATTTCTCAAAACATTTCCAACCAAAAGTGGAAAATGTTGTGTTCTAAATCATGACTTGAGTGAGACTCTATCTCTTAGATTTTTCAACTAATGTTCATATCATAGTTTGTCTTACTTGTTCGTACCAATTCATCAGCTATCGATACGGTATATATCAAGTCATATCAAATCGTATTGAGTGTATCGATATACCATCCATATCGATCTTCTATCGAATGGATATGTATTGTCTACGATACGATGAACCTTGGTTTAGTTTTCCTTATTATGCTTATGAACCCCTCAAGCATTTCATGTCTCCTTTACCCGATCTCACCCAATAATCCTATATCAATAGGAATGCAAATACTTTGGCTCATAATATTACAAATTTTGGTAGATAAAACTATACCGATTTTTTGGAAAGGTGATTCACCACCTAATGTTTTATATGAGGACTCTTTGACTTTATATATATATATATATATATATATATATATATATATATATATATATATATATATATATATATATATATATATATATATATATATATATTAATGATCTGTTATAAACTCTCATCTTGATTAATAAGACGAAGCTTATCCCATCTCTGGAGATAAGAATGGGGTCGATCATTTCTATTACTTCTCGGATTAATCCAGTAGCAGATGATGGAAGCCTTTCCCCCCCAACTATGAACTGAACACAACTTTTGGAGGTCTAATTATCAATTAACAGAGCAGTATCATCAAGAAAGCTGTGACATATAAGCAGCTCAAATTGGGAAGCAACAAAACACTACAGCCAAGATGAATAATCATACACTCTATGATCGCAGGCACACACACATTGGTCACAAAGAAAGATCATTATTTCTTCATGACAAATCATGAAGAACTATGGAAATCACAAGATGTATCCATAAAACATGTCTATTATTATAGCTGCATAGATTACAGTCCGCCATTAGCCTGCAAAAGAAGGATTTGGTGGGGGAAAAAACAACCACAAGGAGGTTGTCATGGCATGCTCCAAAGTAGTGCTCGCTGCCATACCCAAATCCTACACATCTCAGGCATCAGAACCGAACCGTGCAAAAGCAACCAAGCAAAGACCCACAATGAAGACAATGACGGACACAATTGACTCAGCCGACGCGAAGCCAAGACCGGAACAACTCTAAAGACTGACTGACTTCAAGCTTCAAAGTTTTGACCCACAAGCATTCCCTAAAACACCAGAGGAGCAATTTATGATGCTTCCCTGGTAACACAACCGGGATCATACGAAAAACATCTATCATGTGCAATAACGAGACTCGTAAAGTGAGGTGATTTCCGCACCGAGATCAAAATAGAGGATAGCCAGCCGCCCTAAAACAGAGTTCCCTTGCGGAAGAACATCTGCAAAAACTTGAGATTGGCCAACAGTCCACGGAAGATTACCAGATCTGTGATGAAGTTGAGAACCCACCACCAAATGCCATGAGCCAAAAAACAAGCTGAAAGATATTGTTGCAGTTCATGATCTGTTTCTGGTGCTGAAGCTTATGAAAAGTAAGCTCAATGGTCAGACTCTAAAGATCCCCTGCGCTAGGAAAGGATATCGCACCACCACAGCTTCTCCTCTAGCAACCCAATCCCATAGGTGCTGATCAAACGGCAGTGCTGAAGATTCAGACCCACCATAGAGCTCCCCATGTTACCCAAGAATGGCAGACTCTTCTGTGTGACCTTTGAGCAACTTGAGAGAGAGAGGATGCGCAGGTTAAGCTGCCTTGCTGATGCCAGGACTGCCACACCGTAATCACTTATGGAGCAACTCGACAAATCAAGGTTATCGAGCTCAGAGCAACCATCTGCAATCGCCAGTAGGCTTCTGTCAGTGATCTGCTTACAACCATCAAGATTAAACACCTTCAGAGTGCCTCCATGTGACTTGACCAGCATAGCGACCAACGCATCGGTCACATTAACACAACTGCTAAGATTGACCTCCACGAAGCCCGCCTTAGAATTCCCAATCAGTGGGATGAGCGAAGCATCAGTCACTCCAATTTGTCCACTCAAGTCTACATTCTGTAGCTGGGGGCAGATCTTTCCCACTGCTTGCAAGCTAGCATCAGTAACACCGGGACAATCATGAATTGTCAGGGACCTAAGAGACACGCATGATGGTATTTGGGTAGGGCATAAAGTGATGTCTTTGATGCCCAAGCATCTCACCAGAGCCAGTGACTTCAACTCAGGATTGCATTTCAACAGAGAACTGACACCGACAAGAGTGACCTGGTTACAATCCTCAAGGTGCAAATTCTCAACTGCTCTTGCAGTTTCTGCAAAAGCTCTCAAACCAGCATCAGACAGGTAGTCAGATTTGCAAATGAAGAGCTGCTTCAGAGAGGGGGAACCCTTTGCAATAGCTTCCAATCCCATATCCGTAAGCCCACTGCAAGAGGTGATAGAAATGGACCTCAACCTCTGCAAGCCAAGAGTCTTTCCCATAACCCAGAATCCCTTCTCATTCACCTTCTGTAGGTCAATAAGGGCTAAGTCGATTACATTCTTCCCGTAGTGACCGATGACAGCAAGCACGATATCACTGATGTTCAAAGTCTGAAGTTTTATTCGTTGCAAGGATGACGAGGCCGAAGAAACCAAGCTTGCAATTCCCTGATCGCCAACACGCATGCAGTCCTTGACAGTGACAGACTTCAAGTTCGGACAGCAACGACCAATAGCCTGCAGACCTTCATTACGGATGCTCGAGCAAGACTCGATTGTCAAAGATGTCAAGTTGGGGCACTTCTGTGCAACAGCTATCAAGCCTTTGTCCGAGATTTGTGGGCACTGGCAGAGGTCAATCTTTTCCAACAGGGGGCATCCATCAGCAATCTCTGAAAGGCCAGCATCAGTGATTAAGGGCACCTTCCACAAAGATAGAACCCGAAGCGAAGGACAGCCATGGGCAATCGCAGAGAGTCCAACATCGGTGACCCGAGTCGAATTACTTCCTCGGATGAAAAGCCTGCCCAGCCCACCACGGCTGCAGCTTCCGAAGGCGATGGAAGCAAGTCTAATATCGGTAGCTTCCTCTGCATCCAAGCGCCTGGTGAGATACCCGTTGTTCTCACATTCCTTCTCCTCTGCACAAACACCTTTGTTAAGATCCGGCGTCCGTGTCTTCACTGATTCATCAGTGGTCTTCATCCGGGCGGCAAGTTGCGAAGAACGAATGCTGATCAGAAGCATAAGCCACCGCTTCGACACACATGCACAGCTGCTTCTCTCCTTCTCTCCCGGCAAACGCCTGAGGATCTCGAAGAGGCACTCATCAGGAAGGGTGTCGATCGACCGTGGCTGCTGCTTTTCTGCTGCCACCTCTTCTCTCCCTCTGAAGCTGAAGCTGAAGCCGAGAGGAGCAATGACCCGAGCCCTCTTGCGAGGGGGGCAGTAGACATCGACGTTCCGACCGGGAGACAGGAACCGGCTGGAACCCGGGAAAAGAGGGCAGAGATCATCGCCACCTGCAAGAACGGCGATCGTCGATCGAATCGAGTCAACAACGCAGAAACATGATCCCATGAAAACACTTGAAAGAATCAAAGTAGCTTCAAAGCACACGATCCCGCGGTGAAACCTCGATATCAGCGTTGTTCTAAGCTACAACTCAGAATCCAATTGTCATGCATTAAACCTTCCAAAACCAGACAAGATAGTAGAGCGAAACATAGAGATCTGCTCCACCCTCAAACCACAAGGGGAACCCCAAAGAGTTCCCAAGATGCAGTCGAATCACACGTTCGAGCAACAAAAGGATGATGATTTTGCAGATCTCAGAAACAAAGGGAAATCTACGGCATCGATGTAGATCGGCAAGGTTCCCAGCCTCAGACAAGATCAAGAGCAAAAGGAACCGTCCGATCCCCAAAAACCGCTGCTAGAAAGGAAACTCTTCGTCGACGAAAGAGCAACAGAAATCAACGCATCAGCAAGGAGCAAAGAGGCGTTACCTCCGTAGTTGACGAGAGCCGCCATGACGACAGGCGCAACCCCGAGTAGCCCAATTCGACCACCAGAAACACCACCACCACCACCACCACCACCAACAACAACAGAGCGCTAATTGTGGAATTCGCAGGCACCGTCGGGAGCATCACAAGTAGCACTCCACACATGCAGAGAGGGGGGGAGGAGGAGGAGGATCCCGCTGCTGGTGGAATGGGTACTGGGGTCGAAGATAGAAGAAGGGGGCAAGAGAGGCGTAGGAAAGGGAGAGGTGACGTGAAAGCGACGGGGGAGGGAGAGGGGGGATGGACTGAGGCGGAATCCCCTTCTTGCCCTTGGCGCGCACTGCATCCGTCCTCCCCTCGACACGGCGCCCGCACCGCGTTCGGTGGGCGACGCACGTTTTGCTTCCACACGCCGGAGGAAGAAGGTTCGCGGTGGTCCGCCTCACAGGGCAAGGGAAGCCGCACCTGCACGCCGTCGTCGTGTCCGCGGCGATCCACGCTGCAATAATAATAATATTATTATTATTATACACCTTTAAAATAAGGTGAATGAATGAGGAATAAGAAATATAATATTCACCCTTGGTGACGTGGCCACTTTTGCTTTACAATAGGCCTTGGCCCAATCAACTATCGGCACGGCATCGATCCACCGACCCAAAAACAGCCCAATTTGGCCCATCATAAACCTATATCCAAAAATCCATCACGAAACGTGAGAAATATAATGGCATATTTTTATGTTTAATTTTCGTATACATATTCATCTTATCCCGATCATAAACAATCAAAGAAGAAAATTAAGAAAAATTATATGATAAGTTAGTGATCAACCGTAATACTGGTTAGATCTTGTTTAGCATATGTTAAGGGGATTTATGTACACTTAGTAAGTTTAGCTCGATCTAGACCCGAAGGCACGGGGGTGTTCGAGGAACCTTCACAGCAGCTTTGACATGGGTGAGGTGACTCTAAGGTGGTCTTCACGTGGTCTCGGTCTACTCAAGGTGGTCTTAAGGTGGTGGAGTCTGGTCTCCTTAGTGGGTTCCTAGGTCCGACCTTGGGTCAACATTGGAGTCAACTTTCATACCTAACCAGTTAAGGGAATTCTTTGTAATAGCCTCAACGCCTTCCTTTTAGTGTTTTGTCCATGGGGGCAAGAAGTCTGAATAGCTTCCTATGGATTATTATCCACGAGAAAGGTGAAACAAGTCTGAACGACCTCTTATGGATTGCTGTCCATGGGGTCGATAGGATCAGTCTAAACGACCTCCCGTGGACAACAACATACTGTAACCCTCCTACATAATTGCTCATCGGAGAATGATTCGATCTTTTCTTTCCACGTTAGCACCTCCGAGATAATGAGATGATTAGTTGACGGATGAGAATTGATTATCAAAATACTTCCTATCAACATATTTTAATGACATGCAAATCCTACAAATGAAATGTCCATCTAAAAAATAGGTATAGCTAAAATGAAATATTTTTTGTTAGAAAAATATATAAAGATTATACCATATCTAAAGTACTCCTAAAATGTCTTTGTCATCATAAAATTCAATTTGATGGCGTTTTAATGTCAACTAATAGAGATTAATGACGAGGATGTATGCATATCATAAAATTCATTAGCATCTGCATTATCATCAGTCATGATCGACTGTTTATGGTATTGATTGATCCTCAATTTTCGCCATACGAAGCATAATTTGATTTATACTCTCTACGAGATTTAGGCTTGCGGTGACGGACGTCTCTGATATCAGTTGCTGTCGTGCAGCTCCGCTGAAGGGAGTCTATGCGCTCCCACTTGCTCTTTCTCTGCAGCCTCTCTGCCTCTCTATTTGTCCTCACTGGCACTGTCGTCTTCTCACGATCCTGCCAAAGTAGCTCTTCTGATGGTCCAGAGATTGAATTGAATGCTGCAATATGCCATCTGCCGGAGGACGCCGAGGGAGAGACACTTGCAGGCTATCAGATGTGGATGGGGCTCACGCCATTTTGGATTTGGGACCCACCTCCTCCCTGTGGACGTGGCGGGCATCGACGCCATCGATGGCCTCACGAGCTGTCCGACGCAGAATGGTGCACCGTTTGCGTCAGGAGGTGGTGATCGTAGCAGCAACGACGCTGCTGCTGCTGCTGCTGCTGCCATAAACAAATGGCTAAGGGTGGCGGGAGGGACGTCGACGGCGGAGCCGACTCCCCCTCCACAGCGACCCTCTTGCTCTCACGCTGACGCCAACACGGAGTGGCCAGCGGTGTCTGCTCCACCGAGCAGGACAACAAAACAAGAGCAAGTTGCCTGTGGCGTCATCCTGACGAGAAGGAAAGAGGGAGAGACCCGTTCAACCTCCTCCTCTTTCGACCCTCTGATTATGATCGGATGGCCCGTAATTTATGCACAAGCAAAGAAACAGTTGATTGCACGAATCTCCAAGCGTCGTACGCCTGAGTTCATTCTTCCCTTCCTCGGACGATTACAAGGTTAGAGGGAGGCATTACACAGTAGATTTGGAGCGATCAGTAGCTGCAGGCCGTCCGCTGCATCACCCGATCCCTGAGAATTCCGTTGTACAGGGCCACCCTGTTCGCCGGCATCCCTCGCGCCTCCCGCCTTTCTCCTCGTGGTGGCCGTGGGACTTCCGCCGCCGTCTCATTGCGGGAACTCCCGCCGAGCTCCTCCACTTCCGCCGCGAACTGGACCCTCTTCTTCCGCTGCTGCTTCCCGTTCGCCCTCTCCCTCTTCCTCCCCTCTGCGCAACAACGGTGTCAGCTCGTCTATTGAAATCAAAGAAGCAGACCGACACGGAGAAAGGTCGGAGGGCGTACCGGAGGAGGACACGCAGGAGCGAGGGTGACACCAGGGGGGGGTGGAGCTGCGGTTGACGGCTGCGGAGAAGGGCTTCTGGCGGCAGATGGCGAGGATGATCACGGCACCGGAGACAGCCACAGCGGTGGCCAGAGCCACCCCATGCGAGGTGATGAGAGAGGAGGAAGAAGACATAAGGAGGAAGAACGGTGTCCGTGTGAGGGCCGTGACATGTGAAGCAGCAATGCTATATAGTCCAAGCAAGAAGACACTGAGAGAGTGTAATCACACAATACGTTCGGTAGGCGGGTTTTGACGGAGTCGTCTTCTAGAAAAGATGAGTTGCTGCCAAAATGTCCTCCGTCATCTTCTCTTTCAGCAATGCATCGTGACACAATGGTGAGGAGTGGAGTTATCCACTTGGGAGTAGTTTGAGACTTCGATTCAACTACTTGACGGACATCCGAGTTCGGTGATGGGTAATGTGAACACCATAAACCGGGAGGGGGAACGTTCCGGGAATCTTCACATAGAACTTGGACGAAGGGCGTCATTAAAGGCCAAAGAGGAGTGAGTGTGATCATTCTTATTAGGCACGAGACTCTGAATCTTATCCTCTCTTTATGATGTTAAAAGAGATGCACCAACAGCGATTAAGCTTAGGGGACACGTCGTTGTTGCTTGGATGCTCCATTAGAGGTTGCCTTCTTCCTCCTCCTGCAGCTGCTGCCTTACCTAATGCGCTCTCTTCAGCTACTTTCTTTTGCGTGAGAAAGTGGCAAGAAGGCTCGAGTGGCTCGTGCTTTTGTTGACAGAGACCAAAAGAGCGGTGGAAATCTCGAATGAAATGGGAGACAGTAGAAGAGAGTCAGGATTTAAGACAATTGATATGCAAACACGGGATTATTCTGTGATGACAGTGACAACATGCACAGGGCAACGAGAACAGGCAAAGAGATGGAAGTACAAGAATACCACTGAGCGACAGCGCAATGTATAATATGAGAAAAAGGTCAAGAAAAGAAGGGCTTGGTAATGTTGAATCCAGCACAACATTAGATTACAGGAACAGAAAGCTAGAGAGACACACAAGTTCGATTGATGAGCATATTGTATGTCGTAATAGAACATATTATAGCAAAAGCCCAAATCTGACACAAGGTTAACTGGAAACTAAGTGTCTCCAAGCAAGTGGATTCCACAAACAGTCTCCAAGCAAATGGCGTCTTTCCCTCCCTCACTACAACTGCTATAATTGAGAAGAACCAGATACATGGAAGCAAGAGGTGATAACATCAACAATTAAGTGGTGAGGATGGGTGGTAAGTAGTCGGACTTGGCGCCGAGGACACGGGCCCTGGTGTCAGGGAAGAACTCCATGCCAGGTAACTCCGTCACCATCCCATCGCTGGTGACTCCGATGGGGTAGGTTAGAAGATGTCCTGGGAGGTCACGGTCTAAAGTCTCACTGGAATAGAGATCCCAGTACTTGTCAGCGATTCTGTTAACCTTCTGCACACACTGCAAGCTCTCTGGGTGGAGGAAAACATCGTCAAGCATTCCGAGGTGCTCGTACCAAAGAGCCAGCCGGAAACCATGGATCTGTCCCCTTGCCGGCTCCCTAGTTGACAGATGATATGGTTGGTATGCTCCCATAGCAATCTCAGAGTCTCTGCTTCCATCCATTGACCGCTGATTGATGTTGGCCGAACCAATTATGATATACTCGTCATCAACTGAAACCAAAAGTTTGGAGTAATTAAGTTTTCTTTAACACTTAACGAGTGCAATGAGAGTTCAACCAGCATCAAGATTAATATATAGCTACCAATATTTACTGGTCCGACCAAGTTCCGGTACCGAAACATACACCTCAATGCTTTCCCTTTTTCTTATTTTGCTATTACTTTTTTTTATGATACCTTATGGTATTGGTAGGCCATGGGTTACAAATATCTGACTTGTATTTAAATCCCCAGGTGCATTGAACTCCAGTTATGAGTAGGCACCAAGCAACCTATTTTCTAAGCAACTTAATTTTTCAAAAACATCATAAAAAACTAGACAATTTTCGATTACTATGAAATCCTTTTTACAACTTAATGGTGATGACAAATTCAGAAATTGTGCTATTTTCATAAAACCTTTATTTTATTGGTGACACATTCTAAGATCACAGAATTTCCTCCCCTTTAGCCTATATTATTTTCATCTCGCAACCAAGAGTCAGTCTGAGAACTAACCAATATTCGGATACTTGAAGAAAAAATGACCTTAATGCAGCCTAGATTGTATCAGGTTCTTGGTTCAGCTACCAGGACCAAAAAAAGACATAAAGATCTAACAAAACTAGAACAAGAATTGTTCAGATTTGCCTCAGGTTGTTTAAAATCAGGTGATAATTATATAATGATCCACGTCAAGAATTTTCAGAATTGTATCAACTGTGGATGTCAAGAACCAGGTATATATTTTGCAAAAGAGAACATTTAAATGCATACAGTTAGTAAATATGAGTGTCGAGAAGGATACCAATCATCATCTTTGTATGAACATAGATCATGAACCGTCTGGCCTCCTGAGCTCTGCTGTAGTCAGTGTCCGGTTGTGGGTGCTCCAAGGGTTCATATTCTCCACTCTTCTTTACCTCTCGATTTCCCAAGCAGAAGAAGGTCAGATAGTCCTTCGGATTAGCTTCAATTCCTTTTGCCTGGAGAGCTTGTACAATGTCAGTATACATCATCTCCATTGTCCTCCGCTGCCAATCTAAGATTGCTTGAACAGATGCACTTTCTGGCATACCCTCTGGCCACATTGGAACCACAATATAGACGGTGAAGCGCTCCCCAGCTTCAATCTTACTAATAATCTTCAGAGATAACTCCTTAGGGATCAGATGCAATGCATCAATTTCCTCAGGCTTGATGCCATCAGCTTTCCATGCATAAGAGCTACCAAGAAAGTACTGGTTTTCAATATAGATAAAGTTCTTTGCCCTACGGATGGCATTTATGTATGCATCTTGAATGCTTCTGTCAATGATATTATCCTTTCCACTGACAAGCCCAGCTCTAGCGGCATCCTCTGGAGTGTCAGGAAAGCCAAAAGCAGCACCTCCATCAATGGATCTGAAAAGCTGCACGTTCCAAATCTCTCTGTCCTCTGGGAACATGACAGGGGAAGGCGGAATGATAATGTCAGAGAGATCCTGCAGCTGCACAAGAACATCTTTTCCTCCTTGCCTTCTCCATCTCTGCTCAAAATTGAATAAAACATCCCAAGCAATGGGACCTTCCAGCCGTGAATGAATATCATGCCAAGGCTCTCTTGGTCCGCCTTTTTGTATGGAAGCCTCTCCAAAATTTGGCTGATGAAAGTCATCATGATGAGCTGTGTCCAATGTCCTGAACAGAGAATGGAATGGTGTGTCATATCTTCCATCACAAAGGTCTAAGCCCCCAACAAAGCTCACGATCCTCCGCTGCTGCAAACTTTTGTTAGGCATCTCGTGGTCAACGATAACAATTTTCTGATGATGTGTGAACATGGTGGCAATTTGCAGATCTTTAACAAAGCTTCCACCATCATCAGGATTTCGAGGGCACAAAACACAGTGCACGTCTGTGTCACGGAAATAGTTTGCAGTTTCCTCATCATGGGTTGCCATAAGACCATCTTTCTTCAGCAATCCTACTGAGGTTCTGTCATCCCAAACGAGCATAAGAACTCGAACACCTTCACTAGCCCTCCTCTTAAGGAGCTCGCCAAGTGTAACATCTCCACCAGGTTTTGGCCTCTTGGAGTCTCTTATCAATCTAATTTCTGTGTACACAGACCAACCTGTGATGTATATCAGATGTCGTGCATTACTAATTGCATCAAAAATGTCCTCCCAACACCTATGGGGCTCATAGTATCGTCCATCAGCAAGAGGAATTTGTGGAATGAAGTCGTCAGGGACATGCGCATCTTGGTAAAGCGTTACTTTGCAACCCTGTCTCTGAGAGAAAAATGTGTAAGGGACTCCAGGATACTTTGCACTTCGTACACCTCTCGCCCAGTTGCGGTCTTTTGAAATATCAAAATATTGCACTTTCACATGGATCTTAGCATCTCCAACAGGGTTCCGGTCTGCATCACATATCTCAAGCCATCTGTCCACCTCCTCACCATCAAGGATCTCCATGACAGGCAAATAAGCTCTTCCAATCAGTGATGCCCCAATAGGATTGTCAAACTTAACAGTGAAGATGACATTTGCTGCCATGTGGGCACAGTATATGTGAAAAGACTCATACCAACGTGGACTAACTGGTTCATTTGTGATCATTCTGGTCCGACCAACTCGGGCTTTCTCCAAATCAATAGTAGCATAAAGTTTGGAAGACCCCTTGCCGATACCAACAGTGTCTTCGATACCTTCAACAAGCTATTAGAAGCATTTCATGGTGTACACAAGAATTAGAAGATAAAAATGAAAGAAAGACAATAAGAAAACAATGAGTTTAACATATATATCAAACATTACAAGACAAAAAAAAATCTATAATTGTATCTGACAATGATAACCTGTTTTTGGCTAGAAAATAATCAACCAATAAAATAATTCTCAGTGATAAAGAGGAACAGGAACAAGAGGGAAAGAGGATAAGTTGTCTTAGGCATGGTTTAAAATAACAGTATTTACTGGGTCTAATGGTAAAGGAAACAAAATGTATCATCATGTGTTTACTGGAGAGGAGTTCCTTTATATGTTACACTAGGAGCAATATGACTAGGAGAAATACTTTATTAAGGAGATCAGAACATATACTTGGAAAGACTAAGATATAAACTAATAGTTCTTGTCTACCTTAATGTGCAAAGAAAATCATCAATTTGTGTACAGTATATAGACTCCTAAATGTGTCAAAAAATGTGCAGCAAGCAGTAATTGTGCAAAAGCTTTTGCTTCGTTAGTTCCATTGACTATTTTTCTCCCAGTTTTCCTTTCTCAGTTGTACAATACCCTAAAAGGAGTGATTAAACATGACCATGTAAGATTCCTGCACTCATATTTCTTAGCAAAAGAAAGTCCCAAATAGTCTCAAATGCTATATATAAACATAAACAGCACTTCCAAAGTAAACTTCAAAAAGAATCTAAAAAAGCTTCTAAAACCAAACCAAGGATATTTGCTTCTTGGCTTTAGAAAGGTTCTGAAGTGCTGGTTTTTTATGTAAATTAGTGTTTCATGTTTGGATGAACATATAACCCAATAAACACAATCTCCTCAAGCCAGTTCAAAGAAAAAATCTACCGGTAAAATGTACTTTCTGAAGCAATTTATAATCATATAAAAACAGATGCAAGATCACATCTACAAGTTGAAATGAAAATTTTGAAAAGAGATCTCATATAACCATGCAGAGATCAACAAGCAGAGCATGTCAAGTCAACGATATAAGCACAGAGAAAGATGACACATAAAAGATTAAAAGTGACTAGACCTCAGTTGGCTAGTATCATCATGACGAAAGGATTTACCTTGCGGAGGAACTTCGGAGCACCACCTGAAGCTCTGTGTGGATTCGTCAGGGACTCTGCCTCAAAAATTGTAGCATGGAGTGTTCCGTGTAACAAAATCTGCGCCATCTGTTACCTTCTTACCTAATTTCCACGCACGCACACAATAGAAAAAGATAAAAAACGTCAGAGGATATATGTCTAAACTCCAATCGAGCTGACGGAAAAGGTAAGCCTTCAAGAATGGAAGCACCAGCGAACAGATCTGCCTCAAACAAAGGCCTCAAGTCCCGCGGCACTGTTGACACGTACACAATTAACCTACTTGATGTAAGCAAAACCAAATCGGGTAGCCCATTCAAAGTCAAAGAACACAAGTACCCCATCAAGCTACTTTAGGGATCTAATTTAGCTCAAGAAAAGTCGAAAACAAAAAGAAGAGTAGCCATCGAACAAGACGGATCCGAGCTTGGAAGCCATGTAAATTCGCACTTCGACAATCAAAGTTAGATTTATCAGATTACAAACAACCCAGAATAGAAAAGAGAATGAACGATGTTTGGGGCAATCATGATCCAGGAAAGAGGGATATCTCCAGTGTACTCACCCGAGTAGGGATCGGCGCTGGGATCGGGGGAAGCGAATGATAGATCCGGTGTGACGGGGAAGGGAGATGGAGGAAGAGAGATCGCAGCCTCTGCCGACCAGGCGTTGAAACTTGGCTTTATAGATAGAAAGAGCGAGTTAGTCGATCCGGGAGGAGTAGAGGTGGGCGGAGCTCACGCGAGCCCCGTAGGAAGTGCGAACGAGCATTTTGACAGGAAAAAAAGAAAAATAACAACGGATAGGGAGGTGCTAATTACATATTATATTAGTTAATTTAATTAGTTATCTTTAGTATTTTTTTTCTTCTATTTTAAAAATATATATTATTTTTATAATTATAAAAATAAAACACTTGGATTTATTTATCATAACATCATCAATTTTATCAAAAAAATATAAAATAAAAACTAATTTTAATATTTTAATTGATGATAATAAACTATATCAATGGTAATAAACGATAACATTAGTTATATCTGTATCAATGTCAATATAATTATCAAACGATATCATTCTTCTTATCCACAATAACCACTTGTGACCTTCAATGAAGCTACAATAATCACAAACTGAAATATTAAAATTACCTTTTTATCCTTTGATTTAGTATTTCTATTAATAAAATTAATAATATTAAAATAAAATCTAACTATTTTATTTTTATAATTATAAAGATATCAATGTAATTATTAAAATATAAGAATCAAAATATTAAAGGTAACTAATTATATAGAGATATGGAGTACTACTTAATTAGCTCGATAAAACTAAGTGCTCTTAGTTTAAAAAAAAAAATATTTTTTTTATATTTTTATGAGCTATTTTAATTCAGGTAAACTAATTAATTAGATTCATTTAGAGAGAAACAACTGTGCTATATACGAAGAATATATGGCCATGTCAATATGTCGAAGTTTGTAATGGCAAACTAGTTATTTTCAAAATTTACAAGAATACATATGTAAAGAAAGATACTGTTAATAAAATATAATTAGACGTTGACGAGTCAAAGATATTTGTAAATCCAATTTTGATCAACTAACGCCCAAATCCAAACTTTCTAGAACATAATCGTCAGAAGTCCAAACATGATGAATCGGCCTTACCAGTCACCTTGTTCCACTAGTCTTTATAACGATAAAGAACTATAAATCTTTAGTTATCAATAATTAATAGCTCCGGATAAGATCAATAATAAGAACTTCTTCGATTTGAGATCTTCGTTTGATCCAACAAGTAGGAATATCCAAAAAAAACCACAGTTTGAGATGACGATTGCCAACCGACAATGATCAAGATGTAAAATATATTTTCTCTCTCCTCCGATACGTGTCCTAATTCCTGAAGTCCACAGGATGCCGGGTCAATTCAACAGAGTAGAACCCAGCTAGGAACCTCCGCTGTCCATTTTGACCCCTAGTTCACAGCTATCATGTCTTCTACGCTAAAAGATTTGATTGGCATCTTTGGAATACAAATTCTACAAAAATATAAATATTGCAATACCATTTCAAAGTCTTTAACAGTTTGATATGAAATTCTACAAAAATATAAATATTGTAATACTATTTCAAAGTCTTAACAGTTTGACATGAAATTCTACAAAATTATAAATATTGCAATACAATTTCAAAGTCTAACATTTTGATATGAGATGGAAACGGAAAGAGAAGATCCGTCACTTGTGTTAACAGAACTTTTAAATCAAGCTTTAAATCAGATTATGACATTAATAATTAAATCTAGATTAGATGCTAATAGATGATGTATTCATGTAATTGAACAATTAAACAGATTCAGAAATAAGTAGGATAAGATTCGTGGTCACCTTCCTAGTTGAAATCAGTCATCCCACCCATCAGGCGTCCCCTCTACAGAAGGGTGAGACAAAGGGATGCAGCTTTTTGAGGCGGGCGACAAACGCAAAAAGGTGTGAACAGTCATCTGATAGCAGATGTACAAACTAATTGCATTATCTGCATCCGCGTGCAATCGACCACTCAAAGATGTAGACACACCAGCTGCCATTATTGGTGGGCAATAATGAAAGATATGCCTTTGATATAAATCAGAACTGGAGGAATGCCAAAGCACAGTTTAAGATGAATTTTTATATCTTAAATATAGGTCTAAAATGATTATTCGATCCATTAATCTAATATTACACCAAAATATTTAACCCACTTATTTTAGGTTAAGGATTTAAATCTTTATCTTAATTTTTTTTAAAGATACAAACTAATTTAACTAATAAAGACAAACAAATTATTCCTGATCATAGGATGAAAACCTATATTCACCACCGTGTGCAAAAAGATAAAAAGTGACAACAAACAAAATGTAAGCTTACAACAACTACTACTTGATTGGGCTTTAAAGGCACTGAAATTGTAGCGTAAACAGAACTATTAGTCCATTGTCGGCTTCTGGAATCATTTAGTGTTGAATCGAGCATATCACAAGGCTTAGAGATGTCACCATATCATCTCTCGCATGATTTTTACCTAATAAAATATTATCGGAATCGCACCAGCTAATTGACAGCTGAATCGTCAATTCATATACCATTTTCTTCAGAGCTGGTGCAGAGATCTGCGAGGCTCAGTTCAAATCCATTAGCTCAAGGATTCAGCAGAAAACTTCCCCTAAATGCCTGATATCTCGGCATAAAGTTCACTACTTTTGACATCTTGATACATGGGAAAAGGAAGAGGTAGACGCTACCACTAGACTAAACGCACAGCAACTTTAAGAGACACGTATTGCATAATTCTCCTATTCGCTTGGCATGACAAATGGGACAGTTTTAGGATGCCAATCAAGTTGAGCAAGTTGGTCGGTTGGGTTCCACATGAAACACATGTCCCATTTATATCAAGGCTTGATTCTTCGAATACAAGCAGAAGGAATCGTACGAGGATTCAGAATTTTCTGAACCCCAAGTTTTTACTATTTTACCAGCTCCTCAGTATCTTGTTGTTTGATTTGGTTATTTCCCATTTAGGTTAGCGGATTCTAAAAGAAGCTTTTAACATCTACATGTAGCAATGTACTTGATTAAAGCAATAAATTTGATTAAAGCAGGCTAAACAAATGCAAGTACGTGAAAGACCTGACATTCTATCATTATCATTTAATAATAAGAACATAAATTATGAATTCATCTTACCTGAACTCAAACTTGATTATTGATATGTGCTTCTCCCGTCTCAGTCCCAAGGAGTTCAGGTTTCCTGTAGGTGCCGATGTAGAACAGGCAAAGGGATGAAGTCGAAGGACACTGGTGATTGCAACCTCGCAGTTTATTCTATCAGCACAGAAGTCAAGAAAAAGGTCAAAAAGCAAGAAATACTAACGTTGATATCACAATGTAAGGATTACAGGAAGTGCTGAGCTAACCTGAAGCAACCATGCTGAATCCACCGCAACATTATATTACAGGAACAACAAGCCAGAGAGACACAAGGTCAAATAGATAAAACAAGCAAAACCCCAAATCTGACATGTTTTATTATTCTCTTATTCAAGCAAATGCCATAATCTCTAAGCAAATACACGAAAGCAAGAATATGGTGTAGTTATGTGGTGATGATGGGTGGTAGACGGTCGGACTTGGCGCCGAGGATACGAGCCTTGGTGTCGGGGATGAATTCCATCCCGGGCAACTGTGTCACCACCCCTTCATACGTAACTCTGTAGGATAGCTTAGAAGATGTCCTGGAAGGTCATGGTCTCCAACATTATTACTGGAATACAGATCCCAGTACTTGTCTGCGATCCTGTCAACCTTCTGCACACACTCCAAGCTCTCTGGGTGGAGGAAGACATCATCAAGCAATCCAAGGTGCTCATACCAAAGAGCCATCCGGAAACCATGGATCTGTCCCTTGCCGGCTCTCTAGTTGACAGACGAAATGGTTGGTATGCTCCCATTGCAAGCTCAGAATCCCTGTTTCCATCCATTGACCTCTGATTGATGTTGGCAGACCCATATTTATAATATACTCGTCATCAACAGACACCAAAAGTTTGGGGTAATTAAGATTTCATTAACACTTGAATGGAGACAGAGTTCAATAAGCACCCCAAGCCTCCGTAAGATCTGATTTAGATTAGCATGAAATAGACCAGATGTTGATGGGCTTTGGTACCTGGAAATGCTCGATTAAGAATAAAACAATTTGCATCCATAAAGGATGCAAAGAAAGATTCTATAGTATGAACTAGTGATGTGACTAAACAAAAAAGAGTTTGCATTACCAAAACATGAAGTGCTAATTGTTGCAGGATAAAACTATATCTGATTATGCTTGATTTGAATCAGGTGATGATTATATTACGGTCTACAACAAGAATTGTGGACGAAAAGCACCTAGTGTTCTTCGCAAAGAAAACCGTTAAATGCATAGAGCTAGTAAATATGAGTGTTAAGAAGAATACCAATCATCATCTTCGTATGAACATAGATCAGGAACCGCCTGGCCTCCTGAGCCCTGCTGTAGTCCGTATGTGGCTGTGGGTGCTCCTCAGGTTCGAATTCACCACTCTTCTTTACCTCCCGATTCCCTAAGAAGGTCAGATAGTCCTTTGGATTAGCTTCCATTCCTTTTGCCCGGAGAGATTGCGTGATGTCAGTATACAAACTTACTAACAATCTTCAGAGATAGCTCCTTAGGGATCAGATGCAACGCGTCGATTTCCTCAGGCTTGATATCATCAGCTTTCCATGCATAAGAGCTACCAAAGAAGTACTGGTTTTCAATAAAGATAAAGTTCTTCGCCCTACGGATGGCATTTATGTAGGCATCTTGAATGCTTCTGTCAATGGTATTATCCTTTTCACTAACAAGCCCAGCTCTAGTGGCATCCTCTGTGAGTGTCAGGAAAGCCAAAAGCAGCACCTCCGTCAATGTATCTGAAAAGCTGCACGTTCCAAGTCTCTCTGTCCTCTGGGAACATGACAGGGGAAGGCGGAATGATAACATGAGAGAGATATTGTAGCTGCACAAGAACATCTTTTCCTCGCTTTCTCCAACACTGCTCAAAATTGAATAAAACATCCCAAGCAAAGGGCCCTTCCAGCCATGAATGGATATCATGCCAAGGCTCTCTCCGTCCACCCTTTTTCATAGAAGCCTCTCGAAAATTTGGCTGATGGAAGTCCTCATGATGAGCTGTGTCCAACGTCCTGAACAGAGAATGGAATTGTGTGTCATACCTCCCTTCACAAAGGTCTATGCCCCCGACAAATCTCACAATCCTCCGCTGCCTCGAACTTCTGTTAGGCATCTCGTGGTCAACAATAACAATTTTCTGATGATGGCTGAACATGGCGGCAATTCGCATACATTTAGCACAGCGTCCACCATCATCAGGATATCGAGGGCAAAAAGCACAGTACATGGTTGTGTTGCGCAAATAGTTTGCAGTTTCCTCATTATGGGTTGCCATGTGACCATCTTTCTTCAGCGATCCTACTGAGGTTCTGTCGTCCCAGAGAAGCATAAGAACTCGAACACCTTCATTTGCCTTCATCTTAAGGAGCTCACCAAGTGTGATACCTCCACCAAGTTTTGGCCTCTTGGAGTCTCTTATCAGTGTGATTTCTGTGTGCACAGACCAACCGGCCATGTATATCAGATGATGTGCATTACTAATTGCATCAAAAATGTCCTCCCAGCACCTACGAGGCTCGTAGTTTCTCCCATCAGCAAGATTTTGAAGCATCAAGATTTCTGTGTACACCTCTCCCATCAATATTTTGAAGCATCAGAAATATTACTAATTGCATAAAAAAATGTCCTCCCAGCACTTCGTACACTTCTTGCCCAGTTACGGTCTCTTGAAGCATCAAAATATTGCACTTTCACATGGATCTTAGCATCTCCAACAGGGTTCCAGTCTTCGTCGCATATCTCAAGCCCTCTGTCGACCTCCTCACCAACGAGGATCTCAGTGACAGGCAAATAAGCCCCTTCCAGTCAGCGATGTTCCAACAGCATTGCCAACTTCAATAGTGAAGATGACATTTTCTGCCATATGGGCACAGTATATGCGAAAAGTCTCATACCAGCGTCGATTAGCAGGTTCATCTGGAATCATTCTGGTCCGACCACTTCGAGCCTCCTCCAAACCAATAGTAGCATAAAGTTGAGTATAGCTCTCGCCATGACCGACAGTAGTTTTTAGGTCTCCAACAAGCTGTTAGAAGAGTTTCAAGGTGCAGACAAGCATTAGAAGATTTAAAAAAAAAAAAGAAGATAACAAAACAATGTGACACAAGAAATCCATAATTTTATGCTACAATGACTGTCTATTCTTGGCTAATCAAAATAACCAGTCTATAAAATAATTTTCATCAATCAAAAGAGAATATAATGTTCTACTGGTCTGGTGGTAACGGACCATACAACTTTTTATCCTGTAGCATTTCCTTTTATTATTTTTCCACTAAAACTGAGAGGTGTAGTTCGGTATAATGCTCGGCATTCTTGTTTATTTCCAATACAAGAAATTGTGTAAACCAATATTAAGACAGTATTAAAACCTTTGTGTTGGGTGTTACAAGATAAGTTAAATACTGAAAGCTGAAAAGACTTGAATGAACAATGTATCTGAAAAGTCTTGAGTGTATTCAAGGCTCCAGAAACTGATCATGTCTGTTCTTCAACTAATTCAATGAAAAGGATTTACAAGAAAGCTTCTGACTTTGTAAAGCATATCATGTTTCCTAAACTGGATTTCTATGCAGAGTGCAACACTAAAACTAGTTTATTGAAATCTAGAGACAAGTAGTGTCAAATTCATTTATTCCAGAAAGCACACGTATCATTATGTGTTTACTGTGCGTTTTTAGGGAGACCGGAAGATATGCGGAAGTCACGCTAAAAAAGGTCGACAATAAAAGCACAAAGAATAATAATAAATAAAGATCAGAAGTGGCAAGACCTGAGTTCAGCTGGTATTCATCACAATCAAAGTTTGTACCTTGCGGAGGAACTTCCGAACACCACCTGAAGCTCTGCCCGGATTCTTCGGCGAGTCTGCTTCAAAAATTGTAGCATGGAGCATTCCGTGTAGAAAACTCGGAGCCATCCGTTACCTTGTTACCCAGTTCCAGACTGTGTACACACATAAATAGAATAACATCAGAGGAAACAGATTTGAAGTCCTACCGAGCTGATGCAAATAGCAGAAATGAAGGAAAAAAGATGTCACCTTCAATAACGGAGTCACCGAACGATCGGATCTGCCTCCCACGGCACACCGTTGAAACCTACACAATCAACCAATTTGATGGCCGAGTCAAAGTCGAACCATACAAGTAGGAAATCAAGTGCAAGAGCGTCATGGTTCTACATCAAGGATCCAATTTAGCTCAAGAACAATCGAAAATGAAAAACGAAAAAGAAGTCATCGAACGAGATGGATCCGAGGTAGCTTCACGTGAAACAATCGAAGCTGGATTCATCAGGCTTCAAACAAGAAGTAGCACAACCACGATCGAGCAAAGGGGGATTCCTCCATTATACTCACCTGACGAGGGAACATCACCTGGATCGGCGGAGCAAGTGATAAATCGGAGGCGAAGGGTAAGGAGATGGAGGGAGAAATGGAGGAAGAGAGTTCACTGCCTCTCAATGCTAGTTTAGGTCTCATATATATAGAAAAAGCGTAGTGAATACATCAAGAGGGACGAGTAGCGGGAATTGAGAAGAGCCTATGGAAAGTGGGAAGGATGACAATGTGATATTAACAAATAAAAGAAATAACAAAAAGGTAGATTTTGTATACATCACTCTGCTCTTATCAAAATTTCATATTGGTCCCTCAAGACTTTAAAATATCACCTAACGCCTATATATATATATATAAATAATCCCCAAATATTCTTATTTATACCAAATATTCTGTGAAAACTCATTAATATAAATAGAAAATATTTTATGTATTTTATAAACTCAAATAAAATTAACTCTTTTTTGGATGGATGGTAATAGCTGTGGAGGAAGATATAAGCTACATTAAAATTTGTAATAGTATATGCTATTTAAAATTTTACAATGATATATATGTAAGATTCCTTAAAATAATTAGACTTTGACAGGTCAAATACACGTCAACTTAACTAACTTTTATCAATCTCAATATTCCAAATCCAAATTCTTCCAAGATCAACCCTTCCCAAATCAAGCCAGTCACCTCGAACTACGATGAGTTGACTTCAACATCAACTTTCCTTCATCAAGTCATTATAAAGACAAAGGACTACAAAAAGTTATGGCATCTTTATGTGTTTTCTAAACCTTTTATAAGCTTTCCTTTTACAAGTCTTTTCAATTTTGAGAAAACAGAGTAACAAATTCCACCATATATAACTAAAGGGCAAACAAATACAATTGTCCAGCTGATGTTCTTTAGTGGAATATACGTTATTATTATATTTCTGAAGGTATAGCAAATTCTTTCTGATACAGGCAATGAAAAGAACCCAAAAAAAAAAAGATAAAAAGAAAACAAGTGTGTTAAGCAACTGGAGAAGGACATCACATTTCTTTATCTATTGTTAATAGTAGCTCTGGATAGGATCAATATAAAAATACCATCTAAATTTTAGACACTAGAAAAAGACCATACTCTGACCAGTATAAAATACAGCGGAAATGAGGATGCAACATTGCGAAGGTCATGTGGTTGATCGATAATAATCACATTGTGTAAAATATATTTCTCTCTCCTCCAGTCGTCGTCCCCGAGTCCTAAAGATGCCGGGTCCATGACATAGAGTAAGGGTCTTTTTAAATCATCCACTGTTTATTTTGACTCCTAGTTCACAGCCATGATGATGCCTTGAGGAGAATCATCTATTGTTATATCAATATCATCATACGTTGTATTTGGTCTTTTTCAACTATAGTTTTGGTCTTTTTCATGTGAGGATAACAAATGACATGAAACCACAACAAATAAAATGTAAGTTGACAACTACTGCTCGGGTAGGTTTTTAGAGCAGTGAAATATAACATTAATCTAACTATTAATCCATTGTCGGCCTAGAGATCATGAACAACTTGCCCACTCATGCTACCAAATTGATGATGTTTTGGACTATCCAAAGGGAATATGAAGGGGTCAACACATCATCACTCACAAGATTTTACCTAATAAAATACTTCTAGGATCAAACCAGCTAGGCAATAGCTGAGTCATCGTCTGTATCATCTTCTTCAGAGCTGAAGAATTCTCACAGGAGGCTCAGTTCACATGCATCAGCTCAAGGATTCAGTTAATGACTTCTCATAAATCTTGTCATCTTGAGACATGGGAAAAAGAAGAGGTAGAAGCAGCTATTAGACTAAATGCCTAACTACTTTAAGGTACATGTATGGTGTTGCATAATGTTCCTAATTGCTTGGCATGACATATGAGAGATTGAGATTGAGATGAAAGGAACAATCCGCCAGGTTTTGGAAGGCCAATCAAGTTGAGCAGGTTTTAGAAGGACTAAATAATAAAATTGCATGTGATCAAATTAGCTATTATATGCAAATGCAAGTAAACTACCGAAGAGGGTTACAGTCTGGAACTAAAATAGTGAAAGCAATAACAAGCAGATCAAGACTATGAAATTTCCATTTAGACTTCTGTTAGAAAATAGCTTCAAGTCAATGATGAAGCATCTTGATCGCAAATCACATTACAGAATGCAGTAATTTCTTGTTATTTGTGGTTCTGGTGGTGAATGCTCCAATTTATCTTCTATGCTAGTAGGAAAAGATGAACTCTGTAAGACAATTGCTTGATAAATAGCCAATTTCTTCGTAGCCACTGATGTGTCGTTCTCCCCCTTCTATTTCTCTTCTTCAACGTTTTTTAGTGTTTTTTTCCTATATGATTTGCTTTTTATCTGATATCGGCCTTGTTCTCTTAAGGTTTTCGTGTTCCTGGTAACGATCTATCATCTATGCTAGCACTTCTCCTCTGCTCACAGGCATGTGTGCTAGTGAATCCCAGATAGCACCCTAATCTGCTCTAATACGAACATGGCACATTTTGACCTAAAAACCTTTGGTTACCTTCGTCCTTTCTTAATGCTACCCGAGCACAAACTACTTGAATGCATTCCCTGTGTCTTTCCATGCCAGAAACGTTGCATCCTTACATGCGTTCCTAATAACCGTCTCAATAATGGATCAATTCAAAGAGAGCAAGCAAGGTAGTGAATACCAGAGTGTCATCCACGAGAAGCATGTAGAGAATCGGCGACGATGACCCTATGCACTTCCATCTGAACCACCGCCTTTCCTTCTCAGGCCTCGATCGGAGCATCGCGTCTCCGGTTGCGTAATAGGGAGGAGGAGGAGGAGACTTCCAAATGGCGTAAAAGAGAAGCGGGAAAGGGCGGGACAGAGACCAGATTTGCGTTTGGCGACCGGTATTTGAAGGCCGAGATGGGGCTCGTCACTGGTCTCCCGTGGAAGTTTCTGGAGACGCGCACCTGATGGGCCGTTGTTGGGTGCTTTTAGGGGCTCATCCGAGCTAAGCCTAAGACAAGATTCAATCGGATTCGGGTCGGACTCAGGCTAGGGGACATTGAGCCCAATTTCACAACTCTATGACTCATGCATTTAGAATTGCAAATCAATTTTAGTTATAATAAAACAGAAAAAACAATTAAAAATATATACCATATTAATTACTGAATAATTGTACCCAACAAAATTACACCAAAGCAGCAGTCTCGATTAAGAGCACCTTTTAATGTATCCAATTCTTGACATGGGTGGCCAATGGCTACGCGACAATTCACTTTGGGCACAGTAGTTGTCATACGTTACATGCACATATTTCTTGGGACAAACTATGTTACCCCGGTGACCATTTATTTAAAGCTAACGAACTACCTCAACGGTTCAACCAAGGCGTCGCCTTTTGGCACGCACAGTGAGGTGAGATAACGTAGTAAATGTGCTCATGTGCCATCTTCTCCTCGCCTGACATTAATTGGGATCCACTGCTACTGTGATTTGACTGCCGTCCATCAACATTTCATGCATGCATCGGACTTCCATGGTGAGGTGGTGAAGGAAAAGCTGCCGGACCTTTCTAACTCCATTCTCGTTCATCCCCAAAGTTATGCAGACGGGAGAGGGTAGATAGTCTCCATCCTTATATGCATGCATCGGCCATGCACGCATTGATCATCACTGCAGCGAAGCACCGTCTGCTGGGGATTTGTCTCCTGTCTCCTTGATTTCGCTGGCTTATAGTGCAGCTAAAACTACTGGGGATAGGATAAATGGGATCGATCTGTGAAGGCATGGGTTGATGTTCTTGGGTGGGTCTTTCGTCGATCCTGTTCTTGGGTGGGTACAAGAACAGTAACATAAATATCGGTCCTTCGTCGATCGATCTGACCGAACCAAGGCGGAACGTTTCGAGGGTTAACGATAATTAGTTCGTGGGCGGAAAGTTTATCTTGCCAAAGAAACTCAAACCCGCTATCGGTAGATCGTCATGCGTAAGCTCATATCATTTCTCTTGGCCTATGTTAGGAAGATCATGATCACCAGATGATTGCTTGCTTCGTGTCGATGGCCACCCACCTCCATTAGCCAACAGAAAACTCCATCGCAAATGACTACTTTAATCTCAGTGGATCTCTTGTTTCTTAATAGCAAGAACTATTCTTAGCATGCTCGACGATGATCGATTTGTCGTCGTCTCCGCACTAACAAGTAATGAAGTAGCGGTTTTATTCTTATCTATCTACTCGCCAAGAAGGTCGTCTTTAGAGATCAACCCTTTTTACTGGGTAGAGTGCACAGCCTCATGAGCACAAGAAGAACACAGACCACGCAGGCACAGACAAGCATGCAAGAAGAATTAAATGAGTTATATTCATGGCCGTTGGTGCAGGAGTTTATTACCAGTGTACTGTGGGTGGTTACGGGTCGATGGCCACGCTTCACCGACAGCTCCTCTGCCACCTTCTGTGCCTCCCTTGCACGTTCTTCTCCAATTTATAATCTCGCCCTCCCACTCCGCCCCCGTCAAGTTAACCATGACAGTAGCTGCTCCCTCTCTATCTATTTCCGGTTCAAAGCCGGCAGCTTTTGTACTTTGTCGTCAGTGAAAGCAGGCTCATCTTTACTCCACTGGCTTGATCCTCTCTCTCGCTCTCTCTCCCTTCTTCTTCCGGCATTCTGTGTCAGATTACCGGTGGTTTCTTAACAACAACATGGTACAGTCGAAGAAGTTCCGAGGAGTCCGGCAGCGCCACTGGGGCTCCTGGGTCTCTGAGATAAGACATCCTCTCCTGTAAGTACTACACTGCTCTCTGCACATTGTACGCATGCTATTCTTTTCCTCTCCAGCTATGTGTGAATAGTAGCGTAAGTCTTGAAGCGTAATGAAGACAATGGAAGCATCATTTTCCATCTTTCTTGCCGTGGTGTTGCGCGCAGGAAGCGAAGGGTGTGGCTTGGCACCTTCGAGACGGCAGAGGAGGCCGCCCGAGCCTACGACGAGGCCGCGGTGCTCATGAGCGGACGCAACGCGAAGACCAACTTCCCGGTGCCCCGCACCCCGGAGGGCGACGCCGCCGCCGCCGCCGACGCCTCCTCCAAGGCCCTGTCGGAGGTCCTCAGCGCCAAGCTCCGCAAGTGCTGCAAGACCACCCCCTCCTCCTCCCTCACCTGCCTCCGGCTCGACACCGAGAAGTCTCACATCGGGGTCTGGCAGAAGCGCCCCGGCACCCGCGACGGCTCCAGCTGGGTCATGACCGTGGAGCTCGGCAACGCGAGCCACGGCCGAGAAGACGCCGGCGAGGCGATGATGGCGCCGACGTCGTCCCTCGCTGTGGAGGGGGTGTCGTCCCAGGAGGCGGTCGGAGGGATGGACGAGGAGGAGAGGCTGGCGTTGCAGATGATAGAAGAGCTCCTCGGCAGGAACCGCCCAACCTCTCCCTCCCATGCAGGGATAGAAGGTGAAGACAGCTTTTTCCTCTAGTGGCCATGGCAGCTGAAGCCGACTCAGTTTGGTTGGATGCTTTGTTTGTGAATACAACCATATATGGATCAGTAGATCCACCCCGCCATTAGCCCCTTAATCAGTCTCCCTCAACACGTCAACCACTGCAAGCACCCATCGGACCTATATGTGTCTCTGTTTCCTCATCTGAAAGCATATAATTATGTCATGTTACATGAGAGTGATGCAGATGAAACAAGAAAGCTATAGTCTACTCCAACTTACCGTTAATAGATATGATAAAGCTCAGATGCTTGACCTCTTGTTCTGTGGTGGAATGAGATCCTTTTCTGCAACATACACATATCCTTTTCCAACGGCTGCATCTATCTACAATAATGGCTGAACAGTGGAGAAGATCACGAAAAAAGAGAAAGAGATATTTAACCACAGCTTCCTTCATTCTTGTTTTGTTTTATCTAAGAATAGAATCAAGAACTGGCAATCATGCATCACAGTCCCAAGAATGGAAGAGATACCCTTGCAAGTTTTGTGTACTTGTGTTGTGCGAAGAAGAGATCGGAAATAGCATAAGAATAAGGATAAAGTAGTCTGATGTTGAAGATTGGGCCTCTGCTGCATGCAAGCGTATCGAGTCCTTGTCACAAGGAAAAGCTTCTTGATCTCGCCAATGATGTGGAGAGAATTCAAAGTTAGATCATTCCAAATTACTAAACTCATACGAAAAGACTGAAAGAATCGGAGGAATGGGATTCAGATTAGTCGGAAGGATGGGTGCTGACTGAGGCAGAAACTTACACATCAAATGTCACTTCCAAACCACATGCATGCTCGCTCAAGCCTCTCTCCGATACTACTACTCGACTACTTAATGCATCGGAGAGAAGAAGAAGAAGAAACAAAACCCAGGAGACGTGGGGTTGGAAATCTTTTACATCGTCACGGTGCACCAGACTTGTGACAGTATAATTCTCGCCATTATACATGAGCAGCTGCAGTGTATTCTACCATCAAAATCGATCATGACAGCAGAAACAATCTTAGGAAATTATATGAACAACCAACACTCCAACGAGGACCACCATCAATGCACAATCAATGGCTAGCAAACACATTTGACGCCTTTTATCTCTCCGAATACATCGATCATAAGACGCCGAAAACTACAGGAAGCTACAGCTGTTGCTTGTGATTTTTCTTTGGGCATGAACGAGCCAATGAAACCTTAAGTGAAGCACCATGAATTATCAACAGATCCCAACATGGGAAGGTAGCGCAAGGAAAGCACCGTAAAGGATCAGCCATTTGATTCACGCGAGGGTCAGAGAGAAGGAAGGTTGTGGTGCAAGGTCCCCAACTCCGGGTACATCAATAAAAGCTAGGGCAGATGAGTGACGACGAGAAGGACTCCACGGGCAGATGGGCTCAATGAATGCGCCACACTATTGAGGAATAAGGGAAAAGGAATAAAGTCAGGTCGGATGCTTTGAGGCTTTTGTTGTGAGTGAATGGAGTTACTTGCAGCTGTTTAGCTGTAAGTTTAGGTTAAGAAGAGTAGGCAAGAAGGAACTGAGGCCTCTCGTCCTCGCAATCAATGCTTCTACCGCATATTTTGTGCAATAATGGGTCTTTTGCTTTTTGGTGAAAACAAGTACTTTTACGACCTAAAATTCAACATGTGGAATGGAATGATGTACATTACAGGATTCAAAAGCAGCTATTGTAGCTTTGGGTGTTGGCACTGTTGTTCTTGCAATGCTCTTGATGTCTCTCTGCACCAGCCTGTAAATTAGGTAAGCATTGGAAGATCACTGATCGCTCTACTTGGTAAGAAAAGGGTGAGAATGATTGACCAATAGAACATGCATGAAGAACACAACAGTACCAACAAAGAACTCACAGCTCTCAAGATGGAGAGATGGAGTTGTAGTAGAAACTTACCATGTCGTTTAAACACGAGGCAAAGTATTGTGTAGATCCTAATTGTAGCTTTGAAATCTAAAGCGAATATCTACTTGTGCTGTGAAGCTTTGACTCTCATGAGAAAGTGTTTTCATTGGAATTCTTGCCTTGTGACCATCTAAAGCAAAGAGAAGTGTTTTATTATTATTATTATTATTATTATTATTATTATTATTATGTTAGAAAGAACAAATAGCTGCAGTTAATACTAAATCTGCAACATTATTAGCCTTCTCTTTAAAAAGCTTCACCCAAATACTACTGTAAAAACCAGAAACAAACAGATTTTTAATTAACAGAAAACAAAAAGGAATAAAGTTTGTGATCATATGTAAAGTATAACATATGGTAAATGCACTTAGTATATCTTATTTTTCTTTTATATTTATATTATTTACAAGTGAAGGCCCATCTATATGGCTCAACCATATAGGGCCCTGCTTGATTTAGTTCACAAGGCTTCTAATCAGGCCCATGCCTCATGATATTTTATTTACTGAAAAAGATATTGAATTATTTATATATAATTTCCTTTGCTAATATGAATACAATTGATTCCAATCGTGCCGTAAAAGACTCGATCAATGATTGAGCTGCATGATTTATGCCCAATGTAAAATGTCAAAAAATATTCGACACATATAAGGAATTCGATAGCTAATCAGCACGTAGAGAATATATAATCATCATATCGAGGTTAGCATGGGCGGAAGTGGCCTAAGTCATTATTCGTTTATCTGTCTGAATGGATAATAGTCTAAGGGAAATCGGTTCGAGCTTGTCTCTCTCATATCGCTCATGCGGACAAAACATCAAAAGAAGATATTTGGATAGTTACAAGTTATGCCCCACTGGTATAACAGGGGATGCTTCTTTCGAGAAAAATCTATACCTAAAAGGAATCTTGGATTAACTTGACCGTCGATAACAATGAATCGAGGAATTTCTCCCGACATCAATCTTAATACTAACATTTTGGAAGTAAGACACTCCATCTCAAAATCATTTTCGAGTCACTCCAAAGTCACATTAGAATTATCTCATACACTCATGCGCATTCGGATATGGATCATGTGAATTAGACGTTGATGACAATTTCTTTAACACATTAGTACCACATGATTTTTCATTTCTTTTCGGATGATATAATAAAGCATTATTAAAATCTTTCACTTCATTTTATTATCGATTTGAGCATATGTCAAAAACCTATTAGACTTTGATTTTATATAGATTAATATTCAATCGAGCGTTAGAGATTTTCTTGACTCCACTAAACCTCCTTGCACATCCAAGTTAGACTAATCATGATATCATGGACATTTCCCGTATCACCAAGCAAATCAAGTTTTATTTAACTAATTTATAATAGTAATAAAACATGACAATGTACACTAATATTTGGAATTCATATTACTCTCCTCGCTAAAGATGACGATTTCATATCAAAATATCGTAACGGAACATTATAACGGTTTCGGTCCAGCCTGCCACAGCCGTCGTGGCGTCCTCCCCAATCCCGATATATTATTGAAAGCAACACGAAAAGAAGGCATCGAAGTCGAGGGAATAAAACCCGAGATATGCTGTTCCTCCCTCGAATATTCCCTCTCTCCGTCCCCGGCATATTCCGATTCCCCCCTTCCCCTTCGCTCCTTCCTCCGCTATATCATCCCTTCGCCCCTCCTCCTCTTCTTACATTACTGCCTGTTTGTTTCCTACATTGGATTTCGATCGCAGAAAAGTTTGGTACTTGGAGATGAAATTCGGGAAGAGTCTTGGTAACCAGATCGAGGACGCGCTGCCGGAGTGGCGGGACAAGTTCCTATCATACAAGGACCTCAAGAAGCGCCTCAAGCTCATCTCCGGTGGCGGCGGAGAGAGGCTAGCCAAACGGCCCAAGGTGGCCGACGATGTGGGGCCTGGGGATCGCGATCCTTCCTCGGCGCCGGAAAGCGCGGCGATGCCGGTGGTCGAGGAGGAGGAGGATTTCATGAGGCTCCTTGAGGCCGAGCTCGACAAGTTCAATACCTTCTTCGTTGAGAAGGAGGAAGAGTACATCATACGCCAGAAGGTCTCCTCTCTCTTCCCTTTCTACATGTTTTGCCTTTTTCCCTGGTTTCAAGCATGGGAAACGCATCTTTTGTCACGATAGAGGTGGGAAAACTCGATCTCGTCTCAAAGTTGGTGTGGGTGATCAGATCGATGGTTCTATTTGCTTGTTCTCATAATTCCATCAAACAGAGCTCAAAGGGAATCTTTCTGTCGATCGATCAACCGATTCAAATAGAAAAAGAATTCCATGAATTCCTAAAAAAATTTGATGAACAAACAATTATTGCAATGCAAGCTTTCTTCGAAGGAAAAGTAATTTTATTTATCGAATGAGAAAGCCTACTTAACTTGCTGTTTATCATAATAAATTAAGAGTATTTCATTAGAAGTCGCTGCTGGGAATTGCGGTGCAGCTTGTTAAATCCTATCTTCATCAATGTCGGTTTGCAGGACCTACAGGATCGAGTTGTGGAAGCCATCTCGAAGGATTCCAAGGAGGAGTTGATGAAAGTGAGAAAGGAAATTGTAGACCTCCATGGAGAGATTGTCCTCCTCGAGAACTACAGTGCCCTCAACTATACTGGTACATTGCCCAAATCCCATCCATGTCAAAGTATTTGTCATTTAGCTTGCTATAATTTTACTCTCTTCAACACTAAAGCAACTCTTTTTAGACTCAATTTGATAGTTTTTATTCGAAATCCTCGCAAAACTTTGGATCATTTTTGTTTTGTTTTTTTTCCATTAAACTTTGTCACTGGACATGGATAGAACAACTTCCATCTCTGTTGTGTGGAAACAATCTGCTTAGTGCCACTTATTGTAATTAGTCCAGTATGAATTATATATATATTTTTTCACTTGCAAGTAAACAACCTATACTACATTTCAGATATACTAATAGGTGATAGTAAATTAATTGAATATTTATTTAAATAATTCGACTCATGTTACATTGTAACAGTGGCATTAATTTGTGTTGGATGGACGTCCATATTCTAGAATAAAACACTCAAGCCCCAACACCACATTGTTAACACAATAACCCAACACATTTAGTCATTGGATTACTCTTGTTAACCCAATGTGGCGAAATCCATTAAAGCTAAAGAAACGGTAAATATTGTTCCCATCAGCTGGGTGAGTCAAAATATGTCATATCTATTTCATGTTGAATCTTAAACTTTAGAATGACTATCTCTGGATTGCCAAACTCAGGAGACCAACTTTACTTTTCAGATATCCAACTAACCATTTCATGCTTTAAAACTGAATTTTGATAGATTCCTAACAGAAGATAGCTTTGGTTTTCCTTGTAATTTGCCATGGATATTGTAGAAACTAGCTGGGTAACTTGTGCTGCAAAAAATTGCAGGAGTTTCCGAGTTAAGAATTATGCTGTACAAGTTTTTTGCTTTGTTCAATTGGTTAAACGAAGTCAACTGCAGAGAGTTCCATGTGTAAAAGTTGTGTATCTCAGTATAGGCCATGGACTTTTATAGTTCAAATTTGTCTTGTAATATCTTTTGCCGAATTTTAACTGGTTATACCATACGAGGTGCAGAAATTAAATAGGTAAAAGTTGTGTATCCCAATATTTTACGCCCTTTGAAATGTAACACATCACCCCATTATTGTAACTTGCTGAAAGGTTTTTGTCTATATATTCTGGCAGAACTCGATATATGCTACATGTAAGCCTCTTTGAGAATGCATAATAGCATTTTAGAATTTAGATATTAGGTTCTTATATATGTATCCTCTGGAATTGCATGCAAAATTGAACACATAAGTAGTATGCAAGAAATATCCTATTCGTAATATATACATGGAAAAAGAAAACATTAATTCATGTTGAATTTTAAGTTGTCTCGTACGACTTGGTATATGACTTGCATTTGCACTTGAGTTTGGATGCATGAATATTTGACATAAATTGATATGGTCTCATTATGTTTCCATAACATACTTTCCTAAACACAAGGATTGCACTTCCAATTTGGTAGTTTTGTATCTATATTCTTAGGCACTTTTTTTATGTATGTGAGGTTTTATCATTTTCACGTATCCCTGTGAAGCTACGTTATTATTTATTTACTCATGCTGAAAATTTTATATTTAATATCAAACACAAATATTTTCCGGAGTTATACTGCTCAATTGCTTGCTGTTTGCACCATAGATATATCAATGATGCAAAAAATTTTGAAGCACCACAGCAGGAATCTAGAGTTACAACTTTGTGTAGGATGTCATTCTGTAGGAACAGCTAAACTTCTGTAGAACCGCTATAGGTCATTGCCGGTGACCTGTCCAAAATAGGATGATAAATTTAAAGAAATAGTATGAAATATTACAAAGAATAAAAAAGTTATGTTAACAAACCCCAATTCTGCAAAAGGGCTAATTGTGTTTCTTTGTGTTGTACATGCAGGGCTAGCGAAAATACTGAAGAAGTATGACAAGAGAACAGGAGCACTTATTCGTCAGCCATTTATCCAAAAGGTGCTGCAGCAGCCCTTCTTCACCACTGATGTGTTATACAAACTTGTGAAGGAGTGTGAGGCCATGCTAGACCGACTCTTCCCCAAGATCGAAACATCGACATCCGTGGAAGACTGTGACGGGCAGAACAGGGAGCAGAAGCCGGCAAAACCGAGATCCTCATTGGTTGGAGGAGTTCCAGAGTCGGAGGAGATTGAATACATGGAGAGCTCGTACATGAAGAGTACCATTGCGGCCTTGCGGGCCATGAAAGAGATCAGGGGTGGAAGTTCCACCGTGAGCTTTTTCTCATTGCCTCCCTTGAAGAGCAATGGATTGGAAGAAAGGTGGAACAATGTTCCTGTATTAGAACAAGCAGCCAAGTGATCATAAAAGAAAGTGAATCTTTGAGTTTGCTTTGAGAAGGTTATCCATCTCCATTCTCAAGTCCTCCCTCCCCCTCCCCCTCCCCCTCCCCCTCCCCCTTTTTTGTATCTTATAAGCTTACCTACATTAGTTTTTAGAATCCATACATGCAATAACGGTATTATGTGTAAATTTGAACATGCAGAGGTTGAATCAGAGGAATTCAGCTTGACTGGTTACGATGTTATAAGTTTATGATCTCTGCTCTGTATGTCTTTCCATAACCATGAAATGCTGTTTCAACCTTTTTTTGAGCCATAAATCCATGCCCGACTCATTTGCTTAAAACCTTTCGAGTTGCCAGCATGAACAGGACCTACTGACAGAAGGGTATGGTCCATGAATAGTTTATTTATCTTTCTTAAAGTTCAATCATATTGAATCGAACCATTATTATTATTAGTTGACAAATCTGGACGATAGATCAGTGGATCCTGACATCAGGATCAGTGGATCCTGACATCAAGATCACTTTATAAATAGTATAACATTTTCTTAGAGACAATCTGACGTTGCAGAAGGATTAAAATAATGGAGCCGACAGCTCACAAGGAATTCGAACAGCTACTTAAACATTTTCTTAGAGACGATCTGAAGTTGCAGAAGGATTAAAATACTGGAGCGACATACAGCTCTAATATTCTAAGGGTTTTATTTGGTAGTTATCCAATAACTATTTATGTTTTTTGGGGGGGGGGGGGTTCGGTTCAGTGATACTTATGAATGAGGTGGATAATTATATGTCAAATCAATGTCATCATCGTATCACTTTTATCATCCTTTAATGGTCAACATAAATAGTTCTTGAAAACAAAAAGGTGAAGTGAAGAAGGGTTTCTCCTTTGGTTGGCATTCTGAAGGTAAAGGGGCCCACCGCTCGTTCGTCATTCATGCAATAAAAGGTCTGGTACCTGTGTGGGTACAGTTTAACCAGCAAGCGTAAGGGCGATGCTGTGATTCTCCAAATGGGCCCACATATTAAACGTCCTCGTCCAATAAAACGTCAGGCGTATATTCAGGTAAACTATTGGGTCAATATTTTCTCCTTGTTGATAAGGGGGACAACGAGATTCCATTCCCCGATGGTGTTAACCCGTCCCTTCCATCAAATCAAAACGTGGGTTCCTACCGTTCCCCTACTCAGCCACTCACTCCGTTGTGATTGCAATGACATTAAAGTGGACCCAATGTTGACTCGCCATTCCCAACCAGGTAGGAAATCCGGGTACCCCCAGAGCCTCCCGTGTTCTCCAACAGAAAAATAAAGTTACACGTGGTAAGCCACCCGCTTTCTGATTGACTGGACCGGTGGAGCCCACGCGTGCGAGTAAAGAAACTATTGGTCCCGTGATACGAGCGATCCCTCTCGACCGGTCTCGATTGCCACGTTCCAAATAAAGTATATATATATATATATATATATATATATATATAAAGTAATTAATTAAGACAAGTGTGAAACACGAAGGCGGTTAGACGGAGAGTTGTGTCGCCCCGACTCGTTTGCTCATAAATTCTTCTTCCCACCGCCCGTCTCCCTCCCTCCATCGCTTTCTTTGCCACTCGAGAAACCGTTCCGTCTTCGAGAAGCAGCGGTAGAAGAAGATGGCGTCGTCTGCGCTGCCCATCTCTCAATCACCGCGATCCTTCGTTTCAGCCCGTCATCGCGCTGCCTCTCGTCCTTCCCTTCCCGTCGTCTACGCCTCCTCCCTCGGCGGCCAACTTCACTGCCTCCGCCTCGGTACCCGGGGGTGTTCCCGCATTGGTCTGCCTCTCCGGCGTGTGGTCGTCTACGCCACCACCACCGATGTTCACAAGAAGCGGCAGGCGCCTGGGGCACGGGACCGAGGGTTCGTGGACGAAATGAGGGCCGTCGCGATGAGTCTGCACACTAGGGATCAGGCCAAGGAGGGGGAGAAGGAGGCCAACGCGCCGCCTGTCGCCAAGTGGGAACCCTCCGTCGAGCGCTATCTCCGGTTCTTGGTAGACAGCAAGCTCGTCTATGATACCCTCGAGACCATCGTGCAGGAGGCCGCCTACCCTTGCTGTAAGTCCCCTTCCAATATTCGATGAACCTGTCAGATAACATAGGTTGTCGTTCTTTTCTTGGTTTTTTGGAATGATCGAGTAGTTTATGATTAGTAATTCTTCTTGTAAGAGAAATGGGGAGAAGAATCTTTGAACATTGTTATTCACCCAAGTACGTGTTGGTTGTTCAATGCAGCTGGCCAATAGAGATTCACAGGCTTATCAAGTGTCCGTCGTTGTTGATCCGTGGTTCTGAATAAGAAAGGGAGACTCCACTTGAATATTAATTAAATAAACACTATGTGGAATTCATTCATCATAAAATAATTCAATATTGTATGGACTATTCTGTCAAAATGTTTGAACACTTTGCGGACTTAGTGATTTCTTGTATGTTTGGACTTTGGGATGCGCCTAGGGAGACCTATGCATGATTTGGTCAGATGTGGAGATTCAATAAAGATTAATGATTTTTTTATGAGTAGATTTGGGAGGCTAATTACATATTACCCCTTACCCCTTGTAGTTAAACCTTTTTAAAATCCCGCTCCCTAGACATAAAAAATTTATATTTGAATCCTATAATCATGAAAGTGAAACATCTAACTCTATTTATCTTAATGCCATTGGTTTTACCGACGGAAGCACAAAAATGATGGACAAAGAGATAATTTCAATATCTTAGTCATGTTTTCGATGGTGATAGACGACGACACCATTGGCGGCCGCGCGTAACTATTGTGGATGTGGAGAGTGACGGGTGGTGACGTCGCTCGACAACTACGTCGATGCAGATGCAGAGCGACGAAAGAGCGGCTCGGCAACTGCATTGGTGTCGACACAGATGCAGATGCAAAGCGTCGCTTGGCATTTGCATCGATACTGACGTAGTTGTCGAGCGACGCTGCTCTCCCTCATCCACAACAACCATCCATGGCTTCCAGCGGTGCTACTATTCGCCACCACCAAAAACATAACTAAGACGTTGAAATAATCTTTTTGTCTATTGTTTCATGCTTCCATCGGTAAAATCAACGATATTAGAGTGAATGAAGATATATATTTCACTTTCATAACTTTAGGGATTCTAATGTAAGGTTTTTGAGTCTAGGGACCGGGATGCTAAAAATGTCTAACTACAGGGGGTAATCTGTAATTAACCCAGATTTGGGTTAGACCTAAGAAAACTTTATTAGAAACTATAATAAAGCATTTGTTTGCTCTTTATTTGACTAGTGATATTGTCTTAAACAAAAAAGATGATAAAGTATCTATGTAACTGATCCAAAAGCTGTACCACTCCATACTATGATTGCAGGCAGTGTTCTCTCCACAAAGCCCAAAGGATCATTGATCTATGTAGTGAAAATTGGGTATTTGGATAATGCTTGTAGAATATACAGAGTTGAGTAAGAAAAGTTCAGAGTTCCCAGTCGACTTTTGAAAAGATTGTAATCAAGAAATAATTTGAAGCTCCCATGTTATCTTTTGGAAAAATAATCGACATCATCTCATCAAGTAATGTGTGTAGGAAGGTATACTCATGCATGAAATTTGAATTCAATGAATATGGCAAATGGCTCATATACAGAATTTCAGTGACTCTTCTTGCTTACTAATTTTGGATTCAAATTTGTTTACTAATGTTTGATGTTGACATTTAATAGTATTTTGTTAATACAGCTTTAGCATTGAAGTTATATTATGTTCTTATTGGATCCAAAAATAAGGAAAGATGACTTGTCTTTAAACTTGGTAGTTTAGTTCATAGTAGGAATATATACTTTCTTCTCTCCAGTAAGATTGGTTATTTCTGCCAAGGAGGAACCTGTTTGTTAGATATGGGTATAATACTGGAGACAGTCTAAAGTTACAAGATTTGCTTTAGGATACCGAATATTAAAAACATGGATGCAAAGGGGTTGTTGAAACCAAGGTTTGCCGTACCGGACTGTACCTCCCGGTACGTACCGGTCCGACAGGCTAACGGTACGCGGACCGCCCTGTACCGGTCCGCCCGTACCGAGCACTGTAGCAGTGCACTGTAGCACTGTAGCACTGCTACAGTGCTCGGTGCACCTGAGTGTACCGCTCGGTACACCTGGGTGTACCGAGCGGTATACCGTACCGTATCGGTACCGAGCCCGGGTCGAAAACGCCGGTACGGTACTGTCACGGACAAACTTCTAAACATGGTGTTTGATGTAATGCTTATGTATGTCCGTGTCTTTTGGCATGTTCATGCCTTGTACAGCATGTAGAGGGGCGGCCAAAGGCTTAATAGTCCCATTTTAGTTGGGTTGGTGGCCTCTTTAGGCTTGTAAATAAAGGTTGTGTCATGTGGACACGTGAGAGAGATTTTCGGTCTGTAATGGACCATTTTACCCTTTGTTGTGTCACTGTTCATAGCTTGTAAAGTCTGTTTGTAATTTGCTTTGTCTATGAAGTGTTTTTCGGACATGTTTGCTTGTGGATCCCGATTGAGGCGTTCTCTTTAACCCGTTCTCTCTTTTGTTGGTCCTAAGGGACAATGGGAGGCTTCGGGGAGGCTGACCTTTGCGGACGGACACGCAAGGGTGCCGCACGACTTAGGCAAAACCAGCTAAGTCCGTGTCATATGGTATCAGAGCGGGACAAGCACTCATAGAAACACTTGACATGCAAACGTGGGGGACCTAGCGGGGCTGCGTTGAGGGCAGTCAGCAACGCGCGACCGTTTGAGGGAAAACGGACATGGAGATGTAGGGAAAAGAGTCGCTCAGAGGAGCGGGCATCTAACATTCACATTCAGAGGAATGGCCAACCCTTCGCGCAAGAGGCACCACGAGAACAGGCAAGCTTGGAAGAATGTGGAGTGCACAAAGGTTGGGATGGCTGAGTTTGAGCTTCGGCTCAACGTTGACAACTTTACTTGATGGTGCTCAAGGCAAGCGAGGCGCTTGGCAAAAGGACGAGACCATGCAAAGTGGAATGAGTTGCTCAGCGAACGAAAGAGTTGTGCAAAGCTCACAGAGGTGAGGGGAATTGCTAACTCGAAGAATTCGGTACTCATGCATGGGCTTGTATGCGGACGATGGATTGTTCGTGGCCATCCCAAGGCGGTCGAGACTCGGCGCCATAGAGCATTGAAACTTTCTCTTCGGCATGCGAAGGATACGTCCGGAGGAGGCTGAAGTGTGCAACGAGTTCAGCATGTTGCTAAGCCTTGAGGGGTGCAGCGGTGGCTGTATTGACGTGAAGGCGCAATCTAGCAAGTGCGTTTGCAAGAGGCAGAACAATGCACAGTTTGTTCAGCAGATCGGAGTAGTCCAAGGGGATGGTGGTCTCTGAAACGAAGAGAGATGTTGCTCCAACGGGACAGTTATCTAGGAGGGATAAGTCTCGGCTCTCCAGAGGGAGAATCATGTGAGACATACTTCACATGTTGAGGAGGAGTACCTCACAAACAACAACTCCACGAAGCTCAATGGACCGAGCAAGCAGCGAGGAGTTGTCACATGATCTCGCTCGAGAGAATGCATGGGTGGATGCATTGCGAGATCAAGTGGGGGAGCGACCTGAAGCAACTTAAATGAAGGCACACTTAGAGTCGATATGGAGATCGGACTCAAGGGAGGGCTGACCCGTGGAATGGTGGGCGCGAGGGCCACCATCGACTCAATGCAAAAACGAGGAGCGGAGCAACTTGGGTGTAACTTGGCGAAGTACCCAAGCCGCATGAAGGGAGCCAGCAGAGAAGTTGGAACATGGAGCAGAGGCACAGTGCTTTCCTTAGACAGAGGTCAAGGACATGAACTCTTGTAGAGGCAAGAGCAGGATCATGTTGTTCCATGGGTCCTCCATTCTGACGGAGTGGACTCATCTTGCATGGTGCCAAAGACGAAGGGAGCTTTTGGGCACATGCACCTTATCTCGGAGGAGCATTTGATGGAGGAACTAAGGCGACTCAATTTGCGGAGGCGAAGTTGGGTTCAGAAGGCCTTAGCACGGGGCAAGAGGATGCAGAGGCGGGTACTCTTGAAGAATATGCCACAGTGTTGCCATTCAAGTTGCCATGAAGGAAGCAGTGCGCAGCGGAGATTGTGCTGGTAGGGGCAGAGGCCCAGGATCCAGGCAATGGTGCACAAATTACAGCGAAGTCGATGGACTTCGGGAGCTACTAGGCGACGGACTGTCCTAGAGCGGTGCTTCATCTAGGTGTGACCCAAGAGTGGGTGGATGAAGGTCGATTGCCAAAGGAGCGAACAAAATCGAAGGTGGAGGAGACCCTGCGATGTATTGGCAGAGGCCACACATGGAGGGTTCACAATTCGAGTTTATTCCACAAGGTTCAGAATGCAATGGAGATGTCACCAGGAGGCGACATGGTGCAGCGGATCGTGGTGGAACAGTTCGTGGCAATGCGACACACACGACATAGTCCCGGGAGGGACTAGATCATATGGAGGTATGATCGGGAGTTACTGGAAGCTCCACTTCGGTGAACAACACGACGGCAAGAAGGGCTATGGATTCAGGGAGTGAAGGCCATGGTACCGCAGAGGCGGGTCTTCCGGGCGTGCATCGAATTTTGCATCGGATGAAAACCTTGGTCACCAGCATATGGGGGTTGTGTTCCACTAAGGGAAAAGTTCGAATGCAAGTACCAGTGAGTTCCATGGGAGGGACTTGATCATGCAGAGGTATGATCGAAGCAGCTGGAGAGTTGGACTGCTCCAGAGTTCATATTCGCTTAAGGGAGCCCAGCAAGTCAGAGGACAAGGCCGAGTAAGCGAACGTTGCCACCAAGGAAGCTAAGGAGAACAGAATCGGTGCAAACCCTACAACGTGATGGCAGAGGCCATGCATGAGAGTTGCAATCTGTCTTTCCATCGACCAAACAGTCTGCTTGGAGAACACAGAGGTGTTGAAGCAGGGGGTCGAAAGGGGCGAGGAAGCGACGACGAGTCCAGAGGGACTTAGCTACCCAAAATCAAGCATCAGTTAGAATGGAGGTGGACTCAAAGGAGTGCCACAGAGACATATCTACTGATCGTGAAGAAAAGGGATGCAGATGCGAGGCGACGGATAGTAGGGCCATGGGCATGGCAGCGCCATGGTACCGCAGAGGTGGGACTTCTGTCAAGTCATTGATCCCTTGCTCTCATGGAGGGAGAGCGCTTGGTCGTGAAAGGGGCCGAGGAGGTGGAGAATGCAGAGGCAATATCCAAGTACCGAGACAAGGCTGAAGGGCAGAGGCCAAGAAACTTCGTAAGACCGGTGTCAACAAGTTTCTCATCAAGATAACCGTAAGTGAAGGACTTCGGGTCATGCAAGAGTGCACGACCAAGGAACGAAGCAGGCAGTACGCGGTGCTGTACCTTTGCTACTCAGTGGAGTAGGCGGCAGGGTTGATGGAGAAGACGGTACAATCCCAGAGGCGACCTCATCTATCAGAGAATTACTCCAAGTTGGGGGAAAACTTCCTGCATTCCAGAAGTTCAATGGCATTGAGAAGGTGAATCACAGTAGCTAACTCAACGCAAGGAGTGCAAACACTTCAAGTGCTTCAGAAGTGTGAGCAAAGAGCAGGCGAAGGCCAGTAACCAGCTCGATGCATGAAGTACAACCTCGAGGAGGCGGGCGAAGTCAAGTAACCTTTGCCTTCTCAACTCTTAGGAGAATGGGCGAAACCGAGTACCCCAATTCTCTTATCTATCCAGCAGAGGAGCTCTGCACAAGTTCAAAGACCCTTCGAAGAGAATGGAAGACAACAGTTGTCAAATCCTCACCAATGGTGATCAGTGCTACTGAGAGTAGATTGTCCGCTTCATTTCCCAACGAATTGTCAATCGAAAGCGGAAGTGATGCGAACCTACTTGGATGTGACAACTAACTGAAAGAAGAGTCAATGAGCAGACGTTGTGGAGGAAGGACCCAAAACTTCAGAAGTTTGCGAGGCGATGCTCGTTAAAGCTCCAACAAGCATCCACCCAGTTCAAGCAGCATGTGGAATTTTTGAGAGACTGGCGCAGTAAGGATGGTCTTTTCCTTCATTTTGGTGGATCCGCAGGAATCAACGAGGATCAACACAACTCAGCCAACCCCACACCAGAGTCAGAGTCATTGGCGAGTTGAAGCAGCATGGCGGATCAAAGGTTCGACTACTCAAAAACAGCAGCGGAGAGCAGCTGGGAGCCAGGAGGCGCATTGCAGCTGGAGCAGAAGATTGAAGACTCAGCAAAGGCGAAGAGTTGCAGTGTTCATAAAGGCTTCGACGAGGACGTCGAAGGGATAAGTGGGGGAGAATGTCACGGACAAACTTCTAAACAGGGTGTTTGATGTAATGCTTATGTATGTCCGTGTCTTTTGGCATGTTCATGCCTTGTACAGCATGTAGAGGGGCGGCCAAAGGCTTAATAGTCCTATTTTAGTTGGGTTGGTGGCCTCTTTAGGCTTGTAAATAAAGGTTGTGTCATGTGGACACGTGAGAGAGATTTTCGGTCTGTAATGGACCATTTTACCCTTTGTTGTGCCACTGTTCATAGCTTGTAAAGTCTGTTTGTAATTTGCTTTGTCTATGAAGTGTTTTTCGGACATGTTTGCTTGTGGATCCCGATTGAGGCGTTCTCTTTAACCCGTTCTCTCTTTTGTTGGTCCTAAGGGACAATGGGAGGCTTCGGGGAGGCTGACCTTTGCGGACGGACACGCAAGGGTGCCGCACGACTTAGGCAAAACCAGCTAAGTCCGTGTCAGTACGGTACGACGAACCTTGGTTGAAACACAGTTTTCGTATATAATGATTTTCAAGGTTTATCCATTAGCTGCTAGCCCCTGTCTTTGTTTCATCGTTCTAATTATGATGTGCTACCAAGTCCAACATTTTCTAATAATGACTCCTTTGAAAATCAGATCATTTAAAAGAATTGCTAGCTTATACTAAATTGTGTATCTAGGACTGGTTTGCAGTAGATTTTTTTGTTTCCATTAGATTAGTATGTTATCATTTTTTTTCTCTTTCCCAGTTGTGGCAATGAGGCCGGAAAATTTTGTTGTATCCTGGTTTATGTGTTACTTTGAATCAGCAAGATGATAAATAGGCAAAAATGACTTTCTCAAAAGGTTAAAAGATTCTTTCTAACATCATATTGATTGTTTAAGAAATATATGTTCTAAAAAAAGAAATATATGTTCTTCTTTGTCATATCAGGGCAACTTGCCTTTTTTGTTGGCTTAGAATGATGAGAAGTCATACCATTTAATGATTCACAGATATCAATTTATTTTTTATATCAATATTCCAAATGGTTTTAATATTATATCAAATAACAAGTTAAATTAAAGATACATCTTTTGTTCCTCAGAGTTGCTTTTGGAAAGAAAAAGAACAGATGAATGCACTTCACTAAATACTTGAACACTGATAATCACGAAATGTGCTTGATGTGGTAAACATTGATGAGAGAAATGGTAATTTATTGGAGTAAGTAGTAAATAGCAAGTACTTTCTGTTGAATATGCAGGGTATGTGTTGGCAAGCTATGCATCTGCTGTCAACTGAAGTAAATTATTGTGTCACTTGAGTACCAATTATTTGGATTGCATAAGTAGAGGTTAAATGGAATCGGAGATTTGAGTTACTGTGGTGAAGCATGAGCAAATCTATATGGAACTAAATGTGTGAGTATATTATAATGCTGTGAAAACAATATCAAACTGCATGTCAACATTGACGCCTCTCTGGGATTACCCTTTCTGTTGGGAGGAACTGGTAACGTAACCATTAGACCTGTTTCGTTTGTTTTCTAGTTTAATGCTTGCTCGAGGCCATATAGTCTTACATAGAGACAACTGCTTTTTGAATCATTGTAATGGAATGACTTGGGTGCTTGGTTAAGATTATACTAGTCGGCGAGTGATTGAAATTGAGCTGATAATGCAATTGGAATTTAGTCTGCCATTATATTTAGTCATTTGTTGCAGATGCTGAGTTAAGGAATACTGGCTTGGAAAGGTCTGAGAAGTTAGCAAAAGATTTAGAATGGTTCAGGGATCAGGGGCATACCATTCCTGAACCCTCTTCTCCTGGTGTTTCTTATTCTAGTTATCTGGAAGAGCTCTCAAAAAAAGATCCTCAAGCTTTCATCTGCCACTTCTACAATATATATTTTGGCCATACTGCTGGTGGTCGAATGATTGGTAGCAAGGTACAGTGTCAAAGCAATATATATAATTTTCCATTAATGAACTTTTGTTATTCCTTTTAATATCTATTCGAAACTACTGTCCTTTCTAGTACAAGAATATTTTTCAGTCTAGATGTCTCTTTTATTAGCATTGTTGGACTAAGACTAATTTTATTTTGGAATTGTACCTGTTTTTTAAGATGATTCTTATGGGAGAGAACTGCATTTGTTTTTGCTCACAATATCACATTGTTATTAAGCTGAATATATTGTCTATTTATCTTGTGGACATCAAATGCTTAAGCTATTTCAGCATGATGATATTATGAATCATTTTAGTTTGTAACAAACTGTCTACTTTGAAAACAGATTAGCAGTGAAGTATATTAAACTTATGTTACAGACGTATTAACTTGAGTGACTAAAGTAGCTTTTTTCTTTTCCTTGTGCGGGGATTGGAACATTCTATAGGGTAGTGAGAATGCAAGAACCTTGTGCTAGAGATCGGATAAAAGTCACTATATATAAATTGGGAAACTAGATGCATGTTTAGATCAGTGTTTTGAAAAGGCGCTCGGGCGAGGCGAGGCCCGAGCACCTCGCACAGTGGTCGGGTGATGTGCTTCAATGAAGCATCGCCTGGGCGCACGTCTGAGCCCAAGCGTTGGGCACCTAGAGCGAGCGCTCGATTGAAAGCAATCAATCGAACTAGATTGTCAACTTTGGTTCGATTGAACAGTAACTTGGTTCGATCGAATCAACTAACCATAGTAAACACTAAAAGAAACCACCGCCCCTCGATCGACTAATGGTAAATCCTAATTACTCTCATTGCCTCGATCCACCTCTAGTCGTCGCTTCCATGCGCAGCTCCCTCTGTCACCGACGGAAAGGTCGAACGCTTCCTCTGTCGCTGACAGATAGGTCCGAAGCTCCTGTTGCTGCAGCTTTCATGTGCAGTTCCCTCTGCCGCCACTACCTTCGTATGCAACTCTTTTAGCCGTCGAGGGACAAGACCGCAGCTTCCTCCGCCATCAATAGACACATCAAAAGCTTCTGTTGCCCTCGACATTATTGTCCGCAGCTTCCTATTTAGAACTAATTCTTATTTAGAACTACCAATCCTTATATAGCACTGTTAATCATATTTATCAATTGCATTATATATTTTTTATATTTTAATATTCTAGAGCATCTCATTTCGCTCGATCGAGTGCCCAGCGCCTCGGGCGTTTTAGGACCTTGGCGCCTAACGGTTTTAAAAACACTGTTTAGATCTAAATTATATGCTTAGTGGGATTTATTATAGATTTTGCATTATTTCTAAAATGGTCAGAGCAGATACAAATGCCAAACTAAATCAGTTTACCTTTTACGTAGAGCAAACTTATGGCAGGATAATTAGTAGAATTCATTAAAACCTTACGTGAGACACAAAGCCTTTTTTTGCGCCCATATGAGTCATCTGGCTTTTCTGTCCCACATAGTTGTGATGTTAGAGCTTAAATCAAGGTTCAGCATGCTAGGGTTTATGTAAGACTATTAATACCTCCTGGTTTTTTAGTTGTATAATTTGAATGTAATTAAATATATTTAACACTTAATTTGCTCTCTTGGTTGGACAAGACATCTGGGATGACTTTATTGTAGAGACCGAGTTTAGTTACTTAAGAGAATCTTGGAAAACTAGATTTTATTGCTTTATCCATTTGGTTACGAGGAACTTACTATTAGTGGCACTTTATCATGAATAATAGTATGCTACAGTAACTTTTTTTTTTTTTCTTTATTGGGTCATGGATGAACTTAAATAGTTTTGGAAATTATATATGGTCATTGGTTTTGAGTTTTTGTTGGTGGACTAGGGTACTTCGGTTCTACAATACTCTTCTTTTCCTTCCAGGAACTATGTTCCCTGTTTTGATTTTTTTTTTTCCTTGGCTACATTGGGTTATTCAATTTGTCCTATTTGTTTATTTTACTGTTTCTTGTTCTTTAAGTTGAATTCTTTATAGAGCTGACAAAATAGATGCATTTCTACAGAAGCTTTATTTTGCGCATTATTATTGCTCAGATATTGTACTATTACAATATCTGTTCAGTTACAAGTTCCTATCTTTCTTTTTTTTTTTTTAAATTATGTTTCAAGAAATGGTTTACATGTCTGTTCCTCTCCTAGGTAGCTGAGAAAATCTTAGACAACAAAGAACTGGAATTCTACAAGTGGGATGGTGATCTCTCCCAAGTGTTGCAGAATGTGCGAGATAAGCTGAACAGAGTTACTTGCGTAAGACGATGAGACATGCATATATGTATCTTGGACGTCTGTCCGTTGATTGCTTCCTTTCCTAGTTGGTATAAGAACGTTCACATGGGGTTGAGATGTTTGTTTATATGTGTTTTGCAGAGCTGGTCTAGAGAAGAGAAGGATCGTTGCTTAGAGGAGACTAGGAAGTCATTCCAGTATTCAGAAGACATAATTAGTCTCATTTATTCCTCCTAGATGGGGTGAAGATAAGCTGTATAATAACCCCTTCTGCTCAGCTGGTTCATTGGGGGAAAAAACTCGGTCAGCATGTTTTGTTCCCTATTTATGTTGCAGACAATGATCTCCATGCTCAAGGCAACTGTGTCTTGATGCGGAGTAGAGACTATTGATATTTACATAAGTTCCTTGCGGTATTTATTCTGTGATGGATGCAAAATCCATGGCTGGCTGGTGGGTTCGGTTATCTTCCATCTTTCATCCCTTCTAACCCAGGTTTGCTCTCTCGAGTTAATTGTTTTATGAGCTCTGATCCTGGTAGCGTATCTATTCTTGGATGGTCCCTTCTGTTCAGACATTAATAGACATAGAGTCAAGTCTTTGTTAACTTTTAAAAAGTTAAAAATTCGTTCTTGGGAAAAAAAAAGGGTGAAAATTTATCAATGAATACATTTTTATGAGTTACATAAAACCTAATGAGAATCAATAAATTCTGAATGCCAGATAAGCGTAGGTATGAGATGAATTGTTTCCAAATTAGAGTATGAAATTATATATGATTCGGCTCACTCCAAATTAAGTTAGTGCCAAATTGAAAAAGGACCATATTGGGGCTTAAAGGAAGTCTAATCAGATTTGGGTGGTGGGTCAAACATTTCATGGACTTGACACATTTCTCATCTTTCGATCATCGCTTCCTCGATCGACCTCTTAAGCTCGAAGCATCGAGATCGAGTCTCTCTCTACTTCGATCTTATAATCCAACTCATTGACCCGATCCTAGTGTCGGGATGAGCTATCCCGATAGCGATCTCTCTCAACCGTCATAAGCTCCTATCCGACTCTTCACTTATTCTCAGCCTCATCCCTTTTAGAACTATGTCAATTCTTGTTAATAATACTATAATAGTTAATTCTTTTTAATAATAATTTATACATTAAGTTTATTACTAAATTTATCGCATTTGGAATTGCGTTGTTTCTAATTTTGATGTGTTATTTTCCTTATCAGATTTGGGTTAAGACTTTCTTGATGCTTAAAAGAATGTAATTCGATTATTTAATGATAATATTTTAATTATGAAATGATATCAAATGGCATCGACCGGTTAAATCAAAATCGTATCCAAGCATGAAACCATATATAGTTGGGCAATTACGTTTCTCACGGAAGGATGATTAAACAAAATACCTCAAACTAATATTTTGCACGGTGTACTTTTGACAGAATAAATGAGAAATGTCTGACCAACTTTTATATTAAAAATGGAAAAAGGCAGTTGATGTAGCTACAAACAAACAAATAGTGATGCAAACAAAATAGGAGGACAGAAAGATGATGACCGCAGATGAGATAAAATCACAAACGACTCCGAACAAACAAGAGGCAAAATTGACGGACATGGAATCGATGACTCACGATCCGCACATCGGTGTCGTCGAGCAAACGGCCGGGATGGAGGAGCCCATGGCGAGGACGAGCTCGATCCGCTGGGGGGAGGTGGAAGAAGAGGAGCCGGGGAGAGCCACCTCGATCGTCGACAGGAGCTCGTAAGGCGAGACCATCGCTTCCTTCTTCTGGGGTTCCGTCGTCGAAAATCCTCACAAGAAAGAGGGGCAGGAAGAGGAGTAGGAGGAAACACTTCTTGGGAGCGAGGCGGTCGAAGGGGGCGATTTGAAACCCATGGACTCGACACGCATGGCGTGCATGAGCTCGATCCGCTGGGTCGAGGTGGAAGTTGAGGGGCCGGGGAGAGCCGCCTCGATCAGCGATGCGAGCTCGTGCGGAGACACCACCTATTCCTTCTTCTCGGGTTCCTTAGGAAACCCCCACAAGTAAGAGGGGCAGGAGGAGGAGGAGGAGGAACAGGAGGAAACTCTTCTTTGATTCTTGAAGGGCGAGGCGGTCGAAGGGAGCGATTCGAAACTCAGGGACCCGACGGCCGGGATGGATGAGCCCATGGAGTGCATGACCTGTAACAAGAAAAAGGGGCCGGGGAGAGCCGCCTCGATGGTCGACGGGATCTCGTGCGGAGAGACCACCGCTTCCTTCCTCTAGTAACAAGAAAAGAGGGGGGGGGGGGGGGGGGAGCAGGAGGCAGAGGAAGCCGTTAGTGGCTTCTCCTGATTTGAAGCCGGGCCGGGGTACGGGGCGACCGCCTTTAAAAGGCTGGCCGAGTTGTGTTTCAAGAAACAGTTTTATGTTTTTTAAAAAAACTGTTTCTTGAAACAGAACTCGGCCAGCTTTTTACGAGAGTCCACAAAAAATGATTTCCCAAAAGCAATAGCGTTTTCTTCCCTGTTTCCCATTCTCTATTGAGAGGATATTTCCACGGTGGACGCCGACGAGAGTTGTCGAATACATAATTTAGTATATTGGAAATCTGAGGGAGAAGTAAATATCTGATAACATATGGAAGAAATATTATTAGATTAACAGCTAATTAAGTTCCTCTCTACCATCCATTGTGGGAGCTTAGCTTGCGTGTGTGCCACAAGCAAGGCAATAAGAAAAGTTCTTCCTCGGAGAAGACCATCCGTCACTTGCCCATCACCCAGATAGATGCCTTATTCCTGTCAGTCTCGTTATGGTACGTGGATGTGAGCCACACAAACTGTTGTTCCCCATCACCCATGGCCTCGTTGAGCATCCTTGCCTGTCTCCTCTGCTGGCTCTTTGCCTCCTCAGTTCTGCTGGTTATATAAGGTCAGCCTCTCTTCGGGGGTGGAGGAGGCGACGGAGAAGGTACGGGACGAGGGCGCAGGAATAAGCAGCGTTTCCATGGCCGGCAATGGCGCCTTCCACGCTGCAGTCTGTAACGCGCCGGCCAACGATAACCTGTTCTCCGATGGCGGTGTCTTCTACGGTGATGACCCCTTCGGACACGTCATGCCCCTCTTCATGTTGCACATCGTCGTCATCGTCTTCACCTCTCGTGCCGTCTACTTCCTTCTCCGCCCTCTCAAGCAGCCTCGTCTCGTCTGCGACATCATCGTAATGCTATTCTCTAATTCTTTTCTGTCTGTTTGTTCGTGCGTATTTGACTTATGTCGTTGTTACGTAGGGCGGCGTCCTTTTGGGACCGACCCTGCCGAGCCTCCTTTCTCGGCTTCTTAGCTTCTTCCACCATGTGTTCGACGTGGAAGGGGCGCCGGATTACAGCCACATAAAACAGCGGTACATGGACGCTATGTTTCGGACGGACAATGTATCCTTGATGCGTTCTGTGGCCTCCTACGGATTCATGCTTCAGCTCTTCTTGATCTCCGTCAAGACAGACCCCAGCAACATTTGGCGGTGCGGGAAGAAGGCCTTCGCCATCGGCGTCTCGTGCATGGTCATGCCCTTCGCCGTCCTCAACTTGCTTTCCTGGTTCTTCGAGGTCCGATACGTTCCTGACGACGGCGGCCGAACCGTCGCCGCTGTGGCAGGCGTCGGGGACCCGAACGCCCTCGTCACCATCGCTTCGTTGGTGAGCGACACCATGTTCCCCGTGGTCGCGGAGATCCTCGCGGAGCTCCGGCTGCTCAACACCGAACTCGGCCGCCTCGCTTTGTCGGTGTCCATGATCATCGATTACGGGTGGTCTTTGACCATCACGATCGCCAACGTGGTGATGCGAACCATGTACGACCAGGCGGCGCCATTGGTGTACTCGGCGCTGGGCATCGTCGCCATGATCGTCTTCCTCCTATTTGTGTTCCGGCCGTGGGTGCGATGGATCGTGCGGCGGACCCCGAAGGACGGCCGCATCGCGGAGGGGCAAGTCCTGATGGTCCTGCTGGTTGTAATGGCCATGGGTGCCGTCAGTGAGACCTTCGGAGCGAGGGTCACGGACGGGCCGATCATCATGGGGCTCCTCGTGCCCACTGCGTCCCCGCTCGCGGTGGCCATCGCCGAGAAGGTGGAAGTGATCGCCACGGGGCTGATGCTGCCGCTGGCGTTCTTGAATGCAGGGATGCTGACAGACTTCTCCACAGTCGAACACCCCAAGGTGTTCCTGGGCCTACAGCTGTTCATGTTGGCGGGGTACGTGATCAAGTTCTTCGCGGCCATGGCGCCCGCCGTCTACTACAACATGCCAGTTAGGAAGGCTGCTCTGTTGGGGCTGATGCTGAACTTTACCGGCCTAATGCAACTTCTAATCTACGTCGACTCCTTGTATTCACGGGTACCAAACACTTACTTGCCAATCAAAATTAGCAGATAAGGTGAGACATCGAGCTAATCTTAGTCTCCTCCTAATCCTACAGATGATTCAGCCAGAGGCATACGCGGCTATCATCGTCATCATAGTTGCTGTCACGGCCATATGTTCATATCTGGTGGCCAAACTCTACGATCCCCTGAAATCGAACAAAAAGGTGGCATATCGGAAATTGAAGCATCTCGACTAGGCCGCCGATTCCCTCCTCGCTGTTACAATGAGGTTCTAAATGATTCCTGATATTGCATCTGCAGATTCATAGAGTAGCTATATACTTACGCGTGTTAAGACTGGGAAATATATTGTACCATTTTTTGATAATAGATTTGAATTATTCACTCCAATGTCATGCATGCACGTTCATATATATATATATATATATATATATATATATATATATATATATATGGCACGTCACACCCCGAAACAATCTCGGGTGGGGCCCCGTCTATGATCGCGTGCACGTGATTGGATGCGGATAAAACATGGGCCCCACATAACTGGTTATGTTGGGTTCCGTCGTTTTCTTTAATGACAAGGAGGGTATGATATCGTGTAGCGGTCGATGGGTGGAAAAGTGACGGTGATCTTTATGGCCGCCTCCGGTATTTTCTCTCACCTTCTTGTTGTGGACACCTCCCAATTCCTGAACGACCGCTGGGACGGTAAGCGCACCTTCTCGTCGTGCCTTGATTACTCGTGACTTAACTGACGAGAGAATGAGCTGGCGCATGTCGGTAGCCGTACCACCCGGTCCTGCTTGACATCGGTCACATCCATGGCTCGCGTCCCACGCCGTCTGTCACGTCCCCACATACGACCAGTTCTCGTTTCACCAACCCCAAAGACAAGTGACATCTATTAGTCGAATCACCCCCGCTCGCCCAACTCCACACGTAATCCCAACACCGTTGCCGGCTCCTCCGCCCTCTCCTTCTCGCCAATGTAACGGATTCGGGTCTCCGTTCAGCGGTGAGGAAGGAGGCAGTGGAGGACCGAGGGACCACTTCGGCTCCGATTCAACCCCCTCGCCACCCTCCCCCTGCCGCCGGGCCATGGAGACGAAGCCGCCACCTCCTCCGCTTCCACCACCGCAGCTACAGCGACGGGGAAAGTGGGTGGTGCCCCTGCTCGCATCTTTCTTTCTCTCGTCCCTCTTCATCTCCGCCTCCATCTTCTCCTCGTCCTCGTCCTTCTCCTCCTCCGCTGCCGCCTCCTTGTCCCGCCAGGCCCTCCTCCTCCTCTCGTTCTCCCAGATCCCGATCCCTATCGGCGACGATCCCCTTTTCGTGGAGTCCAAGCTCCGCAGCCGGCCGCTGTCCGCCGCTGCCCCTGCTCGGCCGGTCCCCCGTCTCGCTTATCTAATCTCCGGCTCGGCCGGTGACGGCGCCAGCCTCCGGCGGACCCTTCGCGCGCTCTACCACCCGGCCAACCAGTACGTGCTCCACCTCGATCTCGAGGCCTCCGCGGCGGAGCGCCTCGAGCTAACCGCCATCGTCCGGGAAGACCCGGTCTATACCCGCTTCCGCAACGTTAGGGTCGTCTCCCGCGCCAACCTGGTCACCTACCGTGGTCCGACCATGGTCTCCAACACTCTCCACGCCGCCGCCATCCTCCTCAAAGAGGCCGGCGACTGGGACTGGTTTATCAACCTCAGCGCCTCCGATTACCCTCTTGTCACCCAAGACGGTATGATTCGTTGCCCAATTATTTGGTGTGGGCATTAGCGATAGGTGTCTCCTAATTTGGCGCTACACATTTGTTCCTGAAATTTGATCTTGTTCTGCTTGCTTTCCGGGCTTTAATTGGAATTCTAAATGGGTATTTTCTCCAAATTCGTGCATCATCGTGTGTTGGTTAGGCGTTGCTCAAGACATTTACTTGGTGTATTTGTTTCTCCACATTCCTCTGAGAGATGCTACCTCGGTGTAGCACTCATCTGCATGTTTACACAAGTTGTATTTACAATTAGATCTCTGGATGGCTCTCATTTTGTTACATAAGCCTTGCCTGGATTTTGTATGCAGATCCTTGTGAGAACCAAGCTCGCCCCTGTTCCATATGCTTCTAATTATTTATAGAATATATAAATCAAGTGCTACGTTTGGCTCTAGATAGATAAGCTTTCTTTGCTTCTAATGTAGTTCTTCATAAATTAGGAAACACTTTTAGTTCATGGAAGTTATCTTTGTAACTATTAATTTTTTGTACCATTCAATTCTGATAGCATGAAGTAACAGTTCTTTTGTTTGGCAGATCTATTGTACACACTATCAAGTTTTCCGAGGGACTTGAACTTTATAGAGCACACTAGCGACATTGGATGGAAGGAGTACGTAAGACATGTTAATTCTTAGATTGGGATCTTTGTGTGGTACTTCTATTTAGATGTTCTTTTCTGAAAAAAAGTTGGTTTCAGTAATTCACTCTTGAGAAGTCATTGTATGGTCTGTGGTGCAGGTATCACAGGGCTAAGCCTGTTATTATAGACCCTGGGCTTTATAGCTCGCAAAAAACAGATGTGTTTTGGGTTTCTGAGAAAAGGAGTGTACCCACTGCATTCAAGCTCTTCACAGGTACAAAATCTAATTCTAACCCAATAGTTCATGTGTATAAGATTACTCATAGTAATATCTATCTTGCATACGCTTGTGCAAATCCTGCATTTCGCAGTAGGTTGCATGTATGTTGGAGATTGTTTAAACAATCCTGTATGGTGGGCAACTGTCAACTGTCCGCTTAAACTTGGAATTATGACAGTTATTTAATTGGCCATTTACTGTCATGGGCTGTTGCAGCTAGAAAGTTGTGGTAGATTGATCCTTCTGCTGCCATGATATAGAGATTGGCAATTTGTTACCATCTACTTTATGCTACAGATGATTGAACAGTGCACATAATATTTGTTGGTCTATTCATATCTGTGTGAATCAATATTTGTACACAAATGGCACCTAATATGATTAACAACTTTTTGTGCAGAAGTTGTGTGACAGGTCTGGCTTTTGGTTTGAATAATACAATTACAAGATTTGTCAGCATACAGATATGCATATGATATGGTTAAATGCATATGAGTTCCATACATATTGCATGGATATACATATGAGTTGCATTTCAGTATCCCAATAATCCGGATTTAAAAATTTTACCAAGTATTTGATCTAAAGCAAGAGAAGTTATTTGCTAGTTTTTAAAGTGTTTGTATATTCTTTTTCTCCTTAGGTTTACCAAAGGTGAGGGAAAGTTTCAAGGATTAGAATCAGGATTGATACTAGAGTCTAGGATCATAATTTAAATGGGCTACAGTATGGTTTTCTAGGTCAAGAGGAATTAGCATGGGTTATGATAGAACCGTCTACAACTACCTAGATTGGGTTGCAATGACTTGGGTTGGAATGGAAGGAAGCGACCTGACCTGACATTACTCAAGGTTAGTCTGGAATTGGTAGGGACTTCTGAACTACTTTTGGATTGTTTGGCTCCAGCTGAATGATTTCTTTTTTTTTGGGAATTCTAAATTGATCCAGCGGATCTGGATTAAGATTGGTGAATCCTTTAAAACAAGGGTAGGACCTAGGTGCTTTATTAAAGAAATCCTGGGGCTCAAATGTGTACGCAGCCACTGCAAACAATACAGAGGTTGCTGAAAGAGGTATTTGGAAACCATCTGGGTTCAATTTCTCTGATTATCTGACCTATTAGTTCATAAAATTACCTTATGATGCAGTGAAAAGCTAAATTATTTGCCTTTAATCTCATCAAGGTAAATATGTGGTAAAAATTAGAAAACTGGTCAAGGTTGAAGAAGAGCTTACTGCAGGACAGAAGTGTACTAAGCTACACTCATTACTAATTATGGATATTTTATCATCTTTGGAGAAAATGGGGGTGGTTCACGGGATCTGCCCTTGTTCATGATGCTCTGAATATGAGAGAGGAGGGAGAGAAGAACAAGAGATGAAGAGAGAAGGGTGATATAGGTGCATGTCAAAGCCTTTGATTTACATTCACCTTGTGTTTGGCTTCACAATTTCCCCTTTGGGCCATGATTTCTGAGTGTAATTTTCTATAATTTTCTTCAATAGGCTATCATTTGGCTGCTTTCTCAAATGATGCATAGAACAGATCGTTTTTAGTTTATTTATTTCTCCAGGACAAATTATGTACCAACTTGTTACAGTAATAACTTGGATAACAGTGGACTCTTGTGTCTGCTCTCTTTATAATTCTTTGTTTGAACCTAACTATGTAGATATCATGCTGCTTGTCATTAGAAATTATTTTTTGCTTTTGCCATTTACATGTGGTGCTGCACATGCTTCCATTAGCAGGAGAATGATTTGATTCTCCAAGATTTCCCCACATCATAATATATTGTGTGACAAGTCTCATAATCAGAATTTGCATAGGGGTTTCACAAATTCTCATAGCTGTGAGCAATATTTTTCATTTGTACATGCTACAGAAAGTGTGAAAAATTACGGAGCAAATTAAACCTCCAGTTTAACCCAAATGTTGAAACCTCATATTTTAGCATCAAACGATGCTAAATCTATCTACATGTTCATCATACATGTGGCTAGCCTATTCTCATCTCGCCTTTGTTATCATAATTATCACACTAATTATCCCATGTCTTGTAGGTCATCAGCAATATTGAATATCATGTTCTGGGTGCATAGAAATTTTATATCAAAGATGGATGATATACACAAAAGGAGAAATGTTTCTCATATGTTTACAAAATATGATTTAAATGGAACCATGATCTCTAAGATATTTGCAATTTATTGAATTCTGGTTATCTTCCTTTCTCCCTTCTTTTCACTTCTACTTGCTTTGGTACATTGCAATCTTTTGTTAATCTATTAACTTAGCTATTCCGTGATGCTCAAAATCCAGCTCCTCTCATTGTAAAAAAATAAGTAGATTTTGCCAATATACAATTGCTACTTATTTGATGGCCTAAAGAAGTTGAACATGCCATTTAACACATTGAATGGTTTTTATATTCATATAACTCGTTGTGAAATTATATTATGGGATTATTGTGCTAGTTATACCTGTTATGCAGTGGTGAGGATCTGAATATAGCACAGAATTCATTCTTTATCTTGATATGTTGATTCTTTTATTATCACATAGAAATGTTTGGTGACTTGTGTGGGTTTTAGCAGTATGTAATGAATGCTTATTTTTTATTATTGTACAAGATAAATGTTCAAATAGCAGAGAACATGTTGTTGATGGTGTAGTTCTATTGTTAACATAATTATAAAGTAATAATTGGATCATTAATGATTGATTTCTTGGCAGGCTCTGCTTGGATGATGCTTTCTCATCAGTTCATCGAGTTCTTGTTATGGGGGTGGGACAACCTCCCAAGAACAGTTCTGATGTATTATGCAAACTTTCTGTCATCTCCTGAGGGGTATTTCCACACTGTAATCTGCAATGCGCGTGATTTCCGCAACACCACAGTCAACCATGACCTTCACTTCATATCTTGGGATAACCCTCCGAAGCAGCATCCTCACCTTCTCACACTAAATGACTTCTCAAGGATGGTCAGCAGTAATGCTCCATTCGCAAGGAAGTTTGGCAGAGATGATCCAGTACTCGACAAGATCGACAAGGAGCTCTTGGGCCGTGATCCTGATGGTTTTGTGCCTAGTGCATGGTGTGACAATCTGAAGATGGATACTGGCAATAATCTACCATTTGCAGTGAGGAATGTCACTGAGCTGAGGCCTGGGGCAGGTTCCCAGAGGGTCAAAGCCCTAATAACGGGTCTGCTTTCAGCAGATGGTTTTGAGAAGAAGCATTGCATTTGATCATATGAGTTGTAAATTTCTTGAGCTATGATGCTTTGAGCTGTCTTGAGCCTCGTCAACTCAAAAGCAGTGAATAGGTGCAGGAGATCTGTTACTTGCCCGGAAGGTCATAACCTGGAAAGGGTAGGAATCTATGCAAATAATGACTTGTTTTGCTTCTCGTTGGTGATAGAGTTAGTATGTAAAGCAGCTAATCTCAAACTCCCTGGCCTTGGTGGATTACAATCTGCATGTGGGCATGAACTATCCATCAATGCCGATATCGAGTACATCAAATCTGGTGTTCAGAAGTCACTATACGCCCTAATGTATCAGCATAATTCGGCGGCTTCGTTCTGCAGAGATTCATTCAATGTCTAATTTATGTGCTATTTGTTTGATCATTGAGAGACATTTCAACATATGCCCCATGGCATATTTATACTTGAGGTATCTCATGCTTGCAAATTGCTAGAGACAGTTAACCAACCTATTTCAGTATCAACCCTTTCAGTTGCATTGTATTATAACTGTGAAGCAATCACTATGAACTCTCCTGTCTTAAACAAGAAATTATTGTGCTGTCTTCCAAACTATACTTTAATGTAAGGCAAATTATTAACAATCACAGTTGGATCACTTCTTGATATATCTCACTGAACCAACTTGCATTTTGTTTGCAGGCCAAACAGACAAAAAGAGACTACATTACTGACTGAGAATACAAATCAACCTTAAAATGCACAAAGGAAAACGAACCTCTGTCAGATAATATCAGCCAACTCTTTCTTCGTACTTGCGAAGCATGTCATCACTTTGTTTGCGAGTCACCACTTTGTGCTCGTAAGGATGCGAACGAGAAAGAATGGTTCAGCTCCTAAGCATCTCACCGGCGTCGAAATCATCATCATCATCATCATCATCATCATCAAAGCCATGCCGTGATGAGGCCGTACCAAGAGCAGGCTCTTCAGATCCACAAAGATCGTACCTTTGAAGGCCTCCTTACCTTCAACGACAGTTTCCGGTATGCTCTGCGAACATCCCCAATCGTGCTCGAAACCCAGGATCTCGTGGTAATCTCTCTGTTCCCTAATCTGATGAACGATTGCCACCTGCTCCTCTGTGTAGGATCTTGAAGATTCTATTCCACCGGTAGCGGAAAGGAGATCATCGAGTGGGAAAGAGGGGTCGAGACGGCAGGCCTCGGAGAGGAGTTTGAGGGCACGCGACCGGTCCCCTGTACCTAGGGCTTCCATTCCCATCCTAAGACACTTCAAAGCCGCGTCCGTGTTCCCATCCATGACTGGTGACCAACCAGCATTTCAGTTGGAACCCTAATTCCTCTGCAAAGAGAGGGAAAGAAATGCGATCATTCCTTTCCGATTCCTCCAAATATCACGCCACATCGATTTCCACCTCAAAACGCGAACGGAAATCGATTTCGAGTTGTCGCCTCGAGGAAGAACCTATCTGCTCCTACCTTGGATCGACATATTAGGGTTCGCGTTCGAAGCAGCGAGAGGAAGACGTCCGATTCATCGCAGGAAGCGGCCGAACTCAACGGCCATCAGGAGGCGCGTAAGTCGGCTCATCTTAGCCGTCCAAACGACGGAGGAACTTTTCGTGAGATGGGCGGGAACGGGAACGGGAACGCTACGTATCCGGATGCAACATCCGCCGTTCGATTAACAATTGATCTGCTCTGATGGATCATTTTGCACAGTGTTGTATATAATTATTGCTGCAACCATCTTAGATTATTTATATTCGTTATCATTAATGTCAAAATAATCTTATGGTACTTTCGTTAAGTTTAGATAGAGCTGTGTTCGACAATGCTTCCTTCTACGTTTCTGCCATGCATTCTGCTGCTGCTTCGCCGAACTGCTTACGTTGACCACCAGATCATATTCTGCAAAGAAAAGAACAGACGCACGGCAGTCGGTGACAATGAGACGTGATTTCATCTCACCATTTGGCAGAAAGGAGAGAGGAAGAGAGGATTCGTACTGTGCGTATTCGACATTGATTTTTGTGTTTGGAATCTTGGAAACAGCGTCGAAGGCTCTGTTCGACAAGACGAGGGTCGAAGGACACGGGCTGACTCTGCAGAAATCCACCACTTGGACGACGATGGAGCCGTCCTTGCATGGCCGCCTGAGGCCGCTGAGGCACCGGAGCTGGTACTTTCTGCCGCAGGCAGCGCCGTTGTCCCACATGCCATTGCCTGCTGCCACGAAAAGCCCATTCTCCGGCAGTTGATCCTCGGTGTAGCCCGGGCATTTCGTCGCTGCACCAGTGTAAACCAAGCCATGTGAGATGAACAGTGAAGACGAAGAAGAAGAAGAAGAAGGTCTTACGAAGATATGGAGGATCGTATGACGTAGCTGTGCCTACATCTGCTGAAACTGTGACGAGATAAACGTCGCAGATCAAACCGAAGAGCATCGCCACTGCCATCCACCGCTCTCTCTCCATCACCGAGCACGTTTTGCCTTCAGCTGAGTCGCTTGCAGGCTAAATTTATACTTGGGAGTGGGCGGCACCTCCATTGCTAAAACTAATACTACCATCTGTTCTTCCTCATCCACTGCTGCACACGATAAGATTCAATAGTGGAAATCGTGTTGGTGGCTGGCTTACCCAAGCTTTCCGTCATTTCCATTCCCTATGGGATACATCGTTCCTTTACGGAACCGAGGCTTTATCTACGGTATATACAAATGAGGTCGACATGGGGATGATTAGCTAAGGAGATCGATCCTTTTCTTATTGATGGTGCTGTCATATGTCATCAGAATAAATATTTATCTCATTAGCTATAGATGAGGATTATGCCTTTGATGGAGGGGTCACTCGCAGCTCAAAATGGAACCGCGGATTAGCAGCTGGAGAGACTTCGAGCACTAACGTCACATCCTTTTGGCCGACCGCTCGCCATTCGTTGAACTCCATCTTCGGATCAGCATGAGCGCGTCACAGTGACATTTGACGCTGCTTTGCTTTCTCTCTGCCGCTAGTGGAGCTTCTCAGCCTCTTTATGGCCACTTCGTTTGGGATAGTTGTAGCAAAGTTTTGATCGTCTTCTACAAACATGGCTGCGTTGCTGTAAGTCTTTGTTCCTTACTCATAGAGCATGTGGGTTTTCTGAGTCTCTTAGATCACATAACTCTATTTTAGAATAATGATGATATATACCTGTCATTCAGCTAGAATTTTCACCAAATATATAATATCAAGATAATTCATTTTTCCTTTTATATACATCCAAAGTATTATACCAAATTATATACTAATACGAAAAATATTCATCCAATTAGGACTAGACCAAGATGGTCAAGATCTTGATCTGTCACATGAACATCAATCCAATATAAAAATATTAAAATAATATTTTATAAAATATTATTTTATGTTTAACAGGATTGTTACTGTTTTACTCGCCTCCGCTCCCTTTTATCGCTAATTTGAGTGTTGGAGTGATCGCGTCAAGAAAATACTCAACCTTGATCTTCTTACATGTAAGCTTTATATCATGTGTTTGAGACCCCCTTGATCACCTTTGAACACTTCTTACGTACACGGGCTTGAACTAAATTAAGTTGATCCGATCATTACAAATATCACATACTTAATTGGATATGATATTTTTGAATAATTTTGATCTTAGTAATTTGATGTATAAGATCATGTAAATTGAAAATGAAAAGATATAACTATTATTAATTAGGATTGGTTGTATAAAAAACATATAAACGGCTTGCCGTTTTATCCCCAACCCATCAATTGAATTAGTGAACGAGTGGGAGTCAGACTAATTTAGGCGATCAAATAGATAAAAAGGATTTAAATGATAATTAACAGTTTTTTAGAGCCTTCTATTAATTCTTTTGTGGAGTATCCTCTTCGAATATATAATATTACATTTCAAGACTTAAAATTTAAAAAATAAAATTAATTAAAATCACAATCTCTTCGTAAGCAACCAAAAATATTTTGAGTTTACGGGGAAATATACAATGTGTCAATTATTCAATGACAAGTGCTAAGAACATATCCATCCATTTGGATGAATGAGATATTAGATATGGATTGGATCACAAGAATTGGAGAATGTTAACACATAGAAATTGTCGATTAGTGAGTCGGTTCGATTGGTTCTCTGTTAAAAATATAGGTCTTTTATGATGACTCATCCCAACTAATATGGAGAGCAATTGTTGTGGGTAGGATGAAAGAATATGTATGGAAAGGTAGTAGTTTGTCAAGAGCTACTTAGTCTTCGAGCAATGAAGCTAGGTTTGAGAGCTAGGCAATCCCCTCCTAATTGCGCCTCCGAGCAACACTGATGACCCTACACAATATGCATGTATATGAGGTATCCCGACTCGATCTATCTAATGCTTAAGTCAAGAAAACAAAAAGGGAGATCGATAATAGTATTAGCAATATAATTAAGAGAGCAGAGAATCTTTTTCCTACTTGCCCCAACTTGGTTCGAGTCTTGATTTTTATACTTGGACGTTGAGCGATCAGGACGTGCGTTCGCCGAGACCTCCCTTATCATGTACAATGATGGCATTAATGAAGATGGCTTCCTGGTGTGTATCCCCTGATGCCTAGGGCAAATCATCGGGGGATGCTCCTAAGTTGATTTTCATTATCGCTTTGGATTAGATAGATAGTGATTCTTTCATCGCAGGGATTTTATATGCTCCAAATTAACATCACTACAGTTCAATTAAGGTTGTTTTTCAATGCAAAAAAATACTTTTAACATCAAATTTTCCTGTGGTGATGGACAAAATTGACATGAATTTACCATGGAATCTATATACTTGTTCTGGGGCAAGCTCATTCTTAAAGGAGGTGACTGCGGTAGAAGACTGGTGAGATTTTCTCTAGATTTTTTTTTATCAGGGAGGTGTTTATTGCCAAACAATGACAACTCTTATTGATGGATCCTTCTTTAAAAAAAAAAAATAGAACAAAGCTCATCTACGCATTTGAGATCTTTTTAAATCTTCATCTTCACCATATCTCAAGCTTCATTGTGTTAAGAGCATCAGTGGTTGCAAGGAAGTGGACCACAAAAAGTAAAGTTCTTACAGAAGTGACCATTTCTGCTGTAGAACTAGTAAGATGAGTCCCAAAGAGAGAGCCAATTTTGATTTGCAAAGGAGGCCGACAAAGTCAACTTCTGAGTTGTATGAAATGAATATTAAAAGATCCTCCACAACCAAAATGTTTTAGGGGAAAAAGACAGAGACGGGGGGGGGGGGGGGGTGTGGGGGTGGGGTGGTGGAGGGGATGACAATGAGGAGGAGAGGGCTGGAAGGCAGCATGTGGCTTGCAACAGTGGGTGTCATCAAGCTTTGAGAGGCACATGTGGGGGATCACCAGAGAGGCAGCTTTTAGGATTAAAAATAACAAAAAAAAGGAAACAAGGGCTTGCCTAAATTTACAAGGTAGTAGCTAATTTTTTATAATATCAACATATTATTACCATTTATCAATTTACTGTCATGCCTAGATACACATCATGATTTCTACCTGGATACTCAATGAAAAACACTTCCCTCTTTTAGTTTCAACTAATCCAATCATTCTAGCATTGCCCCAAAGTATTGACATCTCAAGAATTCATTTTTCACTTCAAAGAGAAAAGAATATTATGTATTTACAAGCACTAGTTTCTACAGCTCCATCAAATCTGGTCATCAAAATGCAAGGATGGAAACCATGATTAAGTTTCTGCAAATCATTTACATAAATCTAATATTCCGTGCAGCTAAACATCATTTAACCAGTAATATTTTTGTAAACCAATGACAAGTTTCTGCGAAAACTTAAATATGGTTACTGTACAGGAAACCATGATCAAGTTTCTGAAAATTATTTACATAAATCTAATATTCTGTGCAGGTAAACATAAGTTAACCAGTAACATTCCTGTAAACCAATGACAAACTTGTATATTAATAAAATATGAATTATACCTATAAAGAGTTATCCATGAGAACATAGACTTCCATCAGAAAGAACTCTAAATACATTTGTTGACATATATATAGATGCTTATTGCTTTAGAGCTATGTCTCTACTAACAAAGGAAGAAATAATTAACTAGGGATCCAATTTTTATACCTCAACACAGTTGCATTTGTGCTCTATATGAAACAATGTGATTTGGCTTAAAATTCACATGATACTTTCAAAGATACAGCTTAAGTTTTTGCGTCAGATGTTATTAATGAAACCCATGTAAAGAAGTCGAATCAAATTAATCCTGGTTTCTGAGATCAATTAGATGTAAAAATAAGTTAGACAGGTAACTGTAAATTTAAGGCTCCCGAAGGGCCTCAAAACAGTCCAAAAGAACAAAAAGAAGTGTGAAAGATGCATATCCATATATAGTGGTCCTCTCGGTCACACATCCGAATCTATTTCGGTAACACGGGGAATATATCCACAACCATATTAAAGAGGAAGACAAACCAAATACTGCGCCTAGGGTATCAAGAATTAGAATCCCTATGAGAAAAGAGAAGGAACAAGAACCCCTACCTTGGTGCCGAAGGGGCCTACGGGGGCATCCATATCGAACCGCTTCTTTCCCTAAATACCGGAATAAGGAAACATCAAAATACGGTCAGTTTCCTGACAACTCAAAGCATACGATTTTGAGATCGGAAAAGGAAAAAAAGAAACCTCCAGTTCTGCCTGGATCTCCTCGCGCTCGAGCCCGGTGGCAATCGGCATCACGTCCTCCACCCTCTTCTTCAACGATCCATCACCTGAAGAAAGAAGGAGAGGAGGAAGAGATCGACCAAATCCGGATCAGCTTCTACGAACTCCCGATCCAAGATCTCGGAAACAAACGAAGAGAACCCCTAAGGAGAAGAAAGGTCCTACCTGAAACGGAGGAGAAGAACACTGCCGGCTTCGGGGAGGGCGGGAAGGGGGAGAGGGCGCGGCCACGAAGGTCGGCGGCCGAAGGATGAGGTTTCGCGAGAGCGGATCGCCGAGGGGCGACGCAAACCCTTCTCCACATCGTCTCTCTCACTCTCTCTCCCTCCCTGTTCGGCCAGTGTGTTCTCAGGTCGACGGCCGCCCCTTTCCTCACTCGTTTCCCTTTCGGTGTTAATAAAAGAATAATATACACCCTTGTCACGGCTAGTTGACACCGCAAAGGGGAAGTGGGTTTTGGGCTCATATCGTGTTTCCCTTTGGCCCAGTTGGCCTTGGTAGTATTAATTTTAGTGTTATTATAAAAATAGTTGTAATAATGACGACAACAATGATACTATTAATGATAATGACAACGTTATAATAGAAATTATAGCGATTGTGATTATAAGAGGAGAAGATTATGGTCCTTGGTTTTCACCAACGCGGTTTTCGAGAGAGACTCGACGCCACGAGCAACTATCAAGATTTAAGCATTCCCAAACCTGAAATCAACGCTGCAGCAAACTCACTACCCTCCACAAATCCCTTTCTTGGTGGATCCAAAGTACGTTCAAGAATTAATCGCATAGCATTTGTCATCTGCTTTCTCCACAGCCAAACGAGAAAAAAAGCTGGCAGTTATTACACAACATCCGGAAACCATAGAAGCAGCCCTTATAGGACTCGGCAGACACCAGAAAGATAGCACTACCATCAAAATCATGCCATGTTCAACTAGCATCCAAATTAAACATATAAATTCAAGAACAATCGCTCCAAAGTCCAAATTCCAAAAATTAGAACATAGAGCACGTGTTTATATCGCATATGATACTTTTAAAGTACAATCCAGTTATTCCCCGTACAGGCATCCGGTGGTCTCTGAAGACAATCTCTCTTGACGCTCAGCTGCTCACAGATAAAGAGCCTTAAGAGTTAATATAATATTATTTTCTATCTCCCACCGGAATCAGGGGAGCCATCTCCATACGAAACCAACCCTTTCTTTCCATGAGAACTGCTGGAGGGAGACCTCGACTGCTCCTTGCTAGCACGTTTTGGAGAGGGAGTATCCTGGGAAGAACGAGACCTGGATTTGGACCTCGAACTAGAACCAGACCTGGAACTGGACCTCGACCTGGATCTGGATCTGGATCCAGATGGGCTTCTGCTTTTAGAAACTGACACACGCTTTTCAGGGCGAATGCTATCTCTTGCACCGCGTGACCTTGGTTTTTCTGAAGCTTGCGAAGGACTGCGAGCTGGGCTGATGCTGTAGCCACCTCTTGCCCGGCCACGATAGCCAACAGGGCTGCGAGATACGCTTCGAGTAGGGCTCCTCCGACTTCGGTACCTACATACATGATTAAGGAATGACACAAATAAAACAACAAGGCAATAGACGTTGAAGGTAGAGATCAGCATTGCAAAACCAAGACATATATGAGAGAATAAAGCATTGCAAGTTTTTTATGATATTCAGGCTATAAAAGACCAAAACAAACTGAATAAAACACTTAAAAATAGTTGAAAAAACTCAGGAGGAAACCCAAGACATTGGACCAGACCTCTCCAAGTTGAAAGATTCAGTTTAGTTTAGTTCACATCACCTTTTATGTCGGTTCCATTTAAGATCCAATATTGCAAGACCAGTTATTCATTTTGCTGAAATCAAGCTAAACCTAACTGAGAACTGCCCGATTAAAAAGCTACCTCAAGACTAATAGCTTGAAAGCAAATAGTCATTACTTTGCATAGTAATATAGCATAATGTTTCACTCGAATCCATGATTTAAAATTGTATACTTTGCAGCATAGTAAACATTCCAGGAAGGAAAGATTACCTTGGTGGGGTTCTTCCTCTTGGAGGGCTCCTATATCGTCTAGGAGGAGAGCGATTGTGGTAGCTTCTATAGCTTGAGTACCTAAAAAAGCAATAAACAGGGTCATACATAACAAGGAAATTCATAACTATAAAGAACATCACGCATTAGAGTACCATTCACAATCATTCAACATAAAGCCACACTACCTATCACGATCATTTCTTCCACCATAACGATGCAATCTAACAGGAGAACGATCAGGGGATGGAGTTCGGTATCTTCTAGCAAAGGAGTATTGCTGACTGAAGCCTCTACCCCTCCTTATACGCTTAGGAGATCCATCCGGAGAAACACTTCTTGATAAGCTCCTTCGACGATTGGATGGAGGTGATGCGGCCCTGTGAACAGGACTCCCCTGGTTCCTGCTGATGCTTGGTCGTGACCGAGCCTGTACAGGGCTATGGCTTTTACTTCTGCTTCTAGACCTTTCAGGGCTTCGGCTTACACTTCTCCTAGCCTTCACTGGGCTTCTGCTAGGGCTTCTCTGCTGCAGAGACCTTCCTGAGCTTCGGCTAATGCTCCTCCGTTTTTCATTGACCGGACTTCTATTCAAGCTTCTTCTAATAGGAGTCTTGTCTTGGCTTCCACTAAGATTTCTCTGCTGCAGGGACTTTGCTGGGCTTTTGCTTGCACTTCTGCTATGAACTTTAACTGGACTTCTGCTCTTGCTCTTCCCAGTCAGGCCAACTGGATTTTTGTTTATGACTATTCTTATAGGACTTCTACTAATAGTTCTTCTAAATGGGCTCCTGCTGGTACTTCTCCGAGGTGGGCTTCTACTCATGCTGCTCTTTCGGGATACATGGTCAGGGCTTCCATCAAGATCTCTTGTACCGGGGCTCCTGCTCGCTGACCTTCTGGGACTTTGGCTGCCATTAGGACTCCTCCTTGGACTGATACTCATACTCTTACTCATGGACTGGTTCGGGCTCATGCTTTGGCTCCTGTTTACGAATGTCGAATGAAGTCTAAGTTCACCAGGAAGGGGGAAGAAGAAAGGTTGATTCATGTGCAAGGAAAAACAAAAGACCTTGATTTATGGCCTTCTGAACCTGGTAGCTGATCCATATCCCTGCAAGACGTTGGTTCGGTAATGCCATTGCTCTGGAGCTCTCCATTTTCTCTTTGGGACTTGGCCTCTTCACCAACAGGCTTCTCAGGTATAGTTCCCTCATCAGGTAAATCGGTAATGATTTCTCTCTCCACAGGCAGCAGTGACTGTTTTTCATCTGAAAAAATAATAATACGGTTAGCAGGGAAGAATCTCATTATGTAATAAAGAAAGTTCAAACTATATCAAAGTAGTGACTCAGAATTATTTCTAGGAACTGGGAGAAAGGTAACATCTTCCAAGGCAGAAAGTCCCTAGAATAAAAAATATTAACGTTGTGATGCATTACATTCTCAAGTTATTTTCTTCATTATTAATGGCATTAGCAATATTTTACAAAAAGATTAATTAGAAGCACTGCCAAAATTCTGAAGAAGAAGAAATTAGACATACCAGAAACATGAGATGAGACCTTAGACTTTCGTACTCGTCGTTTGTGATATCCATCATCATGAGAACTGCTACCATCGGTACTCTCTGTTTCAGATTCACTCTCCATTATCCTTGTAGCAGAGTATAAAAGTATTTATTCATTTGATGAATTAAGAGACAAACAAAAATTTTGAAATGCACTTTGAAAAGTCAGCCCAAATGTGCATGAAACATATATCAACTTGTGGAACGGGTTAGATAAAAACCTTCTGAGTTTGTGCCTTAATTTCCTTTCACGCTTTCTGCGCCTTTTCTCCTGCCCTCTATCCCTTTTCCTTTTGCCATGCTTGTACTTGTCTCGCTTAGAATACTTCCTCCTCTTGTGTCGCCGGTCATCACTTGAGCTGCTTACATCAGACATAGATGATGTGTCCGAGTCAGAATCACTGTCAGTATCTGAAGTTTCTGTTTCTGCATCTGACGAGCTATCCGATTCTGATGAATAATATCTTTTTCTTTTCCACTTCCTTCTTCCTTTAGAAGACTTTTTATGTCGTCCCCGCCGTCGACTATCATCAGAAGCATCCTTAACTTGCTTTGATTTGGAATCTTTCTTCTTGTCTGAATATATGAAAACCACATTGTCAGTTGGACAACTAAAGAAAAAAAGGTATCTACAGCAACCTGATTAGCAGCCAGAAGGCAGAAAAGGGTGAACTTTTTAATCTCAAAGTAAGTAGAAGCCTATTAGAAAAACAAATTTATTTTCTTTATGACACGTAGTACCATTTTCATGTACCACTGCTACATTTTCGCAAAGCTCTCCACAGTTAACAATCTTCACTAGAGCAACAGGTCTGTCACCATCCACATCAACATTCTCTATGTTCCTCAAGGTTTCATGTCCTAGAATGAGCTTCCCAAAAATAACATGCTTCCTGACAGAAGGGACAATGACCTACATATTAGAACTGAATCACATGCTATGACATGAGCTGGCAAATACTGCCAGCATAACAAAATGGGATGGCATATGTTGAGAGGAACATGTGCCTAGAATAATATCTAAATAAACAATGCAGTTTGCTATACATATACAAGCAAATCAAATGCATGCAGAAGAGGAAACAATTGTGAACACCCAGTGATCTGTTTAACATCTGTTGGTGATTCACTTTGTTATGTTCCATGAATCACAAGCTCAGTTGAATTACAAGATGCAAATGTCCATATGCTTTTCCACAAATACACAGTATGAAGCAAATTTTATAACAAGAGCATCATGCCGCTTGGGACATCAGAGTGTGATGCATGAGAATTGCAAGATCTGAAAATTTCCTCATCTGTATGATTGAAGTATCAAAAACAGTCAAATAAGAAACCTCAATAGACAAACTTGGAACTAACCCGTTGAGATGAGGAGCGGAGTTGAAAGTGATGAAAAACTGAGAGCCATTAGCATCGCGGCCAGCATTTGCCATTGACAGAAGACCACGACCATCATGGTTTAGCACAAAATTTTCATCTGGAATAAATTACATGCACATGATGTACAGAGCAATATGATAGATGGTTTGGATAAAGGAAAAACACTAACACCAATATACATGCACATAGCCAGATTTTTAATCAAAAAAGAGGTAGGCACCAAATATTCGATAAACCAGATGACCACATTACCACCTCAATCATATTGACTAAATTAAATGTATGTCAAATTCTCATCCTAATAATTAGATAACTAAGAGTAAATACAAAGGTTCACCATACCGTACCGTACCGTTCGGTATGGGTGGTACATACCAGTTCGACAAGAGACCGATATGGACAGGATATCAATATACCTCCATGTATCATGTGTCGATATGCTCGATACGTACCATACCGATAGCTAATCAGTACATCGAACAGACCGGTAAGACGAACCTTGGTAAATACTTCTCCAAGATATTGATTCCCTTCAAAGACAAAATTCTTTTATTTTTTTAAATTATTAATTAATTGAATTTTATTTTATTCCTAGTTTATCTGCACATATTGGACAATAGATTTTAATTGCTAGTTAATTTACCAATTAAGCCAAAGTTCTATAAAAGAAAATACTAGGGAATTACGTTGTGACCTTTAATCACACAACACTAGCAAGATTTATAATGAAACAAATAGTTTTTTTCCTAGGGCAGCATATGTAGGTTGCACACAATTATAAAGAAATGTCTCGTCATGATACTGAAGCTTATTTACCTAAGGCATTTATAGCAATCCTACTTAATTCTAAATTTACCTGAAAATTTCCCACCATATATGCTTTCACCACCGGTCCCTGAAAAAGGGAGGATTTATCAATGAGCAAGAAATTAAATGAAACAGCAAGTTAAAGATACTAAAGAAACTTCCAGTTTTCAGTTATATATCCAATGTCAAGAGTAAAATAAAGAAGCATGCATGAGAAATAAGCAGGGGCAAACTGGCAGAGTATAAGTTAGGAATGTAGGTTCAACTCACAAGATTCTCAATTGGCATATGTTCAAAAGGAAATGCTGTACCAAGACTTTCTATCTGTACATTCTAAATTAATAATGAGTCAAACATTTCACCATTTGCTTGTATTGTGAAACTACTATGATATCGTGACCTTCAGCATCATATGCTAATACTAAATAGGTATGATGATGTCTTAACATAGCAATTGCCACCACATGACATAATACTCCATAGATGATCAAATAAAATTTCCATGATGTGCACAAGTTAGCAAATTGGCAAGAAAAAGAACAAAGATTATTGCTAGTGTTTGTACATATGCAACATGCATTTCTACACGTGTGCAAATCAATAGAACATCTGGAGCTTATGTAAGGAATTAATACACACATTGCCAGACTCTCAAACTTCAAAGACCTTTCATATATCTGGTAATTAAACTGAGGCAAGTGTATATGAGGTAATCAACTTAGGCAAGTGTATATGCTGTATAACAACAATATACTACACTTGCAACAAAAAATCACAAAATAATATAGTAAAAACAGGATAATGGAGATGTAGAAAGCATACCATCACGTCTTGAAAAGTCACCACCCTGCCAAAATAACAATTACATCAAGCACCATTTTAGCATATAACACAAATCACAAAAGGTTGGGCTCAACAGGCTAAGATATAAAAAAAAATGTTTTTAGGACACAACAAAATACAACCTTATAAACTATATGACAAGAAAAGCAGTCGTGACCATCTGCCCTGTATCCTACAGCTTAAACAAGCACAAACGACAAAGGGCAAAAGCTATCACATCTAATTTAAAAAACAAGAAAAGCAAGGCATACAGTCTCACGATAATGGAGGACTGCAATGTAAATAAAGAACATACCTGTGCCATAAAGCCCTTAATAATTCGATGAAAGACCGAACCCTTGTAATGCAGGGGCTTCTTAGTTGTAGGTCCAATTCCCATTTCACCTGTAAAGCTGAACTCATCAGCGGTCCATAATTAATGGAGTTGGTTCAAGTTCAACCATCTTTCGAATTAAGAAATAATCATGTTTAGCTAACAATCACCAATCATGTAATAACAAGAAGAAATGACTCCCATTAGAAAAAAACAAGGAAAGACCTTTTTCTACAAATAATCTATGCATATGCCACCAATGACAAGGTAATTACAAGAAACAACTGTCTTAACCAGCCAATGTGAAAGTATATGACTTCTTCCACTACTAACAACTACTATGACAGCTGATTAATCAAGGGTCTCTTGACCAAATATATTATCACATGGTGTGAAGGCATACCCACCTCAGCACAAAATAATGTCAGTAGCTCCCTTCCCAACAGAGCGAAAATATCAAATAGATGAAAAAAAGGGACTGTTGAAAACAGTGGCAGAAAACTTTTCCCATTTAAATATCCATGGATACACAGCCTCAAACTTCAATAGAAGAACCTAATAAAAAGTATCAATGCAGCTTAACTACCATGGACATGTAGACATGCAGAAAAAAGGAAAAAAAGGACAGAAACATTGACATCAAATAGAGCATCATGTTACTTTCTTGGTTCTGTTTTTGTAGTGTACACACACACATATACAGTCATAATTGAACAACACATCATGACTCCAAAAAGCAAGAAACTGTTATCCATCCATGTTGACGAACCAGCAGGAAAAAAACTTTGAAAGATTTGCTGGTGTTGCACATCATGGAAGTTGCAACAGTGAAATTCAAAGGTGGCATGTCAAAAAGGTTCAATGCCATACAGGTATGGCTTATCAATAATGGGCTCTATAACCTTTGTGTCCTCCATAAATGAGAAACCCTTCCCCTTGAGTTTTTCTTCTGCAGATTTCAAGTCATCATTACATTGGTCATATAAACAAAATCAAGATCCAGATCCACCGAAGATAATATAATTGTTATCAACCAGTATGGAATCAATGAGATATTATACTTCACAAAAGGAACAACAATCATAAAAATAAAAATAAATATTTTTTATCATATTTTAATATTTTCTGACATTGTTATGTTCTTATAGTTTAAATTACATATTTTATGTGTATATATATAACTCTATAAATGTATACATATATGTAAATAACTATATTCAAATTAGTTTATTGTAAACCACCACAGCTTTATTCCTTATCGATGAGATAGAAACTTGTGGCATCCATACATTGGCAGGCAATGGGAGCATCCATGGTTTATTATGCCTCACCAGCTTGGACGCTGGCGTATCCATTGTGGGGCCAGATGTTGTAACTGGTATCTTTGTTTAACAGGGAACATACATTGATATATCATATTATATTAATAATATACATAATGTAAGTTTATTGTATGAGATAATACAAATCTTGACAGCCCAATTATGAGAGCTTCATATTCAAAGCCCAAGAGCAGCACCAGGCAGCCAAGCAGACTGAGGTGCAATTGGTAAGACGCTATTGAACAGTTAAGCTAGGAGGAATTGGCAGTTGAACAGAATGCTTTCATCCCTTTCTCCCTTCATCCACTCCTCCCCTACTCCGTCAGTCCATCTCCTCTGATTGTTTCTCTTCTTCTTTCCTTCCTTATCTTTTATCATTTTTTTTTCTTACGGCCATACCATGATGGAAATAGATTCAAAAGATTAACCAGCCAGAATTTGCTTTGTTGTCAGAATCAGCTGATTCTGATAAGTTTTGGCAAGTCTTTTATTGAGTCCACCTGATTTGATAAATACATTGAGAAAAAGATTTTTTCATAGAAAGAAAAGGTCTAATCCAATCAAGGAAGCTGATACAAATTAGGATTGGTCAAAAATAAAAAAATGCTCAGTTTACAAGGGTCCTCATCCAAAGTTAGCAATATATCTTCCACAAATTGGTCACACACATTAGGAGCTCCACTTAGTTGACCAAAATTTTGATGCCCTGACATCAATACACAAGAGCAAATCACATAGATATCATGCACACAAAACAATGTATAATATTATAATATTAAATTATTCCCAAAAAAATTCATATATTTTAAATGCTTCGGGCTAACTGCCGAAACTGAAATTTTAATCCATCTATTTAATTCTGAGACAGCAAATCTGATCCAGCTAACACCCATTTGTTAAAACTCCTGAATTCTCCACCCACCCTAATATTGATGACCAATTTTGAAATTCTCAACTCCAAGAGCCCCAATAGAAATCTTTAATTAGTAAAACCCATGAGAACTTCTATACATCACAATGTCAGGCAATCCTTTTTAAAAATATCATATGGATTCTCTACAACAACAAGAAAAGACTACTACAAAAATAATGCTCACTTCGACTTGCACTACATACTATAATATAGAATATTAAGTCCAGATAATTAGTGCCCCCCAACAGAACTGCATGCATGCTGCAATTAGTCTGATTTGTGAAGCCAATATAGATGGCCTTAAACAAATGTTATATGGTAAAATAATGCTTCTTGTGAAACCTATCTAATTTTTGGCAATTCTGGTATTCAATCTACATCTTGTAAATATATGCCTAGTACTACCTGAATTCTCAAAACAATCATTTAAAAGAGTACCTGGTGTCCTTGAACTCTTAATACCATTTTTTTTTTCCATCATTGGCCTCTGGATGATGGATAAGATGGAAATTGGCTTCAGTGCATTAGTCTGATAATTTTTGTATACAGAAAGAAAAACAAAAAAAAAAAACAAGAGATGATATCTACTTCTTTCACTATAATGTCACCTTCCACACACATTTGCAAAATTATATTGAGAAAAAGTGACATTTTGATATTAAGTTTGAGATGCTGGCAAGCCACTCCATTAGGTGGTTTTTGTAATAGCAAGCATGTATTTCTTATAAGATAAAGGCCTTGTAGATAACAAAAAAACAATGTCTTCACGTCTCCTTCCTAATGTGCACAAATAAAACCCACTTTGAGGTACAAATGTTCATGAGTTCCGACAAATCCGGATCCATCATAGATGCCAAGCAAAAGATGCATGCTGTTTCATTAGTTAGTATCTTTTATGAAGGTAATTAAGAATTTCCTACAGAATTTATGTCAAGATTTAACACACAACAAAAAACCTGCATCTAAAGATTCTTATCTTGCCTACCACAGATGCCAAAGCTCTACCATTTTTTAGTAAACCCCATTTTAAAGGAACAAGGTTTTTAAGATAGTGATCAAGTTCCAAAGCAGTTGTACAGTTTAGGATTAGGATCTTTAATTGAGCAGGATCAGATTGTGGGGACCATATTTTTTGAATGAGCTGTAGACCATGTGACATTGACCAACATCAACCAGAATGCACAAGGTAGACCAAAGTAGGCCTAGCGAGAAACTAGGCTAGATCATAAGTAATTGACAGGTTAAAAACATCACCAAATAGGAACCTCAATCAAGAATTAGCCATATCAACTTAACATCTGCTAAATATATTGATTTCCAGTATAAGTGATAATCACAAAAAAAATAAATCAAGGGTTTCGGAATAAAAAATGGGGTTTTGGCAAATCCCATAAGCTTAAACCACACATCACATCATACGCATTTCGCAGTGGTGCATGCATGTTAAAAGACCATTGGTTTCACATTTTTGAACTCTTATCCACTTCAAGACAACTCAAGATTTGCTATGTGTATGCCCGAATGTTATGTGTCAAAGTGTAAAGCATAAAGATAGTGACATGATTCGGAGAGGAAATCAAATCATGAGAAGCATGACACATTGCACAACCATACCAACAAGCCCATAAGTACTTAGCATCAAACAAAAGGATCTCCAATGTCAAGTGAGCTTTGAAATGAGGATGAATAGAACAAAACGGAGGATGCAGTGAAGGAAGATAAAAAGTGATGCAATAGAATATCAAGCATCATAGGTAAGGTCCAAACGTCAACTAAACAAAACCCAAGTGCACCGAGGATAGAAGAGCTTTCAAGAGCAATAGCCCTTTATACATGAAAGGTCCGTCACTAAAATGACACCCAGAGTCCTTATAAAGAAGGAACAAAAGAATTACATAGTGTCTTATCTAATCCAAAAACAAAGAAGAGCGAATACATGAGCAACCATTACAAAAAGCAAGATGGATTAAGTTACAAGATCTTAGAGGATCTAGTTACCTGTGCAGAGTGCTCGAAAATTTTCAACAGTCTTGGGAACAATATCAGCAAAAAGCTGCAAAAATGTAATTTTTCAGCACTTTAACAATATATGCCAAAATGATGAAAAAGGCAGATGAGTTGTATGAAGGAATGTGAAGCTCAACAAAATGTCATGTAGTAACTGTATAATTAGATCGAATACCTCGAACACCATCCGTCCTGCAGCTTTCCCATCAATTGCTACATCAAGGAAGACAATAGGATTATTCTTTTTTGCCATTTTTTCCAGCTGGACTATTCAAGGACCCAACAGAAGAGAAACTTCGCCTGCATCATTTCAGAAGGCAAATTAGAATTTCTTCTACTAACATGTAAACAGAAGGAAAATGATTTAACCAAAAAATCTGAACGGAAAGAATTGAGATATAATTATAAGCTACGGGAACAGTACAACTTCTGGTCTAGCCTAGCAGACATCCATAGTACAAAAGTCCGATGCCACAGTATCAATGGATCATCAGATAGAACAACGATGACAAACGCTTCCACAGAGCCACAACAGGATCTTATCAACATCGATATGTAGTCCAATCAAATATAGACGAGAGAAAAACATGACGCGAAGCCAGGCAACAAATCCACAAATCAACTCCAAGAAATGTAAAGGCCAAGATGCAAAAGGAAAACAACCAATTCAGACAGATAGAGACGCAACATATAATGCGCGAATCTAAGACCTCCAACAAAATCATGAGGCGCCCTTGAAACCCTAAACCCTATCTGAGCTGCAAAAAAACCCTAGCGCGAAAACAAAAAGCAACGCAATTTTAGAAAGAAATCCCACAGAGAATAAAAAAATCAGCATGACATGCAAACTAAAACAGATACCCATTCCAACCTAAAAGAAAAGGATAAAGAACACGGCAACAAGACGGCGACCCACCAAAAGGGAAAGACTAAGACGCAAACGAGAAACGACTGGTACCATATTCAAACAATAAGAAAGAGATGATACCGATTTGACGACCTGAAACCCAAATTTCTTACCTGTGGCGTGAAGCAGAGGGAATCTGAGAGCAGCCGGTGCAGCACCGCCAGGACTGATGAGAGGCGACCGTAACCTAAAAGGCTTCGCGAGACGACATCCGCTTTATTTCTTCAACAAATTCCAGATTACTATAACACCCCGACTTTGATGATTTATTTACAAAAAGGTCGCACCCGCCCGTGGTCTTGCCCACTCAGCTCACGTGCGCATCACAGTCCTTCCTGTCATGATAGGGAAGGGACCGCGCCTTACTATTTGCCTCGAAATTGATCTCGATCCGAGCTTGACTTGAGTCGGACTCGATCGGATTAGATCGAACCTAATCGATCATATGTAAACACGTAAACATTGCTTATTTCTTAAACCAAGAGCAAAATACCATAATGCTCCTTTGTGGGGTGATTTATTCACTGGAGAGTCTCGCCTGCTTTAGTCACGTGCGGCACTTATTTCGGTCATGTTAGTTTCGTTGTATGGAGGGTACTATCAAAATCTATATTAATAATAATAAATTAAGTTTGGCCCTTCTTAAGCATAAAATATATATATATATGGATAATTTTATTTGGTCCATTTATATCGTTATTGCAAAGTTGTGATTCTCTTAATTGATCCGAATGTAACTTCTTGATAGAAATTATTAAGATAATGTAAAGATAATGTATACCAGCATCTAATTTAATATAATAATTTATATTATTAAGATAAAAACTATATCAGATCTTATTAAGATAATGTATACCAGCATCAAATTTAATATAATAATTTATATTACATAATGACTTCTTGTTGTCTTAATATAATAATTTATAATATAATCTCTTTTTATTTTCAATATAGTCCATACATTTTTCACAACATGATTTTACATTTTTTTAATTATTTGTTAACATCAAAATGCTTGATATGAAAGAAAAAATCAAGTGAAAAAAATGGTAATAATGAGCTAGAGATGGGGGAGCAAATAAAAAAAATAAAAGTTGAATATCACATATCAACCATCTGTTTAGTTAAATGATCGAATCGCTGATCATATATTATCATGTTTTAACTTATGTGTTTGTCATGTCATTTTTTCTTATCATATTCTTTCTCATTTCGGTGTAGTTAAGTCACAGAGCCATCGGCTCCTAAAGCATGTCGATAATAATCATTCATATGAATTATTGGTTATAGGTTACAGGGATATCCAGTCGGGAAACAACACACAATAAATCCTATGAGACGTTAGTTTGGGCTACGATGTTAGTAGAGCTCCTTGTATCGATCAAGATTCTCTTTACTAGTGCATTGATAATTTTAAGTGACACGATGAGAGTATCATCATGGTCCAAATATAATTGCTTGACTTCCTCTTCTTTAAATACGATTGAGGGGTCCCGCACCAGTCGAAACCTCTTAACATAAAGTTCTTGTGTATAGCTTTTGTAGGAGGACGAATTGCAACCTCCCGATGCAAGCCTACAGACAATTATATCCAATTGGTGCTTCATGGACTCACACGATCTTGAAGATGTCTCATGAACCTTAGCGATTAAGATGTCCTCTTTGAATGAGCTCTTATATTTATAGCTTTAAGTTGTGGCAATCCTTTGTGTTATGCTCGTGGTCTTAATGGAAGTGATAGAACTTTACACAATTCCATCTGGTGAGAGGACTTTGAAGAGGATGAGGTGTGCGAAGTAAGTCTTTCTTCATAATTTACGTAAATACCTCAATATGGGAAGTGTTCAAAGGGGTGAACTCATGCGGGGAGGGGAGCTCAGCCACCACGAGACATGTCATTGTGGGGTCACTTTGAGTTACCCAATTACGAGTTTATTTCCTCCTTAGTCTCTTTTCTGGGCTTAATAATTTTCTTCCAAGTAACTATCGACTTTGCCACTATATGTCAATTGGCTCTACCACTATATGTCGATTGGTCTCTTGCAGCAACTCAAGAAAAGTGACAGGAGGTCATGTGATGATCGAATAAAAAAACTTTAATGGCTGAAGGCCATTAATATAAGCATTGATCAAGATGGATGAACTTTAATCCATGACTGACCTTATCATTAAAATGCTTGGTGTAGCAAGCTAGGGACTACTTGTTCATCTACCTTATAGTTAATAAAGAGATGGTCAGTATTTTCGAAAATTTATAATTTATAAAGCTGAGTTCAAATTCTTTAGCTAATTATCTAAAAGAGGCGATTGAGTAAAGGGGGAGTTTGACAAACAATTCCCTTGTCACCCCTTTAAGAGTTGCTCAAAATGTACACGAGGGGGTTTGTGGTCTCGAACAGTATCATATATGAGGCAAAAGCAACTATGTGCTCGGTGGGATTGAAGCTCCATTCAAATAATTTTAACATCTTCACCCTGAATCATTGCAAAATTGGCTCCTCCACGATGCTATTGATAAAATAGGACCTTAGATAGAGATTGATTTCACGTGCACTCCACTTGATTATACATGTACTATACCAGGCTGGGCCAGTGCATAACCCATGGACTAGTTACGTGCATTACACAACTACCTATGTTGGGTTGGGTCGAGCTAGCATGCAAGTTGGAGCTTGACTTATGAGTTAGTTCTGGCCTACTAGTTGGGCCTATGCTTGTTGTACGAGCCTAGTTTGTCGGCTATGGCCTGCGCAATGGGGCTGGGCCTAACTTGTTGGTTGATATCAATCCAAATCTTAACCAATTCCTTTAATTATGAATTATCTCATCATGAAATTATAATCAAGCATTTAATCATTAATAATATACTATTAAAACATAATAAATAATAACAGACTAAAATGATAAAATTACATAAGAGAGAAAATAATATTTTTAATCAACTATTATATAAATATAATGAAAATCATATATTATAACTAGCACCATGCATAAAAGATAAAAGTTTTAAAATCTACATATAGCATGAATACTTATAATATTTTTTAATCCTAAAAATATAATTTTAATTTTAACAACATTTAGAAACTGCATATAACATGAATAATTGTAACAAATTTTAATCCAAAAATAAAATCTTAGACATTTAAAGAATTTAAAAGATTTTAAAAATTACATATAATATGAATAATTATAACATATTTAAATATAAATGAAAATTTATAGATATTTAAAGAAATATTAAAAAAAAGGGTAAGAACCTGCCTTATGATGCTCATTTTTCGTTATTATTGTTGCTAAACTTGGTTTTGTGATAAAAGATTGAGATGAATCTCTCCCTTAAATAGGAGGATGTGAGACCTCAATATAAAAAACAATTAAAAATAGTTTTAATATTTTTTATTTTATTTACTAACAAAAATAACACCACTATTGTGTTGAATAATTATTTTTAAAATTTTATTAGCAAGAAATAAAATAATATACCTAAAATAGGGATTTGATTATAGTTTTCCATGTAATACTCGAAGATCCACTTATTTAAGAATAATAACATTCATAAGTGAAATTTAAATGAGCTCAACTTCGTACTATGAATTGGTGATAAATTGTAACACTATTATTATTATTAACATATAGAAATCGTCGACTCGTGAGTCAACTTGGTTAGTTTACTGTCGAATATGTAGGTCCTTCCTGATGACTCCTCTTTGCTGATGTAGAGAGCTGGCATGGTGAGTCAATGTGGAGAGCTAGATCATCTTTGTTGTTGGGTCACTTTCTAATTGTGTCTCTAGATGGTGCCAGGGGCCTGCACTATAGGTCTGCATTGGGGGTGTCTCGGTTAGGCTCCTCTTATCATTAAGTTAGAGAGACGGAGAGAAAGGTTAACAATGTAAGTGAGAGAGTAAAGTGCTCTTGTTTGCTTGCCCCAGCTTACTCCATGGCTTAACTTTTATAATTGGGCACTAAGAGGCCTCAACATGCATTCGCCAAGGCCCCCCTTACCTTGTACGACAGAGGCATTAATGAGAGTGATTTGCTAGCATGTGTCCTATAGTACTTGGGGGGACGCTTCTAGGTTGATTTCCTTGTCGCGTTGGGTTAGGCAGGGAATGGTCCCAAAGACTAGTGAAGCCGAATCATACAGTTAGTCATTAATGCATATGCATGACTTCTGTCGATATAAAGTCAAGAGTGGGTCATGTGGGCCAATTTATGGAAGTCAAGGTGGCGACGTGACTTTTAGCTGGTAGACGCATGGAGTAGGTGGTTCTTGGACTTTTGCTTAAGTGTTGCTTACGTGGTGAGAGGTGCCGGGGAGTGCTAGGATTATCCCTATAATTCATCCCTCTGGAAAGGTATTCTTTGGAGTTTCGAATGAAGGTCTCAAAAGACGTCATTTTTTCTACATTCTTGCATGGTGATGTCATCATTATATAGCTTTGGGTTCGTTGTTGGCACCATTGTGGTTAGTGCGAGGCTCATTTGGGGTGGGTTGTACTTTCTTGGTGGGGCAATCTAAGATACCTCTCTCTTTTTTCCTCTCTTTATCTTCATTCTCTCCCTTCCGCACGGGAGTTCATTCTCTCATATTTTTTGAGTTCCCCGTTATGCTTTGGGAGGTTTCCTTCTCCGTTTTTTGTCTCTCCATTCCACACGAGAGATTGAGTCATCTTTTAGGCCTACTCCTTCTTCCACTTCTAGGGACAGGTACTCAACCACCTAGGCGAGAGTGTAGGTCCGCAATAGCAGGTGTTCGCTCGACCACGTGAGTGGGAGGATCAGTATCATACCACCGTAGCAGTTTTCACCATAATGGGTCTTGATTCGATTATCGTATGCGGGAGTATTGATATCAATCCATCGTAGTGGGTCTTAATTCGACTGCTGTGGGCAACAGTATTGGTAATAGTCTACCGTAGTTGTAACATCCCCCATTTTTGAAAATTTAGTAAAATATTTGTTTGTAAAAATAAGGATTATTTAATAATTATTTTATATTAAATAATATTATATTAAAGTTTATGGCTAAGGACCTAAGAGTAAATATTAAAATTTTGATATGATTTATAGAATATTCAGAATTGAGTAAATAAAATAAAAATTAGTGGACATGTGTCACTAGCTAGCCTAATGGTGCCACCTAAGTTTGCTCTAAGGATGACACCTAGCACTTTTCATGCATGCTTGCCACCTTGAAACTTTGCAACTCTTGTGTTAACAAAAAGTAATTAAGTAAGAGATTAAAGGAGAAACTAAATGTAACTTTCAGATGCTGCATCCAACGTGAGTTTAAGAAGAGAAGAGAAGGGAAGAAGAAGAAGAAGAGGAATTGAAGAAGAAGATTTGATTGAGGTTTTGCATCAACTCCCCCCATTTGGGAATCAAATTTGTTTAAGGCAAGTGTTCTAACCTCTTCCTACAGAATTCCTAATCTTTGTTTTCCTTTTAATTCTTCATAATGCAAAAGATTTCAGCTTAGTACCAAACCGTTCTTTCCTTTTGATACAAAGCCATGAATCTGAAATTTTTCGGTAATCTGACTTCTGTACATTGTTTTCGATCTAACTTTTAGCACTAAACTCTGATTTAGGTAAAACCTATTCCATTTGAAAGTAGACTCAAATATCTTTATTTTGACACTAAGATTGAATGATTTGGAGTTTAAATGCCTACTAAGACTTCTGTTTCAATCAACCCTACAGATTCTACAAAATAGAGACTGAAATTTCTGACCTCTTGTTGCTTAACTACTTATAACTTTCTGATGTGAACTCAGATTCATACAAAGTATGATTTATTCGAAGCTAGACTCAAAATGCTTTCTTTATATACCTGAATTGAAATTTTCGGAGTATAATTGCTAACTAAAACATCTGCTTTCATCGACCCAATGGATTTAGTAAAACAGAGCAAATATTTTCAGACCTTTGGCTATGAAATTATCTGTAACTCCCTGTTGTAAATTCCAATTCTTGTCAAACTTAATTTTCCTAAAATTAGATTGATAAAGCTTTCTAATGACATATATTTTTCATAAATTGGAGCATAATTGGTTATCTAAATAGTTCATACAATGTCCCTATCAAATTCTGCCAGAATCGAGCTTTGGTCGATTTCGGCTCTCCTTGTTTCTTCTCTTTGGAAATCGATTTCGGCAAACACTCTTCAGTTAAGCTTTACATTATTACCTTAAATTCCTGTATACTTTTGTCCTTTATTTATTTGTCTGCAGCTATCATCTAAAGTTCATGTTTTCAGTGTAATGATTCGGCACATGCATCCCATTGTTCCGCATTTGCTTTCGATATGTGCCTCTTCCAGTTTCATTTCTTTGGATATTGAATTCATCTAACTTTCTTATTTCAATTGAGCCATATGTGATTTCTTGAAATCCTTGTATACTCCTGCTTTTGTTTCCTTTTAAATCTGAATACATTTGTGAAAGATTCTGTTTGTATCGTATTGACTCGAAAGGCATATGTACATTTCGTTGTTCCGCATGTGCTTCTGATACGTGTCAATGTTATTGTTCGTACTACCTTTTTGTACTCTGGTGTCTTGTGGGATATTGTGAACCTTTGCCAGAAATGGTAAAGGGAGTTATGCTTAGAGCCCGCGATTGCTCTGCCGGCCCCATTGACTTCACTCAGACGTGGGTGGATGGAGCTCCCAGACGTGGGAGACTTATGCGTGGTCATCCAGAAATGGATGGACCATATTATGTTATGATCCCACTTCACCTTCTACCTGTTTGATATAAAATTCAGAGCCGACCTAGCACTTGGGCAGGGTGAGAGGGCTCGAGTAGGAAAGGGCTACCCGTGGATGGAGTCGAGAACTCATCACGGCGTGGAGCCACCACTGAGTTAATCCTCACATGCAGTATGCTAGAGTACGACGTTTGAGCTTCTATTTCATATTTGTTCTTTGATATATTCTAAAATGCTTCTTATGCTTCCGAAATATTTCCATATGCCATTGATACGTTCTGAAGCATTTCATTCACCATTGATATGTTCCGAATATTTTCATATGCCATTGATATCTAAAATGCTCTTTACGTCCTTGTTATGCCTTGAAATTACCATATGTCATCGATATGCTCCTTATGCCAATGATATGCTCCAATTTCCTTTCTCCTATTGTTATGTCTAATGCCTGTTTTTGAACGAGGTAAACCTTTGCGATTTTATATCAAATGAGATGACTTCAAATGAAGACTTGTATTTCTACTTTTGTATCTTGATACTAAGCTTGCTTGAACTTCTCCTATCGCCATGGATATGTTAGACGCTTGCTGAGCTCTTTATGCTCACCCCGTTGCTATATAAATTTTTCAGGGTAGCTTGTCACGCACTGAAAAGCTAAAATTGGGTTAAAGCAATGAAAGGCTAGAAGATTTTTGAGCTAATCTTTGTTGGATGATGGTTTTTGTTGTATAGTAAACTTTACTTCTGATGTAATGTTAAGGATCTATTGATACTTATGTGTTGTAAAATGTCAAAGGACCGCTCATGTGTATGGAATGATAAGTTTAATATGTGTAAGGATAAGAACTCATGGTAAATAATTATCTTTTTGTGATTGTATATACTTCTATGATTATGGATTTGTGGTGTGGTTGATGTTTAGTTGAGTTGTCTTTGGATTTTGTAAATCTCTGAGTGAAGTGGATTATGATTATGTAATGTACAGGTTTATGAATTGTGAATAGAGATTTTTGAATGATTCTTAGTATCCTCAAATTGTTAGATTGGATCCTGGATTGAATTGATTGATGAATTATAATATTATTGATTTTTAGACAGGGTCACACTTCCTGAATGTGATAATTCAGGGGGGGCGTGACAGTAGTAGGTCTTGATTCGACCGTCGTGAGCAGGAGTATCGGTATCAGTTCGCTATAGCGAGTCATGATTTGACCATCGTGGCTAAGAGTATCGGTATCAGTCCTTCATAGCGGCTTCCACCATAGTGAGTTTTGATTCAACCATCGTGAGTGGGAGGATAGACCCACTATGGTGGGTTTTGGCTCGACCGCGTAAGCGGGAGGATGGACCCACTATGGTGCCTGGCTAGTGGCTATAGTTGATTCTATGACGGGTGGTGTTATTACTGTCGGGGTGCTTTGCCCATTGTGCACGTTAGGTTGCGACACACCTTCTCATCCTTGGGATTTGTATCGCCTATGATTTTTAATTATGGAGGGGATCTTCTACTACTCTAAGGCTTAATCTACTTAGGGAGTCATGCCCCTTTTTGAGGCTCTACTGTCATGCAATGATTGAAGGTGCGACATTCATGGCGGGCATTTCTTGTGCTAGATTTCACATTGTCCCTAGATGAATTTGTATGAGCGTTACCTTATGGAAGATGAGCTACTTTTGACGTCCGCCGAGCTTATTCTGAGGTCTTTATATGGTAGGATTTCATCTTGGTATCATCAGCTTTCAGAGCTTTGCTTTGTCGCTATCCGTCAAAACTCTCCACACCTTCTTTGTTGGCTGATATAGATCCTTATAGTCAGTAGGAGGGTGTCCCTCCGTTCTTGAAAGTGTTGAGCTCGTGATAGGTGGTTCGGAGAACCCTGGTGAGGGTTGACCCAAAGCCATATGTGGAATCTTTCACCGGACCAACCCTGCTATCGGGGATCGACTCTTTTTGTAGGTGGGGATATTTCATCATGGGTCCATCAAAGGCCTAAGTATGCTATGAAAAATGTTCCGAGACTAGGGGCCCTTCATTGTTAGAGGAGGGCATGGAGAGTTGTACCTTCCCGATGGAGGTAGGCCAGGAACTCCTAACACATCGTGGCCCATTGTGATGATTGGGACTTGAGCCCCTCTACCAACCATGTTTCTATCCCCCTAGGGATTACATGGCCTTTGAGATGACTAACCGTCCTCCAGCAACCCTCGGGGCTCCCCTCCAAGCTAGGTGGGAGGGGTTGATGCAAGACGTGAGGCTATGGAAAAGCAACGCAACCGCGAGCAAGTATTACTACGGGTTGCTTATCTCAGTTTTGGGTAAGCTGATATACCAGGCCTCCACAATGTCTTTGGTCAATTAGTGCTACTACAACGAGGTATTGGCAAGGGCCCAGGTTTCCTGGTACTCTTGTCTTCTCGAAATTGATTTTGTTTTTCTAGGTAGCACCATTACTACGTCATAGGCTTAGTCAACCATACGCACAATGCGAGGATGTTGGTGAGCCAGTTATCCCAAGCAAACGCAAGCCTCATGGTGAGGGTGGTAGAGTTAGAGAGGGGCCTTGCGACTATTGAGGCTTAAGCCATGAAGACAATCGTCTTGTTGGAACAAGCCCAACAACAATTGGAAGAGTCCAAGTGGTGCCTAATGAAGGTTGAGCGATGCTTGGGATGCCCGTATTATCACATGGAGGAGGCCCTAGAGCGGGGTCGCCGATTGGAGGGCCAGTGCAAATTAGCTCTAATGAGTTGATGGCCTTCAGAATGGGGGCTCGGGAGGCGAAGGATATTTTGGCGGAGAAGTGGTGTCGCTCGGGAGTAGGAGGCGATCGCCATGTACAAGGAGTCGAAGGGATTTCGTCGAGGGCTACGAAAGGCGAAGAGGGACTCTTAACTATTATAGGTACCTTGTAGCCCTTCAAAACTTCCAGACTTTGTATACTGGGTTGGCTATAGAGGAGGACCACTTTGCATAGTGGGTTGAGGATATGGAAGGGTCTTGGGGGTGGATCTCCTTTAACGATGGCTCCAACTCTGGCTTTTCTTCCTCCTCGAGTTGATGCTTTTGTTTTCTTTTTTGTATGAACCTTTGGCTCAGATTGCTGGCTTATTTCTGTGTAGTAATAAAATTTATTAGCTTTTTTTCTTTTTGGCTTTATATGTATATTCTTTCGTCCTAGTGATATTTTGGGGGAGTAGCCCTGTTCTCTCCCACTGATCATTTATTCGGGAATGTCTTCTCCTGGGCGACTCCGAGATTAGGACCCGAGGTTTATGGTACGCCCTCCTGCTAGCCTCTTCCATGTGTATTGAGACCATGACTTTGGTTGCTGTGTACTGATTAACCCTTTGGAGGATCTCTAAGATGATCGTTAGAGGTCTTTCGACTGACAACCAGAAAAAGCGGGTAAGTCTTAGGCCCATCGTGAAGGCCAGGATTATTAGTGAGGGATGGACATCTTGAATCCCTTGGATAGGGGCTCGTCTTCCCTTTGTCTCAACCCTAGCAAGACAACAACCAAGGGCTTTGGTCACATGTTAGTGAGGAAGTGGAGCTCTAACTCTTTGGTAAGTTATGAAACAAAAGATAAATTAAAATGAGCTTAAGGCGACTATACCATTCCTGGCTGACCCTCTCAACATCGTTGGGAACGTTCGACACAGTAGAGTTTCTAAAGTGCCAAACAAAGACATCTAAGCCCATAACATGGTAGTGTTCTCTGTGGGGTTAGAGCCGCCATTAAAGGTTTCTAGATTAAGGAGGAGAAAGTTGGCTGGGTTGGGCTCCTCCTAGATGTTTTAAATAAAGGGGAAAATGTGGGGTGTATCAGGTTCACCGTGGGAATGCTAGAACTCCCACTGAACCTCGTGTAATCATCGATTCATGGCTTAGAGTTGTGCCTTCATCGAGTCTTCCCAAGAGTCAACTGATTAGGCCTCGAATTTCGGTAGGGTTTGAGTGCGGCTCGATAGAGTACCCTTGATCGAGATGATCCTTGGGGGGTCGAGTGAGGACTTATTAGATGAGCTTCAAGGAGACTATGCATGATTGGTGGCTGAAGGGCGAGCTGTTGCATCGGGGTTGTTAGTTGTGCCAATTGGGGGAGGAGTGAGGCGATAGCTTACATCATGTCGGTGAGGGCCTCGATCTGTTAAGTGAGGCATAGGAATGCCTTTGATGGGACAAGCAAGGAGCCTATACTCAGCCTTGGGGAAAAGTCCTAGGTCATTAAGCAAGCGCTAATAGTGACCTGGTGTTTGGGTTGAGGTAGAGACGTCATTCCGTTTGACAGGAGGCGTGTGCCTTCTTTACTCAAAGGGGCTAGGGGCCATGAGTATGCCCCCTCTTTGGAGCGCTTGTTGAAAGGATTGGTAGAAGGATATTTCTATGACATTCGACCCTCCTTTTAGTGTCAAAATATTAACACATAAAGACCGTTGACTTATGAATCAGCCTGATTGATTCACTACAAAAGATGCAGGTCCTTCCTGATGACTCATTTTCAATGCAGAGAGTTGGTGTGGTGAATCAGTGTAGAGAGCCGGGTCATCTTTACTACTGGGCCTCCTCCTAGTTGTGTCTCCGGATGGCACTAGGGGCATCCTGACTCAATTTATCTGATGCTTAAGTTAGAGAGACGGAGAGGAAATTTAACAATGTAAGTGAAAGAGTAAAGAGCTCTTGCCCACTTGCTCCAACTTAGTTCAGGGCTTGGTTTTTATACCTGGGTGTTGAACGACCTAGACGTGTGTTCGCCAATGCCCCCCTTACCCTGTACGATAAAGACATTAATGAGGGCAACTTGTTGGCGTGTGACCTCTGGTGCTTGGGGCAGATCGTGGGGGGAGGACGTTTCTGGGCTGACTTGCTTACCGCTTTGTGTTAGGTAGGGAGTGGTCCATTGATCAAGACCCAATAATCACATATAAGGTTTAACGTGGAGGCATGATTTTTGTTGATATATCAGTTAGGAATGAATTGTGTGGGCCCATTCATGAAAGCCAGGGCAGACGACATGACCTCCTGCCAACGACCATAGAGAATAGGTGGTTCCAGAGTTTTTGCTTATATGTTACTTACGTGACGAGGAGATTTGGAGAGTCTCAGGATTATCTCTATCAATTATTAATGTATTTTTATAGAATAAAAAATAATATTTAACATCTATTTAATCATGAACAATAACAATATTAAAACCTTAATTAACTTGGAAGTTTATTAGATTCGATGATTATTTTAAATTTTATACTCGAACTCTTATGTAATATACAATAGCATTTGTAAAATATTTAATTATCTTCAAGATAAAAAGAATAGGGTGAACAAAAAGGAAATGAAATAAAAACTTAAATAATTGGTTGATAATAAAAGTATTATTATACATAAATTTAACAACTGATAATTGTAATTTATAATGAGAGTTTATTAAACGGATATAAACACGAGTAATATTTCCAGCGCAGCAAATATTTGGATATACGTATTATTTGAAATTTCTAGGGACAAATACATTATTTATTAACAATATAATTATGTAAAAACACTATTGAATGTAACTTTCTTTAGGACACGATATATAAAGTGACTTGTCAACCGTGAGATGGATATCACACGGTGCTCGTCCACCGACTAGTGAGACGCGTCTTGTTCCCGCCCCGCCTCCCGAAAACAAGCCCTAGAGTCAAAAAGGAGGCAGCCCTCCCGTTCCGTTTGCTCTCGCGCCCGCCGCCGTCGTCGCCTCCTCTACATCCGAGGAATCATGATGGGGAGTACGGCGAACGGATCTTGCGAGCCATCGGCGAGCAGGGCCGGTGCCGGCGCCGTTGTGGACAAGGACGTCGACTTCGCCAACTACTTCTGCACGTACTCGTACCTGTACCACCAGAAGGAGATGCTCGCCGACCGTGTCCGCATGGACGCCTACTTCAATGCCGTCTTCCAGAACAAGCACCATTTCCAGGGAAAGGTCCAAGCCTTCCTCCTCCTCCTCTTTCTCCCCTGTTCTCATCGTCCGAAACAGTAGCAGATTTGCTTCTTTGTTGAGTTCTTGTGTAAACGTCGTTGTTTGGTCTCATTTGGTGATTTGGTGGTGGGAAAAGGTCGTGTTGGACGTCGGCACGGGAAGCGGCATCCTCGCTATTTGGTGTGCACAAGCCGGTGCAAGGAAGGTGTATGCGGTTGAAGCTACGAAGATGGCGGATCATGCGCGTCTGCTTGTTAAAGGGAATAACGTGGAAGACATTGTCGAAGTGATCGAGGGGTCGATGGAGGAGGTTACCTTGCCTGAGAAAGGTTGGTCTTAGCCGAGCATTAGGATTCGGCACTATATAATGTTTTAACATGCGTGATTAAGTTCTTTATGGTGTGATTAGTGACTGACATTTCTTTGGTTATGTTCACAGTGGATGTTATCATCTCGGAGTGGATGGGGTATTTTCTTCTCCGGGAGTCGATGTTTGATTCTGTGATATGCGCTCGTGACCGTTGGTTGAAACCAGATGGAGTAATGTAAAGCTTGAAATCTTCTTTAATTTATTATTTTCGTTGCTCTTGCAATCTTCATAAGTATGTTTAGGATCCATCTACATTTTCCGAAGAATTATTGGCATACTCAAAGTTCAAGTATGTTATATTTTTACCTGCATTTTCTTGTGAGACGAGGAAATGGGTGTCACATGTAGAAGCAAAAGGGAAAAAAACATATAAAAGAAGGATGACTTGGTTGTTAACTTTCCAAATCAGTTATCACTAGGGCTTTCACCATTAGGCGACAAAACTTGATTCTCCCAAATTAAAAAGAGTGTATAAATCTGATGTTGAGTTTCAGTTCCCAATGTAGCTGCCTGGATACCTATAACTCATTTTTTTAGCTAGCAGTAGTTATGCTTACTATTTATAGGTAGCTAGACATCAGTATTGCTTTCATACTCAATGCCCCTCTTGGTTATTGTCCTATGAAGCAGTAGGATTACATGGAGTGGCATGTTTATCCCTTGACGATGCTTATTCCGGGCACCTAGTTTATACGATATTTCTTTTATTCTATTTATGCTTGTCAAGGTGAGATCGCATGCTTATGTACCACTTTAGTGGGCAAACAGCCCAACACTTGGAACATACTACAACCCTAAGTGGCGAAGAGCTGACTTAGAGGTGCCAAACCTTCTCGTCGATAGTGAACTCTTGGGGAAAATTAGCCTGTTATCACTAGATTAACTTTTATCCGTTGAGTGACGACCCTTCTACTCGGCTCTGTTGAATCACTAAGGGCGACTTTTATCCTTGCTCGACGGGTGGACCTTGCAGTCAAGCTCCCTTTTGCCTTTGCACTTGAGGGCCAATTTCCATCTGGCCCGAGGAAACCTTTGCACGCCTCCGTTACCTTTTGGGAGGCCTACGCTCGATAGAAAGTCTACTTGAGATTGTCCCTTGGCCCATAGATCTTGACACAAGGTTAGAATTCTGGCTCTTCTAGAGTGGTATCTCACTGATGGCTCGGGTGAGTGACATTGCAAAATTTGGTGGAGAACTATCAAGGTCTGACAAATTGAGGTCTATGAATTACTCTATATGAAAAATATTTGATTGGGCTAGTTAATGAAGAAAGCTCAAGATTCCGCAAGTACCTTAATCTAAAAGATAGTCATAGTTCATGAAACAAAGCTTAGGAGCATCAACTTCATCATCGTTTATGCCTTTCCCATAAACATGGGCCTGCAAAAGCACATCACATAATTGGAAGGCTTTGAGGAAGATTCAACAAAATTATGATGCCAAGCTTGTGATTGCATAATATGGCCTCAAATGCCAATCTTTAATAAGAATTTTACCATTTATGTTATGCACGAACATGAATGCCAAGCCTGTGATTTCATGATATATCTTCTTTTAGATATTAAATCAGTTTTCCTCAAGCCATTTCTTGTGAAACTAAAAATGCTGCTTTCTCAAAATAATTGCTGCAAAATTTGGTTTGCCTGGAAAAAGGTCTGTTAACTTTTGGTTGGAATCATGGAATTTCAGCATGCAAACCGGAGTATCATTCCGATATAGTTAATTCCTATAGATTCTGACCTGATTGATATGAATATTACAATTAAATTTTACCAGCTGAAAAACATCGGTGGAAACTGTTGTCATATATGTCCCCCAAACTAATCCTCATTGTGGCTGATGGGCTTGCCCTTCTTGCTGGGAGTGACATTAGACATTAAAAGTTTTGTTGGATGGATTATACATGCAGTGGTTTAGGTAGAACCCAGAATGTATCCCAGTTAGTTTTCTACACTTATATGACCCCTAGCAAGGTGTATTCATCACATGTGCAACTAAAAGCTGATGGTGTGACAAGACTTCGTTAAATAAAAAAAAGAAGTTGTACAACATTTTGATTCTTAGTTGTGATATGGAATTGACATCCTCATGACTGCCTTTACTTGCAAAATCACTTAAATGAAGTAGAAGACTAATTTGAACAAACTCAAATATGTTTTTACATCCTTCATGATGCTTGCACAAAAAAATTAGCCCCTTATATTTAGGTTCAAATGTTGTGTTCTTAGCTTGTGCATTTTTCTTTTTTTATTTGATATATTGCCAGTCAAATCACTGAAGTTAAAAGCTGGTTTTGATTCAATAGATCTAATTTTTGCAGGTATCCTAGTCATGCTCGCATGTGGATGGCACCTATCAGATCTGGTTTGGGGGACCAAAAAATGAATGATCTTGAATCTGCAATGAGCGATTGGCATGGCTTTGTTGAGGAGACTGAAAATTATTATGGGGTTAACATGAATATTCTTACAAAACCTTTCCGTGAAGAGCATGAAAAATATTATTTAAAGGTACATTTTACCAATAAAGTTTTAGACCAAGATTGCTTTATGTACATATGTTAATTCCTCTCAGTTTGCTTTATGCACTTAAGTAGAAAATAATTAATGTTTTATTTTGGCCTCTGTTTGTGATTTTTGGTTTATCTACTTTTTTGTGCAATATTAATATTCTAAAAATGGTGGATTCACTACCAAATTCTTATCATGTGGTGGTCTGATTATGTGAAATGTCCACCTAGATTTAAATGCTAAAATATTTGCTTTTAGATGGCCAAACATAATTACTGCATCCTAACTTTTGGTTGAAAAATTAGAATGTTATCTTATTTTCACTAGGAAGTCATATCCAGTGCAAGGATGTATGAAGATAGATGTAGCAATGATAGTAACCTAATAATAGGTACATATCTATAGTCTTCTAGTATCTAGATGGATACCACTTAAAGATGGAAATTATGATATTATTTAAGAAAATTTGGAAATTATGAGGTTTTTTTAGACTTTGCCAAAAGGTTTTAGACTGTGTATTGTCAGATTGCCTCCATTGGTGCTATACTTAGGAATATGTTCTTTTAATTCTTTGCTGCCTCTTAGAGCAGTTTAAGAACTTTAACTTCATTTAGAACTATAGCTATGACTAATGTTGTTTGATTAAAATGTTAATTTTGTTCAAGTTTCTTTCTAATTTCTTTCCAGACATCCTTGTGGAGCAATCTTCATCCTGATCAAGTTGTAGGTGCTCCCATTGTCATGAAGGAGATTGATTGTTTGACTGCTACAGTAGATGAAATCCGTATAGTTAACTCAACGTTCTCATTACCTATTAATATCGACAGGACACGTTTATCTGCATTAGCTGGGTGGTTCGATGTGCATTTTCGAGTATGCTGCCTTAACCTTTTTTGGGCATTTTATCTTGTATTGCAATGAATATCTAAATCTCTGTGCTGAATAAACTGTTCCAGGGTAGCAAGCAGAATCCGGTAACATGTGAAATTGAGTTGACTACTGCTCCCAGTGTCGAAAACACCACCCATTGGGGTCAACAGGTTTTTTCATTTCTGTTCAAACTGGGCTCATTGTCTTGGTTGTGATTTTGATGTTCTATTCATGTTGACATCCATGTTAGAATGTTCTGTTATTCACATGTCTATCGTATCCCTGTATAATCATCTGTCCAAAAAATCTATGGGTAATTAAGGCTTGGTGATATATTTCTTAGTTGACAATTGCCGATTGACACTTATGCATTCAGCACTTGCCAATTATTTTGCTTAAAAAAATTTGCAGCGTGTATTGGTGGCCCCCTGACTGGTAGAAATTGTGGTGTTGAATGCTCTAGTGGAGGTAAACTTTGAAAGGACCTACAGATTGTTGTTGGCTTTGGAATGATTTACTATAAGGTTAGATGGCTACTATGTATCTGTATCCATGGTGAGAGGTGTCTGACTAAACTTTTCCTCTTGGCACAAGAGAACTTCATGTTTTTCTCAGCCACTTTGGACCAGTGAGCATGGATGAGTATTTATAGACTTAAATAGTGTCCAAATGAGGTGTTGTCGTATTCTGACGTTGCGGATATTTAGTCTTTTGGGAACATGGATGAGAGTTCCTGATATGATGGATGAAAATTGTAATTGAAGGTTTTTGTGGTCATACATTATACACTTAACTGAGGACTTCAGTTTGGTGGAATATATATATATATATATATATATATATATATATATATATATATATATATATATATATATATATAACACAATTTTTTTTGTAAATATGAGAGGACAAATCCATGATAAAGGTTGAACTCAACTTATATTTATCAATTATGTTTAGTATTTGAGCTTGAATTTTATGTTATGTAGACATGTGAATTCTGAATGTGGGATTATCGGTGCATTGGTTTGTGCTATCTGAAACTTTGCTATGGGCTTAAATAGAGTATGTGGAATACACAGAGTACACAGATACACAGAGTATCTGAAAGTTTTAGATTGGATTCTAGATTGGAGGTTTTGATGGGTTTGGAATTGGGTGGCTTGGTTTGAATTAAATGATTTGTACATCAAGTTGAGCTGATGCTTTACTCAGACTTGATTGGCCCTTTAAAAAGAAGATACAAGTTATCCATATCCTGTTTGAAACCAAGAAAGATTTTCCATAGCTACAACTTATGCAATGTTTCAAACCATACTGATTTAAAAAGAATCATGGCTTTTGAGAAGAAGATATTTCATCAGAATGTTAATTATTATGTACTTCTAGGTAATTCCTTCACACCTTTGCATGAGTTTGTAGTGTTAGTATTTCTGTTTTATGATAAATCTTTTCATCTATGGCTTAGAGGAAGGAATATTTATGAACTGTTGTTACCTGCCAAGGATCATACTGTTCAAAATAAAACATGATAGTAACAAAGTTTGAAGTCGTATTAATTATCTGGTTCATTTTATGCCAAAATACGGATATTGCAACTTTAGATAACAGAATATGGTTTAAAAGTGGCCATATATTCGTTAGTGTGAGACACAAACTAATATTTGACTGTCGGGTTTAATTTCTGACAATTGAACTAAGAAAACTTTCTTATGTGGTGGGATCCCATCTTTTTTCTTTTTTGCTATGTGAATACTGGTCATGTAAAAATAATATTCACAAACAGGATCCTTTGGTACATGCATGCCAGCTTTTCGAGCAAGTTGGATCAAATAATTGCAGTTCTTATTCTATAAATTGCAATCAGTCTTTGATGAGATTATTATGCTTTTTAACTTTTTTTATATTTAATGAATGACTTTAACAAAGCATTTTGAAGATATTTCTTTGGTGTACTTGTAGCCATTGTATATTAGCTGCATAATCACAATTTTTTTCTTTGTATGCTTGTGCAGCTATTCCTGCTACATCCTGCTCTTAGAGTTAATGAAGGCGATGAATTATTGATCTCCTTTTTGATGTGCCGCTCCAAAGAGAACCATCGGCTTATGAATGTGGATTTAACCTATGAATTGCAGCAGCCATCTGGGAAGCGACTTCCAGCAGTCAATTCAAAGTTCTATATAGAATGATGGTCCATGGAACCATAGGAACACAGGTATTTCATCTTTTCAAGGACAAGCATAAGCATGTTATTTTTGACCCAAAGAAACACATCCTTGAATCTTGAATTGGAAATCCATTAAAAACAAATTGCCAAGCTTTTAGATCCTCATGGAAGTGTTCCTTTTTTTGCTCTGGCCAGTTTTCATGCTTGAGCTTACGAACGCAGCCATTTACCATAATCTCTATTGTATGTTCATGCATTCATCTGTGTTTCTATTCAGACTATTCACACCCCACCATTCAGTTGAAGGTGAATGTTATCAACCTTTTTTGTGCATTGCAGGGTTATTCTTCCAGAACGATATTTTTCAAGGTATGCCATATGTAAGACTAAGAAGCTCTGCCTATCCTTGCTTGGGATCTTGTTGTGTGTGAGATCTTAACCTGGAAAACCCAGCAATCATCATGACTTCTCTGGTGCTGCTCTCGTTTTCAGTTTCATATTTATTTAAGAGACAAAGGCTTGTATGTGAAATTTTTGGATATTAGTAACTCATGTATGATTAAGATTACTTATTTTAAGCCTTTGCTTGGAAACATGGAACCGATGCGTAGCTTTGAGATCCAAAGACGCATCTGTCCTCAACTACTCCTGTAATCCTCTAACCATCATCCCACCACCTCTTAAGAGCCCTCAATCATGCCTTGCTTGTGGTGAGTAAAATACACTCCACAGGTTTGTGTTCTGCTCTCACCTTCCCTATCTAGCTGGAAAGAACATTATACGACCAACATCTCCAAGCCAACATGAACCAAGTTATTCTCTCTACCCACTCTCCAAGACATCAAGCCACACAGGACATTTTGGTATAGCGAGCAAAATTGATGTCAGCAATGTCTCATAGTACTACCCACATACGAAATCATCAAATATGATAAGAATACTATACGAATTAAAAACAGATACTCGAATTGGATTTGGATAGAATAAATTCTGATGACAACAAAATAATCAAAACAATAGAGTTGGATCGAGGAGTTGTGTAGAGAAACTCTCAGCCCCAAGTGGCATTAGCTATACGTATACTCAAAACTGCCACTAAAGCCAAGTTGTAGACGGTTGTACTCTGCGATCCGAGGGGAAGCGTGTCGCTGACCCTAAATATCCAGTTGACGAGGTCCAATGTGACCGCAAGCTCTAACGAACAACGAAGAAAAGATCGTCTCCGTGGGAGCGCCTCCGATTGGCCAACACCTCCCGGTCCCGCGGGACCCGCTCCTATAGCCAGTGAAAAATGTGCCGTTTCACGTTCGGTGTCTCGGCGGTGACAGGTGCTGCACCTCGAGCGCCACCCGGGTCACTGAACCGGACCGCCTCGTGCCGATCCGAGCCGCAGATCAGCGTCAGTGGCTCCATCGAACGGCCGTGGTTGTGTCGAGTCGCGGTGAACGACGCCATTTCGATCCCCCTATTTAATTAAACCTTTCCTATTTTTCCTCCGAGATCCACAATATAATAATTTCTACTGTTCTCTCTCCCTCTCTCCCTCTGCCCCGAAAGCCACAGCAAAAGAGACGGCCAGCGACGAACACAGGGAAAAAGTAGGAGGAATCGATCGATCTCTTCTGCGATTTTCATTGAAAGGTTAGCGGTCATCTTGCCTTGTCGTTTTTCCGATTCTAATAGATATGTAGATCGTTAGCTTTCAATGAACAAAGTTAGTTGAGTTTCTTTAATCCTTCGTGCATTCGACGATCGTCGGTTCTTTTCTATTTCTACTGCGTTATTTTTGTCTATTCTCGGAGATTCTTGTGATTTCGTTGATTTGTTTTTCGAGTTCTTCTTAGTCGATCGCCTATAGAATTCTGAGGAAATTTGTTGTTCGGAGCGCAGCCGTAAAAGATGTAAATCGAATCATCGAGTTCTTGTTGGATTCTCGGAGTATCAAAGTGCTATTTATCTTGGTTGAAATTCCATTTGCAGTTTATTTTCCTTGTATTGTTATTGTCCTTTTGCCCCCTTAAGAGTGATCTTATTCCTATGCCTGTAGTTGATCTTTTCTTCTGTGTTTGCATCTTAATTAGGGTTGGATCAAAGAGATAAATCACTGGCATCATGAGACTTACGAAGGGGAGTAAGGTGGAGGTGTCGAATACGAAGGATGTGCCCTCGGGCTCTTGGCGGATTGCCGAGATCATCTCGGGTAACGGGCATAACTATTTTGTTAGGTACGCTCGATGTCCGTCGGACAGCAGCATGGGGGTGGAAAGAGTGCCAAGAAAGGCAATTAGACCCTGTCCTCCACCAGTGGAGGCCCCGAATGATTGGATGCCCGGTGATTTTGTTGAGGTTTTCGACAATAACTCATGGAAGATTGCTCAAGTATCAAGTGTAGCTGGTGGAAATTATTATTCTGTAAAGCTTTCCGGCTGCTCAAGGAGGTTCACAGCTGATAAGTCTCTTATCAGGATGCGACAGTCTTGGCAAAACAACAAGTGGGTGGTGGTTCAGAAGGTAGGATCATCTGATCGTGTTCCCAATCGTTTGGTTTCGAGTTCATGTGCATAACAGTCGCTTGATTAGCATCCTATATTTCTTGATTTATCTAGTTTAACTTTGTCTAACTGTTTCTTTAAAGCTGTTTCTCCTTCATTGCTTAAGTCCTGTTGAACAACTGGTTTTTTATGTATGGCTCCTATCATATCAGATACTTTGATATATTATATCTAATATCTTTTCCATTTGTTTCAGAATTCTGGAGAACAAAGTGTTCGGCCCCAAAGAGGTTTGTCCAAAGGAGGAAAGTCTGATTTTCGGTTGACACAATCATGCATACAACCGGATATTTCTGTTGTGAGAAACCATTTTTCCATTCAAAATCATGATGCGCTTGAGGAATTTATTCGAGTTTCATCAAGAGCCACGAAGAAACGGAAACTTGAGGCATTTCCTACCGAAGAGTCATGCACGAATGCTAGTAGAAAGATGGGGAAAATTGAGAAAGATGGGAGGCATCAAGAGATTGTTGCTGGGAATTTGCCACATTTGCTTGAAAAGGTAGGTGTTGTCGCCTCTGCACGAACAGTGGTGGATGAAAAATACATGCGTTCTTCCTTAAACAACAGAATAACTTCTATCACAGAGTTGAAGAGGGGAATACCAAATCTAGATAACCATGCTATAATGAGTCTAGACTGTAGTGATGCAGAAAGTACTTCATCCTCTGTTGGTAGTTGTAGTATCAGTGAGAATGCTTATGGATCACCAAACCATTGTGTATCCTTTTCTTCCCAAGACTCATATACTCATCCTGGTCATGAAGAAGTGCTTTATGGTCTGGGAAGAGAATTATCTCTTCCTTCCAAAGAAGAATTAGGAGCAGAAATTCATCAACTTGAGTTGCATGCATTCCGTTCCATGATGACAGCATTTTATGCTTCTGGCGCAATAAGCTGGGAGCAGGAATCATTGTTGACAAACCTCCGCCTTATGTTAAACATATCCAATGATGAATATCTATCGGAGCTAAGAAATTTAATGTCTAAGTAGCTGCCACCTCTGGAAACCATGTGTAGTTTCTTTTTCAGGATTGTTAATGCTAACCTCAGCATATTTATTGAACTGTTCAATTTTACATAAGGTGGGAAATTGAGATTGTAGCTATTCATTGAATATTCAGGATATATTTTGAAGTTTTGAGACAGTTTCTTACTGTTCCAAAATGTATTATAAACCTTTTAGTGTAATTGCTTTTTCTCTCTGGAAGCCATTGTTGGCTTTTCTTGGGTTTAGTTTTTATTTTTATTTTCCTGGCATCATTCCTTAGTTTTTCTGTTGTGTCTCATGTAAATGTGGATGGAAGATGTTGAGTAAGCTATACAGGTATACTTTTGTTCTCAAGGTGATCAAATAATTAATGGGAAGTTATGTTTTGGAAGAATTTGTTGTGTGTGTTACATTTAGTCTGCTTTCTAAAAGAGACGTAGTGGTGTTGACCACCTGCTTTAAACTCCATAAGCAGCTTTAAGACAGGCAATCAACGGTGTTGTTACATAAGTCCAGCTTAATCGGCATCACTAAAAGTGTCAATGTAATATCCCCAAAATCAACATCATTTTACATAAGTCCAGCTTAATTGTAAGTCTTTTTGAGATTATAAAATTTATTAATAAGATAAATTGACAGGTTTATTTTGCGGATAGCTTGTTTTAGATCAGTTTTCTGAAAGCATTCTAACTTTCATATATTGATCCTTAAAGAATTTTTTAAAAAATATTATGGATGTTTTAGCTTATTTACAATAAAAAGCATATTATGGTTTCAATATATATCAATAAGTTTACATGTTTCAATTGATAATTTTTCATGTCTGTATGATGGAAGAATTCATGCATGAAGATTCTGCCTGCTCCTTGTTTACCATAGATATTATTGATTGGGCACCGTGAAACTTCAAAGTGTGACCTGCCCCATCCTTTCTTTTTTTTTTTTTTTTCTGAATATCTTGAGCATATAAAACTTTTATGTGCTGGCTGTCCTGGTAATGTATTAGAAATCTATTTTGTTTGTCTTTCTTTAACTGTACCATTTTGTTAACACAATGGTTGCTTCTTATGCCTCTTCCAGGACCAAAGTTGGGAGGGTCCAAAAGTATGCTTCCATTGGTCTGTGACAAAAGGTGGAGTTGTCATGTGTTTTGCACCATCAACAGTGTGGCAACAGTTCCATCTAATTCTCATGACAACTTCTGTATTATCGATTGATTGTTATTTTTTATTCTGTTAGCTTTTAATTCAGATCTAAAGTTGGTTGATTAGTATATATATATTTACTAGCTCCTACTTCATACTCGCTTCGAAATATGAGGCTTTTTGCATGGAAGTTTACCAGAAACATTGCTTTTGAATGTCTTGGACATTTCATGTTGGAAACACTAACTACTAGTAATATGTATGTACATTACCGATGATCGAGAGCCACCGTTATGCTCAAACAAGATGGTCATTACTATGATCTGTTTACTCACTGTTACTCATAATGAATGGGCAAACAAACACTTGTTGCTCTGGGTCAGGTACATAGTGTTGGAACTTATTGGCTTGAAACTTTTTAAGATCCTAATGCTCAAAATATTCTACTGTGTATTGGACATCATTCGAATGCTTCATCTCTCTACCTATGAGATGGCTGAAAGTCTTTGACAGAGTAGTTGGCTGCAACACAAAATGCCTTCATGATATTTTCTACTTGAAGAACGTGAAATACGTAGAAATATTCAGAGATTTGCATGATATTTTTAGAATGAATGGAGTGTTTATATTTCTCATTAAGTTTTTGTTTTTGCTTAATGTGGATGAATAATGTAGTTATTATTGCCTATCAGATTCTAAGATCAATAAAATCGAAATCTTACTTTAGGAAGTAAACCAATACAAAATGGCAGCCCAGTGCATTAAATTCCCACCAATGCGGGATCATCAATATACACAACCATGCTTCTGCAAGCAGAGATTTTGATTTGAACTCTGGCCGCCCTTGTTACGAATGAACAACTTATACATGACACCAAGGCTTACCCACTTTTAGGAAGTAAACCATGTGGATGGGAAAAAAACTGATTCAGATCTGCTGTCACAACAGGGTCAGGAATTGAGGAGAAATATTGGCAGTATCTCTCGGTGAAGAAGTAATTGCTACACATGAACTTTTGTTCCAATGTTTTTGGTAGCAATGCTTTTTAGATTCTCCGAGTGTTTCTAGCATGAACGCTTATGTCTTATTGGTACATGTTTTTCTCTCTGATTGGTTAAGATATCCATATGGTGGTTTTTTTTTGGCTGTCATAAATGCCATCGATATAGACACAGTATCGTTTCTTGATGATTTTGATAATCTTGCATCACTTGTATTGGTTGCTTGATGGAAGATGAACCAAGTAGTTTATTCATATTTTGTATTGACTTTTTCTCTATAGAATAAACATAGTTGTTCCATAGTTCTATAGATGATATATTTTGCATAAAACAATTTATTTTATGCCTTTCATTTGTGTTTTTAAAGCATCCTTAAGAACCAAAATTTTGCCTCCACTTTTTAAGAGAGAACTAGAGTACAAGATTGTTAAATATAATTGGTAATCCTTTCGCATAATTGCTGCTAAACTAAAATGTTGATACTTGATACAGAAAACTTCTCGTTAAACGAAATAAATGATTATTATGAAAGATCAAGAATCTCTTAGCTGTTACATGACTATTTGTGAGAAGAAAGTCCTTCTAGGCTGCTGTTATTTTTTGAATCTGTTGTTTCTAGTAGAGATTTTTTCTATGGTTACCTATCTTTGATTTAATAATGTCTGTACACTAACTTAATGTGTCAAATGCTGAAAGCAGATAAATCTGTCTCTGTGATATCTTGAATATTGGCATAAGATGTGAAAATAGCATCGAAGAATTAAATATATAGCCTATGAAATTAATGGATCAAGCTTGAAAAATATCATGTTTTATTTAAAGTCCTATAGAACCTTGCTAATTTGTAAGTAGGTAATTTTATGAATTGATGGACTTGTGCAAAAAGAGTTTCACATTCGGACAAAATAATTTATCTAGAGCCCTTTGATATTGTTATGAACATGAAATTAACTATTTAACTTTTCTAAAGGATTTTATGTCTTTTAATCCTTGTTAAAATCTCCCAGCCTATATGTCCATTGAGTTAGGGGGCGTCAGACCGATATGAGATGTGAACCTAATGAATACTATCATATAGACCATCTTGTATGCTTTGCTTGTACTATTTAACCAGAAGCTGGGTTCTTGCTTATGCTTGTCAATGATGGAGCATTTAAGATGAAGGTCACTAAGAAAGGTATTAACATATTTCTTTTACCCATATCTAAATTTCAAAGTTTCTGTTTCATTTGAGAAATGCTGCATCTACATTTTCAGATTTGAAATTCTTGAATATTTTATGCGATAGAACATTTGAAAAAGAAATTCTCGCTTTCTATATTTTAAAGGTAAAAAAAGTCATCTTTTTCAAAAAAATTGGTACCAAAAGATCTGGCATATTGATCCTGAAACTGTCTTTTCTGGTATGATTAATGCATATAACATTGCTAGAAACTGTCTATTTTGTCCTATTCTCTGAAAATTGTTCTTGATATCTTGTCCTTATAAGAAATTATCCTCTTGGTTAAGTCTGATTAGCAAGATTAAATATGAAAATTGCTAGTGATTCAAAAGATCTGTATTTATTTCTTTAAATACAAAAGTTTCTATTGGGACCTTTTGTAAATTGCTAGCAAGAACTTAAGGATCTTCTTTCATCCAGGCTCCCACTTTTGTTAATGGAATATGAGAGCATATGCATCCAATCTCAAGGTATGTTTCAACAAACATCTCTTTAATCCAAAACAAAGTGAAGGTTTTCCCACTGTTTACTTTTAGTTATTGCAAATGCAGCCTTTATATGTGGAAAGGCAGTTGGAACTCATATTGGATGCATGGGTTTTCATGCTTGTATATGCTCCTCGTCAAATGCTGTAATGGGCTCCTGTAATAATCTGTTGTTGTCATGGTCTAGAAGTATACTTAGCTGGGTAATTGCCCATTTAAATTATTGCTTTATTTGAGAAATTTTTTGGCTGGTCTTTGCAATCCGTTCTATCAGAGTGTTCTAGAAAGAAATGCCTTTGGTATTCTACAGATCACTAACTGCGAGTTCAATAAAATTCCATATTATTAAACCAAAATGTGTACTTTTTGTTGGCACGCAATCTTGTTGACGTTTATTTTCTTGTTTTAAGCAACCAGAAAACCCAGAAGCATAAAAATTCTTGAGTTTGTGTTGGTTAGTCATTTCAAGAAGAGTAAACTGCAATCTGAATGTCTGATCAAGTTTCTTTGTTGACAGGTCATTGTAGCTGTTCTAGTCTTAGATGTATCTCCACAAAAGAAATGACAACAAGAAGGTTGTGATCGTTGTTGTCGGCCGGTGTCATATCCACCCCCCGGATGTGTATGCATGCATCGGGAATCTTTGTACATCCTCTTTTTTTTATTTTTCTTCTCCCTCTCTCTTTGTCAAATTTCGTTGCTAGTAGATGTCTCAACCAGTGAGGTTGATGGATAAGTGGCATGAGGTTGCAGTCCCAGTTTGAGGAGTTGAGTAAAATGTACATAATGTGTAAAAGGATGGCACAATAATGTTTTAGTGATCGAAGAGGTGGTGATTTTGTTCCCAATTGAGAAGTAGTAATTGCCTACGAGAAATGTTACATATCCTCTTATGTAAATGACTCCAATGTCACATATCCTCTTATGTAAATGACTCCAATGTTACATATCCTCTTTGGTGAATCAACTACAGCAATGCGGAAGCCACTCCACGAGGCAAGTAATGTATAGATGATTCTTTTGTGACGGCACGCTGAAATATAAGCTTCAATTTGCAGATTGCGCAGGCAAAAACATTATAAATTTTAATTACGGTTATGTGCATACAATTTTTTTCCTTCATTTACGTTATAAATCGATTAAGACTTAATAAATCATGTGGTTACCATAAATCATGCACAAAAATTTCTTTGTGTAAATTTATATATAGTATACATATAACATTAAAGTAATAAATAATTAGACGGTAACATTCAAGACTTTTGAGTACAGATATTTTAATCACGAATACAGATCTTTAACCATCAAGCAATTTCACTTGGCGTAGTTTAAACGGATCGACCTATAAATTGGCTACTTGTTGTGTTGAGGAGTTTCAAAACAACACACGAGCAGTAGTTTGTCACTGCAATTGGACGAGCAATGGAACTACTACTTCCACAGTTTGCGCAGGGACATGTTCTTCTCTGTCTCTTTCTTCATGACTTTGGCCACCGCCATCTCGAAATCCTCTTGGGTCACATGGACTCTTCTTTCCCTGAGAGCAAACATCCCAGCTTCAGTGCACACCGCCTGCAAACAAGGCATCAATCCATGATATGCACTCCTAAGCAAACCGTAGTCAAAATGAAGTTTATATTTGAATCAAAAGAGCATAAATCGGAAGATTATTAGTCGTTTATTGGCTGTACAATTACGTGTTCATCTAAATACACACATGATATAATTATTGTTGTGAAAAAGATAGCCAAGATAAAGATATGGACTGATGGTAGCCATTTTTTTGGCTGTCCAACATGTTCATCTATAAAAAAACACACACACATGCTCATCTAATATCTCAAGGGGGACAATACCACTACCTGCCTAAAACTGAAATAAGGTGATTCCATATGTAATGGCATACACATGCAGTTATTGTTGTTGTAAAAAGGATTTACAAGATAAAATAACTACAATCATGAATTAAAGAGACGTGGGGAAGAAAATACACAAGCCATTTGAACAGTGAGAAACGAGTACCTTAAGTTCTGCTCCAGATGCTCCATTCATCTTTTCTGCGATTTTTTTAAGATCTATGCCACGCATCAAGTTCATCTTCCTCGAGTGAATCTTTAAGATATCAAAGCGAGACTGAAATACAATGGGAGGTTTATATCAGATCATATTCGTGAAGTTAATTAAGTTGCTAAAGATTAAAAGGTACAAAAACTAATCATGCGTTGAACATCTATTGTTTACCTCTTCATTGGGATTAGGGAATTCAATTTTTCTGTCAATCCGACCAGGCCGGAGGAGTGCTTGGTCCAGAATATCTATCCGATTCGTCGCCATCAGAACCTGAATAAAACAACATAATTTACTTTAGCACACTATTAAAGAATGCAACAATAAATTTTATACTTCTGATGAAATTCATTCACAAGCAAGATATTGACATACTTTAATTTTGTTTGATGCTTCAAAGCCATCAAGCTGGTTAAGAAGCTCGAGCATCGTTCGTTGCACTTCACTGTCACCATTACCAGTGCCAGACTCCATTCTAGCAGATCCAATACTGTCTATTTCATCCATGAATATTATTGATGGAGCATGTTCCCTGCAAAGAAAAATATTTGCACCAATCACATTAATGTATATGAGGGATCAAAGCTATAAACTTTTTTCTAACAGCAAGGGGAATATAGAGTCAACGAAACGAACGTGTAAATTGCCAACCTCCTAGGCTATGGATAAGAGTAATGCAATGAAGGAGACGACAAAGGACATAATATAGAAAACCAAAAGAATTTATCAAAAAAAGGTCTTACAGAGGTAATGTGTTGACATTGCAACTTAATATACCTGGCCATAACAAATAGTTCACGAACCATTCTAGAGCCCTCTCCTATGTATTTCTGAACCAACTCAGAGCCAGAAACCCTTATGAATGTGCAATCAGTATGATGAGCAACTGCCCTTGCCAAAAGAGTTTTCCCTGTGCCAGGAGGCCCATAGAGCAAGACACCCTGCAAATAATCCAAAATCCAATTGTATATGCAACGTGTGTGTTTCTTTTTAGGAGAGATTAGCATTTGACAACCTGAAAGCATAAATAATATGCTGTCTATGGTGGCAATACCTTTGGTTGCGCTATTCCAAGGCTCTCAAACAATTCAGGATGCTTAATTGGAAGCTCAATAACCTGAAAAATTGAGTGTCTGACATTTATTACATGGATCTCATGTAATTCAACAAGTCAAAGGAAGTATCATAAGTTGAAAAGCTATAATCAAATAGAAAAAGACTGTTGGCAATTCATTGACCTCCTTTATTTCTTTGATTTGCTGATCAAGACCACCGATCATGTCATAGGTGGAATCTGGAACCTTTTCAACTTTCATAAGATTGACCAGAGGATCTACTTTGCTAGGCAGGATTAGGTGAAGAACATAACTATCATTGCGAAGGGCAACTCTGGTTGATGGTGTTAACTTTGTTATATCTATGCTCTTATCAAGATCAACAACATATTTTCCTTCTGGATGAACCTGGAAAAGGATAAAGAACAAGCAAATGAATAGTAACCACTAAATTTTCAAAAACCTTAGAAAAACAATATACAGCCAACTTTTGATGTAGAGAGTAATGCATCATTATAATGCCAATCTAACCGGCAATCAGTAATAAAGATGGATAAAGATTATATATAGCTTGAATGACATGGATAAGGATTAAGTGCAATGTTCATGGTGACCCAAGAAGAAGAGATATAGTAGAAAATAATCATCCTTAAGCTAGGTCATCATCAAAGAACAATTAAATAATTAAGCAGTTGGATTAATTATTTAAATGGGGACTTTGAGGAGAGAGAATAAAAGGGTGAATCTAGTAAAAGTGACTTCCATCAATGCAGGATTTGTGGGAATTGGGAAGGATCAATGCATATAGTATTCCCTCAATATTTAGGAAGGCTATTTTCGAGATTTGAGGAGAGAGGATTCATAACACAGAGAGAGAGAGAGAGAGAGAGCAGGGGTGGAGTCTTGGCCCATTGTTTCTCCACTATTTGCGACCAATCCCATCAAAAGTAACCACTAACCAAATCATCAAGAACATCTTGACAAGCATGGAAGGTAAGATAAAGATTGTTGAAGTAAAATCACAAATGCTGAAGAAAGATCAATGAATCATACACATCTGTTGAAGAAAAAAGGGATAAAAAACATCTTGTAGACAAAACAAAAGAATATGGTCCACAACCCCTAACAGAAGGGTTCACTGTATAAAAGGGTATAAATAACTAGACTTTACATGTGAATAAACACTTTTAAACGAAAGCACAATAACATTTACTCTTAGGAAACCAAGATAAATGCATGTATAGTCCCAAACAAAAAAAATACAACCTTTGTTTACTGCACAGGAAAGACAATTGTGCAGTTTTCACTTGGATCAATGGCCCACATAACTGCTAATGGGAAGAGAAAAAAACCCAGATAGTACAATTGGATCAATGGCCCTAATGATACCTAACGATGCCATCCTCATGCACGTCTGGCTTTGATCAAGAGGTCACGTGCATCACAAAATAGAGAAGACTTACACAAGAAGGTCAAGCTTTCAAGTTTCTAGGAAGAGACAACAAGTGCAGCCCATCATCAATCCAATAACCTAGTAAATTCGTTGTTCCATGCACATTAGTTGCAATAGATGCATGCTCATCATCGGCTGTGGATGATCTACCAATGTACATAGCCCGCATTGGTGGGAACCTCATCATCGACGGTCGATGATCATGACAGCAGTTTCCAAAAGTGTAGTAATACAATAAGATGATAAAATGTTCCAAATAGATGCCTTCACCAGACAAATTTAAGGGAAAAAACTGCAAACATTTGCTAGAATCAAGAATCCCTATTTTATATGACAAAAATAAATAAGAAGTGCTAAAACAAATCCGTTAGTTGATACATGACAAACATAAAATAGTACCAAGATTTACCTTGACCAAGACCTTCGATTTGCCCATCACTTTCACCACCTCGCCCACATAAGAACCAGGCTCCTGAAGTAGCTGCAACTCCTCACGGAGCATTCTTACTGCAACCACAGACCACATGCATCAGATCGAATCGGAAACTAAAAAGGGATCGCTCTAATAGCACAAAACGCAGCAAGATCCAACCATTTCTGCAAGAACTATTCCGACCAAAAGAATTTGCCAAGAAAGAAACATCGAGAATCCTCTCCTCTCGATTATCTTGACGATCAACGGCAAGACTAGGGTTCACCGTATTAAAAGCGCATCAAGAAGAAACGGTGCAAGAACAAAGGGCTAGAATTAGGGTTTCCGAACCTCGCGAGTTGAGGTCGTTCCGCTGGGCCTCGAGGCGCTGGAGGTTGTTGGACTTCTGCCGGATCTGGAGCTGGTGATCATGGATGTGCTGCAGATAGTACTGCCGCAGCCCCTCGCCTCCGCCTCCCCTGACCCTCGCCGCCGGAGCGCACATCTCCCCCTCCGCCTCCGCCGGATGCTTCTTCTCCACTGCCACCGTCGCCATCGTCCTCCCTCGCCCTTAGCAACAACAAAGTTACGAATCTACCGATCATGCGCCTCTCTTTTATCGTGAGTTGCCTCCGCCCCTTGCGACACAAGCAACCTTTCGACTTTGTTTATTTGCATATAAACCCCCGAAAACAACGGAATCTTCTCGAACATGCATTGCCCGAATGCAAATTCGTAATATTATAAGTTATCTCTTGTAATTAGTTATTTTAGAATATCAATTCTTATATTTTTAAAAGTAAAATATTTAGATCCCTATATAGATTAAAAAAATAATTTTATAAGATTAAAAATCAAGAGAAAGATTTTATTGAAACAATGGAATGAAATATTTTATTTTTATAAATATAAAAATCTTAATATAATTTTTAAAAATATAAAAATTAAAATACTAAAGATAACTAATTACAAAGGATAATATATAATCAAGTGCATAAACTTAAGGATGAGAGGGCTTGTAATCAAAAGTTACATCCCCATTTTTTCTAGTGAAAAAAACAAGGCTTCCTTGATCCTTTTCTTGATTCCAGTCAAATAACCATTCACTTATAAAGGTTGAGAACAAGAACATAATAATAGGATGAAACTGATTTGCAATTATGTGATAGACATTGACAAAGAACAGAGAAAATTTCTTGTGTCTATTCTTTGCATTTTAATGTATCAATTTTCAGTATCCACCAATCTTTTTTACAGACTGAGTGCAAATATACAGGTAAGAACGTCACAGCTATTACAGGAGATCAAAGAAATCATTGATCTACACAATGTATATTGAAAGAACGATCGAAAAGTTGCACTTAGGAATGAGCTTAACAAAGATGACACAGTTGATCCCTGCTCCGGCGGAACTGTCTGCAACATGCTTGCAGGTTATTCTAATGTGAAGTCATTAAGCCATATCAGCACCTCATTTCGCTTTGATCCAATGTTGTAGTGACATGACAGTAAAACAAAGCAAGCATCAGGAACAGTAAGAAGACAGAGCAGCTAAAAAAATACAACAATAAAGCAGTCTTGCTATTTTTACTGTTTATCATAAAACATGATCAATACGGTACCAAAGACAAAACTTCAGAATGGACGGCACAATGAAACAAACTTGTGGTCTGTAGTTCTAATATTGTTCTCATAGGACTGTAAAGAAGCACACTAGACATGAAAAAAAGTGAAGAATAAGTGGAGTAAAAAAAGACAACTATCATTAAAAAGGTTGGAATAATCTTTTTTAAAAGAACCTCACAACATAGGAAAAATATGTTCACTAAATTAGTCAGTTCTTAGTGCCTTTTGATATTTCCTTTGGAGTATATGCATGGAGCATAACAAGAGACAACATACCATTATGAAGCTGTTTGTACTGCCAGGATCATTGTAGCGAGCAAGCAAACAACCTTGTTGAGGTCTGAGACCATCTTTAAGTATTGCAGACCGAAGTTCTCTCTCTTTACTGAGTACAATCTCTTCACTCGGTTTTCCACTAAATTTTATTACTGCAGCAATACCTCCTTCAACCTTTCTCAAATTAACTGCTTCGGCACTGGGAGAAGGCAAACTGACCAAATGAAGGTGCTTATCAGCTAATGACATTATTCAAGCAAGCACCACCTATTTAATTTATAACCAGGTCTCTTAAAATCCACGTCAGTCAGCATGTTTATGAAATGAACTATAGGATAATTTTCATGATTCTGACTGTAATGTGTAGCTATTCAGACTTAGCTGATGGCAGTGAACCAGTGGCAGAATTACGCTTACTTGCCCAATTCTTTGTCCATTGGTAGAACGATCTGGATAGAAACTTTTGATAATTTGTCATCAACTGCCTGTGTGAAAACAGGGGTCGTCATGGGAATCTTTTCAGTCGAGGAATTCTTACCGAATATATACCTACAGCATGCAAAAGATGAATACATCTTAAGTAGTATACAAATCACAATGCTACCAATTTGCTGTTCCTACTTGAACTAAACATGTTTTACTAACCCGGCAACATTGTTGAAACCAGATGAGCCAGATAGCTTATCTCCTTCGGTTTCAACCACCACAAATGGCTCATACTTCCTTATCTGTGAACACAAAAAAGATTTAATCAAACATTTCAGTGTTTATTATGTCCACTAGGATTTGTTTCTAAGGAAACAGGAGGGTTGCACAGGAAAAGAACCCAAGCATATTACTTACAAATAAAAAGAGAAACAAATAAAAATCCTAACAACATGACTACTTTTCCTTGCTTTTCTTTACTAGTTTCTGAATCTGATCATAAACACAAATTAAAGCACATAACAGCACAACATGAGATATATAAACCAAAGAGACCATATAATAATAAAATTTTGCTTCAAAAGATACCTCATAATTTGCAGTTCTTTTCAGTATCAAGTACTTTGGGGTTTCCAATTCCGGAGTCTTGTATATTCGCAGCTACAGAAGTACAAGCGATGGATAAGAAAAATTGAGAGACAAATCAAGATGACAGAACCACATTGTTGCAATAATGAAGACATACCTGCTTTAAAACATCTATTAGACCTTCCAAAGAAAAGTAGTCATTGTTTTGTATGGAGTCCCAAAGATCCTACGGATACAAAAAGTCATCGATAACAGCATTGATCAAACCACAAAGTCAAGAGTGTCAGAAGCTACTGCTACAGTATCGAAAAGAAACTCACCAAATGGCTGCAAAATTTTTGAGTCAGTGGGTTGACGCCCATGACTGATGTTCCCGTGAACACCAACTCCGGTTTCCATGGTAGAAGCGTAAACCTCATTACCATAGTCCATCTTGTACTGATTTCATTAGGTCCTGTCTACAAGAATTTAATCAGTTAAAGAAATACCATAATAGCAATGTCTAAACTTCCTAGAATTCACACAGGACAATAGAAAGGATCGACACAGGAGCGATTTCCGAAGGGCAGGGAAAGCAAACCTGCCTCACGTGGTGCAGATAGAAATCGGGGCGGAAGAGCAGCTTCAGGAGCCGGATGTTGAACAGATAGCCGTCGATGGTGTCGTGACGCGTGATGGGGTCCCGGAACCTCACGCGGTCGTCGTACATGGTCCGGTCGATGCCCTGCTCGTCGAAGAGGTGAGGGAGGTCGTCATAGAGGAACTCCACCAGGTCTTTCAGGTCGGTGCCCACCTTCTCCACCGACTCGCTCTTCACAGCGCAACCCCTCCTCGGACCCACACTCCTTGTCACGGGACCTGCGGGAGGGCGTCGGAGATGAAGGAAGGTTCCGGCGGGCTTCAGGGCGGCGGGAGGCCGCCTGAGGCCGGCGGGAACTGGACGGAGGAATTGGTTGGCGAAAGCTGTGGCCATTCTTTTCTCTCTTTTTGTGGTTAGTTGGCTCCGAGCCAGCGTTCTCCAACGTGCGCTCGACGTCTTCTTATCCACAGCCACTCCTGCTAAGTAACGACGTGACCGCTGCTACATGATACTTTGTGCTTGTATACACCAAAATATATGTACAGATCATTTTCCTCAAATTTTACATAGATATATATGTACATCAAAACGGGGTTTTAATTCCAAATATGATGCTGAAATAGATTATACGCATTAAAAATAGATGCAAATTTAGGATTCCATACAATATCATCATGGATCCCAGCCATGAACATGACCATGGGTTATTTGTCTCAGACAAAAAAGAAAAGAAGATCTCAGCAACAGGAGATGATTCTGTGCCACAGGCAAAATGTTTCTTTCAAGGAAGGGATCCATGAAACCTGACATAACGACAAACAGATGATAAACGAAGTTTCGGATACTGATTATGATGAAGATGTGCTGCACAAGCTTCGTGTTTCCAGTAAAAGAGCAAAACAGAGCTTTGGGGTGTGGTAGGCAACCAACTCATGCTGTTTTGGCTGGCCATGTTGCTTGCGCCGACATAATTATGCCAACGATCACACCAAATAACCCAAGTGCACTGCCAAATATTTCAATCACCAGAATCTTGACAAAAAGCGTGGAGTTTTGAGCATCGGACAGCGCACAGCTGCTTCCAATTATTCCTACGCAAAGTCTGTTCAGAGAGAACATATATCAATGAGCAATCGATGTAAAAACATTCTCCTGAAGCTGTGCAAGCTATGGATGTGACTGCATGGTTGTCTAACATACCCGCACATGAGATTTGCAAAACCCACGATGATTCCAGAAGCAAATATTGCATATCCAGCTCTAAGAGACTCTGGATCATATATCTTTGATGATGGCACGCTTTCTAGTTTTGTTTGTAGAATAATTGCAACAATAACACCATATATGGCGACAGCCTCGCAGAAGATAACACTGAAGATGATGCATTCACCTTAATAGTGTTAGAAAGATTACGAAGGTGAAATATCAAACAAAATATATTTTTTCTTTTGGGGCAATTAATCACAATATTGTTGTTGCCACAGGCAGATGATATGCAAAGGCACTAACAAACAGTTTGATTAAGATTCTGTGTGTAAAATAATATCAGTCGTTGTATATATATGTTGTCGCAATTTAAAGAATGGGGTGAGATCAAGATCAGCTTAATGAACTTTCAATTACATGCAACAAAGCTTGGACCTAAATCATGCATGACTGCCTGTAAATATTGAGCCACAAAAGCTCTATATGACATCCAAGATCTAGCCTGATTAAGAATACACATCAGATTAAGTGCAATCAACTTTAGCACATGAGCCACAAAGCTCCATACTAAAATGGGATCAAGTCTTGCAAAACACATGACATTATAAGCACCTCACAGCATTAAGGAGAGAAATCATAGGCCACATAACCATCCAACAAATACAGAAACAGACTCAAAATACAAGAGACTAGTTAGATTAGCACCTTTAAATTCCTATAGAACCAATGTTCATATCATATTGATGGGTAATTAACTGCTTAAGAAACATTATCTAAACTTAATTCATGTGGACAATTGGATCCATGCCATAAGCATCTACATTTACTTTCTCCGCTATAAAACCAAATAAAGTTGGACCATAACGACTAGACCGATGAGAGCGAAAGTGGAACTCTATGCTTCCACAGGTAATATATATTCAAAAAAAGACAAAGGAAGTTCCCTAGTTGTCTGGAAGATTAATCACAAAAGCTATTCTGATGATGAGATAATTAATCTAAAACTACAAGAGAAAGAAAACTTGCACAATGTTTTTATTAATCAGAAAAAATTGGTGGGTTTAAAAAAAAAAGTGTACCTGGCATTAAGAAAGAGTTAATAAAGATAATATATAATAAAGTTATTATGACAAATGTTTGTGTTTGGCAAATCGCTACCACTGCAGGCTTGAATCAAGGATCTACTTTAGATCAGTAATATATTCTATCAGTAATAGATGAACTTATTGGCCATATTCAAAAACAAGTTTCCATGTTGTTGTATTATCTGCTAACAGTAGTGAGAGTATAATAAGGGCCGACGAAGACAAACAAATGAGACTTAGGGTTCTAAATTATGTGAATATAAGAACTAAATATATTAAGTGCAACTTTAGCAAAATCAAAAAAACAAATGAAGGTATAATTAATAAATATGGGCAATAATTTTTAAAAAGTAAAGTTTTTTCTATTGTTCAGCATGGAAGGGAAAGTAATGAAGAAAACATATAGAGTTAAAGTAGAATTATTTAAGCAAATATGTATGTATCATGAGTATTGAGTTACCCTTTTGTGCCTCTTAAACTAAAAGATAATTCTATAAACAAATCCTCGTGTGTCTCTTAAACTAAAACATAATTTTATAAACAATTATAAAACCAGGTCTAAATGTTGGGCTGTTAGAAGAAAAAAAATCATATAAAAATTTATGATACCAAAATGAGGATGCCGAGATGGATGTGTAGGGTCACTAGAAATGTAAAAGTAACAAGCATTTACATTCAAGTGCAATCAGGATAGTTCTGATTGCGTATCGAAAGTAAGAAAAACTCTTCAGTAGACCTATAGATGCATCAACTAAAAGAGGTCAGTTGATTAAGGATATAAAAGTTGAAGACAACCTAAGAAAATTTTATTAGACAAGACTGAAAACAGAATTGACTGTTAGTTTGATTAATAATTTGGTACTTGATGAAGCTCAATGGCAAAAGTTCCATGTATCTAACCCCAGTGGGGACCTTGCAGCTAGGTCCTATCTCAGATACATCGTATATTGCACAAATTTAGACAAACCAAAAGTTGGATCAAGTTGAATAGATATGACAATGATATCTAAGCCCATTTCAGCAAATATAGTGAGTTTTGCATATCTCAGGTACTACTAGCATATACAAATCACATTGGCTATTCAAAACTCTGATACCCAAGTATCCATCAACTTCTCTTGGACACTCAGACTAATGCAGCTTGTGATGCTCTCTACCTCAAAAAGGTTGAAGTTTTGTCAAGAATCACCAAGGCCTAAAAATCAAGGGCAAAGACTTAATCATGCTATATTCACTTACTATTAATCTTGAACGGAAACCTACATGGAAAGAGCAATTTTGTCCATCTAATCATTCATCATGGGAGAGCTAGAGCTGAATCAGATATATTCACCCCGTTTAGACATAAAAAAGACAACCTAATATTACAACATTTGCCATAGCGCAAGCTTCTTCTACAATATACTACCTTCTTTCACCTAATCCTTTGGCACATTTTTCGCCGATTAGTATTAGACATCTGGCAGCTATCTAGTCTAGATTCCTTGCACGAAAAACCCTCTGGTTATATAACATACACTCCAAGTCTCTCGAGCTCAATGAAATTGAGTAACATACCAGTGGTAAAAGGGCCCAATCTAGCACCAACAATTAGCAGCAGAAAACAGACTCGGGTAACCTGATCAAGTATAGAAAAGCACATTCATACAACTTTGTTAGGACAATCACCCGTTGTGTGGATTTAAAGGCCTAGACTAGTAAGCATAACATATCTATTAGATTATTTTTATAACATGGAAGAATAGGCTATAAAGGGAGATCTGGTCTCGTTCACAACAGGATTTGTTGTTTAGTTGAACCTCTAAGGAAATCAAAGTCTCCGATATACTATAATTTACCGGTCAGCTGATCACGAATTATTTCTCTTGCAGTTTTCCATGAAACTTAAGATCCACACATTCACAACTCAAAGATATATCATCATTTGCAGAGCCTCAAAGGCGAAATAGCTAGCTAGGTACTAAATCGAGGAAGAAACACCGAATTATCATTAAAAAAACCCTTTAACCGAAGAGTAATAGCACGCACCTAATGAGATTCTTCGAGGTGATTCTGGGGGCTTTGATCGCCGCACCGATCAAGCTGCTCCCGGTGATATAGATCCCCCTGGAGGAATCGACAGAAGGTAATTATGAAACAAATATAGGGAAAATGGGGGAAAACTACGAAAAGAAGCAAGGAAAGAAAAGAGAGATTTCGATCGTCCCACCAAGCAGCGCCGAGGACGGAGACGCCGATTGAGATGGCGATTCCGATGGAGGCGAAGGTGTAGGGCGAGATCTGCGTCAGCGCCCGCGACCACGAGCTCGACATCGCAGCGATCCCTTCCGAGAAGACGAAGCTTAGGGTTCAGGTGCCGAGCAAGCAGAGGAAGACAAGGACGGATTTGGATTGCCGCACGAAGACCTCGCGATCCGGAGGGGACGGGCCATAAGTGCCCGTTTCGCAACATTTTTGTTGTGTGTTTTATGATTTTGAAAACAAAAACTCGCAAAGTCTGATAATGTTTCACATTTGATCATCTCGACGTCATGACTAAAGAGACGACTCCAAACGCACCGACCCAACCAATGTGTGTTACGTATATGGTTGTAAGTTAACTGGTTCCCCGTATCAGCTAAGTACGAGTAGTGTAGGATTTGCTTCATCGACATCCAAATTATTCCACAACGTTATTGTTGTGAGTTTTCTGTTTATGAAAAGATAATTCTCGCAAGCGTTGATTGGATACTTTCATGTATGATCGCCTCCATGCGGCTAATTACATGTTAACTATATTATATATATATATATATATATATATATATATATATATATATATATATATATCTTTAGCAGTTTTTATATTTTTAAAAATTATATTAAGATTTTTATACTTATTAAAATAAAATATTTAATATCGTTTCTCCTCACATCGTCACCTCTACCGATACCACTGAGCATATATACCACTGAGCACATATAGTATTTTGGTCGAGTAAACGATGTGAGAAAAAATAAGATTAAATAAGAATCAGGATGTTAAAAATAGTTAATTATATAAGGTAATATGTAATTATTCATCTTCATATTATTACTTTAGAAATGACTTCAACGTAATACTCCGACCAATATACATTTACGGTTATGACTTAAGTGGCTACACATTTCAATCGTTAAATCTCATTACGTATAATATTGACAAATAATTATTCGAAATAGGATCGATTCTGAATTAATTAGTATAATGGAATGTTTACCTGTGAGTTGTTTTAGGCAATTGAGGTCAAACCTAATGCCATCCCTAGATTTGGGCCTTTAATTCAAAAGTTATGGATATTATAACTTAAAACATATCATTTTAATTCTTAATGTTTAATTGAGAAAACTCAAACTTGAATAATTAGTTTGGACATAGTTAAGGTTGATAGGACATGTAAAGTATACTTTGTGAGACTTTAACGACAGATTCGTTATTAAAGATATTTAAAATTCAAATAATTAGTAAGAACACTAAAATATTCATTATATAAAATAATAAGGACATATAAAGATCCATGAATTTTATATGTAATAATCAGATTCTATAAGTATCGGCTTCCTAGTTGTTATTTATGTCAATGTAATTTTATTAAAAATCATTTTCTTACATATCATTAACTCAAAAGTTGGTATAATATTTATCTAATATAAGTATCGGCTTCCTAGTTCACTAACAATCATCATTTAATGGGTAAGACTAATTACCCTCTTACAACTCTTTTCTTCTTTTCACAAGTTTAGGAGATAATATTTACAACTAGTCAACCATCCTTTAAATAGAAATTATACTTCTAGAGAAGAGGAGAAGAACTCTTAAGATTACAATAGTGTTTTCCTAATTTATTTTCTCAGTTCATGTGTTTACAAAGCAGAAATGAGTGAAATATTTATAGACCCTAAATGACTTCTAAAATTGAGCCAAAATTTAAATCTTAGATATTTCGAGGTATTGATGGTACCATCGTTAGTACTGGGCGGTATCACCATCCAGTTTGGTGGTACTATCACCTGACACATTGGCACTAGGCGGTACCATCATCTAGTCTGGTGGTACTATCGCCTGACACATTGACACTAGGCGGTACCACCATCCAGTCTGGTGATACTATCGCCTGACACACTGATACTAGACGGTACCACCGCTTGACACGGTTTGGGAAATTGTATATGGGCGGTACCATCGCTTAATCTGGGTGGTACTATCGCCAGACCCTGCTACATGACACTGAATGGGCCAAACAGTAAACCTAATTCAACCCTGATTTAGGCCCAATTGGCCCATAATTGAGTTGATATTGTTTCACCCCAATATCGACTCAATTAGACCTAAACTAACTTGTGTCGTCTGATATGTCATTGGTTCTTCCGGCACTTCGTCCGATCCTTCGATGCATCATCCTCTCCTTCGGTGTATTGCCCAATCGACAAGTTAACTATCGTAAGTTTCGATCTCCTTAACGCAATATCCAATCCTTCAATCCGATACCCAAACTTATGATAAGAAGTCCTTCTACCGATATGTCGACTGATTCTTCGGCTTAACATCCAATCTCATGATATGTTTCACTCCGGTCTAACGTTCGATTTCTTCTGCTTTAATTAATTTATCTTTTCTGATCGAAGTTAATTCTGTGTCACTCAAAACAAATATTAGATTATAAACTCATCAATTTATTTCATCAACAAAATATTAAGATTCACCCTGCATGTCTATAAGTATTACAGATAATAAGTTACGCTAAAAAAAAAAAATCCCTCATTTATAACCTCTTTATAGCTCTAGCACTATCTACGTTATGTCTCACACCTCACTTCTTAAAGTAAACATCAAAGAGGTTTTGTGAGTATACCCCCAGGCATTGTATTGACATCTCACCTCTTTAACTAAGTATCAAAAGGACTACGTGTGACACACTCTTACCCTTAACTTAATTTTTATATGATTTTGTACCTAAAAAAATAATTTTTTCTCGATATTACATAAATATAAAATAAAATCCTTGTTGGTTCTGAGTTGATATTCCAACAGACAACCATATTTTGTGCCAACGTGTATCCCGTTACTCGTGCATATACGTAAATTATTGTAAAGCCACCGACAGAGATTGTAAGATGCCAAGACATGAACACATGCACGAAACATGACACGACAGGAGGCCAAAAATAACGCCGACGCACAACGTGGGTATGCAATTGCTGACGATTGATATTAATTATTTTGAGACGGTCCCATGTAAATGCACAATTCATTCTTAGCTAAATTACATTTTTGTTGGTTCGATTTCGAATTTTCTAGACAGAAATGGTTCGATTTGATTCGAACCTTTCCCCCCAAATTAAATATGCGGAGGATTGGGTCCCACGTTTCGCCTTTTTTACCTCCCCAGCCACCGCAACGGATCCGCAGCGCGATTCCGGACCGTACACGGGTTCCACCGTGACCCGAGGATCGACTCTTCCGACAAGAGTTGCAGCGGATCTACTCGTCAGTGCTTCGATCGGGGTTTAAAACACGGCGACGACGGTTCTCGGGAGGCAAGGTTGGACAAGAACAAGGGCCGTTGCACGTACGTTGGTCCTCCCCGTGTTCCGCACGTCAATAGAGATGCATCTGGCCGTCCATTTCCCTCCATCGAGACGATCGCTTTTCGCTCACCGCACGATCTTGTGGAAGATCCGACCCACCCACGGCTCCGTCGGACCGAAACCGTAAAGTAAATTCGCACTTTACATCCCATCCTATTCAAAATTACATATTTACCCCCTTCAAATAAGTTTATGCATATATATATATATATGTATATATCCATCTTTATGGCATGTAATATTGTTAAATTATTTCTTTTTTTTGCGGTAATACGCGGGCAATAAGCAGGGGTTATTTTGTAATATTATTTTGCAATTTTCTTCGATCGCCTTCGGCGCTTCGCTACCTCTTTTCGTACCCATTTAGGGCTTCGATTCTTTCCCTCGAATCGCGCTCTTCGCCGGCTTGCTTTCCGATCGGATCTTTGTGCCTGTTCTTGCTGTTCGTCGCCGGCATTCCCGCCAAATCTAGTTGCATCGGAGTCGTTCTCCTGCTCCATCGAGTCTGGATCTCTCGTTGAGGTAAAGAATTTTAGATCTAAAGATGCTGAACCCCTTGTTTGCCAATCCTGATCTTTATTTTGGATCTAAGTCTTGAGAGCTTTCCATAGAAGATATCATAGATTGTCAATTCGCTCCAAGTAGATAGATGGAAAGATCGAATGTAAGAAGTGATCACTTTTGATTCTTGCAGCGGCGGAGCGCATAATCATGGACGGAGTCAAACCCGAAGCTTCGAAGCAGTATTACGCCACAAGTAGCCTTGTTGTGGGCTATGCTCTCTGTTCCAGCTTGCTCGCTGTCATCAACAAGTTTGCTATCACAATGTTCAATTACCCTGGCCTCCTGACGGCATTGCAGTACTTGACATCGACTCTCGGTGTTTGGGTTCTGGGAAGGCTGGGTTTTCTCTACCACGATCCCTTTAACCTTGAGACAGCCAAGAAGTTCTTGCCCGCTGCTTTTGTCTTCTACCTTGCCATTTTCACCAACACCAATCTTCTACGGCACGCTAATGTTGATACGTTCATAGTGTTTCGTTCCCTGACTCCCCTTCTGGTTGCCATCGCGGATACTGCTTTCAGAAAGCAGCCATGCCCTTCCAAGCTGACATTCTCATCTCTTGTGATTATTCTTGGGGGCGCAGTTGGCTATGTGATGACCGATTCTGCCTTCACTCTCACTGCATACTCGTGGGCATTTGCTTATTTGGTGACTATTACCACTGAGATGGTTTACATAAAGCACATGGTGACTAATCTAGGATTGAACACTTGGGGTTTTGTGTTTTACAATAATCTTCTGTCCTTGATGATGGCACCGGTGTTTTGGGTTGTTACTGGGGAGTATGCAGATGTCTTCACAGCTTATGGATCAAGTTCTGGAAATTGGTTCGATTTCGTTGCTTTTGTTGCAGTAGCTTTGTCTTGTGTTTTTGGATTGCTCATCAGTTTCTTCGGCTTTTCTGCAAGGAAAGCAATCTCTGCCACTGCATTTACAGTTACAGGTGTTGTCAACAAGTTTCTCACCGTTGCGATCAATGTATTAATCTGGGATAAGCATGCAAGCTCGCTTGGTTTGGTTTGCCTGCTTTTGACACTCATAGGGGGAGTTCTTTATCAGCAGTCAGTCACCGGCAAAAGATCACAACGAGATGGATCTACAGATTCTAAGCAGGCCAACAGTGCAGTAGGTAATGTTGATTCTGAAGATGAAAAACAAGGCAAGGGTCTATCTGGTAAGGATTCAGCCGTATGATATCAACATAAGAGATTATTCTTCTGATCTCAGAGACAAATATGTGCTATAGAAGCTTAATTGTCCTATTATATTTATAACCTTTTGTACTTGGTTTTTGTTACATGAGAAACCTTATGCTAGTGTTTGTTTTCACTACTTAAACCAGCTGGTTATGCTGTTTGGGCTAATTATCTAATGATCGTGTCTTTATCTGAACCTTCTTGCATGTGTTTGATGTCTCAAAAATTTTCTGCAGTTTTATTAAGCAATTCTTAGCGAATCAGCATCATGTAGTTGTTTTGCTCTAGGGATTCCTAAAACAAAACAAATGGAACTAAGAAAAATGACCAGTTCTTGAGGGGAGTGAACATGTCCAATAAAGCATCATATTTAAAATAGAGCTATATCAAGTTGTGAAAGTGAACCTTAAGGTCTAAGATCTCCCCAGCTACTTGATTGGACAGGATAAGAGGAATAAACATTGTAGGAAAGAAAAGCTTAAGATCATGAGAAATTTAAAAGTGACAGATCTTTTAGTTTTATTTTTAGTGAATACATAAAGATGGCATATGGATGTCAATGACATCACCAATACGATAATTAATATGAATAATATTGAAATCTTGCCAGATATGTATATCCGACTGCTCGCATTATTAATATGAAGAATGTTGAAATCTTGCCAGATATATATTTTTGACTGCTCACCTTGTAATTGTCTTACTGATGTTGCAAATCAGGACCATTTAAATCTATAACCTTTTAGACTAGCCGGTGCTAAATTCAACTTCAAATAACTCAAAATAGATAGACCACGATGTTTATTAGAGGGGGTTTCTAAATTCAAAGAAACCATGGGACATTTGCCTTTTCTCTTAACCTCCATTTTTTTGATGTTATCTTGGACAGGATGCATCTTGACTTCATTTATTGTTCGAGAGGATTCATAGACCACAAATTTGTTATGTGAAATTTGTCTTTATTGACTTCCTTTTGCTTGGGCTTAACTTTGAGCTCTAAATGGTTTTCTTGAGTGAGGCCACTGTCAAAGTTTCTTACAATTTTTTCCTCCATAATGAGTCATTTTAAGTTAAGTTCTTTACAAGGTCTTAATCTTTACTTTTCACCTGCTACCCTGATGAAGGCTACCCAAACTTAATCACCCATTCAAAGTTTGGAGTGTAATTTTGTTCTACTTGCACAACACCTGATCTCAGTTTATGAATACCTAGATTTGTGTTGGTCATTATAAAATGGCTAGAAATGTCTAGAGTGTTACATACTTATATCCAAGCAGACCATCATTTGATTACCAAAAAAGAATGTTGTCCGTAAACAACATAAAATTGATCCTACCCGATGATTGTCCATGCCAGCGATGAGTGTTTTCTGCAAGTTGTGACAACACCTAATCTGTGTGTGTGCCTAGTAGCTGCCATCAATTAGTGGCAGAAAGAATCTGTTAGTCATGTTCTGAGTCATGGTTCCGAGACTGGAAAATATGGACAATGATCTATGTTTCAAAATTAGACATTTATGCTATAATCATATGAACTGAGAGTTCTCAACTTTGATGTGCCATTATTGCTATTGAAAACGGGTGATGCAATAAGGTAGTATCACTCTAAGCAGTTTATACAAGGATGTAGCATGTGCATGCATGGTGAGAACTTCAATCAATTACAGGTGACAGAGCTTCTTTTATGGATTTGTGCGGTGGTCATAAAAGACAAGTTTCATTCTGATGATTTGGTATAAAGTGGACTAACATAATAAGTGCCTCTCTTGGGTTTTCAAGGATTCTTTTCTGTGGTTTATTTGCAGCTTAAAGTTAGCTGCAGAGTTCATGTTTGATACTCAAAGCTTTCTATTGGTATTTTGAACATGATTGTATGGAAAATCCTTGTGTCAATTCACAGCAAGTTACCATCTACTTAAAGCTTTATCCAACAAGGCTGCATGTAGATTATTTATAGACACTTTTCTCTTAGAAAAAGAAGTGGATAGATACGGATAAGTTTGGGTGAAAAACACCTTAAGAATTGCTGTGTTGATTCCTCTACAATAACTCAGTGGACATGATGAAGCATATCCAGGTCTTTCCAACTTGTCCGGGAAGCTTATATTGGCAACTCTGCATACCCTTCAGCTAAGGAAAGAAAAGGGCACATATCCCTTCTGAGAAAAGCTGTAAGCATCACTGTCAGAATTTAATCATCCCAAGGATCAGCAAATGGTAGGTAACAACTGATCAAAAAGCACTTATTGCAGGAACTGTTGAAGTCTGTTTCATCTCTTTGTTCTCAAATTCACTGAAGAAAAACTTTTTAAGTTCCTTTTGCAAGTTCTAACCAAGTAAGAGGACACAAGGAATATGATCTACCATTGATAGCTTTGTGATGGATGAAATGATTGGCCTTGGACAGTTCAACATCTTACCAGGGTTCCTGCTCCATGAACTTTGAAGGAAAAGGCTAAAAGATGCCTTCTGAACCCTTCACTGACCAGGCCATTGTTGCTGTCAGAGTCTCCTCTTCGTTTTATGGGAGATGCATCTTGATAAAGGACCTTCTTGTTCAAGAATTCAATGGAGCTGTCTTATTTGCAAGCCAAAGAGTGCACCAGAATCTTTAAAGTAAGGGTTATCATGACAAAAGTTCCCGAGGAATTTCTTGAACTCTTACCTGGCAACAAGGTGAGAAGCCATGCTTGACCAAAGTTTTTTCTTTTTTCATTCCCTAAGAATCAAAAACCTCCAAAAGCTCATGCAGGTTCTGAATTCATTACCGTGCATACCATTTGTGAAAAAGGCAGCTCAAATGATCTTGAAGAACTTGATTCCAGGTCTGAAGTTGACAATGCATCAAAAAACTAGACTCTTAACAGGTTCGTAAACTTTTTTGCATTGGAATCCACTTTGATTCGCTATTACGTAGCTTAATGATGAAAACCACAAGATAAACAAGAATATGGAACAAAATTTTCTCCTCTGTTTGGTCCCTTCAAGAACCAATAAGGGTGACTTTGATCATTTAAGCTAAATGTGTGAGATAATATTCCAACTTGGTTGTCGATAGGTTAATTCATCTTCTTAACCTGGATCCCCATGACAGATGTCTATCTTCTTCTTTTTTCTTCTCACTTGTACGTTGGTGTATGGATCTGATGCTAATTCTCCTACTCCTAGTATGAAAGCTCCTGAATTCTATAAGCAAATTACATGATCTCAAAATTTATAATGCAGACCTCATAACTTTTTTTCACCACCTGAGATTAATCTGATTCAGTCGAATCATTTCCGATTTTCAAATCAATTTTCCATCCTATGTGGAGGAACTTTTTAGAAGTCATCATAGAGTGAAATTTAAGTTGCTTGGTCTGCCTGCCAATTTTTGTCAGCTGAGCCATGAGACTTACTAAATTAATTTGGGACTGTTTATATTGATCAGATTTGGTGAAATTCCAAATGGTAAAGAACTGTACATGTGCTTGGATTCCCTTTTCTCAAGAAAAATCCAAGGGTGGTTTGCATATTATTCAGGATAAATATGCAGAATTTACTTGGAAGATCTTACTAATATCGAGAAGGTTAGCTAGTAAGCATCTGTATGATTCCACACAATGCCAGGGCCACTCTTTTTCCCTCTTCTCCTTTGCTTTCCAAAGGGAAGGAATCATCCTTGTCTGTAGATGATTATAAAGAGCTAAACACAATCCCATCTCTATGGCCCAGAGAGAATATTCTCTCCTCAAGTAGACAAAAGGTATATACAGGTGTCATGAGAATAATCCCCTCAAAAGCTGAGAGATAGTGAGGCAAAGGACACGTTTAGAGAGAGAGAGATGAAAGAATCTACACTAAAGGCAAGGGTTGGAGTCTTGTACTTGAAGACTGCTGTAGAAAGGAACCAGCCTCCCAATTACTGCACTCCCCAACTCCAAGGACTCCCCTTCTCCAATGCATAGAGGAATCTGCTGACCTTCCTTCCCACTTCCTCTAAAGCTAGCAGCAGTTACAGGATGGAAGATTCCCACCTCTCACTCCCTCCTACTTTTGCATGCTTTGAGGCCAAGGAGGGTTGGGTTTAGTCCTTTAAAGCATATTGCATGGACTTGTGTCTGGTGGACACCATTAAGATATTCCTTGCTTATGGTAGCCCTGTGACAGTAATATTCCCCTGAGCATGCATTAGATATCCTGTCTTTGGCACTGAATTCTTTGTGAGTGTGGATGGTTACAGCCAGTGTATGCCTTTGAATACCTTCCTTTCCTTGGTTGCTACATTGAGAATCCTTGCATATCTTGTTTATATTATATATGTGCAGTATATGCTTCTGCAGCTTAGATTATTCATCTTCAGTATCAGGCTCCTCTCAAATACTACTTCGACATCTGTGAGCATCTTTCTTATCTGCTGTTTATTTAGTTGTTTGTACATCTTAGCCCGTAGCATGTACCAATTGAAACGGGGTATGTTGTGGGAAGGAAGAACCCAAAAAAAAAAAAAATCATTACTTGGCTGTATATATTTCTTGGTGCTTGAATTTGCCCACCAAAGAGGACAAGGAACAAGGAACAGGAAGGGATGGTAAAGAGGAAGAAGAATCCTTTTGTTGCAGTTGGATTTGAGTTGGTACAAGGAGTCCAAAGGCACCAAAACCAGGGCCTTAGCACATGATCTCCTGGCCGCCTCGATTCCCTTCTCTTGAACCTTTGCCTTTTCTCTGCGAGAAGTTACCATGCTTTATCTCCTGCCTTTTCTTTTCCTCCCCTCAAATCTCACTTTATTCTCCCCCTCAAGACTCAGTTTAATTCCTCTTGTGCAGGCAACACATCTCTACTCCTCTCATATCCTCCCGACTCACAGATCAACGCAGGGAGAGCTTGCAGTACTTAGTAGCAGTGGCACCCGCCATGGGTTCACCGCCCGAGCTCAGCCTAGACTACAAGCTCGACGACTACACGGCGGTCGCAAAGGCGGCAGGAGCGCAACCTGAGCAGAACCAGAAGATCCAGGAGTTCCTCGCTCGCCTCGAAGAAGAACGGCATAAGATCGAAGTCTTTAAGCGCGAGCTGCCTCTCTGCATGCAGCTTCTCAACAACGGTAAGCATTCCATCCCATGAAGTCTTGAGCACTAGAAGAAAGGCATCAGTTCTTGCTTCACACTGCACTGCAGGCACTGCACTGCGCTGCGCTGCACCATGTGATATTGATACAGCATGGTGCAACCACTGTTCCTTTGTAATTGTTGTCTTCCGACAGCCATTGAGATTTATAAGCAGCAGTTGCAAGAACGCGTGCCGCTTAAATACATGAATGTTGATGGGTCCGACAAGGCCAACTGGATGGTCTCGGCTCAGCTATGGAGTCCGCCTGACGACGCAGCCAAGCAGCAGGCGGCGCCGCCGCCGAAGGAGGCCGACGTGATTCCGAAGCTCGCGCTGGACACCACCAAGCAAAGGAGCGGTGGTGCGTTCCTTCCCTTCTCGAGGGAGAAGAGCAGAGTAGCCCACGCTACCTCTGCGGAGAAGGTGGTGGAGGAGAAGAAGTGTGCGGAGTTGGAGAATGAAATTGTTAACACCGGAAGACATAGTGGCGCCAATGGACATGAAAACACAGCTGATAGCCAGGCGGCGGCGGCGGCGGCGCCACCGACGCATAGGAAGGCCAGGAGATGCTGGTCGCCGGACTTGCACCGCCGCTTCGTCAATGCTCTTCAGATGTTAGGAGGCTCTCAAGGTAGTATATGTGTGTATATTTATATACAGTTCTCTTTATTCTAAGAATTATAGGTTTAATTGCTGTTCTTTTGCTGTAGTTGCGACTCCAAAGCAGATTAGAGAGCTGATGAAGGTTGATGGATTGACCAATGATGAGGTGAAGAGCCACCTGCAGGTGAGATTGTAACTCCGTTTCGGTTACCATCTCCTCCGCTTCGTCCTCATTTTGCTGGCTGTGAAGTGGGCTTATTTTTCTTCCCCGTGGGTTAGAAATACCGACTCCATACGAGGAGGCCGATCCCGGCGCCGCATGCGGCGGTGGGCGCGGGGGCGCCGCCGCAGCTGGTGGTGCTGGGGGGCATCTGGGTCCCTCCAGAGTACGCCACGTCGGCAGGCCCGGCCATGTACGGCGCTCACGCGGCCCCCGTGCCCCGGGAGTTCTACTCGCCGGTGCCGCACCACCACTACCACCACCTGCACTACCCTCCCCTCGGACTCGGCGCCTCCACTCCCGCCGCCAGTAGGGGGAGGACGGCTGATTCGCCGGAGCCCGAGGTGAGGAGCGGCGGGGAGAGGTCGGAGAGCATCGAGGAGGAGGAAGAAGAAGTGCGGAAGAGGGACGAAGAGGAAGAGGAGGAGGAGGCGCCGGCGTCGGAGGAGAAGGCGTTGGTGCCTCTGATGGTGAAGGCCGAGGACGACAACGGCGGCGACGTGGTCCTCAAGATCTGACAGCGGAGACCTGAAGCAGCGAGAGAGAGAGAGAGAGAGAGAGAGAGAGGGGGAGGGGGTTGATGTCGTCTGTTTTGGAGCTTGCGATAAGGACGAGAGCTGATGATTGATTTGATTCTACGCTGCAGCGGTACGTTGTGATACGAAACATGTACTTGTTTTATCTCGTCTTCTGCTTCTATATCAGCAACTAACCACACCATGGCGAGTCAGTACAAATAGGTGTAATCTGGATTCGAATCAAATCCAACTTGGACTCGGCTCGGGTTGGGTCAATTGCACCAACGTCGACCTTGGTGTTCCACTCATAATCTGGCATGGCCACATCAATATGATTAATGACTCTCTCTCTCTCTTCCCATTGGTCCTTTGACTATGGCAATGAACAACAATGCATGAATCTATCAAGTTCTTTAGTTTAGCTTTGCAGATTCGACCCTTTGGCTTTTGATCATAATTAACGTCATCAAGCTTTTAATAAAGAAAAGTAAAATAAGTAAAGTATGCTTCTATGCATTGAAATGCTGCTACTTGCAATGAAATAAACATGTGTGGACATTTCTTGTGAATCCATTTCTTGACAGTGGCACACTAATCATATATTCTCAAACACCACAAGGTCAACACTTTCAGCAGAGCACATTCACACATCTCTCAAAGTGATCACTAGGAGTTCATTAGCTTTTATTGTTGAAGAAGCAATGAAGAAGCGAAAATATGAATAATATAGCAAAGAGCTGAGCTCCAAAACCATCCACATGTAAGATTATAAGCAATGTACATCGTTCTAACAAGCAAACATCTGTGCTAAACTTGATATCTACAAAACGGCATGTTTCAATGAAATGAATTTGTCACCAACAAATTATAGCACAACTCATCAAAAGCACAGAGAACAAAATGTATCTATCATCTTCATCTGGAATTGGAAGGGATAACCCAAACCCGACTGCAATCTGAACTGCAATAGGATAAGAGAAGAAAAGCTACATACCATGTCCTCCAAAGTATCGATCGTATGATGAGACTGTCAGATCTTCGAGAGCAAGGGTCAAAATGGTCTTTGACAGTAAATTCGCATGCACCAAAACCCAAAGATGCAATTTGATAGAAATCATCCTGCACTTGCTAAATGAACTAGAGAGTGACTTTGCTTGGATTGCTCAGACTAGTTGTTAATTCCTTTTTCACTTCATCCGATTTAAGATTTTGAGCTTTTTATTAAGCATTTGAATGGATTCGGTTATTCAATTCAAACGTGAGAGACCTAACGAGACTGCATAGAGGACAACCAGCATATATGACTGCTTGAGGAAAACAAGCGTAAAAACGTAATGAATTGAGTCGGTTAATTGAGCGAGCATTCGAGATTGACATTAAAAAAAATGACTAACACTTTGTGCGAAAGACATTACAAGAACAAACGAGCTACGAAGAAAACGTAATGTACAAATATTGGGATAGCCGAGTTCGAGCTATGACTTGATGGTACTCAAGACAAGTAAGACCCCAGACAAAAGATGAAACTGTACAGAGAGTGATGAGTTACTCGATAATCGAAAGAGTTATAGAAGACTTATAAAGATTAAAAAAATAAAATTTTGATATAGCGACCTAAAATGAACAAATAAGCATTAGACAACCAAAAATAGAACAGAAAATTTAGTTGAAAAAAATACATGCATAAACATAAAACAAATGCAGCAGCAATCGAACTTCCTTAATAATACAACCATAATCACTAGCCCTCAATAACCAACCGATTCACTTACAGAACCTACTCGAGTAACACAGTTAGTGTCCGATGAAGCATAACCAAAGATCAGACACAATGCTCTTCCACAAAAGGTTCCACACATCAGGAGAGTACTGTATCTCATCTACTTCACACCAGCTTCGAACACATAGCAACCAGAGTTCTACTTCAGCACTGAGTCAACCATCACGAAGGTAGTATAATGCAGGATCTATAACGCCGTTGAAATCCATGAGGCTATATATATTGGGAGATGCCGACTGTGAAGAACTGCATCGTTCCTGTAATTTTCTGCAAAGAACAACATTTCCAATGTTAAATACTGTGGTTTTCCTACAAGCTAAGAGTAACTCCATTTCACATTCGGCAGTAGTGTAAGCAGCCAAATCAAGAACCAAAAGCACTACGATATATGCAGACCTCCTTTATAGAGCTTCCGAATGTGATATCATTATCATCCCCCTATGCTAATCTAATAAACAAAAACAATAATTTTTCTGACTGCTCCCGATAACTCGAGCTCGTTTCAGGACTCGATGCGGGCCTGATAAAGATCGAGCAACTCTAAGAAAAGAAAATTTCCAGCTTCTTTGGACTGCTCAAGCTATTGACAGAAGATATATTCGCTGTTCGGATTCAAGAACACTGAAGAGTGGAATCGAGACAGAAAGGGTCGGTGCAAGCACGAAAACCGAATCGACTGGTGATTTTGGAGACCGAAGGGTTGAGATACAGATACATAGATCGAGGGGGATAGGAACCTGGACGCAGCGGAGATCCGGCCGGAGCGGTGGCCGCGGCAGGGGGCGGGCTCCTTTCGGCGGGGGAATTTGGGAAGGCGTACGACAGAAAAGGGGGCAAAGTCACGCGAATGAGCTTATTTTCTACTTTGGTTCGCATATATCTCTGCCTTGAAGGGTATATGTATGAAAACGCCTTCATATTTAAATATAAGAATGTTTAGGTGCTTAAATGGAAAGAGTGTTCCTTCACAATCCCAGTTTAATCGACGACTAATTAAGTGCCGATAGAATGACGTGGCGCTCATCGAGAGCAGATACAGTTGGATTTTTTTTCACAAAAACCCTTATTTAGAAATTATTTCATGGAAAGGTCTCGGAAAATACGTGTGAGGAGTGTCGAGTTAACTTTATGAGAAGAGAAAGGATCTTTACACTCCCTCATTTCTAATTGCACTTCCACTCTTTTACAAATAATTAGAGGATTAGGTTGCAAATTGCAATGAGAAGAGAAAGGATTAAGTCGGTGGCTTTCCGTTACATTGTAAACAATATGAGGGTTCAATTGAATATTTCAATCGCATAGGGACTCAGATGCAAAAAACAATCCCAAATCATAAAACACTCCGCTTCCACTGTCCCCTCCCAATCTCCGCCCCATCCGCCGTCGTCCTACGCCCATCTCCGGTGCCCGCAGCTCTCCTCCCCATCTTTCCCATGGCCATGGCGCTCCCCCTCGCCTATGCGTCCTCCGTCGTGCATCCTTTGTGGGTCGCTCCTTCTCTTTCTCCGTGTGTTGCTTTGCTTGCCCTCGTTCTGTTATCTAAATGTGTTCAGCTAACTCCGCTCCTTGTCGTGTTTGTTCTCTCGGCAGTGAAGCAGGAAGGCTATCTTTCAGCACCAAGGCCACCAAGGTAAGAGACCTGCACCCGAATCTTTCTTCCTAGACCCTATTATGTTGTAAATGCGCTCATAGCTTCTGCCACCTTCATGTTATGGTCTAATTTCCAGTTTTATCGAACTCCCTTAGAACTTGTTTGTTCTAAATTTCTGTTATTATTATTATTATTATTATTATTATTATTTGGAATGTATGTGGGATAAATTTAGCCAGTGGATTAAACTTGGGGTATTAGGGCCCATTGACAATTCTAATCCTGGTGAGTCGTGTAGCTTTCCTGATATCTTATTAGCTATATCTCGGTGTTTCTGTAGTATGAGTCTTGTCTCTGTTAGGTACACATTACCTTTGTTCGGGTGTTTGCAGAAAACTCATTTTAGTAAGGGTTTTTGCCTTGTCTTCTTTCGTCTCTTTTAGGGTCTACAAACTCAAAGAACGGCAAGGAGTTACCTTTCTTATTGTTGAGTTTTCTGGGATTATAGGAAGCAGGATTCAGTACATGACTCGGCAATTTCTTTCTATTTTGTGTTAGCCTCACAGCACATTTTTTCCTGGAGACTTGCAGTTACTGGTTTACTAGCTTTGTAAAGACACTGAGCCCATGTGTTCTTCCTATCATTTGGTTTCTTAGGTTTGACGAAACTTGTCTTCCGAATGACTGGATGAAGAAGCATGGACATGAAAATATTTTGACAACATCTTTCGGCTCTAGATTTACTTAGGCATGCAATTGAACAAATGATAGAAGTGTAGATAGTTTATTGGATCATGAAAGGAGTAATTTGGTTTCTAATGTTTGGAGAAACTAGTCTTTTGAATGGCATGATAAGGAAGTATAGACATAAATTAATTTTTGACAACACCTGTCAGTTTTAAATTCACTTAAAGAGACAATCAAACAAATGATAGAATTGTGGATAGGCTACGGATCATGAAAGGATTAACCAGTCAGAAACCTATTTATCTTGATATGAGTCGTCAGATACTGTTATAAGCACAAAAGAAAAAAGAAAAATAATTTAGAAACATAATTACTTCGCAGCACTGCCAGTGTATTTTAAATGGTTATTTGGATAGTAGGATGCCATGACGCTAGTGCAAGGCGCTGCCAAGGATGTCTTGAAAGCTCCAACCTTATGAATATTTTGGTGCTCCTGCATCCTGTAGCGTTTCTCTTCTTCTAACTGCTGACTTGAAATACTTAGTTCATTAAATGCAGGACTTCAAATTTATTCTGCAGGAGCTTAGTGTATTCGGATTTTTGACATGAGAGTTATATTGGAATTTTAGGGTATTTCTCTTCCATGTGACCTTTCTTGTCTGGTCAGTAATCTCATTATCTTGATCCTGGTATCTCAGCATGACTGGTGATTCACCACAAGCTGTACCAAGATGTAACTCTCACAAATATGACATTGAAATCTATAGGTATTTAAGATGATCAAGATTCATGGAATCTTGATTGATTGATGGAGACCTAGACTTAAAAAACTGTAAAAAATGGTGAAACCAAGATCAATTATCACATTCCAAATTTTTAGCCGATTCATTTGGGAAAAAGGAAATCTCAGCCTTCTCAGGACATTTCCTTCAAATGAAACATTAGAAATGAAAGCGTTAAATCTTAATGCAGATGTTAAACCAATGAGCCTGCTACAAGAAGTCTTGATATGTTTGTTAGATTGACTCCTGTTGTTTTAAACTGACACTGATTATATTCAAATAAGTATATTTATCTTGGGAAAAAAATGAAAATTGCTGCAAAATCTTTTTAGTAGATGCTATTTTCCGTGAGCTTCCATGTTTTGGCACGTTGCATGACCTTTTCTTGATTGTTGCAGCATAAGAAACAGATATATCAGTTCCGAAACGTTACAAAGGTTCTGGCATACTATGGCCTAACAAACCCTCCGTATAAACTAGTAAGTGGGACTATGGTGTTGGTTGCTTATTAATCTGACTTCTTGGAACATGTACTGTAACTCAGTATTTAGATTTTTATTTCTAAAGTTAACCTGCCTTGCTTACATCGTAGGATGCATTGGAACCATACATGAGCAGGAGGACGCTGGAACTGCACTGGGGCAATATTCATCGAGGTTATTCAGATAGCTTGAATAAGCAGCTTGCTAACAGCCCATTGTATGGTTGCACAATGGAGGAGCTTATCAAAACCACATTCAACAATGGCAACCCATTACCAGAATATAATAATGCTGCCGAGGTAATTATTTCCATGTTTTAAATTTTAGATTCTTATGAAATATCAACAAATATTTTCTATTTCATTTCATTAAGTTATCGTCTTCAAATGACCTCCTCTATACATTTTCTTGAGTATTTGGTCATGGTCATATTTATTGCTGCTCATAGTTGATAAAGTGGTTTTTAGCTGTTCCAACTAGTACTCTTTGTATTCATACCTTTTATTGGGTTACATCAGTTCTAAATCATATCTGTTTCCCATAGACGGTCCGATAGTAACATTAAATTTGAAAATTTGCATGTATGGAATCATGACTGGAACCAACTCAACATCTAGATGAATCACTTTGGTTTTACCAAATTGAATATATTCTGAAAATCGAGCATAGTTCACAAATACTTCAATCATAATCTTGTATGTGATAATGTACAGGTTTGGAACCATGATTTCTTCTGGGAATCAATGCAACCTAATGGTGGAAGGTTGCCATGGGGAGGTGTGCTTGACCAGATTGAAAAGGACTTTGGTTCATTCTCTAACTTCCGAGATGAATTTGTACATTCAGCTATGATGCTTTTCGGATCTGGCTGGGTGTGGCTTGTCTGTGAGTTCAAATTGTTTGGACCATAAGTTTTCTTCATTACATTAATACATTCATCTCAGTTTTGTGCAGGATCCTTTTTAGTTGCTAGTTTTCATGTGAAAGCTTATTTGTTGTTCGCATCAATTCTTTTCTTTTGAAAAGATGCTTAAAACATAAAATTGGGCAGCCATTAAGGAAAAATAATGATTCTCAATAGAAGTCCCACTAGTGTCATCCTTAACGGTTCTTTTGGGATAAACAATACTTAATAACCTGATTGATTGTATCCCTCCTTTGTCCCTCATGTTGCTACTTAACCATCAATGATGATTAATGAGAAGCACGGGAGCTTCTGGTCCACTGTGTTGTCTCTTCACATTATAATGTAGGTGAGGCGGGGAAGTGTTAGAGGGAGTAAGTTTAGGGTTCTCGTTTGGCACAGTCTCTCTGCTGTAGCATCCTTAGAACAGATGACACAAAAAAGACCATTTTCATAAATTCGAAGTGCTCTCAGTAGAAGTTTGTCGCTGTAAATCTATCATTCAATTTGGATTGGCTGGGTGGAATTTTTTTTTTCTTTTTTGTAAATGAGAATCATATTTCATCTGTTTTGGCTTGAACGACATGTTGATTGAATTTCTCTTGTTTGCAGTGAAAACCAATGAAAGAAGACTTTCGATAGTTAGAACATCAAATGCACTTTGTCCACTTGTTTGGGGTGATATTGTATGTTAAGCTTCAACGTACTTCAGTTCCTGCGACCTAATTTGATGTTTTAATGACATTATTCCTGGTTTCTTCGCAGCCAATCATCAGCCTGGACATGTGGGAGGTAAGTAAGCTGAATATATATAAATATCATCTCATTAAAAAATGATGCTGCAGGACTAATGATCTTCCTCCTGTGCTTTTGAATTATGGCAGCATGCATATTACTTGGACTACAAGGTATTCTTGATATTTTCTGCTAACAAGGATCATTGAATCCAAGACATTTCCTATCTTGTCTCCAAAATAATTTTTAGTATCATTGCATATGGAAAGTTGCAGAAAGATCAAATTAGTTTAATCTAACTTCTTTTACAACAATCTTTTATTTCTGAATAATTTCTTTGAGCAGGATGACGTGAGCAAATATGTTAATAACTTCATGGACCATCTTATCTCCTGGCATTCAGCCACAGCACGTATGGTTCGTGCTGAGGCTTTTGTAAATCTTGGAGAGCCAAAGATTCCAGTTGCATGAGAAGCGAAAGTTATATCTTATGGAGACATATTTTGGATATTTGACTGAGTGCAGTCTAAAGGTAATGTGAAATACCTATGTTCTCGGTCCTTTATTTGGTGTTCCTATAGTTAACATGAATCAGAAAGTATAAACAGTATTCCTCTGGTGTTCACCTAGCAGAAGTCATCAGAAGCTTTGATACTGAAAAACTAATGTTATAAACATGTCAATGGGGTTTAATCTTAAGTACATTTCATAGAAATTCCATGATATCTTATCTCTACTGATAAGGTACTTGGTCTTGTGGTCTGAATCACAAAGAAATTATTCTTGAGTACAGTAGTACTGTCAGGAGTGAACTTGTCTATTGATCATACATAGTGTATTACTAGTCAAGGTAAAAGTTGTCATTTAGAAACTTAAACAGTGACACGATTCCTGAAGTAGTGATTGCGGCTGTGGAGGAATCCTATAATGAAAGGTTGGAACTTGTAGGTATCAAACAAGACAGAGGAAAGAAACTCAAATATCTTAAAGAATGTATTTGAAGCAAAGTAGTTTGTGAAAATATTATGCTTATTAATTATATGATCATATGAAGATACCAATGCTAAATATTTAATATGATGATGAATAAATAGTTTTCTCTTGTTTAAATCATTTATATGTCCAAAATAACAAGGAAAAATGAATCCTTGCAGGAGCCTTTTGACAACATTCCGGAGGACAAAATTCGAGAGGCTCTCAGAGTCGTGCTTGGTACTAAACATGTTTGTAATTTTTTCTGCAAGATAAAAATCCAGTGTTATATTCATGATTTCTTGATTGTTCCCTTCAGATGCCCGAAATCGCCCGTTGCTTATCCATTGCAACAGAGGAAAAGTAAGATGCTTAGTCTTCTTGTATGTTTCGGTTGCTGTTCGAGTAGCAAGCTTCAGAACGGGTTTGTCGTGCAGCATCGAACAGGTTGTGTGGTTGGATGCTTGAGAAAGCTGCAAAGATGGTGCTTGTCTTCTGTGTTCGATGAGTACCAGCAATTTGCTGCTGCTAAAGCGAGGGTTTCGGATCAGAGGTTGATCGAGCTATTCGACACTTCCAGCTTTAAGCATTTATTATCACTTTGCATTTGTATTTGACATGGTCGAGTTGGGCTCTCGTAGAATCACTGCAGCATGATTTTGGAGAGAGAATCCACATTAATGTAATGTACCAGTAACATAGATTTCTGCTTATGGTAATTGTAATGGAGTGTTAACGATTAATTGATTTCCCGGAGGAGATTGCAGTTTTCATATATTTCTTGCAATTTCTTTTCCTCCAAATCCCATCTATCTTGCATGCATCAGAATTTTCAGCCTGTGTTTGTGAACATTATATCTTATTTTGAGGAAATATTTTTCTCTGATATTTGTGGCCCATTTTACCTGTTATCACTTTTTTATGACATCATTGGCCTGTTAGGAAATCCTAAGATGTTAGATTATCACATATACTAAATGAGGAGGAGCTAATGTTGCTCAAGTCAATTGTGATTAGCCATGGCCCAGCTTCAACTACAGATTAGTTTTCCGGTTGGTGTCAGAAGAAGCCGAAGCAACAGCCACACTGCCTTAAATGAGGCGACGGCGACGTCTAACGATGACCACATCCTCCTTTCCTTGGTGCAGCAGATTAGGATGAGCTTTCAGAGCTAGCTTTGGTTTCGGCATTTAATCTTAGAGAAGGACAGGGAAACAGATGTCTTTATGCTTTACCGACAAGTCCATGGACCGCCTCTTTATGACTACAATTTACGTGATTTATGGTGGGAGTGCAATCGTGGAGTTATGATCGCATGTGGGTTGTGCCTGTTCATGCCAGTAATCTATTGCGCCTACATCTGCAAGGAGTGAGTGTTCCATCTCCAACCACACACACTTGTTTTGGGCGTGAAGAATTGGTGGTCAAAGGTGGTACATGCCTCCACCGTAATGGAAGGCAGCAGGCGTTTGTGAGGATAAAGCCGTCTCTCATGGTGCTGAGAACATGGTGGGTGAGAGACATGTGGAACTCTTGCATTACTCTGTAGATGTAGAAGATGAGACATCCAGTTCGAATCTCGTGCAATGAATTCTGTGTTAAGATTTGCAAGCAGAGTTGCAGGATATATAGCAAATCATGAGAGGAAATAAACACAACTAAATGAAAGGAAGGAGAGAGAGCGAGAGAATGAACAATCTCTCAGCGTTTTCTTATTGTTTTATCTAATCTCGGTGTGGTTCCGAGAGTATCGAGACAGGTTCGATCTCAGAGGGAGGATACGTGATTGCCTAGTGGTTCATGGCGTGGAAGATGTACGTAAAAGACGCGAGGGAAGTGCCTTAATCTGGGTTGTAGGACACCGGGGAGGAACTGGAGGAGGGAGAGTTGACCCAGTTAAGAATGCTGTTCCAGTAGTTCCGGTTCTCCTCCCCCTCCTCTTCTTCCTCGTCGGCGCAGGTCTCGTGCCCATTCGTATGGGAATCTCGGGAGTGGTCCCGAGTTTTCTGCTCCCCGAACTCACCCAACAGCATTCCGGTGAATCCTGCTCCGAATTGCCCCCATGAACACCCTGCCTGCGAAGCGTACGGTTCCGATAGCCATGGCGCCTCCCCATCGAAGGCCTCGACAGAGAAGCCTGTGAGGCAGTCCGTTGTATCATTTCCCGAGAATCTCCACTCCGCGCCTTCTGGCTCCGAGTTCTCGCTTCCTTGCTGGCTCGCCGGTGCGACGGCCACATCGCCGTCCACGAGCCCGGTGCCGGACTCCGTCGTTGGAGGACGGTTCTCCGGGAAGCTCAACGTGGAGGTGGGTGACTCCAGGTCGACGTTTTCGCCTGGAGTGTTCTTCCGTTCTCTGAGCACGTCGAGGCAGGGAGATGAAATGGGTTCGCCCAACGACGAGGATCTCATCTGTTGCTGCTGCTGCTGCTGCTGCTGTAGGTTCATGGAACCGGAAGCTGCACGCAGCTTTGACTCCCTCGCCAGGCGGGCCTCGGCTTCGAGGCGTGCGCTCTCCCACTGAGCCATGTGGCTGAGGTTGGCAGCGCTCCTGGGTCGGCCGTCGGCGGAGCTGAGGGTGTTGCTGGTGGCCTTGAGGGTGCAAGGATCGATGCCCACCTTGGCCAGCCGCTTCTTCAGGTGGGTGTTCCAGTAGTTCTTGATCTCGTTGTCGGTTCTCTTGGGCAGATGGCTGGCGATCGCGGACCATCTGAAAGCAAGGGAAACGAGACTCTCATCTACCAGCATTAGCAGAGGAAAGAACGCTTCCAGGCGGGTAGTATGACGTGAATGACCGCAGACGTAATCAAGATTCATGGAGTAGCAGCAGCCGTCACCTGTTCCCAAGAAGAGCATGGAGTTGGATGATGGTCTTCTCCTCCTGCGGGCTAAACTCCCCCCTTTTGATGTCCGGTCGAAGGTAGTTGGTCCATCTCAACCGGCAGCTCTTCCCACACCTCTGCAGTCCTGCAATTACAGGAAGCATCACAACTCTCTTCAACCACGCTCTTACGCAGTCGCGGCGACGATAGTTCAGGCGGCTCACCGGCTTTGGCGGGCAACGCTCTCCAGCTCCCATGGCCGTGCTTCTCAACATAAGCGAGCAGCTTCTGGTCTTCCTCCACAGTCCAAGGTCCCTTCTTCAGGTTCACCTTGTCACAGCATGGTGATCGACCCATCTCAGTCGGATCCCGACCTGCAGATCGAGCAAGATATGCTTAAGCTCTAAGGGGGGGCTTCAAAGAGCCGATCTCCACTGCAAGTGACATGCACAAGGAGTAAGAGGTTACAACGAAGCCAAGGTCTCGAGGATTAATAGATGACAACAACAGATGGGTCTTCATGCAGAAATAAATGTTGTTTGGAGGTGTGTCACGGCGTAAACGACCTTCGATCCAACCTCGAGTGTAGTATGCCGTGTTTCCAAAGATTCATCGGGATGTACAGTGGGTGAACGAACGATGGTTGCTCGCTGCAGTTATCGTACTTGTCGCAATCTCAATCCGAAAAATACATGGACGGGACCCAAAAAGAAGCATCGCTCGTAGTTCTAAGCATTCTCTGCAGTCATTTTAAGCCCTCTTTGCTAAGGTGACATCCGCTCATCTAATCCTTCGATGTGGACAACGAAGCTTGTCGCTTCTCAGTTTGCACCGATGCTTGTTGACTCTGCACACCGAGTTGGATGGACTGTCTGCCCCCACACACCATTATGATCGGCGAAGAAGAAGAACACGTGTGCTTCGGCCGAAAGCAAAAAAGAAGGAAATTTAAGATTGATTGATTGAAGAGGAAAAGCATCGATCATAGCTTGGAAGGTTCTCTCTCTACCATATACATTGTCATAAGACATGATCGTATCGGTTAATTGGAGTGCAGAAATTAAAAGTCAAACACCCCTAATAACATAATGAAGAGAGCACCCCCTAATAATCAATAATTACATGCAAAAGGATCATAATTAGAAAAAGGATCAATCGCAAAAGAAAAAATAAAGATTAGTTCATAGAAAAAGGATCACTTGCGTCGACGTTAATGCAATTATCGATCGACGCCGCTCTGCATTTATATCAACATCGACGTAGTTGTCGAGCGATGAATAAGCCGCCGATGTAGATGTCAAGCGACGCTGCTCGGTAATTACGTCGAAGTCAACATAAATGCAGAGTAACCCTTACCTCTTGTCGTTGTTCTTTTCATCTACAACGACCACTCGTCACCCCTAACGACATTGTTGTCCACCACCATTGATGTCATTTGCGTCTGCGTCGATGCCGACGTAATTGCCAAGCGACAAAAGGGTCGTCGACACAGTTGTCGAGCAGTGCCGCTGTGCATTTGCGTTGATGTTGATGCAATTATCGATCGACGCTGCTCTGCATGTACATCAACATCGATGTAGTTATCGAGCGATGAATAGGCTACCGATGTAGATATCGAGCGACGCTGCTCGATAATTACGTCAAAGTCAACATAAATGTAGAGTGACCCTTACCTCTCGTCGTTGTTCTCTTCATCTACAACGACCACCCACGACCCCAACAACACTGTTGTCCACTATCATTGATGTCATCCGTCATCTTCAATTAAAATATTAAAATTATTTTTTTACCTTTTGTTTTCATATTTTTGTTAATAAAACCGATGACGTTAAGATAAATAAACATTGATATTTTATTTTCATAAATATAAAGATGTCAATATAATTTTTTAAAATATAAAAATCTAAATGCTAAATGTAATTACTAGCTACTAGCTACATCAAGTACTCTATAATTAACTCTCATATGCATAATACACATAATAATATTTTTTTTATATAATTTGATCGGTTGGAAACAAAATCACCATTCTAATTTTTATTTTGATTTTATGCAATCGAAACCTGAGCTGAACCATCCAGGCTGGATTTCTGGTTCTATTCCAAACCATCGTCATGCCAACTCATGTCACAAACAGAAGCTTATGAACATTAATTTCTGCCTATCGTCACCACAGTAACTATGAGCTTATCAACATTAATTTCTGCAAAACAGTGAAGAAAAAACATTTTAAATAGTCACAATATCTTTTGGTCCACAAACGGAATTAAATGATGCAACATTAGAACCTTATTTCACCCTTTTATGCTTAAGCCGTCGTACAACATTACTAGACAGTGTAGAGACATATTGCAGATGAGCATATCGGCATTTGATGACATCCGACCCCAACCACAAGCAACTGAAAGGAACCTGCAACTCAAGAAGCCTTCTTCTGCTTGCTGGCTTGCCATGCCTTGCGATCCGTGTCGATCTTCGAGCGGACGCTGGCATGGAAGCCAGGATATGGCTCGTATCCCAACAAACTAAGTGCCTGAATTAGAAAATGTTAGTCACTATATATATTAAATCATTCTTAGTGTAAAGATTTGGAAATTGTTACCTCGAGCAGAACAAAAAATGGAGCCATCAGGAATGCTTGAGAAAGATTATCAAGAAGAGCTGGTGCTCGTTTCTGAAAGGGGACAAAAGCAACTGTGTTGTATCATCTCAAGAAGAAGAAACAATGGAGGTCTTGCCAATCAGCAATTATTTAGTTTACACCACTGTGGCAGGCGTACCTCAAACATTCCATGACCTATAAATTGGAAACTCCAGCAAAACAACTGAGCTGCCAGAACCACCTGTGTACAATATGTTGGATAGACGATTTCAGCAGAATAAACTTGAGACCAGTCACATCAGTTTGTCTGCGGTTCAACATTTAAGGACTGCACAAACTGTGCTGAAATTCTTTCGGTAAATTTGAATGGCAACCAGCTCAAAGTTTCTAATGAAACAATGTGAAGATTAGAAATAAGATGAATATCTAAAAAAAGATGTGCACAGGTGCTACCAAAACATATCATGTAGTTATTGAAACACAAGGCATGCCATTCTGGCATCTTCTTTTATATAAAGAGGGTATTTCACAAAATTTCTCCATGTTTTACCCTGAATCTGGTATAACTCATTTGGGCACAGGGTATACAGGTAATAGGGACCAGTAACAACAAGCTCTAAGCTAAAAAAATTGCAGCAGGATATAGAATAGAATGAAGAAATGAGGCAAAAACAAGAAAGAAACTACTAGACAAAACTCAACAATTAACAATGTACATGAATTGGTTGCAATTGAACAACTCCTTTTAAAAGTGAAACTTAAAACAAAAAAATTAATCAAACTAAAGACTTAGACGAAAGCCAAAGGTGACCTAAACAGCTTGTCTAGTTTCTTGGGTGAAACGAAACATAAGAAAAACACAGCTAATCTATAGTTTCTTAAGTTAAACAAAACATGAGAAAAAGGCAGCTAGTCTATAGTTTCTTAAGTTAAACAAAACAAAAGAAAAATGAAGAGTGGTAAAAGGAACATTAGTTTAAATTGAAACATAACTGTATTTACAGATTCTGTCAAGGTTGGTGTGAAACCATATAATTACTGGTCAGTATTTGAATTTTTTTTTTCTCTGGTTAATTTAGCTGGACCATATAAAATGAGTTGTCAGACCAAGATTTAAATTTTTAACTACGTAAGTGAAGCCAAAGTAATTGATAATGCAGAATCAGGTTGATTTAGCCAACTAGGAATGGAAGGTCCAAAGGATTGGGGAAAATTGGACAACTCATTTTTGCTGCTACCGAACAACAGAAATAAATCCACTCTTTAAGAAAAAGCCACTTAGCCCTTGCTGAGAGAACATGCTACATTTATTCTGTCATCAGATTCAGTTAAACAGTAGCCTCCAGTTGCTATACAACTAATCTACTACAAGTAACAGGTGACCACCAAAACCAAAATTAATGATTTTAACAAACAATCAATTATATGCTGCAATAGATTATTTTATGGACAAAGTTCTGGATAGAAAACTAAAGAGATGTGATTGGCTAAGATCTACAGTGATTAGCTCCTAGCAGGTTGGACAGATTAATGATAATTGGACGGATTGATGTTAACAAGGATAGATATGGCAAAGAATAAAAAGAAAAAAACAGAAACAGAGGAGATAAGGGAAAGACTCCAGATAAACTCACTGAACCACCTACTGCATCTCCTATCTAGCTATAAACTCCGGAAATACCAAACCTAAATCTGACTCAAGATATCAAAAAATTTGTATTACTTGCTCATAGATAAACAACAAACTAATTGAATTGATGGTAATCATATTACCATCTAAAACTCAATTATATTTGAACATGTCTTATGCCTGCACCAACAAAGTAAATCCTTGAAGGACTCTCTTAAGCAAATAGTCAACCATCTGTACCTCGATTCCAAATAGTCATAGACTAAACCAATATCTATCACCCTCTTTCCAAAGTACTGAAGGAATCTTAGAATAACAACTAAAATAACTATGAAGTTCAACTAAAGTTTCCCAAGAAAAGAAAAAACTAATTCTAGGCAAAAACCAACCTTCATTGCATTATGGTAAATACAGATCTTAATAATTATTGCTGCTATAAAAAAAAGGGATTCTTTTGGCTAAATGTCTAAGAAAGGTAAAAGATTATATATTGAAAAATAAATAAGTGAACTTTGGAGGGAAAATCTTGATGAGACGTAGAGATGTAGATGCTTCACTCAATTTAACCATCTATCCGAATGGGGGGAAAGGACAAGCACTAAAACCAAACATGACTTTTTGTTTCTGCCTATCACATGTTGACAACTCTCATAAGAAATAAAAAGAAATTATGCATATATTTGTTCGGATATTGGGCTGTAATGCATTAGAAATTCTTTATTTCACTCAGTAGTTCTCTTTCTTGCTATGATATCAATAGCCTTAGCAGGCTTGCAGCTGGGGATCATAAAGCAACCTTTTCACAACAATTTCTCATCTGATCAAGGATTTATTGCAAAAGCTAACTATTTAAATGTGCTCCAGGCCATGCACCCCACTCTACAAAAGAATAAAATGCATTTGATACAGTTTAACATCTCTTTATGATACTGTTGACCATGGCATAATTAAATAATTTATTTTATTTAAGAAGCAAATCCAGCAACAGTAACACAATTTTGCTATTTCAAAAGGATGAAGACTAAACATATTTGTCAATCACAGAAAATAAAAATAAAAATATTACAGAGTATAATCATAAGTACTAACAATTGTATCTTTCCCAGAAAAAATACAGGAGATATGTAACTGAGAGAGAGCTATATGTCATATTTTGTCTAGAAGTGTGAAAAAAAAGCCCCTCTAGTTAATCTAACCTATATACTAAAGCAGGCAGGCAGATGATCCCTGAAACATGTTTCTATAAGTGTTGCATGTATGCATATGACACAAATTTTGAAAGGTAAATCTTATTTTGTTTTTGATTGACAGCTGCAGTTTTCTCCCTCCAACCAGGACAAACATGGTAGAGTACGTGTAGTTGGTTGATTCTCTTAGGACTTCCCTGTGGCAAGTGGAGAATAGAGACTAAATTTCTGGAGGACATGAAAGTGCAGAGGGTTCTAAATAGATGGTGAAGATAAAATCACCAGTTCATTAGCATAAAATGCATGTCAAGCTAGTACAAAATTTTTTGTCACCTCACTAATATATAATGGATGAAATAGAAGAAGGTTACAAGTGGAGAGAAAGATGACAGACTAATCTTCAGGTTACTATGTAAATCACCTTAAAATAAGGATGAAAGTTGTTGCATCCTGCAGAAAAGGAATTTTTCTTTGATTCAGAAGCTCACGGTTGCAAAAGATACTTGAGATTAACTATCAGATACATATGGATCAGGAATACAAATATGAGATATATGGATCGAAAGATATGGCACTTGGAAAATTGAGCAATTTGGGGAAGGATGGGTATATGCAAAGGACAACTCCAGAATATATGATAAAAATATATTTTTTATAATTTCATTATGAATATATATTTTTAGTTAGCAGCAACTCATAACGAGTGATCAGTGAGTACATACAACCACTTATTCTATAATGCAGATAGTTCTCCTTGATGTCTTTATATCTCTTTTAAAGGGTTTCCACTTGCACATTCAGGGAAGTCAGCTTGACACCTCCTGAGAATCTATTTATGCCATTTATGACTTGTTAATGCACAATATCACAATATGGAGATTTTATTTACTGGAATTTGTATTTCTCACAGAAATAAGTTTATGTTACGTGGACAATTAGGCATTTCCCTTTTGGAGTATCTTAAATCAGTATTCCTTTGGTTTTACAGAATAAATAATAAAAAACCACAATTTTTTTTCCTGCAAATATCAAATTTAGCTCTTCTGTCTAGGGAACTTTTAAATTGTTCACTCTGATCATTAGCTATTCCTAGATCATAACTTAATTAGTATGAAATGATCACTGGTCTTCAGCACTGCTAGTCAGACCCAAGCCTCAAGTTAATTGACTGGAATATAGAATGAAATAGGACATGAGCTTTCTATCAGGAATGTGTCTCCATTGGCCATAAACAGGATTAGCAGACACACAGCAGGTCGATCAAGAGACTTATGAACTAGCAGCAATTATTACCAGTTCATGGACGTTAGAGAATTTCACATGCGTTTAGCTAACAAGCAACCAAAATTTATATCCACATCAAATCATTTCTCCAGAAGGAACAATAATCATTCACTAATTTAAGGCCAAGAATCCAATGCCAAAAAAGTGATACCAGGAGCAAATCACTTGTCGACAAGGTGACCTGATCTCATCAACAATGCTAAAGAAGTACCACGTAGCATAACACGAACCCACCACGAAAAAAACAATAACAAAAAGTTTGCACAGCACACGATGAACGATGAATAGTCGACGGGATGTACAGTAAAGGCATGTTCAACAGTTCATCAATTGCTGTTCGGGGATGAGAAAAGGAAAGAAAATAACAACATAAATCGAATGAATTCGAATCAGGCTGAAAAAAATGGAAGGCATAAACACACCATTCCGATAAATAAATTAAGTGAAGATATGGAGGGATTAGTCAGGAAGGAATATCTCAAGGCAGAAAAGTAAAAAGGGGCCGACCTTCCATGCGAGGGAGAAGCCGAGGCGGACGGCGAGGGCGTGGCTGCCGAACCAGCAGAGGAAGCAGAGGATGGCGGCGAGGGAGCCGGCCTTCCTGTCCATGAACAGGTAGAAGAGGGCATAGACGAGAGCGCCGACGAAGGCGAAGTTGAAGGGCAGCGTCAGGGCGTCGCCTCCTCCCGGTAGAGGAAGATGAAGATGGAGATGGAAGAAGGGCGGGGTGAATTGGAAGATGAGGAGGGAGGTGTAGAAGATGGGCCAGACGAAGAGCATGTGGATGAGGACGTTGACGGGGTTGCTGTGGTACGCCCCGTAGAAGGCGAAGTGCCGCTCCAAATCAAATAAACCCCCCTTCCCCATCTCTCCCTCGATCTCTCCTATCCGTCTCGATCGATCCCTATCTAATACCGATTGATTCTTTCTCGGCGCCAATCTTTAGCAGCAGCAGCAGCAGCAGCCAACAAGAAGAGGATGAGAGAGAAGAGGGGGCGGAAAGCTTTTAACAGGAGGAAGGATGAAAGCCGTTCTGCAACTTGCTTGGGGGTTAAGCCTACGTTGACCGCGTCTGTAAGAATACCTTAATTAATCGTCCACGTATGCATTTATTGGATCCGACTAAAATGAAAATTACATACCCCCGATTGGGGATGTCTTTCCCACCCGGGCGGGCCCACGAACTCGTAATTACTCACCTGTTCCGGCCGAGGCAGGGAACAGACGAGTCCCGTTCCCCTCAGAGCTGGGCCCCCATTTATTTGTAGGTGGAGCCTCCCGGATATCGAGAACGACAAGTGTGCTTCGTGTCCTCGGGAACACACGTAATTTTTTCCTGACAAGTACATGATCCGTTACGCCCGACCCCACGAGACAGGTGTTGAACAAAAGAACGCACAGAGAAAGTTGGAGACGCGAAGCATTATTCGAAATAACATCTTCAAGACCCAATAGATGCATCCCACGTTGTCGCTATGGAGTTGGGACCACCGATGAACGACTCCGATGAGCCTTCCAAGTCTAATTCCGTAAACGTCGTAACATGTCATCTCCTTCCAACCTTTTTCTCATCCCAGTAGCTAAGAATGGACGAGTCCAAGTCCAACATGGCGACTATTATCCAATATAATTGATTTTTAAAATAGATTTAAATAAAAATATATATATAGCAAATAACTCGTTATTTAATATTATTTTGGCTTCTCGCGAAGCATCAATTTGCCCGCTCAGTCTACCTGCGTGGAATTGACGATTGGGAAAATGATAGATGCAAAGCTTCTTTTTCTTTGCTTCTGGAAGCCGTGCAACCTTGTCATCGCCTTCACCTGCTCCATGGCCGAGCAGTTTGGGCCACCGGAGACTAAATGCCATATATCAAATAATGTATTCATCAATCGAGGCAAGATAGGAAGAAAAATGGCAACCTCTTATATTGTTGACATTCAAAACATCAATATAAAATATGTCAGTCATATAATTCTGAATGGTTCGATATTAATATCTATTAAACGTTTTTTTTTCTACGTCACTGTCAAACTCTAATTTTTTATTTAGTATTTGATGTAATAATCAAATACTTTACAACTAAAGACCTTCATGTGATGATGATTACCTGTTCTTTATACTCTCCCATCATTATTAATTCGATGTACCATATATTTTTTTGCTTCATTGTGATATGCTTACACCTTTCTAAAAATATCATCTAACACCACCTTGGCTACTTAGAATTTGGCTCCAGTAATCTCCAGAACCAGTCAGAACTCTCCAGTTGATAGTGTCGAGCATTCACCTCAGGCTTCATGGAACCACAGAAGCCGCTTCCACATGTCCTGATAAGCACGATGTACCTCAATCAATCGAAGAGCCGAGTCCCCCACGTGTGTGGTCAACCTGCCCACCAATGTCACAACTCAGTAGGAAGCAGCAGACTGCAAACTCCACAACACAGCTTGCCAATCCCTAACATATCCTGATCTTTCGAGACAAGCAGATACAAGTCAAGAGATGATAACGACAACGGAGCTACTGAAACTACCTGGATGCTTCGACTTAATCGACAGATCATGCGATGTCTCTCTTCTTTCAGCAGACACTACTACTGATGAATGAACATTTTCACCTTGAAGTTTCTGCAACTCAGAATTCCATTGCATTGCTCATGCTATTTAAACCACCAGCAACCGCCATTGTCCATCTGCCTCGGTACAAGTGGTCCCTTGACATCTCATTTGCTTAGCATAGTTAGAACCAGAAGAACTTTCCTGTTCAAGAAGGAAGAAGAATGTCACCTGCTGCTGTGTCTCTCGCTGCCACCCACCTTTCCGTCTGCAACTCCCTGGATGTTGCCAGAAAGTGCCACATTAAATCATCTGTGAGGAGAGAGAACCTAAACCAGAGAACGGTTTCGGATGCCGATTTTCGAAGAAGAAAGCTGCTCCAATCTGTGGGGCTGGGCCTCGTTGGAGCAGGGCTATCTGTAGCTAAGCCGGCAATGGCTCAGCCAGAGAGTCCTCAAGAGTCTGCATCCAGCAGGATGTCTTACTCACGATTCTTGGAGTACCTGAACGAAGGAGCAGTGAAGAAGGTGGATCTATTTGAGAATGGGACGGTCGCCGTTGCTGAGATATCTAACCCAGCCTTGAAAAAGATCCAGAGAGTCAAAGTGCAGCTTCCTGGATTGCCCCCGGAGCTTCTCAGGAAACTCAAAGAGAAGGATGTAGATTTTGCAGCGCATCCCGTGGAACCCAATGTGGGACTTGCAATCCTCGACTTGTTGGGAAATCTGGTCTTCCCCTTGCTGTTACTGGGAACTTTGTTCCTTAGATCTTCATCACCGAATACTCCAGGAAGCCCCAACTTGCCTTTTGGACTGGGAAGGTAATCAGTTATCATAGAGAAATAAATAATTCAACACAAAACATAATTCTTGTTGAGCTCAAGTAAAATCTTTGATAGCAATGTAGGAACTTAGGCTTACTGGTTCAGAAGAAGGTACGCACACAAAGCATTGATGCTTATGAACTCTGTGCAGGTCAAAAGCCGAGTTTCAGATGGAACCCAACACAGGAATCACCTTTGATGATGTAGCTGGAGTCGATGAAGCAAAGCAGGATTTCAAGGAGATTGTTGAATTCCTGAAATCCCCAGAGAAGTTTGCTGCTGTCGGAGCAAGAATTCCAAAGGGTGTGCTCCTTGTTGGTCCACCAGGGACTGGCAAAACCTTGCTGGCTAAAGCAATTGCAGGAGAGGCAGGGGTTCCTTTCTTTTCTCTGTCAGGTTCAGAATTCATTGAGATGTTTGTCGGAGTCGGGGCTTCGAGAGTGCGGGATCTGTTTAACAAGGCAAAGATGAACTCTCCATGCCTGGTATTTATTGATGAGATTGATGCAGTAGGAAGGCAGAGGGGAACAGGAATTGGAGGAGGAAATGATGAAAGAGAACAGACACTGAATCAGCTACTCACTGAAATGGATGGTTTTAGTGGTGATAGTGGAGTTATTGTAATTGCTGCTACTAACAGACCAGAAGTTCTTGATTCAGCTTTGCTCAGACCAGGAAGATTTGATCGACAGGTAACAAAATTGTTTCCACACTGTTATTAGACAAGGCCACAAGATTTAGCAATGCTATCATAATACAGTTAACATACGATTACAGTCAAATGTAAGGCATGAAAGCAGATATAGTTTGTCAGTTTCAGCAGGTATAACAAAACTGTGCAATCTACCTTACGAGAGAGTGACTATTTACTCTTACTTTGCCTTGCAGGTAACTGTTGGATTGCCTGACATCAGAGGAAGGGAAGAAATACTAAAAGTGCATAGCAGCAATAAGAAGCTTGACAAAGATATATCCTTGAGTGTTATTGCAATGAGAACACCAGGATTCAGTGGTGCAGACCTAGCAAACTTGATGAATGAAGCAGCAATTCTTGCTGGAAGGCGAGGAAAAACTAGAATAACAGCAAAAGAGATTGATGATTCAATCGATCGCATTGTGGCTGGCTTGGAAGGAACCAAGATGACAGATGGGAAAAGCAAGATACTGGTGGCTTACCACGAGATTGGACATGCCATTTGCGCGTAAGTATAACTTTTCTCTCTTTATAATTGCAATTCTTGTAATTTGTTAGCCACCATGCAAAAGCGTTTCATCTTCAATGTCCATATGTATCAACATCTGTGAACTTGGGTACTGCAGTGAATGCAAGAAACAGATTGTTAAGATGACTGTTCTAGTTTTTGCATTGACATAACTGACATAATAATCATGACAAAGTAGACACAGCATGAAAGAATTAATGCAAAATGTAGATCGTACCAGAAAAGTTATCCATATACATGGACCAAATTACTAGGACTTCAAGCAGAGGAAACCAGATGTAGAAAACTGTATAATTGCTCTCTTTTATTTCCATAATGTAGTTTTTACCATTGACAAACCGAAAAAGGAACATAACAGTTAAGAGGCGTTACTGTCAATCACATAGAATATTCAGATCTTGCATTTGATCAGAAATATATAGAATTTTCTATTTTCTTGCTCTCATAAATATAGGAATATATCTTGTACATGGTACAAAATCTCACAAATTTGTTAACATTTAGTTACAAGCTAGTTGGAAGTCAAATTGAGTGATGCATTTTGAAAGTGAAGGGAAAAGAGTTTGAGACATCATACATGAGCTTACATAAATTATACTGATCAATTGGTTAACAAAAGAGCTTCCTTGAACAAAGAGAACTTCTCAAGTATCTGAAACATTGAGGTTTGAGTCATCTTTGAATATGATAAGATAGGAAAACATTGTGATCCAAAGCATCAAATAGCCAGGCATCATTAAGCTGTCAGATGTAAAGCACAAGGTTAAGAATCATAATGTAATGGGCTGGTCATGAGGTATCAGATTTAGCTATTTTTATTCCATGGACACGCATGTCCATGTCTGCAAGTCCCATCAAATATATACCCATGTGTTCATGAGTCAAACACTTGCCAAACTCTTAAACTATGTTATTCGAATATTGAACAATGTTAACAATGTAACAATTGAATGCTTTCATGATTTTAAGAATTTTTATGAAGTTCACCCCCCAATACTTCACATTTTCAGTACATTAGGAGACATAAGCATAATTCTTATGCCTCAAATTCTTAGGTGTTCTTTTATCAACATATTTCTCCTCGATATCAATCAATCTCAAATTCTTATGATTGTATCAATTCAACACTCTTAATTAACTGGATCCCAAATTGCAGGACACTCACCCCTGGACATGATCCAGTGCAAAAAGTAACTCTTATTCCTCGAGGTCAAGCTAAAGGCCTTACTTGGTTCCTCCCTGGAGAAGACCCAAGTCTTATTTCGAAGCAGCAGATCTTTGCTAGAATAGTTGGAGGTTTAGGTGGCAGAGCAGCAGAGGAAGTAATATTTGGTGAAACAGAAGTAACCACTCTGGAGACTTGCAGCAGATAACACAGATAGCAAAACAGGTATACTCTTTTATTTAACATAGACTTGTAAAAGAAAATCTATTCATTTCATATTTTCAAGCTAAAATAAATTCAGAGCTGACATACAATTATCATTCTTACCTTTTGATCCTTTTGATTCTAATCAGATGGTCACCATGTTTGGAATGTCTGAGATTGGGCCATGGGCATTGGTGGATCCAGCAGTGCAAAGTGGTGATGTGGTTCTGAGAATGCTAGCTAGGAATTCCATGTCTGAAAAGCTTGCAGAAGACATTGAAAAGTCGGTAAAAGATATCATTGACAAAGCCTATGAAATAGCAAAGAAACACATTAGGAACAATCGAGTGGCCATGGACCACTTGGTTGACGTACTGCTAGAAAAAGAGACTCTCACAGGTGATGAGTTCAGAGCAATTTTATCCGAGTTCATCGATATTGCACAACAAAGAGATGAGACAAGAGCTGGTACAGAACCGGTTGTTGCTTGAGGTGTCCAGTTAGTTCATGTAAAAGTTCCCAGTGACATGACTTGATATGCTGCCTAATGAAAAATGCTAGGCAGTCAATTGGTGATGCATGTATAAGTTTTCGGTTAATGTGTATATATAATAAAATCTATACAAGCTTTATGGAACAATCAAAATTTTGAGGAGTCTGTAGCCATGACTGTCCACTAGATTATAATCTCCATTAGGGGAAAAATGCAAAGTGTGCACACAGGTTAGTATGCATATGGTTTTAAAGGACAATGGTATACAGATCATAGCATACTGGTATAACACTGTACCAACCATACCAATCAGCAACGACATATCAAACAATCTTAGTATTTTTCTTATTGACATAATCCATAGCATCCCATTCAGTATCATCCAACAAGATTTTGTATGGGTTCTGGAATTGGAAAAAATATGAAAATGTAGAACTTCAACAACTAACCCATGCAAAAAAAACCTTTTAAGCAAAGACCAACCACAAAACATTATCAGAGCATCAATAAATGTGAAAATAAAAAATATCGTTATCATCATTGTTGCTCTATTTCTGCCGCCTTCAACATCTATTTCAGGAAAACTCTCTCCGGAATTTTGCAAAATATGTTAATAAGAAAGTTGCCAAGTAAAACAGTAGATTGTATCAAGACAGGTCAATGACACCTTCTTTCTTCACGCAAAAAGTACTGATCTCAGGCTTTACATTTGTTCATATCTTTCAAATATTCAAGCATATCTGTGCAATGTAAAACCTCGACCAGGAAGTTTACTTCATTGATCGGAGGAAAACATAGGTGAAGCTTAGAATATAAATGAACATTTTCAGCAGAACTCATGCAATCCATAAGCCATACTTGCCTTGTACTCATCAAACATATAGACCAATTCTGAGCATGAGAGGTATGATGTTTATTCGTGCAGCAGGATAGCACAACATTCCATGCTACATTGTCTCGCTCAAGCTTTCTTATTATTTTTCTTCTTTATATACACGTAAGAATTCTCACTTCCTCTGAATACCTATCTTGCAAGATCCTTCCATGCACTTCTCCAGAAGATCTAGAGATTCGAAGGCAAGACTTGAGGACAGATGAAAGGGGTAGAATGATCCCCGCTTCAATTCATAGAAGGGGAACATCAAAGCTGCCATAGGAGTAATTTCATCGTAGATGCAATTCAGTCAAAGATGTTGGGTTTTGGGATCTGCTGAAGGTGTGATGCAGTCTATGTACGCGAATCCATAAGCAACTTATAAGGTCACCAAAAGCAAAAGTGTTTTGAGAGACTCTACAGTTTGATGCAGTTAAAAGTTTTCCTCAGAAACTAGATGTATGTTGCTAAAAGCTCCATTTTGGTATTCCGTTGATGTTTTACATAAATCTGTGTTCCTCATGCTTGGCTAAGTTCCAGAAGAACAAAATTCCTTCTTTTGGAAATACTAAGATCAAATCCTTCTTTAAAAAATCATAAAAATGCTTTTCCCAATCTAAAAGGATGAAATGCCACCTTGAACCAAACTATTTAATTGGTTAAAATCATCTATGTATTTAGATAACTAATGACTAACCCAGTAAATAAATCTCCTCATCTATCCAAACCAAAGGAAGGTTTATCAGTTTCTCACCTTCAATTGCCCTGTTCTTCTTAAGCTACTGATGAAAAGAGCAATTAGAGACCTGAAATATGTACCTAGCGAGAGTTGCACTGAAGAGGCAACTTGGCTCGAAATGGATTGATTGTTGGGGATGCATCTTGTACTAATTTTGATGAGCTAACTTGAAAATAACCAACATGGACTCAAAATTCCTAGTGAATGCAAAACTTTGGTGCCATAATTTACATAACACCATTCTACAATTCAATCAAGTTGTGAGTCTCTTATGTGCCTATTGCAACTCTCTATCAGTGAAAAAATCTCATGTGAAGAGGGATGTGATGTGTCCCCTGAAACAAATATATGAACTTTGTTGTGCATCTCAATCCAACTGTAACCAGGCTGCTTCACAACCCTGTTCTTATCCATGTTTTTCCTTATCTCAGTGGCATTATCCCATTTCCCTTCATCTACATGCATGTTATGCAACAATACATATGGAGCAGAGCTTTCAGGTTCAATCTCCACCAAGGCCTCTGCAGCAACCTGAGCCAATGCCACATCGTTGTGAACTCTACAAGCACCTAGCAATGCTCCCCATACGGCTTTATCGGGTTTAACTGTCATGTTGCTTATCACCTCCCTTGCATCCTTGAGATGCCCATGCCGGCCTATAAGGTCTACTAGGGAAGCATAATGCTCAACTTTAGGTGCAATTCTGAATTCATTAACCATGGAATCAAATTCTCTCCTACCTTCAGCCACTAGCCCGGCATGGCCACATGCATTGAGGATGGCGATAAAGGTTATGTAAGTTGGCCTAATACACCTCCGTTTCATTTCTTCAAAGAGCTCAAGAGCTCCTCTGGCCTGCCCATGCTGTGCATATCCACCAATCATTGCATTCCAAGTGACAACGTTCCTTTGACTTCCCATGCCATCGAAGATGGCTTTGGCATCCATCAACTTGCCGCAGCGAGAATACATAGTGACGAGGGCATTGTTTATTGGAATGTCTGGTATGATCGTCTTGGTGATCAGTTGATGCACTTTAGTCCCTAGAAGAAGCTTTGCATGACCAGCACAAGCACTGAGCACCGAAGACAGAGTATGCCGGTCCGGTCTCTCACCGGCAACTAGCATGTTAGCAAACAAGTCAATTGCTCCATCATAGTCTCCATTCTGCTCATATCCAGCGATCATTGCGTTCCAAGAGACGATGCTCTTTTGGGGCATTTCGTCGAAGATTCTCCTTGCTCGTTCCACCTGGCCTTTCTGAGTGAATCCACATATCATTGAGTTGCATGTCCATGAGTCACTATTGGGCATTTCCTGGAAAAGAGCTTCAGCCTCGTCCATTGCTGAGGCTTGTGTATAGGCGGCAATCATGGTATTCCATGTTACCAAGTCTTTCTCAGGCATCTCATTGAAGAGTGCCCTGGCTGCGAGAATATCACCAGCCTTGACGTAGCACATGATCATAGAATTCCATGATACAACATTCCGTTCGAAGCTTCTCACTTTACGATGCATTTTCTTTGCATCTATCTCTGCATCTTGATTCGGACCATGAGGAATCAAGTCGAACAATCTCTTTGCTTCCTCGACCTTTCCCTGCTGGGCATAACCAGCGATCAAGGTGTTGTACGCATCAATAGCCCCATCAATCACCTTGGCTTTTCGTCTTTTTCCAAGCAGAAATTCTTCCACCTCTTCCAGCCTGTTATTGTGGATGAGGCCTGACACCAGTGCGTTCAAGGAAGCAGCATCATGGATAGGCATCCTGTCGAACAGCTCGACAGCCCTTTGAACATCACCAACACCAAGATATCCGGTCATCACGGTGTTCCAGGACACGACGTTCGCATCGGGCATTCTGCCAAAGAGTTGCATGGCTTCCTCCATCCTGCCATTCCGTGCGTAGCCAGTGATCATGGTGTTCCACGAGATAATATCTCTGGTCGGCATGCGTTCGAAGAGGCGGCAGGCCTCCTCGAGCTCTCCAGGGTCCCTCGACAGTGCGTAGCCCGCGAGTATGGAGTTCCAGGAGACAACGTCCCTCTGTGGCATTTCGTCAAACAACTTCCGGGCCTCGACAAGCTCGCGGTGGCGAACGTAGCCACCGATCATGCAGTTCCAGGAGACGACACTGCGGCGGTCGAGGAGGGCGTCAAAGAACCGGCGCGCTTCGCGGAGGCGGCCGCTTCGTATCAGCTGGGATAGGGCCTGATTCCGCCGGCGGACTTCGAGGGGAGGGTCAGCGCCAGCACGAGAACGAGCGGCGGGGATCGCACGGCTGCGCCCAATCGGCGGAGCCAACCTTCTCATCTCATCTCACCTCTTCCAACGCGAATGGTTATCATGTATTCGACATATTTCCTGCGCGCGTGTGCGGTGTTTTGCCCCTTCCGTTACCAATCAAAAGTTCAATAGATTTCTTGACACATTGCATCCGTTGTGTCAATATATATATATATATATATATATATATATATATATATATATATATATATATATATATATATATATATATATATATATTTATTTATTTATATATTATTTATTTATTTATATAAGATTTATAAATACAAATATGTCATATAATGTCTGTGAAAAAGGTAAGCTATCATCATTTCACTTCAAGAATAAAAAAAAAATTATTACTTAATGTCTATATTAATCATAAATTATGTGATACTAGTATCAATAAAATTAGAATATTTTTCCTTGCCACATTGATAGAAACACTAGAAGTATATTTTATACTAAATTTATTATCATATAGATAAAATTTTATTTTAAGTAAATAGGGCACTCTTAATCAAATGCAAAATAAACTTAATGGATGATAAACTAATTGACTCTCTCAAGCACGTAGGGTTACCCTTAGGGATACTATTTTGGGTGTTACTCGTTGTTGTGGGAAACAACTATGAGACGTGGCCTCGGGGCCGACGCGGCTCTGGGGCGTTCCTCGAGCCCGCTGAGGCGATTGTCCGGAAGGAACTTTCGGCTTCGCACCTGCACAAAGGTCGGGCCGAGGCGCTCGGCCCGACCCCTCCGACGATCAAGTTAGCTGATGTGGAGGGGGTTTCAAATGAAAAAGGGTTTTTGTGTGTCTGTCCCCCCCCTTCTAATGAAAGAGAGGGTATTTATAGGGAAGCATACTGCTTCCTGAGCTACCCGCTTGCAGGAGGCAGACTGGTAGCATCTGACTTTGTGTTGGCGTGGCGTGAAGAATTGAGCTTTGGCAGGATGTTAATGCACCTCGGTCGGCGTTCCGGTCTGCATTGACCAGGTGCTGTTGCGTGAGGCGTCATCTGACGTCAACCGAGTCTTATCATAATTACTATCCACATCACTCATTTTCACTATTTATCTATCACCTCAATCTGCCCTTAATAATATTAAAAATTATAAAATTAATTTTCTAATAAAAAAAATATAACCAAAGATGTTTGCCAATTGTTTCTTAGGAGAATGTTACTCACCCTAGAAAAGAAGGGAGTTTAAGGATTATGGTTTACATTTATTTAAATTTACTTTCTAACAAAAAAGAATTAGTTTCTCTATTAAATAGGCAAAATATAGATGTTTTCAATAGTACTTAGCTTTTTTATATTCCTTTGGTTATAAAACCCACATTTTTTAATGTTAATTATTATTCTAGTGATTGTTATGTTTCTTCTTTGATATATTATAACAGTTAAAATTTTAATAAAATAAGTAAAATATTTGGAAGTATTATGTGTGAAAAAATATATAAGCTTAACATCTATATATATATATATATATATATATATATATATATATATATATAGTATCTTATTCAATCATCAATAGATTTCCTATACGACATACTGCAATGATGCTATGAGATAGCTTAACCTTTCACCAGTCAACAAATTTTCTCTTATAAGGCTGATCACACCTTACAGCCTCTTCATAGTTTGTGATAGATCTCTCTCAAAGACGTGTAAGTACCTGTGACTGCCATCACGCACCCCATCATCAGAATACAGAAAATAGTCACCAGCTCCACCACATGAATGCAGTGGGGTTTGAAGATCTTGAGGTAGCAGAGACATGGGAGCAAAATGGAGACAACCATACCCAGCAATGATCCAATGAATGCCATGAGGTATCCAAAGAACGGAATCGCTAAAGCTACGGTAACCATGCTGAGCATTAGGAGTGTTCTCGTAAGGCACGGTTTCAAGCTTTTGTGGTATTCTGCCAATCTTTCTTCGATGGCATTTGCGATGGGTGTAACCATCAGTGCATATTTCGTGAAAGGATTCACCACGGTCGTGTATATCGCAATCTTTGAGCTTATGTTTCCGATGGGGAGATTCAACGTCACTTGGGATTTCAGGTTGTCGCCATACATGAGGTATCCAATGATCGCCATTGATCCATAATTGATAGTGCAGAGAACAAAGCAGACGATCAGTACCTGCGAACGATAAGGGGAGTTAAGACAAACTAGAATACATAAATCAACGAGTGATTTCCTGCAAATCACTGACCTTAGAGAATTTGGTGGAGTCTTTCATCGAGGTGCATAAGGTGGGGAACACTGCATGACCACAGTAGCAGAAGGCATACAAACCTAACGCAGTTGGCAATCCACTCAAGTTCACAAGTCTGCCTCTTTCATGGAAGCCAACCTCGACCGTGGCAGCTGAAAGCACAGAGCAAACCATGATGACGGAAACCAGCACTCCGCCGGCAGAAACATAAGCGAGCAGCCCCATACTCCGCATCCATGTGGTCGGCAGGACGACGAGCGCGGCGAGGATGACGAACAGCTGCTTCGCTGCTATGTTAAGCATTCCGATCCGGATACTGGCGCCGGGGAACAGGTTTTCTAAGTTGTCCCCTTGCAGTATAAGGAATCCGATAGCGACGAGGTAGAGCTCGAGGTACATGAAGACGGAGACGGCTACCCTTCCCTTGTGGCCAAATGCAAACTCCCCGATGTCTGGGTAGGTTTTGATGTTTGGGCTCCTCTGCATGCAGCGCTGTAGGAGTAGTCCGGTGTAGCAGCAGATGGCTGCCAGCATGAAGAGAACGACGAGGCTCAACCATCCGCCACTCGAGAGCGCATACGGAATCGATACTATCCCAACGCCTGCGAAACAAAGACCACCATGAATCGGGAATCTGTTTCTGTGATGCTTTCGTAGAGAGTCACCAATATTTCATGAATCGTGTGACCAAAATGAGAACGTAGAACGAAATGTGCAACTACGATCAGCAAAGCATGATAAAAATACACATCCGTGGCTCAAAGAACACAAATTACACTATGAAGATGGCAATTCAAGACTATAATTGTAGTCACAATAGGTTATATTTCACACAAAATGAACATCCCACAAAATTACAGGTTCCTCATATTCCTAACAATTAGAATTTGAGAGAAGAAAATTCAAAATGAATTTAGAGATATTTTTAGAATTTTCAATACTAATTTAGATAGATATGAATAATTTTGTGAGGATCGTGTGATTATTAACATAGGAATGTCACCTTATTCATCTCATTTTTAGTCGTATGGTGAATCAAACACTGTTCATGAGTGCTTCAAACCTCATAGGGAAAGAGATTGGTGCTAAGTTTAATTGGATTTTTCCAAAAGATAGGGATGAAATTAGCTGTAAGATAATAGAATAAACAGAAATAAAAAAATATAAAGAAGAACTCCATGGCTTCGCTACAAAATACTGATCAAAAGATGGAAGAAATCCATGAACAGAAACGGTGTCAGGAAGAGGAGGAGTCACCTGATAAGGCATTGAGTCCATTGAAACAAGTCCTAACAAAGGTAGCACCAGCCTGCGGAGACTCTTGCCGCTGCTTCCTGTACTGGATCTCATGCCCGTATGGGCGGAGGAGCGGCACGGTGACGCCAGGGCCACCCTCGTCACCGACGACAGACACGGCATGAGTTCCGGCTTCCGGATCTGATATTGATGGTTTCACAGCCATCCTCTTGTTCTCGCTGAAACAGACAGAACTGGTTATGGATCAATAAACAAAGAGAGAGAGGAAGGACGTGATCTCAACCACTTGCACCAGCGACGCAAGCGGCAGCGGCGGCGTCTCGGGAACAAAGAGTTTGGTGTGGACTTGACCTCCGTTGATGGGAGGAGTTATTGATTAGTCAGCACAATCCGATTAGCTGTAGGCTCTATCTGGATATGTATGTATGTGTGTGTGTGTGTGTGGTTTTTTCTGGTTTATTATTCTTCTTTATGGGTTGTTTAAGACAAAGTTACAAACTCTTGGAGAAATATCATCAGACAAGAATGTCACGCAGATTCCACTGAAATCAAAGGGTCGATCAAAAGCATCGCCTCTTTATCTTTCATTGGAGTAGGATGCTAACATATGAGCACGATGATCCAAGGTGCAGCTAACCCGATAGATCCATGGTCCCTGCATGCCCCTCCCTCTCTGCTAGCTATGACCATGAAGCTTGGAGTCCGTCTCCCTCGTGAGCAGACTACTTTATTCGATGGGACCAAAAGCAGCCAAATCAAAGGCGATGATCTATGCCTGTCTCCTGGTTATATGGTAGAGTCGTCCTGTTATTTGAACTCTTGCAGGCATCCGTGGCTGTCATGTTTTGGAGTTCTTGGCCTTTGGCGGACAACGAATCTCTTCGATGATGGATCTCTGGGCTTTTGTGGAAGCTTCATTATGTCAGCGTTACTTAATAATGAACATTGACTTCCATTTTATAGCTTTAATTTGCTACTGAGAGTTGCTCGTGGGTGCCTAAATTATCGCTCTCTCTCTCTCTCTCTCTCTCTCTCTATTCTTTTGGTCAGGTTGAAGTTTATAGAACATTTTGATTTTTTTGGGAACATAAATGTGGCAAATTTTTGCCGTTTAGGAGTCTTCAGTTTGCCGGAATCAAAAGTATAAAAAGACATAACATCTACTGTGCTCCTCAATCGACATGGTGTTGGTGTCGATTGAATTATGAAGTCACACAAATCAACTTCTCACAAGAAGTGAGCTCACTTTATCTGTGTGGTTAGTTTGATTTTTTTTTTTTAAATAAAAGTATTGTTAGCACCGAAAGGTCTTTCGAAATTAAACCTGAAATTAAAAAAATATAAAATACTTTTAATTTTAATTTTTTAATAATTAAAAAAAATTGAAAAAGAAATAACCATCGGCTAAATCCATGATGAATGGAGAGGTTACCGATCAAAATTTTGATAATAGAGAACAAAGAACCTAAAGAGAGACGATGGATATCGAAGAAAATATTTGATGAGATTACGAGTCCAGGTGATAAAATTGTGAGATGGATTTGATACAATCGAATTGGATAGTAGAAGGAAAAAAAGGCTTAAATCAGATTTATCATAGCCAAAGACGATATTAGCCCAAAAGAGAGGTGGGAGCAATACAACGGGGAAGAAAAGAAAAACCTGAAACAAGGAATAAAGAGAAGAGACGAATTATCGAGGAAGGAGATGGTTCAATGGAAGAGACAAAAAGAATATAGTTGGAGACTTATAAATCTAAAGGGATTAGGTCATAATAGACATAAATACGAGCGAGAATGATAAATAATAGGTAGAGGAATCACCATGAGCTAAGAAGAAGAGATCCCGATGGGCAGAAAGGATTGCAACGAGCGAGATGAGGTGAGCAAAGAGTACGATAGGGTTTTCCCATTATCAGGGAAGGGACATATAGCATCTCTCTCTGGATGTAAAAGAGATAGATTTGATGCTAACATATCATATTTGTATCGATTATAATTTCATTATAATACAATGATGATACAAAGAGAGCCCAACATAACATAAATAAAATACTAAGAGAGAAAAATAAACAAGAAGAGAGAGAGAGAAGGATCCCTACCTAATATTTAGTTGGTAATCACCAAGCATCTCTTCTCCTTCCTCCGCGACATTAGCACCATGAATGACCTCTATAAATAAAAGAGGGAGGAGATCTTAACCTTACGTTTTATTTATTATATAAAATTATAATATTATAGTGAACAATAAAAAAATTAAAGATATAAAATATGAAAAATGCGGAGATTTGGTCCCGTCAGTTGATATATCAATGTCAATTATTAATTGTGTCAATGTGCATTATGATATATAAAGTCTGTGTCAATGTGTACCATGATATATAAAGCCAATTGCTAACTGTATCAATGTGTACCATGATATATAAAGTCAATTATTAACTATGTCAATATCTCAATGTGTATCATGATATATAAAGTTTATTCATAGAAACATAAATAGGACGATGACTTATAGCTTGAGTCAATTTTGGCTGTCTTGAATAGATAGACCCATAGAAGAGGAACTTATTTAAACCACAAGTTTTGTAGGATTATGTTATCAGCTTATTAAAAAAGAAAAAAAAAAAAGATCCTTTTTCAGTCAACCAAAAGAAAAAGAAAAGAACATCAAACCAATAGCTTGTAGCCCACTCCAAAGAAGGCTAGCATGCCTACACTTTGAAATGGCCCGTGATCCAATAGATTTGTGGGCCCTCTTCACCTTTAGCATTCCGTCAACACCAAGTTGCAACAATTTAGTTAACATTTTTCACTCTTTAATTTTGATATATCTTATAATTTTTTTATATTGAGAATTATATATATGACTGGAATAACCAGCAAAAATATATGAGAGATCTTTGAATCTTAAAGAATTATCCACATGTTTCATGTTTTTTAAATAAGATTCATTTTCTTCCATCCTCATGTCTTTTTTTTTTTTCTCTTTCTCTTTTTAAGAATCAAACAAAAACGATAAACATGTTTTTTTTTTTGTTTTATTGTTCTTTGACTTTTTTTACTGTCAACCCTTTGCAAAGTCCTAAGATCAAATTCACCACCTCAAGGAAAGGAGTCAGTTTCAGACTCAGTGCAGAATATAGACTCCGACTGCTGCTTGCTTACTCAAACTGTTGCTGCCAAACGTAGGATCGAAGAATGCTATCGCCAGGGTTGATAACGCAAGTTCATGTTTTTGTCGATCCAAGAATCTTTCTGTCCACTTCATTTAATAGTCTTTTTCTAGTTTCTCGTGACAGCGTACGGGAGGCAGCATTCCTTTCCTGTGGAGATAAGGAATCGAATTGTATTATGTGATGCCTGCTGTCGTTCACAGAGATATCAAGGACGTTCTGGAACTCCGCATCAACGCCTGGTGAGCATGAAGCTATTCCTAGCCAAGAATTCCCAAACCAACCATATGGTAGGCATCAAGGACTCGTAGTAGGGCCACCACCCCGCCACCTTCACCACCGCCACTACCACCACCACCACCACCATCGTATCATGGGGAAGAGCGACTAATTCCACACCAAATTATATGCATGCGCTGGGTGCTGTATGATCTCTCTGGGAAAGGGGTAGGTCTTTTTCTGATGGAGAAGAAGACACTTCATGTGGTCTCTGATCCATAAAAGATGGGAATTCTCACGCACTTTTCCCAGTTTGGCGGTGACAGTGCATCTCTGCGTGCCTATCTTCGCCATGTGCCAGTGGCCTCCACTGTGGAAGAGTACTCCCCGCAGCCATTGGTCATCATGTTTTAGTTTCAGCTCAGTTAGTGGTGAGGACCAAACGCACGCTACATCTCCTCCTCCTCCTCCTCCTCTTCCTCCTGTAGTTACTCCACTATGTAAGACCCAATTCAACTATGGCGCATGAAATAGAGACAAGCACACTCGATTGCTTCCAAGTATTTTTGGTCGACGACGAGCAGCCTGTCCAAAAGGCAACCTCATTGTCATTATTTTCTGAGAACCCCACCTGAAAATTATGTTTCTGGATGGTAATTTGGAGTGAACAACCTCCGCATTTAGTTGCAACTTATTTCACTTTCAATCTATTTCCTTACTTCACATTCATAATTTTAAGGTTTGTTTCTACTTATTTTTTTTTTATATGCAAATCAATTCTACTACGTTTTAGTGACGAGTACTACGAAGAATATTATTAAAGAAAATAAATTATGATAAAATTATCATGATCCGTCGTCAATGATATATTATAATGATTTCAAATCATAAAAATTATGATACCATATTATCATGATTCTATCAATAACGAGGATCATTATATTTTCTATCAATATTTTATATTTATTATTGATTGAAAAAAATCATATAATTATCATATTTTGTAATCGCTTGTTGTGTATATAAACGCATATACACTATCAATAAAAAAATCAAGCATATCATTTTTTTCAATGGGTTTAAGAAATATTAGAATCTCATTTCTTGTGCCTTTATTTCCTACTTGAGTAGACTAAGATCCATAATATCTTTATCCTAAGAAATCTTAAGGAAGATAGAGTTTTAGATTGATCTCTCTTTGTAATGTTAAGGTCTTAGTCACCTCCACAATATGATTTCATGATTTTCAAGAAAAAAAATTCCACACATCATAATCAAAATCTATCATGGAGAAACTTTTATCATCAAAGTTATGTCTCTTACTAATTTACCCCCACAGTTCATCAGTGAGAATTTTGAATGCATTTCTTGGCCCTGCTTTGCTTCTATCAATGCTCAACCCAACCTGCAAAAGAGAAGTTAGTGAGAGATATCCCCATTATCCCCATATCTATACATCTTAATGCCATAAATATAAATATGTTGATGAGATTTTACTGCATAATCTTCAAAGGTTATGAAAGTCTCTCTAACAATAAATACCACAAGAGAAACAAAAAGATTGATGTGTTCTTTCTTTGAAATTAATGTAGGGACATTATTCTCACTTCAATTCTTTAGGACTTCGGAGACCTCCTGTGGCTGCTGCCTATGATAATATCATCCAACAAAATAATTGCCACAGATCTCTTCTTTCATAAGCTGGCAAGTCTATGTCGATGACTCAGTTCTAAGTTCTTCGTCAATTCACACCGTCTTGTGACAATGATGCCTGCACAAAATCACTTGGATCACCTCAGTGGGTTTTCATCCCTTGACGCTAAAACCCTACCCATAATTCAGTTGTCTTCTAGTGTGCATGAACTTAGACTCAGTGGGTTTTTTTACTTTTCTTTTAATATTCCTTAAGCTTGGAAACCAAACCCAAACTCCTCGATTAGCTTCTTCGATGTATATACAAATGTGATTGATCCTCTATCATGTACTCAAATTACGTATTTAAATCAACTATTCAAATCCGTAAATGATCCTTAGATCAAATGTGGTGTGACCACCTTCTGATTTCTTCCCAGAAAAAGAAGAAATATATCACACATATCGATCATGTTACTGTTTTCATATACATCGATAGTGGAGCAGATGGTGCACCCAACTGTGCTCGCATGTCAGATTCTTTCTTCAATAATGTGGCTTTTCGAAGGTGGGGGTTGGTCCAAGTAACATGCATTGTCCCCTTTGCCTAAAGTTGACTCGATGGCAATCAGTCAATTCTCTCATAAATCAACTCCTAAAAAGGACATAGCAATCTTATACAAAAATCTTCTCAATTAGTTGGCATCCTCATCGAATGTTTGATCTCAACTTCGAGAGCAGGGATTCATTAAACCTCCAAATGTCTTCCACTTCTGTCCACTTTTGTGATTGTCTAAGACATTGGAGGAGAGAAATGCCGATTCACATAATAGTAGCAAGTCAATTCATTTGTCACACTAATGAGACACCGAAAGACTTGCGGTTGATGTTCGACCAAAGTATAATAATATATCTATCATTTTAGTGTGGATCATTCCACGATATAGCATCATTGCAACTTCACTACCTGTCGAGTATCGCTGTTCGAAGGTCTTCTTGATGTTTTGATAAGACCAAAAGTAGCAATCGATACATGATAAGAAAGCACAAGTGTTTGAATGCTTATTTTGATGACTCCTTGAATTGTTCCTACTAATTGCATTATCCTAAACTCGTTTTAGGTAAGATTTCTTTTCATTAAAAGTTCAATATATATATTCATAAATATACACATTAAAAGTCAAAACTGTACTTGGTTTTAGCTGATAGATTTATACTTTTGGAAGAAAATGTTGACAGATGAAAGTACATAGATATAATGATAATAATGAACTGTGGAGCTAAAATTTCTTGAGTTGCAAGCGCAGGTCCTTCATGATTGATGTTATGACGTTCGTTGGAAAAGATACACCAACGAATGTATATTATTATGATCAAGCTACTTGAAAGATGCACCACCAATTAAGGTGGCGATTACTGTATTCTGTAGCTTTTCCGACTAAACGAGTTCTATACCTCCCCGACACTGGGAAAAGAGAAGAGAATATAACTGTGCAGGAGTCTTACATACGTTCTCCAAATTACCATGATTTATAAAGGTCACAGCAACACAAGTGGAAGATATCAATCATCTGTCACTTGTAAATGTTCGTATTATATTGTATGCTCTGAATCTTTTCTTCCTTCGTTTTTTCCGCAGCGTCTATATGACTTCCTTCTTCATACGAGTCCACAGAGATCATCGCCTTTGTCCCCGACATGAGTCAACAGAGGAACAGTTAAGTCCACTGCTAGTGCAGTCGCTATACCTAATTAATTACCCTTCCAAGAGAGTGTTGGAATCCACAAAAGCCCAGATGTTGCCTGCCCCAGCTCGAGTTTCTCCCACCAATCGAGGTAGAGATGTCCTGTAATCCGAAACTCCATTTCTTTCTTTGGCACTATAAACCGTGGCTTCATAGTCTTAGTGCGTCTCGCCCTCAGAGAGAGAAAAGATGAGGTCGGCAGTAGCTGAGTGACCCAACTGATATCTTTCACGTCTTTCATATGGATGGCTGAGCTTAGGCATGTTCTGCGCCAAGAAGCCACCTGTGTAGGGACAGCTTTTGGTCATTGGTAAATTGGAAACCCGGCTGACCGCAGATGCCACAGCCTTCTTTTCCAGGACATGCCATCATCAACCACTGCAGCTCCCTCTATAAATAGCAGCATGTGGAGAGCGCTCAGACACCATACTCGAGGAGTTCATTGGAGCTTGGAAAAATGGCTTCCTCCACAAGGCCTAATAGCTCCAATGAAATCCATGACATCGATGTAGTTACGGCTCAGAACTCCTACATCTCTCCGACTCTTCTTCACCAGAAGAGCCTTAAAGAAGTCTTCCCACCCTTTCTTGCAAGAAAGGTGCTGTGTCGATCGACTACTGCTAATCCACATATATCCTGCTTGGGCTTTTTCTGATCTATGCTGTTCGTTTCATGTTCACGAGACGACTCACTTGTTCATGGCTGTGGATGGCATGCACTTCAGGTTGTAGCTGAGACGATCGCTACCTTTTTACTGGTATTTGCCACCTGCGGGTCCGCCGCGTTGAGCAAGAGCAACCCAGGCCTGGTCTCGCAGCTCGGGGCATCAGTCGCCGGAGGACTGATCGTGACGGTGATGATTTATGCCGTGGGGCACATCTCGGGCGCCCACATGAACCCTGCCGTCACGTTGGCCTTCGCCGTCGCCAGGCATTTTCCATGGATTCAGGTGAGATTGCTTTTTCCGCGCATCGAGCTCTTGCAAGGCATCATCTTTTGCTCTTCTTCTTCTAAGATGATGTTATGCTGCAAGACAGCTCATCATATAAACAAACCGATGCACTGGTTTTTTGTTCTTACCATTTTCTTCCTTTCCATCGATACTCCGAGCTTTTTTCGTAGTACAACCAATCAGCTTTTTTCATAAATATGAGTTCCATCGAATCGTCCTGGATCTCTAAATGAGACGAAACTTCTATGTTAATACATCAAACATTTAATCCACTCGATGATTACGTGATGATAAGATTCTTCCAGTTCACAAGTGGATCGAAGAGAGAGGCAATCTTTCTTCCAACTTCTGTTGATATGATACCTTTTGCATCTAATAAACAATCGCCTTTTGCATGACTCTATATCCATGTTGTCAGAAGAATAATTCAACAATAATTGAGTGCATGATTTATGATTGTGGGCCACAACAACTATCAAACTGCGTACTCTGCTTCTAGCTGCATCGCCATCTGACTCCTGTTGATGCCAAAACTCCACCTTCATAGCTAGCCACTAGCAATCCTGCTTTGGAAGGGCTTTGCCCTATAGAACATGAGTACTCGAGGAGTTCGGTGATATAATTGTGGTGGGTGGTGGAAGGTAGATGACAGGTGCATGACTGACTGTGTGATGAATCTTTTGAGGATCTTGTGTGCCTTAAGGACTTTGGCTTGGAGCTCCTTTTGAACTATATGAACCAAAAAATAAGAAAAATAAAAATCCTTATATTAGTTCCCATTGTTTGTGGCTCAGATTCATGGAATCAAAGAAGTCTCGAGAAAAGAGCCGTAATCTGATTTGTAATTCAACAAGTGGCTTGCAACATGCCATGATTAGTGGACCCATGGCAAGCTCAAATCGAACCAATAGGATTCCCCAATAATAGCACAAGCCACATCAATCCTCATTGCCGGAGGCCGACAGCCTTCTTGTCCCCTTCGATTTCTACAGAATTGGGACCGAAAGCCGGAAGGGGATACGAACCAGGTATTGCTTCGACATCAACTCGGCTGGTATTGACATGGTAAACAGGTGGTTAATCCTCAGAATTTGGCATGCAATCACGGGAGAAAAATGATCATTTGCAAATGAAACTTTGATTCTGGATCCAAGTCCCATCAGTTTGTCACCATGCAGCGACCTACGGTTGACTCAATTGGCTCTTCCTACGGTCACCTGCAGGTCCCCTTTTACATGGCTGCTCAGATCTCCGGCGCCATGATCGCTTCCTTCGTCCTCCGCGAGCTGCTGCACCCGATCACCGATCTCGGGACCACGGCGCCGTCGGATACGGCGGTGAAGGCACTGGTCATGGAAATCGTGGTGACCTTCTGCATGATGTTCGTCACGTCAGCGGTGGCGACGGACACCAAAGCTGTGAGCCTCTTATCCTGCTTTCACTTGAGCTCTAATACTTCATGCTTGCTCTTCTTCTGATCACCTGGTGGAACACGTCTTCGTTTGATGCAGGTAGGAGAGTTGGCAGGGTTAGCTGTGGGTTCATCGGTGTGCATAACCTCCATTCTAGCTGGGTAAACTAAGAACATTTTATTCTGATCAATTTCAACTAGTTTAGACACGGTCAAGAAAGACCTAAATCCATGCACATCGAGTATCTTCGAAGATGAAACGCAGTCTCGTTCATGCACAACAATAACAATAACCTACCTGCTCACACAGTGTGTCATTTCAATACTGAAAGAACAGCTACCACATACGGGCATTCAGCACACCACACCACTAATTTAGATCGATGGAATCGATTAAGAACATCACTTTTAGAACATACAACATAGGATGTGAATAATGGCAAGCAAAATGGCTAGGTTTACAGCTGTTGAGATGAATCGAGTTGTGCAGGCCGATATCTGGAGGATCGATGAACCCGGCGAGGACACTCGGACCGGCCGTCGCGAGCAGCAATTACGACTCGCTTTGGGTGTATTTTCTGGGCCCGGTGTTGGGCACCTTGTCAGGAGCATGCTCCTACAGTTTCATAAGGATGACCGAGAGGCAACCACAAGCCACTGCTGCACAGAAGCTATCCTCCTTCAAGCTCCGCCGCTTGCAGAGCCTGGAAATGGCGAGTCCTACCAACAACGCTTTCGATAACATTTAGTGAAGGGGCCTTGATCTTGGAGGAGGAGGAGGAGGAGGAGGTTTCTGGGCATCGCCAACTGTTGCCTCCAATAATCTATCAGCATATATTAGCTGAAGTCTCTACTCGTGAGCTATGTGAAATATTGGATATGGTAATGCGGTTTTTGAAGCCTTAAATTCTAAGGCAGCATTAACGTGGAGCTATATATTTTCACTAGCATCATGTGATCTGTAGACTTGAATCTCCAGGGGTTGAGTGTTTTGTACATGAAGCTAAAGGCTTTTTGCCAGCTCATTTAGTCCCTAACAAGAAGAAATAAAGTCCTTATCAGAAATAACATTACTAAATGATTTTCTTGTGACATGACAATTTGTCTATAATTAAAGAATATATAAAAATCTAATACCTAACTATCAATGAATTAGAATAAGATCACCCAAAGTCGTGTTGACATTAAATCAACATACAGTTATAATCATGATAAAGATAATCTTAACATTATCAGCTCCTCCCACCACTTAGACCAATGAAGCAATACCTAAGCACTAACATGGGAGTCACCTACTCCCCGTAAAAGACAACAGGAGGTCACGACATCTGTCCCAACCTCCCAAAATGAGCTCACAATATCCTCTCTTCATTTTCACCACAATCGAGAAAGAGATCACGTCTCTTATTAATGACTGTCGGTATGGCCCGACTTCATGAACATTCCCTTTTGGACGATTGGCAGAGGGACCATGCATTGCTTGACCCAAAAAAGAATGAGAGTTAGATCTGATGAGCTACCTTGATAATCCGCTCTATACGATGCCCCTGGGGGTCATACACCGGCAAGTCACTCTTATTAAATGCTTCTGTCACATAAGAAAAGAGGGAGATATTAACGAGCACTTGTCCACATCACCAAGTGCTTAGGTATAAAAGTCAAGCCCAAGGCTAAGCAAAGACAAGAGAGGCAAAACTCTTCGCTCTTTCACTTACATTATTAATCTTTCTCTCCATCTCTTTAACTCAAGCATCAGAGAGGTCGAGTTGGAATGCCCCCAGTGCAAACCTGTTGTATAAGATCCTTAATATCATCTGAAGACACAACTAGGAGGTAACTCAATAGCAAAAATGACTTAGCTCTCCAACCTAACTCCACTATACGAGGGTTGGATCACCCCTACAAACCACCTCCCCTAGCGAGCTCTCCTCATAAGATTATCGTGCAAACCCTCCATGTCAGCAAGGAGGAGTCATTACGAAGGACTTACACTTTCGATAGTGAACTAATCAGATCAACTCACGAATTGATAATTTTTATCTATTAACAAATCAGAATCGATAAAATAAACTAATTATAAATTATTCCTATAATTAATTAATCTGTACATTATTAAGAGTTATATTTAAATTTTTATATTTATAAAGTATAATTTTAAAATTTTAAAAGATAATTTTATATGATTAAAAATTAATTGAGAGAAAATTTATTAGAACAAAGGATCAAATATTTTACTTTTATAATTATAAAAATCTCAATATAATTTTTAAAAATATAGAAATTAAAATATAAAAATAACTAATTATAAGGGTAATATGTGATTAATCCCAATAAGATATGTGAACCTTCGAAATAGAATCAAAAAGTCAAAAAAACAAAACAGCAAACCAACTTTCATAATCTTTTATAAGATTTCACATGATCAGCTCCTGTTTGACCCGTAAGACGATCCGAAAGCTGCCGCTCCCAGGTAGGCCCTAAGAGCTTCTTTTGGTCTCCTTCTTTTTGTCTTTGTCTAATTGGATGATTAAAAAGAGGAAAAGAAATGATAACAAAGGAGGAAGAATTAGATGGGAGAAAGGAAAAAGGAGGGGATTGGTGGACAAAGGGCAGAGAAAGGTGGAAGAAGTAGAAGACACGGTAGCGTGATGGGTAGGGATACTTTTATGTTTAACTGATGTTTTATATTATGAATTACGAATAGTTATTTTGTTTTTGATGTTCGACGACAGAGTGTTTCAATTTTTTTTATACGGTTCGTCTTTTTTATAGCGTGATTTTATGGATAATTATTTTGGTTGATTGTCTTAGTTCTTAGTTAATTTGTATGATTTTAATCCTTTATATTAATTGTTTAAATATTGATGATGTTAAAAAATCTTTTGTTCGTTTTAAAAGATCAATTTGAGTCCCATTCATATTGTGTCTACAAAGGGCAGAGAAAAGAAATGTTTTTCCTCTTTCTTTTTTTGTTATTTTGACTTCTTTGTTATAGTTTAGGTCGCTCTTGTAATAATTCTGGATGCTGGCGGACATAAACGCGACGATTTGGTGCCTTCCCATTCATATTGTGTCTTTCTCGATGAAGAATTCCTTTGTTAGCATGATTTGTTTTCATAATTCGTTTCTTGATTTGGCCTTCTGTTTCTGATCCAAAACATCAGGAATTGGGGAAATAATTTCCCTTGTGAAATTCTGGATTCGTGCGGAAAACAACGCTGCGATTTTGTGCAATTTTCGCGGCATTTGAGGGTTTCCAAATTTTGTCTCAGCCTTCGAATCGCGCGTGATTTACTTGGTTTTTGTTGCCTCTTTCTCGACCAAGAATTCCTTTGATATCAATCATTGATTGGATATGTTCTCAAGTTGCTTGTCAAAAAACATTAGGTTTGCAGGAGCATTCGAGGAGTTTCTGGTAGCGAAGACGCCGGAAGGAGATGGGCGATCATTTGGTGTTGCATACGGATCGGCTAATGACAAGGAAGACAAGGCACGGGAGGGTTCGTCGCCTTCTGCTGGCCTGCCCATGGCTGTCAACCAACCTTTCCTACTACTTCGGCTGTCAGCTCTGCTGATGAGAAAGCAGGAGAGGAAGACAAGGAGGTTGGTGAAGAAGAGCCTCTAATTCAGATGGTTGAATGCCAAATATGGCAAGGCGATGATCACGTAAAAACTAAGATTCCCCTTTCACTTGCAGTGGCAGCTTGAAGGTCTGTAAGTTTTTTGACCAACTTAGCCTCATCGTCTTCAATTCTTCGCTGAATTGTGAATTAGTAGTAAAAATGCATATTTCATGCCAGTTATTATATACCTTGTCCACCGATCTTCCACACCAATATTGTGCAAAGTAAATCAGTTGACCTTCATGTTCCTCTAAGCTTTGCTCCTTTGTTAGGATGCCTGATGTGTTAAAAATTTTCACCATGTTCTCTTCTATATGGCTATACGCTTATTTGCAGTAAATGGATATGAAAACCATGTATATTAATCTAGTCGAACAGGAATTAATTTCTTGTATATTGTCATATTTCTTATCTGTAAGGTATTTGTCATGACTTAGCTTTTCTTGGGTTTTGAAATATGCATGCAAATCAGTTTTAAGTGCTATGTCTATATGCAAAGGTATAGTAAATGAGAATATATGTTTCTTTTTGTGGATATTCTTCTTGTGATTTCTACGAGTGACTTGTAGATTATTTGTAGAAAACATTATTTTTTCTAAAAAAATGCAAAACCATTTGATTTGTTGAATACAGGTTCTTCTTCTGAATGAGCTCATTATGCTCTTCCTTCATATTATACTATTAGCCACACCAATGTTTTTCTATTGTTTTTTGAAGCACAAGGCTTTGATTTGTCTTGCGTCTTATTCTGCTCTGCGGCAGTGTCGTGTAGTTTCTTTAGTTTGAGAGTCTCTAAACGTAATACTAAAGAACTAGCAGAATAAAATTGTAGATATATTATTATCCCAATATGAATGTAGCATTTGTATTAGAGAGCACGGGAAAGGAGGTGCAGAGAGGACCACTAGATTAAGATTCTAGCAATTGAGTGGCCTTATAGAGACGAGAAGCTGTTGATGGCTTGCTCTCAATTGATTTCTGCCCACTTGAATTTCAGAGAGATTGCATATAGTATATTTTATTTTTATATTGCTTTTCACCAGAAGAGCTTAAACTTTTTGAAACATGTCAATAAAGTCTGGATATCCAGGGGTTGATGATGGAATAGAAAAGCCCCATCATTTCTTTTGGATACTTGTTCTTAAACTTTAGTTTTTCAACATCGGATTTGTTCTACTAATATCTTACATCTTTCTGAAAGCAACTGATGCAAACATCAATAGGGCTGGCTTGATTAGCTACTGTTGAATTTTGCTCTTTATTATAAGTTTCTTTCTTGGATGTAGTATAATGTCTTCTTAAGCTTTTTGTTGCTTTGTTTATGCCTAAGTTACTCACATTTTGTACTTTGCAATGTGTAGTATGCTCGTAGGGCATGTGTGCAACATTGGTGCGGCAAGAAGTGCGATATAACCTGTGAGATCTGCCATGAGGTGAGTTGCAGTTATGCTTATTCTCTCAATATTCTTCCTCCATAATTGTGGTATTTGTGTCCCTTGTGTGAAGATAAATTTATAGTTTATTTCTTCTTAAACAAGCTTAAAATGTTCATTAAACATAGTTATAACTTGTTTATCTTCTAGTAATCTTCAGATTTTTATTATAATTCGTGCATGCATATGAGAATGATTTATTGTCATATGCTGTGATAAAAATGGCAGCCCTTCTTATGATTTTCATCAATATAAATCTGCGTACACTGCACTACCAAGAGGCTGTGGTGATGATATTTTAATTAATGAGAAGTATGTTCTTTTTATTATTGTAGATCTACTATCCTTGACCTGAATTGTCATTAATCTATGATCTCAGAAGACAGCAATGTCAGATGGATGATTAGAGGTTTTCTTATGAATTTTGATGACTCTGAGAGACTAGCATTGGCAGCAGTACAGAGTCACTGAATTGAAGCTGTATATGGCGATTATCCTACGAATGCTAGTGGTGCCGTTTCTTTCTGCTCTGCCGCTCTAATGGTAAGCCCCTGATATGCATTAGACTTACGAATTGATGGTTCTTTTCATAATGAAACCCTTAAAATCTACGATTTCTCACTGAATTTTGTTGTTTTTATGCCTTGAGGTTCTGGCTTTTTCTTGTATCCATCTGTCAGTTATTCTGTAAATGGTACCTCTAGTTATTGCTTAGGTAAAAAACAGATTTTTTGTCAAACTTTATAGAATACTTTGCTTTCATGTGGCAAAGAAGATGACACAAGAAGAATTCTTTTGGAACAATAAAGCCTTTTTTGTCTCCTGATCTTTTGATTTTGGCTTGTTTTATCAAGTTAAGTTACAAACTATTTTTGTGCTTTCTTTTTTCAGCAGTATCTTCTCCTTGGCCATATAGATGCATTTTATTTAAGTTTCAGTTAAAATTTGTTGTAGCCATCATACTGGCATGACAAGGATCTCATAATGCACTGTTATGTTTTAAATAGGAAAAAAAAAGATAATGCTATTTCAACCTATTCTTACATATCTATATTAGTGTTTGAAATTATAAAAGTGTACGAATGACACCTACCTCCATTTTTTTAAAATAAAAAATATCGTAATCCTCAACTGATTTTTAAAGTTAGTGGCATGCTTTTGCTTTTGGAATGGATTACACGTAGAGCACTTCTAAATAGGCCACTACCGCTATCATTAAAATTACATTATATAGTGGAAAGTGGGAACTGAAGTTGAACTTTAGATTTTGGTCAGATACTACGTGTCATGCCACCAGTTTTATCATCTTGTTTAATCTATTACCTGTTAAAGTTATATTACATTATTATTTGCCTCTACAGAAGCTATCTTCATTCTGTTGGCTTGTGCAGATTTTTTTTTTACAACTCCTTTTAACTTGTTAGTTCTTATTAAAAAATCACTTAACTTTGAATTATCTAAGTCACGAGGTATTCTTGCATTATATGTTCATAAAGGATCAGTTTAGTCGTAATCTCGCTCAGATCCCTAAAGACTTATAAAAGAGAAAATTGATTAACAAATCTCGACATTTCACAAAGAGGATGGTTTTACAAACAATTTAGCAAAACTTAGTGTGCAAGTGAGAAAAGAGATAATAAAAAAAATAAAAACTTTAGAAGACAAACGAGTCGTAAATATGCAAGGTGTCAAGTGCATTAGTAAGTTTTCGTAAGCTTAACATACAAATTTGTGAATTCAATTAACATCTTGTGAGTAGTTATTTGTGGACTTGAACTATTCATTTATCTTTTAAAATCTTTATTTTTTTTTATTTTATATCATCTTTGAGAGATGTCAAGACTTGTTCATTGCTCATTTTCAGAACTAATCAATTTGCTCTTTTACATTTCTTTTGAAACATAAGCGATGTTGCAATTAGGCTGATCTTTTACGTATGGATAATATAAGGGTATCTCATGACTTAAGTAATTTCAACTAAGTCCGAGATATTATATATATTTATTGATTCTTTTACGGGTCCTTACATGCGGACGGATAACGTAAGGGTGCCAATGCAATTGTTAGATCGATTGGCTTGCATTGAAATTATAGATGTTTCATGTTTATTTATAAGCTGGAATGTTACATTTTCTTTCTTTTCCTCTCCTAAAATTTTTCAGGTAATAATTCATTTGTTGTCGAGGGATTCATTTACCACTACTCATGCTAATGGGGATTATGATAATGCTTCCACATACTTTTGTGAAAATTCAAACCCATACTTTTTCTTTAAGCTCTATCTTGTTCTAGACACAATAACCTTTTAGCTGATTTATTTTGCAAAATTTTCTTTCTCGGGCTCCTGGATTTCTGTTCCTATGTAACATCATGGGTTGGGCCATAAGTGTTCTGCGACGGCTAAAGCGAAGGCAGGTCAGCAACCCCTTTAAAATTATAAGTTGCGGGCACATATTTATAAACATATGGGATTTAATTTTCTGCTGTATTAAATGTTAGGAGACTGCAGTGGAGAAATTAAGTAAACCATACTGATGGAAATAGAGAGACCTAATTCCTCGTAGGTAGTTTTGATTGAAAGGGCGGACAATTCTTTGGTTGATTCCTAATATTAAAAAATGGTGTCATATGCATTTGGATGTAGAATTTTTCTTTCAGTGCCATGCAAGAAAACGAACATGAATGTTCTTAAACATCGGTGAGGATAAAATCCATCAATACCTGAAAAAATACATCAAATTCTCTAGAAAAGCCTCATGTTTTCCTTCATTTTTTTTCTGTCCCATCAAATCTTTTTGTTCTTTTTTCCTTCATTTTTCAATCCATCCTCCGATTTGGATCGGTTTAACCTAATATAAGATTTGAATCAGTTCAAACTAAGTAATGCTATTACAATAATAACAAGTTCTAACTAAATAATAATTAATAAAAATAGTATTATAAATTTATTTGTATTAATATAAAATAATTATATAAACTATATCTTAAAAATAAAATATAAATCGCTGAACAAATAATAATAATAGATATTAAATATTAATTATATTCTCTTATATATTTACTATCTTTGAGCGATTGAAAAAAAAAAAACCATTTAGTCTTTTTTCTCTAAGAATTAAATTAACTCCAAATTAAATGAAATTATTTTAAATCGTCATTTGACTATTCGAATATTTAGATCATGTAAAAACTTGTACAATTTGAAAATATGATTGGTAGGGTATACAAAATCTCATTTCACCAATTGAAACTCTTTGGAATATACCTCTTTAGATAAATAATTAGACAAATCCATCCGGCAATATTTCCTCTTTAGATAAATCTCATTATTTGCTCTTTCTAAGCAAGTCTTGCTCTTGCTTGCTTTAAGGCCGGAGAGACCTACGGACGGCGCTCGTACCCTCTCAACGTCTTCGCGTCCAAGTCAAATCGTGTTGTTTGCGCGAGAGCGAACTTGAGAGACACGCTATATAATAGTTCGCCTCGATCCGTTTCTTCAACCCGACCTGTTTGGCATCGTCGTCGTCGGAGGTGAAGAATCGCCGCAGATGCTATGTAATTTTGTGCCAGTGTGATGGGCCGCACTTTGCTGCCCAAACATGTAGCCGCCGTGATCAAGCACCAAAAGGACCCACTTCGGGCTCTCGAGATGTTCAATTCGGCGGCGAGTGACGATGGCTTCAAGCACACCCTCTTCACCTACAAGTGCATGGCGGACAAGCTCGGATCCCATGGAGAGTTCAAGGCCATGGAGGATGTAATCTCAGAGATGAGAATGAACCTCGACAACTCCTCGCTCGAAGGGGTATATGTGGGCGCCATGAGGAGCTACGGGCGACGAGGGAAGGTCCAGGCCGCGGTGGATACGTTCGAGAGGATGGATTTCTATGGATGTGAGCCGACTGTTATATCTTACAATGCTATCATGAACGTTTTGGTCGAGTTCGGGCACTACGATCAAGCGCATAAAGTGTACCTCAGAATGCTCCACAAAGGAATTGTTCCCGACATTTACACCTTCACGATCAGGATCAAGTCGTTCTGTCGAACTCGACGACCGCACGCAGCCCTCAGGCTTCTGAGGAATCTGCCGCAGAGAGGGTGCGACGCCAATGCGGTTTCGTATTGCACCATCATCCGTGGTCTCTACGAGGAGGACTGTCGATGTGAGGCCTACAATCTGTTTGAAGAAATGCTAAGTAGAAAACTATGCCCTGATATAGTTACATTTAACAAGCTTATAGATGTCCTCTGTCATAAAGGGAATGTTCTAGAAAGCTACAAGCTTGTTGCCAAGGTTATGAAGAGGGGCATTTCTCTAAACCTGTTCACTTACAATATACTAATCCAAGGTCTGTGTAAGGATAGTAAGTTGTCTGAGGCTGTTTCGTTGTTAGAGGAAATGGGTGAGGGTCTGACTCCGGATGTGATCACCTATAACACACTTATCTCTGGTTTATGCAAAAGTTCCAATGTTGTCGAAGCTGAACAATATCTGCATAAGATGGCAAATCGAGGTTGCCTGCCGGATGATTTTACATATAATACAATCATTGATGGATATTGCAAAATGGGTCGCATGCAAGATGCTTGTAAACTTCTAAAAGATGCACTTTTCAAGGGGTTTGTGCCAGACCGCGTGACTTATTGCTCTCTAATCAATGGGCTCTGCGAGGAAGGTGACATCAACAGGGCATTCGAGGTGTTTGATGAAGCTCAGGGTAAGCGGCTAAAACCTGACATTATTATCTACAATTCACTAATAAAGGGGCTGTCTCGGCAAGGCCTTATACTGCAGGCTTTGGAAGTCATGGGTGAGATGTTCGAAAATGGTTGTAGCCCTGATATTTGGACATATAACATCATCATAAACGGATTATGCAAGATGGGAAATGTTTCTGATGCAACTGTTGTTCTGAATGATGCTATAGCCAAACGATACCTTCCTGATGTTTTTACCTTCAATACATTGATCGATGGCTACTGCAAGCGACTGAAGGTGGATAAAGCTTTGGAAATAGTTGACAGGATGTGGACTCATGGTATTATGCCAGATGCTATCACGTACAATTCCATACTGAATGGCCTCTGCAAAGCTGGAAAAACATCTGATGTCATTGAAACTTTTACAGAGATGGTTAAGAAAGGATGTCATCCAAACATTATCACATACAACATACTCATAGAAAATCTGTGCAATGCCAATAGAGTAAAAGAAGCTTCTGATTTGCTTATGAAGATGACAAATGAAGGATTGACTCCAGATACCATTAGTTTTAACACATTGATACATGGATTCTGCAGGAACAGTGATCTTGATGGAGCCTATGATCTGTTCAGAAAATTGAAACAAGATAAGTTCTTTCCAACAATTGATACATATAACATTATGATCTGTGCATTTTCTGAGAAGCTGAACATTCATATGGCTGAGAAGATTTATAATGAGATGATCGACAAAGGCTGCTTGCCTGACACATACACTTACAGTGTCCTAGTCAATGGATTTTGTAGGACTGGAAATACTGACCGTGCTTATGAATTTCTGATAGTCATGATCAACAAAGGTTTCATTCCAACAATGGGAACATTTGGACGGGTAATAAACTGTCTTTCTGTAACCCACAGAGTTCATGAAGCTGTTGGCCTCATTCACATAATGGTGAGGAGTGGTGTTGTCCCAGAAGTAGTGCATACCATATTCAGTGTTGATAAAAGGGAAATAGCAGCTCCTAAGATTCTTGTGGAGGAGTTGATGAAAAAAGGTCATATAACTTATTATGCTTATGAACTGCTTTATGATGCAATAAGAGATAAAAAGTTATTGAGAAAGCAACGCCAAATGAAATTTCGTGAGGATATTGTACTTAATCAAGCTCTTAATTAGGACATCTCAAAGAGCTAATTTAAGTGGGAGCTTGCTGTCTTGAAGATGAAAATATCCAATATTCTAAGGCCTGTCAAAAAAGACACCAATCAGTTCACAACCATACTTCAACTATGGCAATACCATCAAAAGAATCGAGAAGCCAGTGCAAATTATATAATACTAATGCTACTCGGTTAGCAGCTGATCAATCTGGTATTCTCAAAATGTTATTTTCTCCAAAGAATATGTAGTTCTCTTTCCTTATAACTGGCTTCTAGCTCTGGTTCTTCCGATAGTAGTGCCTGCTTATTCTTTCTTTTGTTTGTTCGTGGTATGACTTTTGTTATTATTATGCACAATTGCCAAGTGACTGTTTGAGGACAGTGAAATGTCATTATAGCTTCAACTTGACTAGAGATATAATTACAATGAAACCCAATTTTCTGAATCCAGGGACTGCTAAAAAATATGGTTGATATCAAGAAATATTTATCCATCTGATTGATGACCTTAGATATCTTCTATCACTTGCCATGATACTGTACAGACAACAAGTTGTCTCCCTCTTTTTGGAAGAAAAGGATGATATTTTATGTTAAGAGGGTGAGTTTGGCACTAGATTTAGGTTGTTCCATTGTTGCATTGGCCAGAACCATGTGCACATAATCACCCTACTTTAGTTTTTCCAGGTTGGAGTTCTAAACTCTACATGTTTCCCTGCCTGCTTAAATTTCACATTGACAATTGGGCTTGCCAAATATTCTGGAATTGATGAGAACCAATACATGTCCAAGCTTAGTGTTTGATATTGTACATTTTTATATTTGCCATCATTTTTTTTCCCTTGTCAATCATTCCACTTAAATGAGCTTTTTGCTATACAGTTGATGCTTCAGAGATTTATCATCTGGATCCCACACTAATCCTGGTGGATGTTAGTCTTAACCCCTAATAGTCATATATGGATTTGTCGCTTCATCCTCTACCAAGCTTGGAACAATTAACCCAGGCAGATATTGTGCCAACAATCTTTAAGTAGACTTTTCTGTGCAAATTTGATCTCCACCCTGCCTTCTGGTCTCCAAGCCTCTTCCTGATGTGTTAGCTTATGATTGTTTTCTGCAGTTATAATCTTAGTTTTATAACATACAATAACTTTTAGTTGATTTGACTATATTCAGATTGTTGAATAATTATATATTGTTGGTTTTTTACTTAAGCTAATTTCTTCATTATCTGTAGATTATTTGTGGACAATTGAGAGGGAGCACCAAAACTTTTTGATCCAAATATCTCAGGCTCATGGATTGTTCTACTGTGATTCTCAGGTTTTATTTCTGTTTGTCTTAGCGGGAAACCTCTGGCTGTTTGTAATTCATGCTCATGGATCATCAGTATGTTTGGTTTATTCTTGCATATCATTAATTCTTCTGCCATAAGAACCTAAAACTGGATATTGTTTTCCTTTTTTGGTTGATTGATCATGTCAGTAAATCGAAGTGCTTGCTTCTCGAAACACTTAAACTGACAGCAGTGATGGTGATGGTATGACAGCAATTCCAGAATAATAATGGAAGAAATTGTGGTTATAAATGCTTGGCAGCTAAGTTATTCTATAATTCAACGTGTTCTATTCATATGATATGTGAAGTTTTCAATGGCTCACTGATTTGGCTGTGATTATGCTGCAGATCATACGCAATAGGTACTGCAGTATGGGGATTGTTAAGGGTCTTTGAGAGAGCTGATTCTTCAACTAGAGATCAATACGAGTGCTTAATTTGCTACACAAAGATTCCCATCCATGTATGTTTTTCTTACATACTGAACTATTGCAACATAACTGAACAGGGAGGTATATCATCGATGATATGATTACAGGATGTACTGTGATCCATTTCAAGTCAGTTTCATAAAGTTTGACTTCCTTCTTTGGATGCTGGTCACGATGGTTGGACTGATCAGGAAGCCGACCAAAAGTAGAACTAAATTCTACTGGCTTTGATACTCTTCTTTGGATGCTGGCCACAATGGTTCGACTGATCCGGGGAGCTGACCAAAAGTAGAACTAAATTCTACTTGCTTCGGTACTAAACTCTCTCTATTGTCACATGTATTAGATACAGATTTCTGATGTAGTTTGTCTCTGTTTTTTACAATGTGTTAAGTTATCTGATCAGAAAAGTACAAACAATTCACCAGTCAATTATTTATATTCCTTTGATGAAGTTGTTCATCTGCAAATTCTTCTCCTGAATGTTTGTATTGCCAACATAAGTTACTTTAGCTTATGTTGGCAAATTCTTCTCATGAAGGCATTACTTTAGCTTCCAGCTGAAACAAAGCTACCTGCAGAATATCAAATGACTACAAGGACCCTCCTCCTCTGGATCGAAGGGCGACGACCGCTCAGAATCTACATTAATGCTGACATAAATGCAAAAGGGGAAGGGTCGGGTTTGGGATCCGCTCGACGAGTCAACAGCGAGGCAACAACCATCTTCGTTGTAAACGTCGTGGCAATCACACCATTTGCATTGACGCCGACACAATTGTCGAGCGATAATTACGTTGACGTTGACATAAATGCAGAGCAACGCGAGGCAGGCAACGATAAGGTCGACAATGTGCTTCTCGTGTAGGCGAGTTACATCGCAGTGAAAGTGAATCTTATCATCACCGAAAGCAACCAAGCAACTTTGTCGGTATCGATGCCAACGATGTCACCATCCACCATCGAACAATAAAATTATCTTTTTATATTTTATATTTTTATCGATAAAGCTAAAACTATTAGAATAAATGAACCTATATGTTTTATTTTCGTAACTATAAGGATATCAATATATATTTTTTAAAATATAAAGTTTGAGACGCTAAAAATAATTAACTACAAGAAAAAACCAATAGTCTGAGACATCTTTAATAGGCTAAAGAGCTCACGCCACATTGCAAGAGAATATACGATCAACGAAATCATGTCACAACGTCCTGATAAAGTAATAAACAGCATGTATATCAGAATTAACTTTTATCGCTGAGAAACAATACCCTCGTAGGACACCCGAGTATCCGTATGAATCAATTTGGAAGGAGCTTAAGCTCTCAAAAATGTGTTCTAAACGGAAGCCTATGCACACACTCGGCTCTACTCAATCCAAATGTTCTACGGAAGCCTATGCAGATAAAAATATTGGACTCAATCCACCGCCGCCTTCCTCGTACAACAGAAACAGTTGGACAGTTGTATCAGGAAGTTGCAGCCACAATCACCCTGAAAAATCGTAGTAGTTACTTAGCAAACAATATAACTGACAAAGAATACATGTAGGAAAAGAGAGTTGAGCACAACAAATAATCAAAGACTAATGGGGATTCAATGTCCCAGAAATTTTGTGCTACAACAATCAGTCCACCATAGGAATACAAGATCAGCCTCTAAATATTAGCAGTTATATTGTCAAGCCCTCATCATATACTCGTGTCAAAATTTTCAACTGGGTAATAAAAAGCTCATAGCATTTATGATCCTCTCAACCTTGTCTAGCTCTTTGAGGCTTGCTTTTCTTTAGCCTTCTGGATCTTCAAAACTTTCTTAACAATCTTCTGCTCTTCAACCAGAAAAGCTCGAATAATTCTACAAAACCAGCAAAAGTAAACTAAGATACAGGCAACATCAAATCGGGTGACAAATAAAACCAGGAAAAAAGAAAAGTTGAAAGAATCTGCTGTTAACCTTTCTCTAACAGCACTTCCAGATAAAACTCCACCATAAGCACGATTCACAGTCCGCCGGTTTCTGGACAACCTGGATCTCTTGTACTGAGCAGGTCTTAGATGAGGTATCTGAAAATACAAAACAAAAATCAAATCAAACATAGAAGAGTTATAACATTTTTGTCAAATTAACACCGGTCTAACAGATTGAAATTGCGAACCATTTTACAGCAAATTCACAACTTTATGTGCATTATCGCCAATATAAAGCATAGTTCATCAGGATAGCATAAGCAGTCGATATAATTTAAAAAGGGAATAGCTATCACACAAGTATCAGCGATCAACCTATGTCATCTGAAGACCGTATGCAGGCTTAGGTCATTGTTGGATTACTGATAAGTGACAAACTTTATGATGTTCATCGTTGATGAGCAACTTCTCAACCTCCAAACAGTTAATTATTAGAAGCATAAAATGAGACAACATAAAGGACGAAAGCCACATCACCTATCCCTTCACGTCTTCCTAATCCCTAGCATACCTTCACCCTTTATCTTTCTTATTTATACATTGTGCACACAGCACATTAAGGTCCCATACACGTTGTAGTCATTTGCCACCAAGAGCAGGACACAAATGCATACAAATACATAGGGAGATCCAGACCACGATCCTTAAAGGAGACTTGGATGCTTTAGCTGCCAAGCTAGTGAGCATCAACCCTTCGTCTTGTATCAGCCTAAAGCAAGCACACCACCAATATTTATTAGACATTTCTAAGGTAAGTATGATTTTAATTAATCTCCTCAATCAGACACTCAGATCATGCAAAAATTTGAATATCCCATCTTTATGACATGTTAGCAAGGTTGTTACTATTAAGTTAAACAGCAGGTAGACAAAACCAAATGAAGGCTTCGACAAAAGCACATCATCCAAATAAAGGAATGCATAGGTTAACAAGAATCACTAAAATACAATGATTCACCATCTCTGATTCTACAAAACAGTGATTTAAAAAATGCTAGGCACCAAGGTTTCAAAATGCCCAATACGCTCTGAAATATTAAAATATATAAATATATATAATATAATTAAAAATATAATTATTTAAATAAAAAATGATATTAAATTAAAATATACTGTTAACAGTATATTACATACATTATTACTTAAGTTAGAGGGAGAGAAAATATTCTCTGAAATATTAAAATATAAAATATATATAATATAATTATTTTAAATAAAAATATGATATTAAATAAAAAATATATACTGTTAACAGTATATTACTTAAAGTTAGATGGGGAAGAAAAAAATGTTAACAGTAACAGAGGGAGATAACGCGACAACAAAGGATTAGTTTAAGATTGTTGCAACAACGCTACGAACAACAGCAGCAGCGGCGGCAACAAGAGAAGCTACGGACAGTAGTAGTGACAGAGACAAAAGCCGAGGGCAATGACGAAAGTTGCGGACAACAACGGTGAAGGCTACAGACAACAACAGCAGCCGAAGCTCTAGAGGGACTCTGTAGGTGGCAAAGGAACCTGCAGTCCTCTCCCTCAACAATGGAAAGAAGCGATAGCAGAAGGAAGCTACGGGGCCCTCGGACTCGTCAGTTGACAACAGAGGAAGGCTAAGTGCACTGTTTCTGAGGTGAAGGCAACGGCAAAGAGCGTCGGTGACGAAGGCAGAAGCAATGCTAGGGTTCCTCGGGGTCGGGCGTGAAGCATGGCTTTTGAGGTAAGAAACTATGAATCAAACCAGCCTTAAACCGGTTCGGTTCGCGTAATTGAATCAGGCGCTCGCCGAAAGCTTCTCATTGAAGCACGCCGCCTGGTGCACACATGATGCGCTCAGGCCTTGCCTCTCTTCGCCCGAACGCCTATTTAAATCACTGCTATAAAATACAATACAACACCAAAATTTGTTGTCTACAAATTCACTTTAGCTGTATTATGTGTAATTCGTTTCTGAAAAGATAGACAACTAATCAACACAACATCCATTGTTTTAATTATACACTCAAAATGACTGAACTCATCAACATAAAATATTTTCCTTGAGCAAGATGATTATGCACTGATATAAGGCTCAAGTATAATCATGTAAAAGTAGATAAGTGCAGAAGAGAACAAATGACATAAACCATATACTCATGACACCCAGCAAGAGCTTATGGATCAGATGAATGAATGGGTTCCAAAAAAAAATCACATTAGATCTGCATCCATCTTACACCAATTTAAACAATCGTAAATCTATCAACAAGCAAAATGAAGCGGCAACCATATAAGAAACGTCTGATGCTATTACAACAAACAAGTGCGGTAACAGTCAAACAGCCAAATTCCAAGTGATAAATCTTAATGAAATTTTAGAAAAGGGAAAGCATACTCCTTGGATTCTCTTGCCAGTGACAGGGCATTTCGGCCCACTCGCCCTTTTGTTCGTGTACTGATACACAAGCCTCCCACCTGCGGTTTCAAGATTAACACCATTAACAAAAGTAATGCAGTAAAAGACGTCGAAGTACAAAACGCACACGCCAATCAGATTGCAAAAGATAAAGCAAGAAAAAAAACACATCGATCGACAACAGATCCGGCGTCCACTGGAACAGACGAAAGGAATGGCGAGATGTGATCTTTACCTGGGGTCTTGACAACCCTCGTCTGATTCGATTTGGTGGCATAGCTGTGCCTCTTACGATACGTTAATCTTTGCACCATTTCGCCCCTCTCCCTCTCCCTCTCCGCCTCTTCCGTCTACGAGACCAACGACAGGAGTAAACCCGATCGATGGATCTGGCCTTTTAAGGAGCCGCCCGAGAAGAACGCCAAAATAAGACGACCTAGATCGAACGGATCATATTAAATCTGCCTCTGTTACTTCTATAGAAGAAAGAAGTTCGGGTCTAAACCCGGTTCGCTTCGGGTTTGCTCCAGCCCGAACCGGTCCGAGTTAATTAACACCACGCAATGTTGTTACGGTAATCGAGGTCTTAATAATGTTGTTACGTGAATTTTGGTGCGTTGATGGCTTCTTATTATTTAGTTTGTATTCCTTCGATCAATTTTTGATAACCAGTAGAAGTGCGCATGCAACGACAATAATAATATTAGTCATGCAAATCTCATTTATTTATGATAAATTATATGAATCTTTTTTTGTCATAATTTGACATCTCACATTACCTCTATCTGCAGTTCTCCCTTCCCTCCCCCTTAAAATTGATCTCGTTTACATGCTGCCCACAAACTGAACATAGACAGACCAATCATTCATCTCTATATTATGATGACAAAACTTACATTATAATACTTCTTCTTCTTTGACACAGGTATCTGAGACTGTTCAAGACTCTGCTGAGGAAAGACATTTATGCATGCACTGATTGTAGGAAAAATGTCTACTACCAGCATGGGAAGAGCATAAAAGAAGACTCTCTCTGAACTTTTCTCTCTGTGAATGTTATACTGCTCAATTTTGCATGACACCACACGAGCTGATCAGTTGAAATTGTTGACATTCTGAGTACTCTTGCTACCAGCTTGAGGTCTACTTGAGAGAAGAAGATATCCTGATTAGATCTGTCTTCTTTAGGCCTTTTGAACTTCTTGACAAGGCAATTACCGGTTCGTAAAATGTCTTTTAGTTTCTTTTCTTTCTGCAAACACAAGAAAATACAACAATGTCGATGATTAGATCAGATGAAAATTCATCTGGATATTTAGTATCTGTCTCCTGATTCCTCTTCCTGTCACTGAAACAGAAAACCAAGTGTGTCACACACAGTTCAGAGAAATAGAGCATCAACATGGATGTCTCACTTTAGCAAGAAAAAATAGACGAACTCTTCGAGAAGGTTAATCGCCTTTTCTTGCCCTATTTGGATAAGTATAAAGAGTTTTCAAACTTGATCACTCCTATTAGAAAGGAATGAGAGTTTCAGTACACCTTCATCGCAAACCAATAGTTCATGTCATATTAGCTAATCACAAGTTTAGCAGAATTCTATTGGAATCTTATGTCACAATTACAAAAGCCATCAATTAGTTGACGAAATAGTTTTCTGCATTTAACGTTCTTTTATTTTGTATTTACCCATTCAAATTTAAATTTAGCATATGTGCATATATAAATAAGTCATTGTAGTTAATATTCATTCTTTGATTGTTAGCATAATGATGTTGAGACTCTAATTGACAGGATTGAATCCTTTCTGGGCTTCAAGCCTGTTTAATAACTTATTTCAATTTTAAATCTCCAATTCTTTTACAGCATCTGATGTAATTCTTAAAATATATTTCTCCTTAAGGGATGAAGCATGTGATGAAAGGGAAGGAGAAGAGGAAAGAAGAAGCCTAAGTTTGCTGAAGGTGAAGTGAACAAACAAAGGGTATGGTAATCAGTTAGAACAATAAAAGGTATTTTCGGTATCCGATTTTTTTAAATATTTTTCTGACTCAAATTAGCTATTGGTGACCACGAATTATAATGGTTGGCCAGATTCTATGATATCGATGCTAACAAGAGTAAAATAAATGATCTAAAAATTTGGAGGGACATATGCCATACTAAATTCATAATGACGATTTCCAAACTTTGATATGATATATATGTAAAGCCCTTTTTTTATTTGTATATATATATATATATATATATATATATATATATATAATTAATAGGCATGTAAAAAAACTATGGTTTAATCAAAAACTCCAAATTAAATGAAGATCACAATCTACCTTGTGCAAATTGGAGTGGATGTCTGTCATGAGCTCAGAATCTGCTGCATCCTGCAGTTCAACATGAGTTCCCATCAAACCCTTCAGAATCCCTGGAGTTTCATCCTTGTCTGCCTTGACGAATTCCCAAAAGATCCTAATGGACTCCTCCATGATGTCTTCTAGTATTTCACTAGTAACAATATAATTACCATCGCCTTGATCCTCCATCTTCTCCTTGGAGCTATCCTCTGAAACAAATTAAACAAACAGTCCTATGTTACAGAACCAGCAGATTTCATTCTTAAACAAGTCACTCCAAGGTTTTAACTTAATCATGAGCCATTTCACTTTGATGAAGATGATTTGCTTCAACTTTTTAAAGAAAAGGAGAAGAACTTCAATTCAATATGCATGCTTTTTCTGTGCCTTCATCAGTGATTCAACATCTATGCAATGGAAAAATTTTGCTGAAATAATTAACCAGGGGACTTCTTTTAGGATGCCAAACCAATGTCTACATCTTGTCTTACCTCTTATGACTGGCACTAGGAGAAGATTCTCAACAGCACATCTATGTTTAACATAATTGGGTAATCTCAGCCCTTGAAAAGCCTCATCCTCTATAAACCTTTGCATCATCACCTGAAACTGTTGGAATTCTACAGCCACTTGGTTGTACTGATGGCTCCGATACGGATCACATTCTGGTAGCTGCCGCGCTTTCTCGTACTGCCAACGCAAAAACTCCCATGAAAGGCATGTTTGCCCAACATAAACCACTTCCAAGTCATGTTGTAGCTCCTTGATGAACTTCTCCGATGGACTGATACCAGATTGACGACTACAGGCCCAGAAACTTTGAGAAAGAATGGATGTGATCTTGGGAAGTAGGGACTTTTGTGATCCCATTGACAGAAGGGGGTCCTTCAGCTGGAGTAAGCCTGGAATTCAGACACTGCACTCAGTCCCTTGATATAAATTGACTTATAATTAGGATAATAACTACTATCAGATGCCAAACAGTAGCAATTTTGGTGGTATAGTAGCCATCCATGAACTGCAACAGCAGTAAAAGATACAAGTTTGAGACATTGGACTTACCTATGGCATACATTTTTTGATAGTTTAAGATGTCAAATTTCCTCATCCTCTCTCTATAACACTTGTAGAACTTGTGTAGCTCATCCATGGGGTCCTCATGCAGAAACTTCTCATCCATCTTCCGTAGTTTCAGATCATTGATCGCTCTGGGCGTTTCTGATGCCTCTGGGATGGTCGGCAGACCGATGGCCCTCACTCTTCTCAGTTCCATTTTGAGCTGTTCTATTAGATCTTGATGTTCCCAGAGAGACTCCAACTCATCGCAATCCTCATCGTCCAAATCTTTCATCTCTGTCTTTTTGTCCTCCTTGCTTTTCTTTCGTACATTATCTTTCCTTTCAAACTCTTCTTCCTGTGTCAGTTCATCCAATTCTGCTATGAGCTTACCATCATCCTCTTGTCCGAGAAACCCGTCAAGGGAAACATCATATCCTTTTGAAAGCTCCAACTTTTCGTTTGTGATAGCTTCAACGCCATCTTTGCTATCTGCATTTTTTTCACCCTCATCCTCATGTCTGCTGATGTCGTCAGAACCTTTTATGAGATTTCTCTGCTTTTTAGTTCCGCGAAGCTCATCCTCGTTATATTCCATAAGTTCCATTTGCAAGGCATTTGAAGTCGGCAGTTTTGATTCATCAAGCCTCCGAACTTGATTTGATCCAGCTTCCCCACGATTCGTCAACCCATTTTGCTCAGGTTGGGGGCTGCCTGATTCATTTTCTAGAGAATTTTCATCTAGGCTGATGTTTGCATGTCTTCTCTGATCACCAGTGAAAGAATGTTTACCGATTACAGAAACAGATTCTGAATCATAATCACGAGTGAGTTGTGGCTGTGCTTCTTCCAGTCTTCTGATACCTTCCGAGTGCTTTATTTTGTATACAGCGCCATCAATGGAAGCTCGTGTGGTTTCTGCTCCATGATTATACTCGGACAACAAGTCATCACTATCTGAATCAACGATGAGGTCCTTCACGGAATAACCATCACTTGCACTTAAGGATTCGGTGTCGGAATCAAAGCCAGAAAACTCCTCCGACACAAACTTTGCTTGATCGGTTCTTTCAAATTCACTTGGTAAATTAGTTTCAGAACTACTTTTGGTGTTCTCCTCCTCCAACCGCGCAACATTAGAAAATTTCTCTTCTCTGATCCCATCCAGCTTATCAATCGTGTGCACTGTATCGCATGGTAGGTGACAACTTTTAGATGATTCAAAACCAGTACTTAGCTCGCCACTAATATTCTCGTCATCATACAAAGAGAAAAGGCCGAGTTGAACATAAGACGCTCGGACACTGCAAGTTTTGGCTTCTGGTTCTTCCATGAGACCGGCATAATCTTTCTCAGACAAGAAGTGATATTTGCGAATGCTAGTCTTCAGAGATGCCTCATTCGCAACCGGTCGCAGCAGTTGTTCCTCACCGAGTTTATGATGATCGGAGAACTGATACTGGAACTTAAAACTCAAACTTGGAGATTCTTTCTCCTCTCTAATATATGAGTCACCGACTTGGGGAAATGGCTCCACTCTCGTCGAATCATGCATCGAGGAAACTTTGAGGTCAACTCCCTGAGCGTTATTGTCTTTCCTAATTCTACAATTAGGAACAGAAAGAAATGATGGTACCACTCGAAAAGTAAATACAAACCGAAGCTTTCGAATCATGTAAGTTGAAACACCAATTATCAAACCTCGGTTACCTGAAGAGATGCATGGCAACGAAACTGAACAACCAAATCAAAGAATCGGTGACGAAGAACCAGCAGGAGCCAAAAAAGAGAGCCATCCTTGTGTAAAAACCGTGACTCGATGGCTTGTTAAGAACAGAACCGAGATGGTTACCGGTAGAAGCAACTCCTCGGACTTCCATGGCTTCACTTCACCAGCACTTCGTCTCGATTTGAAGCAATCCATAAAGGCGATTCAAGAAATTCCTAGTCCTTCCCCAGTGAATTAAACAGAAGAAATGAACTCTTCAACTGTGAAATGTGAAGGACAAGCAAAACGTTACACCAGAAGGAGTGAAAGCTGGGATTTGGAAGACATGGTGGCAGAATGGTGTTCAGTTCTACCTGATGTGAGGCGGGAAGGCATCAGGTGCCGTTTAAGGGAGGAGGAGGAGGAGGGTGGAAAAGAACCGGAGAACAACTGGCTTCAGGCCCTGGAAAATCTCATGGCTGCTACTGTCCTTTTTCTCGCAACAAAATGGGCACAATTCGTCAAGTCGGATGGTGCGTTGTTTTCCTGCCAAGTGGTTCGAGAAGGGATGAGCTGATTCTTATGGAAAGCTGACTAAGCCAATAGCAGCATCTTACGAGGTGGGAGTCAATAGATGCCACCTCCATCTTCTCTCTACATTCTCTGCACCATCAATCATTTTCCAAACATGATTTTTCTTTTTTCCATCAATAGTTCTGAATTCCACAGAACATTCAATCAGAAATATATCAGTTTTTTTGTTTTTTTTTTGTTTTTTGAAACATGAGAAACAAGCACATAACTGAAAATACTTTTGCATTCTTTCCCATCATCTCAATCACGGTTTCAAACCGAATTCATTTCAAGCTATGGGATTTCAATTCCGATTCCAATTTCCAATATATATGATGTGTATTTTTCGTCAATGCAATTAACAATATTAGGATAAATTAAAATATTTTTTTTAATTATAAAAAATTAAATATAATTTTTTTAAATATAAAAATTACATTACTAATTAGATCCGAAAGGTCATATATAATTAATCTGAAATATTTTGTCGATCAATTAATGATTTCAATAGGCTCATTCATTCAAATATGACTTTTTTTGGAATGCACGTTAATAATGCAGCCTCCGGTAGACCCGTGGAGGGAACATATTTATGGACGACGATTATATTATATTATATTATTTATTATTATTATTAAAATATTATTTAAAAATTTTTCAAGTTTAAAACGCCCTATGAAAAAAATTCTAAAATTATAAACTTTTTAAAGACTTTCACCCATAAAATATAACATCAAGGAAGCTTAACACCACCACCAAAGCAAGCCCCATGCGACCAATAGCAATCGGAAGTAGTAGTGCTACACAAGTATATAATACTTGCTCTATCAAAGTCAAGCAGCCAACTACCTCTTTAATGAAGTATAATTCCCAAGATGCTAACTTTGGAAAGTTTGATTAGAAAAGAGAACTGGCGTTTGTCATGTAAATGCAGGATTGTGATAGTTAAAAGACTAGTAAATAATTTATCCTTTTTTCCGTCTTTGATTCACAAAGCAGCACTCTCTCTCTCTCTCTCTCTCTCTCTCTCTCTCTCTAGCTGACTGAAGGTTGTAAGGAATCTAAGGGATGCATTCTTAGAAGTGCAGCACAGTAACCGTGAGTACAATTTAGTACTGTAATTACAACATCATCGGCATTAGCAGAGAGGGAGACGACACTGCTCAGCCCACTCAAGACGAGGAGGAAGAACCATTCATCGCATGGCCATTGCCACCGCCGCTGTCGTCGACGCCGTTCGCGCTGTGACTGGTCTCCTCAACTCGACCGACGACGTCTCCGCCATCGACGCCGTTACCAGTCCTGCTGCCTCCGCAGCCGCCACCGGTCCCGCCTTTCCTTGCTTGGCCGAAGAAGGCGTGCTTGTTGTTGTGCATCCAGACCTTGAACACGCCCTTGTCCACGCCTATCTGCCGACAGCATTCCTCCACCTTCCCCTCGTCCCTCTTCTGCATCCGCCACCCCAGCCGTTCCGACAGCTCCTGCATCCGCTCCTTCTGACCCGGGGTGAACCTAGTCCGGAACCTTTTTCTCGGCTGCGCTATATCCGCCGCCATCGGCGTCGCCGCGGCCACGGCCGCGATGGGGGTGACGATAGGCCTAACCGGGATCGGGCCCGGGCCGCCGTTGAGAGCGAGGAGCATGCGGGGAGCAGAGTAGAAGGGCGGAGGTGAGTTCGAGCTCCGGTGGGTCCGAGTGGGTTCCCGCCTGCCATCCATCTCCGACTCCTCCTCGTCTCCCCCCACCCTGTTCCTCTCATCCTCCCCTTCCCGGTCATGGTGCCGGTGGCGGTGGTGGAGGGGATCCGGGAGCCGGCGGTGGAAGTTGCGGTGGCAGCCGCAGGCGACGCAGCGGAGGGAGGAGGGGTCAGCGGGGTCAGCTGCGGGCGAGAGCATGAACTCGCCGCAGCCGTCGAGAGCGTGACCGCCGAGGCTGGCCGCGTGGTTTTTAAGGCACTCCCGGTACAGGAACTCCTCGACCGCCACTGCTAGCTGCCGCTGGTGGTGCTTCCTCAGCGTGCCGTTGGGGAAGGAGAGGGTTTTGCCTTCAGTCTCCGGCTCCGCGACCTTTGTGGTGTGGTCCATGGCAGAGAAGGGAGAAGAGGACTAAGATATTTAGCTTCTTTTTTTTTTACGGTTAATATAAAAGAATTAGCTTCCCGAAGGGGCCATGGAGGCAATTAACGCAAGAGAGAGAAGAAGCTGAGAGAAACTAAGAGAGAATCATGGTGGTGATGATGATGATAAGACAGGGCGACTTAGAGAGAAGAGGATAAAAAGACACAATTAGAGAGATAAGGAGGATGAGGAAGAAGATTACAAGTGGCATGCGATGTACGCCCCCCACGTTTTCAATTAGGTAGGCGGTGGTGAGTTAATAATACGTCATGGTTAGGTTGGGTGCAGTGATGGGGAACAACGTGCAAGGGAACTTGTGATACACACCGGTAGGTGCCTCGTCATCGAGCCTTGTTGGCCGCTCTGCTCTGCTCCAACTGCAGGTAAATTCATTTTACTTTTACTGCTTCCACAGGATGTGTCATAACTCATAACATGAATGTCGATAAACTCTTAATCACTTGATAATTCCCCATATGTTAATCATCAACATCACTTGATCCCAAAAATTTTATTATGTATATAAGATAGTTAGTTAGACATATAAGCTTTTCCACATCCACTGCTGTTATCATAGTGGCTTCGATGGTGGATCAAACTCGATGCCAATCTGAATAATAATAACGATTACGAGGATTATTACACGCAACCATGACATTGCGTACGTGCCTTTGGGAAGTCGCTTTGGAAAGTGGATGTAATTATTGAAGGTTCCTCTCTATCCACGCCACTCACATTTAGTGCAATTGTATCTTTGAAGTTAAACCACACAACAAAACGGGATCTGAAGACTTCCAAAAACCCCCAAATGTCGCATCGAGTCAATGTACTTAGTCTAATATTCTCAAATCGGCATCACTTGGCAGCGACAAGTGGAATTAATTGGTTTGACAGGTCGATTTTAGCCTTCAGGAAACCATGTAAATGACATTAAATCACAACGTGGAAGAATCCAGCACAGTCTAGCCCAATAATCTCCTCCTTTTCTCTCTCTCTCTCTCTCTCTCTTCTTGTCATCAGTAATGATGCAACATCTCAATCCACTTAAGAGATGAATCTGAAAAGGCTACAACATCATTAACAAAAGTGTAAAAACAAAGAAACAAAAAAGCCAATATTTCGTGTATGATATCATTAAAATTAATAGTCAGCAAAGAATGAGTATAAATATTTCGTGTAGTATTTAAAAAAATAAAAAAAAAACTAAGAAATTGGTCCAACCTGATTTTAATAAAAAGATACATTATAAATGATTAAAAATTGAATCACACTTTTTGTCCAAATGAAAAATAAGTTTTTCTAAAAAATCCGCCATTTTTTTAATGTTAATTTTAAGGCAAAAAGCCTTTTCTACAATCAGTTAAAACCCTAACCTTATCAGATCTTTCTATCTCGCGTTCTCGTCCGCTCTCACTCTCTCTTTCGAAGAGAACTCCGCGAACGTTTCTCCCACAAATGCTCGTCTTGGCTTGCAGCCGACCACTCCATAGTTTTCGACCTCCGAGATGCTTCGGCCGGCGAGAGCTCTTCATCGATGGTGTCTCCTCTATCTCCTCCCAAAGACCCACCGCGCCTGCTCCTCATCTCCACCTCGCCGCCTCTTCTCGCTCGTAAACCCCGCTCCTTGTCTCTTGATGTTAATCATGTCTTTACCGTATTTGGGTTCAAGATCCGCTTCGAACAATCTGGTCTGCCCCCATCTGAATGCTGATTTCGTAGTGCAAACTTTCACCGTTGTTTTCTTTAAAGGACTTAAGGTGTTATTTTCTGATAAATTGTGGTGGCCAATTCTAGCTTTTCTGTGTTTGCTACTCACGGCCTTTTGTTGCTCTCAGTTTGTAAGAGGTGTATCGGAAGAGTAATCCATGGACTCCCATAGAAGAAGAAACCCAAAGATAGACCTCTATCAGCCGTTCGAATCTGATCCCATTGACTCTTTCTGGCTGATCACTGGGATCCTAAAGCATTGCTATTTTCATAATCAAGGACTTACAGTGTTGTTTATCTCCATTATTTGAAATCTGATTTGCCAATTTATAATCACGTGTTTAACATTATATTGATGTGGTCAGAAATCTATACCGGTTGGATTGGTATATTCCGACATCTATTGGTCTGACCAAGGACCGGTACAGGATAATATAGGTTGGTTCCACTTGATATTTACTTTTTTATTAATTTTTGGTGTTAACTAGTGGTACATGATGGTGCTTGGTATACCGATACCGTATGTGAACGATCCAAATCTTTATTGTCGACAACTTAAGGTTATGACTGGTTGTCAACCGCATCAATCCACATCTTGCAATAAAATCCTGTCCGTTGCAGACTCAGGAAGATGGATTTGATTTCTTTCTTGAATTTGGTGGGTAGGGATATCTACCTTATTGGTCATGGTAATAAAGTTATGAGAGAGCAATCCTCCTATTTCAAAATGCATAAATGAAGGTTGAAGTTGAGGTTTGATTTGGACTTTGATATTAGAAAATCAAAGTAGAGAGATGAGCAAGCTACGCATCTTCTTTGTCATGATAGATTGAGATTATTTTTGTTGCTTAAAAGTATCTTGTTATCAAGCGGTCAGATCCTAGATCATGTACCTTGTGAGGACTCAAATCTTTGTTGACACTAGATACGACCTTGTTGGTTATTTTGTGATTCTAGATTTATTGTAGTTTAGTAGTAAACAATTATTTCTCTTTCTTTCATCCTCAAGGCCAATTCTCAACCTCTAATCAGAGAATGCCCTGATAAATGGGTTGTATTTTTATCATTTGATATTAGAGTGAGGTGATCATTCACTACAAACATTTGTGGTGCTTTGCAACAACATTTATGATGTCCATGGAGATCTATATGACCACCTATATGATAACCCCAACAATTGCTTACCTGTTTATGTATATCAATTTGTCATACCTGTATTCAAGTTATTCCCAAAATTTGTATGAGATGTTAATCATTCCAGAGGATACCATTAATTCATAAAATATTTAAGGGTACCCCTTTTGGTGATAGTACCATCAGAGTAATTTTATTATATATCTTTCTTTATTGATGGTAGTCTCTATAGGGTTCTATAACTCTAACTATTTTGAACAGTGCTTCTTTGCCTCATCCAGCATCAAATTTGTTACAGTCACATCATTGCTACCTTGCATTTCATAGCTAGGTGACTTCAATAACCATTAACAACAATCCTCTAACACTAGTATCAATGAAGAAGGCATATCGCAGAGGGCATGGTCAACATGATAAAGGATGTAAATCCACTTGATTCTTCAGGCTCAAGGAACTTGACATATGAGCTCTACTACCCCAAAATCCTCAACAAATTAGGCTGATGAAAAGATAACCTCTCCTGCATCATCAGAATAAATTAAGTCTACTACTCTGTCTCCTCATCCCTATTGCGGAGTATAATTCTGAAGGACCTGATGATCCCCCAGATCATCCTGGAGAAGCCTTAGCATGTCAAAGATTTCAGAATGCTGAAGAGTGACATTGAAGATCCTAACCAGCAGCTTGCCAGCTCTATGCAGACCTAGACAAGGGCTGTTCAGCTATTTAGAAGCACTATAATGGAACAAAGATTTTAACATCTAGCATCTCCTTAAAACTTTGGTTGGATCAAAGCTCAATGTACTAAAGAAATCAATACTTTTGATGGATCCCAAGAGCAGCATCATATGAGGGTACAGCACATTCTAGTTCTTATAGAAGTTCAGAAGATAGATTTTTGTAGAAATTGATTGATTTTGGTGATGTATCAGAATAACCGTCATATATTGAGGTCATCAACCTTCTTTGACATGCCAAGAAGAGAAGAAGGATGATGAAGATCAAGGATTTTCTCTGATAAGATGTTCATGGACTGCCATCTTAGGACAATGTGGATTAGAAGGATAGGGAGTTGGTACAAAGTGTTTGGACCCAGGACCACCTCTTGAAATTCTCACCTTGGCCAACCATATAAAGGGCATTTCAGTTGCATTTTTCTTTTTTATTGCTGTACTTCTGTTATTTTAATGTATTCGGTCCATATTTTTAGTTGTTATTTTGTGTTGCTTACAGAGTAACATTTTGATTTATTTTAGATAGAATTGGGAGAGTCCATAAGGTTTTATGGGTCATATTTAGAGCTAGATATGTCTTTAGATATAATTTATGGAGATTTGTTAAAGGGGAAATTCTACTCCCATAAGTTTTTTTTAGTTTACAGTATGTATGGTGTATGTAGGCCGTAAATCTGTATAAGTTTGCTGATTTTGTTATTGTCAAGGTATCAAACTACCTGTTGAACCAACATGTAGCGGCTGGTACTTTTCAGTCTGACCAAGGACCAATTATCTACCATATGGCTTGGTACTAATAGAAATTCTCCTTTTTATGTTATTTTTTCAATGATTTCAAGTGGTATAGGTCGTGTACTGCCAAATATTACTACCACAGCAATCAACAAGGAAGCGATACTGATATCGGGTTAAAATATCGAAACTTGGTTATTATAGTAGATTTATCATAGATTGTAATCAAACTCTTTCCTTTTTTCCTTTATTTCCATCTTTGGGAGGTCAACTCTCCTCGAATTGGAGGACACCCTGACAGAATATTCATTTACAATTATGTTCAATTTCGTAATAAATGAGTTTCATTATGATTTTTGATACATTCTTGTGTCCAAATTACCTTCTCTGTTTCTTTGTTATTTTATAGTATTTTTGATGCAATATCTCTCTTTTGCTGATATGAATGCCGTGTTTTCAACTTTCATATTCTAGGTCATCTGATGAACAGACTTTTAACCTGGGTGACACTATGAAAACTGTTTTCCCATTTACTTCTCGGCGAATGCTGTTTGCTGGTTCAACATTATGGTTTTGCTTGCACACTTCAAAGTACTTTCCAGGTAACTGACCAACAATAGGGAACCATTCTCATAGTGTCACATAAGTGTTGTCTTTCAGCATACCTATATTTAGTGACTCTATAAACCATATTGATTCATAGATGAATTTCTGTACATATCCACAATATGCTAACACAAATAAGTGTAAATGATATAACAATCCTATTATGTTCTGGAACATTTAACACATCTTAAGAATTGTCCAGTAAGTCTCAGTGTTCGATGTAAATATGGCAAGCATTTTGAAGTATCCACGTTTACCATACACTAGTATAGTTATTGAATAATTCTTACAAAATGCTAGTTTGTTGTCATTATTTTCTTGTTCTACTTGTCAATGTGGAACATATGTTACACTTTTGAGGATCTTGTTGTAATTTAGTTATGATCTTTTTATTATTTTGTTTTATCATACCTAAAATTGGATTATGCCAGTTGCAAAGATCAACACATTGTAGTGTGCATCTCTTTAATTTACTATTCTTGACTTGTGGATTGGACTACTTATGATTTATTTTTTGCTGTTTGTAATCATATTTTATTTGCCAGCCATAGATGAGGGTGGTTACAGTTAAATTATTCTCTGGACTTCTGTTTCCATTTGAAAATTCTTCTTCATGTGATGCTGATTCTCAGCTCTTTATGCAGTAATATGTATGTTTCCCTTCAGTGTTAGTGTATTGTGCATCACTTATGGTGTTAACATATCCAAAATAGAACTTATCATGTTCCTTGTGTTACAATATTAGTCCTAATATCTTCAATATTTTTTTATAGCAGCTCTTGCATTGGAAGAACCATCTATCACAACTGAAGACGTCACACCTCGTGTTTTCTTATCTGGGCCGCTCTTTCCTTCAGAGGTATACATTCTTATTTTTTCTTCGGTTCTGCTTTTACAAATAATTGATTAAAGTTTTTTATCAGGATATCTAATATGAATCCACACACCTTGCTTTTGCTTGACAGGAAAGAACTGTGGAAATTTTTGAGAAGAACACTTACTCTGTCGTCAACATCTTTGATGTAACATTACGCCCTCGGCTTAATGCAACTGGTGTTGTTGAGGTATAAAATGTGGCATCTGATATATATTCTCTTTTTTGGGATTCTACTACTACCAAGCCTGTCCAACAAATTTAATGGTGTGTTGTTGAGGAATAAATTGTGGCATCCGGTATATACTCTTTCTTGGGATACTACTATTACCAAGCGTGCCTAACAAATTTTATGTGTTAGAAGCGTTAATAAACTGTATGCATTGTTTTGGATATGACAGTATTTGCCGAGGGTATGAGTTGTTATAGAAATTCCATTATCTATTGGTCTTTTATCTATTTTTTTTCCTTTGAATTTACAAAGTCCAGGTGCCTGAAGGAAATGGTTCTGGAGTTGTTTGGGATAAATTTGGACACATCGTGACAAATTATCACGGTAAGAGCCACTAATTTTATTAGTCAATGTAATAGATATTTGACTTGTAGGGAAATCTTTCGTGCATAATTACTAGTTTTGCCTTTTTCTGCTGTTATTTTTGGTAATAACCATCTGCTGTTTTGCATGTTTTGATGGATGGGACAGTTATGATGGAGCTAATATTTTCTGTTTTCTTGTTGTGAGTTGTGATATTTATTTCTTTATCTTCTTCTTTTCTAGTTGTTGGCAATGCTCTTTCAAAGAATCCAAACCCGGATCAAGTTGTTGCACGTGTGAACATCCTTGTTGCTGAAGGGTAAGATTTTCTACTAATCCCCAGGAATGAACGTTCTGCTTATTTTTTTAGCTAATGTTTATTTCTTTATTTACTATAATGCATTTATTTCTTATAAGCATTTTCATTTCTTGAAAGGGTACAAAAGACTTTTGAGGGTAGGCTGATTGGTGCAAATCGTGCTAAAGATCTTGCTGTCTTGAAGGTAGATCTTTTACTTGAATTCGATGGTTTTGCTAAAAAGAATATTGATGTTAATTGTTGTGATCCAAGCTAACTTTTGACAACCCAAATTATCTTGCTTGCAGGGTTGTTAACCAACTTTTGCATTTGATACTGTTGTTATTTAGAGTATCATATCATCTAAAGAGTACAGATATCAGGTTTTTTTTTTAATACAGGTTATCCATCTTTATTCTAGACTGTGATCGACGTGTAGATATGTTCATAAATTGACAATTGAATTAATTTTTTCATCCAGGCAAGAATATCTTTCACCTTAAAGGGTAAATGAATTAGATTATGAGTAATATGATAACTTGCAGAGATTCTAAAAAGAGGATACGTAAACAAATAACTATTAACTATGTATGACACCTCGTACAATAGAACACTGGCAAACAAATTGATGATGGACAAACAATTTTTGTTTTTGAAGGAAAGCACAAATAAACAGGTTTAGAGTCTATGATGAAGCACAAATCGTGACATCACAATGGTTTCTAATTAAGATGAAAAGTTATCATATAATTTAAAATTCTTGGTTGTGCTTGCAAAAGGGCAATAATTGCATTAAAAGAGGCATAAAAAGATCAAATAAAAGAAAAGTCTGCCATCATGCGATACATGCAAAGAAAGTAATGAAAAACAAGATCCTTTATGGCTTAGTGTAGTATTACTCTTCAGGTGTTCACACACTTTGGCAGTATTCCTCAAAGATCTGAAAGGTTCCAATATTTCTGAAGCTGACAGATTGCAATAAAGAACATGTATGGTGAGCAAATTCAGAGAACATGAAGTTCTCTGAACTCTGAAACCACAAACTCAAGTTCCATGCAGTGTCAATAAAGCAAATCCTTTTATTTCTGTAGGAATATCCTTGTGAAAATTTTCTTGTTGTACTACTTTACTACAGGTGGATGCCTCTGCGGATCTTTTGAAGCCAATTAACGTCGGTCAGTCTTCAGTCCTAAGAGTTGGCCAGCAGTGTTTAGCAATTGGAAATCCTTTTGGTTTTGATCATACTCTTACTGTTGGAGTTATTAGTGGACTGAATCGCGATATTGTTAGCAAAACTGGAGTGACAATTGGAGGTGGCATTCAGACAGATGCAGCCATCAATCCTGGAAATAGGTGAGTTCTGGATCTCCTAGTCCCAAATATTGTTTTGCTTATAAGTTTATTTGAAAATGTATGAGGTACATTCGAATATTCAATTCTAAATCAGTCTAGCTTCTCTGTCCAGTCAAATATTATTGCAAATTTCATATTCTTGTAGTGTGTTCCATATAAATAGCCAAAAACTGAGTTCACCAGATTATCTTCTGCTTCTCTTATCTATTTGGTAAACCATTGAGAGTAAAAGAAAAAGTCGCTGTGTGAAATTTAGATATCTATGAACTGATAAGATGATTATAGAATATGCAAAGTTGAAGGATGTTCTTATCCTCGAGAACCTTCTTGAGTCTTGGACTCCTGTTGGAGTTTTTTTTCCTTATTACTTAAACATTTAAAATTCCAATTTTGGAATATACTTCATATTGACATTAAATGAACTATGATGATTTTGACTATGTTTTATGTGGCATAATGACCTACAAGTCCACTGGTTAGGTTCACTGAGAAGAAACACAGTAAGTTGATTAACCAAAAGAATGACATTGTTTGAGAGCTTATGGTCTCGCGCATAACTTGTTTTACTTACATGCATAAATTTCTCTCCAACTTATCACTTTCTTTTGCCTTTTTTTTCGTTTGAAATAATCTTCTTTTTTTTGCTTAAAGCAGGGTGGCGGTCCATCTACTCTAACTGCTAATAATTTTTTAATTGTGTTCACCCACACATTTCTTCTTTTTTTGTGCTACCTAGTTAAAGTTTCTTTTACTAGAGAGAACTTTTTAGTTGAATCAGTTGTGAGTTTCTTTTCAGCCATGTTACTAGATAGGAAGTTGATACTTTGAATGGATATTTTGGCAGTGGTGGTCCTTTGCTGGACTCGAAAGGAAACATGATTGGAATTAACACAGCAATATTCACAAATACAGGTAAAGGTTTGAGTTCATTTATTCAGCGGTATGATGTTATGAGAAAACTTTGCAATCAGGCAATGTATTTTGCATGGAGGACTCAATTTTCCTTTGTCATTTTTCTTTTCCATAAGATGTAAATCAGACTATATTGACTTCACTGTTCACAACTGTATGTGGACACAGTATTAACAGGTAACAGTTGTACATGAATTCAAAGTCAAACTTGGTTTTGATTTTTTTTCCACATTGTAAATCCTTTACCAAGACGACGATATTTAGAGTAAGCATGCGCTAATTGTAACTATTGATTTGAGCAAGGATTAAAATCTTGATTCTAGTATCAATATTAGATGGCAGCTGGATATATATAGTACCAGTACCAATCTATCAAGGAATAGAGCAGTAGTCCTGCATCAACAACTTCGTCGGCATAAGTGGTTAAAATCGAATCACTTTATGATTCACTTTATAAGGCGTGCGAGGAGAGGTGGAAGGATATCTATAAGACCTTACTAGAAACTATAGATAAAGATTTAATTATTCTAAAGTTAAACCAAGGATATGACTTCTTATAGAGCTCAGTTGTGGCAAGATATCGCAATCCCAAATAGTAGTGATTATATGGCTTTATTGTTGTTGTCGTTGACGTGATCCATGTGGTGGAGTAAGAAGATGATGTTGATGATGATGTGGTGAACCTTTATGATCATTAAATCTCCTTTATGATTGTACCTTTATGATCATTAGTAGGTTTTGAATTTTGAAGTATTTAAATTGAACAAATAAACTGTCAGATATTATTTTTTGTTGTAAAACTGCATGTTTTCTGTCTATTGAAGAGTATGAAGCAAAATATTCTAATTAATAAGTAGCTTGCTTTTGTGTATTTTGTGCCTGATACTAAGATTATTAAAATATCTACATATTGCAGGGGCCTCAGCAGGTGTAGGATTCGCCATCCCGTCTTCAACTGTCCTTAGGATTGTCCCTCAGCTAATCCAATTTGGAAAAGTAGGCTTACCTTACATATGAATTATTAATTTGGTATATGCTTCCTTTGCAGGAGCTAGGCTTCTTTGGTTTCTTTATTGGTACTTAGACATTCATATGGCATCTTTATTTTACAATTGTCTTCAACTATTTAATTTAAATCAATAACTAGGAACACATTTTTTCTCGTGCAACACATGCAGCTACAAGAAATCTTTGGGAGGATGATGTAAACCTGGAAAAGCTTAACCTAGCACTTCTCTCTGTTTTGTCCAATTTTAGCTGAAATTGTAGACTCCTCAAAACAAAATAGTTAGCAATGAGAAGACTGAATGAATGTTGGCAATATTATCTATAAACTGGGGATAAACGTTCGGTTACAATGGAGCCAAATAGGGAGAGATGAACCTACTGTCAAGTGATCTTAAACTTGGATGAGAACTGTCAGGGAAACTTAATACCAAGTGATCTTATGCTTGGATGAAACTGTAAAGAAGGGAGGACACTGAGGACACCTAGAAAGTGAAGGTTTTACCCACACATTCCTGTCTAGAATTTATATTGAAGTAAGATAGGTACATGATTAGACATGCTGGTAAGCTGGGTATTCAAGTCACTACTTTTGAATCTGAAATATTCACTTAGATTTTTTGCTTTCTTTTTTTCATTCAAGGGTTTATATTGTTGCAATTACAGTCTTTTATCTGCTTCTTAAATAGCCTGATCTTGTAAGGTTGTGCGTGCTGGTTTAAATATGGAGATAGCGCCAGATCTAGTTGCTAATCAACTTAATGTTCGGAATGGAGCTCTTGTGCTGCAGGTACATCTTGATGTGGGGTTAGATTGTTCTGTAGACACAGATTGCGAGAGCTTGTAGATTTTGTGAAGAAATTTTTGATAATTTTTCATGTTGCAAGGGTTATTAGTCTTTTTACTAAAAAGAATCTTAAATTTGCATTGTAGATTCCTGAGAATAGTGTTGCAGCCAAAGCAGGTTTGCTACCTACCACAAGAGGTTTAGCCGGTAATATTGTTCTTGGGGATGTTATTGTTGCGGTAGATAATAAGCCTGTGAGTGTGTATAGAGCTAATTCCACAATTTTCCCCTTTCGATCTTTTACTTTGCCAAACAAGATTGTAGTGTCAGTACTGGCATTTCTGTTACAAGTACATTATATGATTAAACTCTTACATTTACCTGTCAGGTTCGTAGCAAAGCTGATCTATTGAAGATTTTGGATGAGTATAATGTTGGAAACACTGTTCTGCTTAAGATTCAGAGGGGAAGTGAGAATTTAGACCTACCTGTAGTTTTAGAGGAGACGAGCATCTGACTGGTTCAGAATCACCCCCCATTTTATAAGTTCTTATTCCATTCTGAGCTTGCAAAATAATAGGTAAATTTTATTCTCTTAAATTGTTACAATTTTAAGAAATTAAATAAACTGTATCACTTTGAATGTTGAAGTTCCATATCAATAACTGTGGTACCAATCAGGCAGCTTATTACTTCTGCTTTTGGGAATTTGATAAAGGTACTTTTCCAACATTTATACATAAAAAATTCTTGTGGACTGTTATCACTGTGGGAATAAAGCAGCGATAACTTTTTATTGCAGAAAAACTGCAGAACATGTATATCTCGTCAAGAAATTTGCAAGCAAGATCTGCAGATCCAGACTTCTTGAAATCGAATGTGTGATTTTGTCCATTACTGCAAGGGTTAAAAGTAGCTCCAAGGCTCTTTATTGTCATGGCATTGGAGGACAATGCTTCATTAATTACGAAGGCAATCGTCTGCGAGCCACAAAAGACATTATTCTCTGCAATATGGATGTGTTGAACAAAAGATAGTATCATGATGAAATGGTGGCATTATGCTTTATGAACTCCATGTGCTTCCATCTAAATTTGAGGAATAAATTACTTGTAAGTCATTCATTCGATATGTCTTGGTCTCTACTACAAGAAGTACTTATAAGATAGGTGCTCTTCTTGTAAGAGAAGCTTGGTTTCTTATGTTTCTCCAGCAGGTTTTGATCATTGACTATGTTGAGCTCAGGTCCCCAGTCCTTTCTCCCGGCTGCTCCTGCAATCAGCCCCGAGATGTATAATATTCCAGAACAGTCTCCTGCTCTCAGGAATTGCTTGGAGAGAGCATTCGCTCATCATACCCAACAATTAGTGACTCTTTTTTTGCAAAAAAAATCAAAGAAAGTGTTATATTATACAAAACAGTGTTAGCCAAAATTCTGAGATCGTCTTGGTAGCTGGTTGTGTTAGAGCAGAGAATTTGTCTGATTGGTAAATGAAGGATTGAAGATAGAATCGATATGCAGGACAAGTGTTTATAGATATGTATCTATCTAGCGGATGTCAGTTGTCTCGTGGGGACGACGTTGGTCTGCCGAGACGAGCCCATTGTCAAACCCGTGTATCTATCTAGCGGATGTCAGTTGTCTCGTGGGGACGACGTTGGTCTGCCGAGACGAGCCCATTGTCAAACCCGCATAGAAGCATCCTACAAAATCTTACATGCATGCGAAAGCTTATATAACCGAAAGCCACGATATAGATGTTGTATGTAAGTTCCCCAGAGCATAACTTCATAGCGTAAAAGACTATGGTTTCATCTGCTGACGACTCTCTTCGAGTTTCGGAAGCGCCCTCCAAATTTTTTGTTACTTGTGAAGCCAACCAATGAGTATAGTAGTTGGTTTCCGTATATTTGTGTGAGATTTTAAATACAAGATGAGAAAGTAAAAAAAATGTTATATGCACACCAAACGAAACCAAATAACAAGTGCACGCTTCTATGTATATAACCCCATCAGCGTCCTCTCTCCTCCCAAATTTCCACCCTCGAATGCGGTTTCTATGCAACTCTCCCACCGCTATCACCACCCGCTGTTCCATCTCCTCCACCGAGGCCAGTGCACGACCCTCCACCAGGTCAAGTCCATCCATGCCCGGATCACCGTTCAGGGCTTCGCCTCCCTCCACCCCTCTCTCGCCCTTACCAAGATCCTCTACGCCCTCACCCTCCTCCTCATCCCCCCTTCCCTCCCTCCCGCCGACTCATGCACCGCCTACGCCCTGGCCCTCTTCCGCAGCATCCCCAGCCCCTCAACCTTCCCCCACAACCTTCTCATTAGGGCCCACACCCTCCTCTCCTCCCCTGTCCCCGCCCTCCTCCTCTTCGCCCACATGCGCCGCTCCTCCGTGGCTCCCGACTCCCACACCTTCCCCTTCGCCCTCAAGGCCTGTGCCCGCCTCCGCTCCCCCAACCTCGGCCGCTCCCTCCACTCCCAAGCCGTCAAGTTCGGCTTCGCCGCCGACCTCTACGTCCGCAACTCTTTGATCAGCACCTACAATTCCTGCCTCTCCTTGCTGGAAGCCCAAGGCCTCTTCGATGAGTGCCCGTCGGCTCGCGACGTCGTCACCTATAACACCTTGATCGACGGTTACGTCAAGGCTGGCGATTTTGCCTTTGCACGCAAACTCTTCGACGATATGCCTGAAAGAGACGTAGTGTCGTGGGGTACGCTCTTGGCGGGTTACTCGCAGATGGGTCAGTTCGAGGAAGCCATCTCATTCTTTGATCAGATGCTTGCGACGGGAACGAGGCCTGATGAGGTTGCTTTGGTCTCAGTACTCTCTTGCTGTGCTCAGCTAGGGAAATTGGACCGAGGTGAAGCCATCCATGAGTACATCAAGAAGAACAGGGCTAAACTTAATGTCTATCTGTCGACGGGGCTGGTGGACATGTACGCAAAGTGCGGCTGCATTAGCGTTGCCGTGGAGATTTTCGAGTCAACACCACGGAAGAACTTGTTCACATGGAATGCTATTATCGTTGGTCTGGCCGTGCATGGGAACGGTCAGTTGTCACTGGAGTACTTCGATAGGATGCGAGCTGTGGGTGTTGAGCCAGATGGGGTGACCTTCTTAGGAGTCTTGGTGGCCTGCAGCCATGCAGGACTTATTGAAATGGCTCGGAGTCTCTTTGATGAGATGGAGAGCATATATGGTGTCGAACGCGAGCTCAAGCACTACGGGTGCATGGCAGATTTGCTTGGTCGGGCCGGGTTGGTCGAGGAAACGATGGAGATGATAAAAGGGATGCCGATGAAGGGCGATGCATATGTGTGGGGAGGCGTGCTCGCTGGTTGCCGAATACAGGGCAATGTGGAGATCGCAGAAATTGCAGCTCAGCATCTTTTACAGCTGAACCCTGAGGACAGTGGGATCTACTCCATTATGTCTGATGTATATGCTACTGCTAAGAGGTGGGAGGATGTTGCGAGGATAAGGAAGTTGATGGGTGACAAGAGAGTGAAAAAGAATGTTGGTTGTAGTTCGGTCGAGGTGGGTGATGGATCGCTCCATGGCAGACTGAACTATGCACCTTTTAGGTGAGGTGAGGCGAGGTTAAAATAGAGAGAGAACAATGACAGTTGCAGTTGTTTTGTTAGTCATCAGCTTGGCCATAGATCTGTTTGGTAAGTAATAGATAGGCTGGAGAAGACTATTCAATTAGCGTTTGATGAAAGTATTTAGAACTTATCCAGGGATGTTTAGAACTTATCCAGGGATGCACCTCTTCATGGCTTAAGCTTCCATGGTTACAAAGTTCTTTATGGTTTAGGACAGCCCAACACTACTGATTCCCAAACCACAGGAAGAAATATATGCCCAGGCCCTTCGTTTTCTTGACTCTACCGGACTTGGAATCCAAAGTACAGTGCCAACAATCTGAAAATTAAACTCTGTTAGCACAAAAATGAAATTTGATCATACAGTTGCTTCTATCTATCTGAAGTTGTGCTTCCTTGCTGTTTTATTGGTTAGCCCGGATGCTCTTCCTTCGCATAATCTTTGCTCGCTGGCTTCTCTTCGTCTTTTACGCATCAGAACGAAAGATGATATCCTCGGCTGATTTTTATGCAGGAAGAAGTTGAGTCGAGCAAAGCTTTACGCAAGCACATTGTGATGCAAGTGGAAAATGATTCTGTGAGTTGTTCAACTTTGCATGTTCTAAGCATGAGCATTAGTTGTTTAGGCATACGGCCTTTTAATATCGTCATCCTTGGAAGCATCACCTTTAATGAGCCTTTTTTGGTATTTTCAGTATGTGAATGAGGTTGGATTTTATTAAACTCAGATAAATTTGACAATTTTTGATGAATCTATCAACCAATTTGTATCATTTACACATGTTAATTAGTTTGGAAGTAATTCTGAAAGCTTGATTAATGATAATAACAAGATATGGATTCAATTATATTATTTTGTATCCTATCAAAAAAAAAAAAAAAATGTAACTAAAACTTATCAAAACAAACTCAAACTTTCGGAAACTTTTGAAATGGTCTTAGACACATAAAATGATATAATTTTTCAATATTTGGGATTTTAAATGTCTTTTTTTGTGATTAATTCAACATATAAATAAGCTCTTTTTTAAATTATATTAAATATCATAAATTTTGATGCTTCCATGAACTAATTTGTAATATTCATACTTTTTAACTAAGTTTGGAAGTAATTCTGAATGTTTGATTAAAATAATAATACGATTTGAATATAGTTATACTATTGTTGGTACCTATTGAAAAATAGAATAACTGGAATGAAATTACACTTGTTTGTGGTATATGGGATTTATAGTTTGATAAATTTTGGACCAAAAATAGTTGCAAGGACCAAAAATAGTATAACTATATCCAAAATCTTATTATTTTTAATCAAACTTTAAACTAATAAACAAGTGTAACTTTTACAAATCTATTAATGGATTCATTAAATTTTTAAAATTTAGTTGAAATCAGAAAAATCCAGTTTATTCACATACTGAATATACCATAATAAATGACTCATTAAAAATGGTAAAAAGGGAAAATAATATAATTTGTGTATCTTACATCTTATTTTTTAATAAGATCCAAAGATAGTGTAACAGAATCCAAATCCTACTATTTTTGAACCAAACTATCAAAATTACATCCAAACTAATCAACAAGTGTAAATATTGTAAATTGGTTCATGGATGAATCCATTTGTCAAATTTAGCTAGATTTGGAAAAAATCAGCACATTCATATACTATACCAAAAAGGATCATTTAAAACCTCAAAATAGGAAATCATATTATTTTGTGTATTTGGGATATCTCAAAAGTTTTTATGGATTTGTTTTGACAAGGTTTGGACCTAGTTATACTTTTTTTTTTTGTAGAGTTTCAAAATGATATAATTGGATCCAAATCTTATTATTGTTTAGCCAAACTTCTGTCATTAAAATAGTATTTATCTATTTAATCCTTTAAAATATGAAATTATGTATTTGTTATTTTATCTAATTTAAGATGAATCATAAAATATTTTTTAAATTTTAAGGATACTAAAGAATTTTTAAGACTTGAGTTGGACTATTTTTGAATGAGGTTATACTGTTTTTGGACCATATTCAAATGACAACATATTCATCTTAAAACTAATATAAATTATATTTATTTTATCCAATATATCAAAATTTTTATGAAAATTTAAAATTGTCTAATGAAGTCATATTTTATGAAATTTTCTATTTTTAATAGTTAAAATACTTAATTTTGAATAATTTAGTTCTAAAGAGTTACAAATTTTATTTATATATTTTTTGATAAATTTAAAATAAAATTAGGGTGAATTATTGAAAAGAACATCTAAATTTAAGAATTTCTTATACAACACCCTAATTTTTTTTAAAAAATTATAAAACATCTCCTTATTATGTGAAAAAAATTATTTTGCCCTTGTAAGTTTGAAAATTTATTCTTTTAGATCTCCTGCCACTTATGTTGGCTTCAACCCTGTATATCTTGTCATATAGCCCTCACGTGTGAAAGATGGAGCACGAGTATTATTATCACACAGGGTTGTCCCTACATCACCCCATTTAGGGTTACCCCTCGATTGCTCGTGTGAAGTTGCCTCCCTCTACCCTCTAGTTGACCTCTACGTGTGCAAGGGTTAATGTAGAGGTGACCAATGAGCAGTGCAAGGTGGTAGTGTTGGGCAAAAGAATCGATAGGTTCAATAGGACTAAGAGTAAAATAATTATTTATATAAAAGAAATTATATAATTTTTTTAAAACTTAGAATGCACTGTCATAAATTCTCAAAATTTTCAAGAATTCACCTTAAAATTTAAAGGTTATAATTTTATCATTTTTTTTTCATAATTTTATTATTTTTATTATATTTGTATTTATAACTTTTAGTGATTTTTATATTTTATCATTAAAAATATATATTAGTAGTATTTATTTAGGATCTATTCAAGTTTTGGGTAAATTTAATATAATGATTTGATTCAATAAAATATAATGAATCTGAAAAGTAAGAGAGAGGAGGAAGAAAAAAAAAAAAAGAGAGTGGTTAAGGGTTACTTTTCTTATTTTAAAATTTAGGAAAAAAAAAGAAAAAAAAAGAAAAGAAGGATGTTATGTGAAAAATGATTAGAAGGTCTTCTAAGCGAGTTTGCCCAGTATCCTGCGAACGCTGGACTCGACAAGGAGCCTTTACCTCTCACTATAACCCGTTTTCTTCGGTACGTCCGTGTTGCCGTCCCGCTACAAACCCTCCCGACCCAGCCGCCCTCCTCCCAACATCAATATAGACGCTCGCTTTCTTCTCGCCTCCTCCACCGTTTTCCCCCTTCTTCACCCTCTGTTGCAACATCCCCTCTTCCGCCATAATGGCTTCCTCCTTCCTCCGCACCCGCCTCCGCCCCGCCTGCCTGTCGAGCTTTCGCGTCCTCCTCTCCCGCCCACACCCCCAATTAGTGTTAGGGTTTCGACTGCCCTTGGTTCCTTCCCCATCCCCTTCCCCTTCCTCCCCATGGCTCCCACCGCATCTCTTCTCCTTCTCCACCACCGCCACCTCCTCCCCTCAAACCCTAGCCCCTGATCCCATCGCGACCGACGGCGATCCTCCGCCCGACCCAGCCGCCATCTACCGGGAGCTACGCGCCGCCCAGGACGGCTCCGCCAAGCTCAGCCGCAGCGAGTGGGAGGCCCTTGTCGGGGTCTTCGCCTCCTTCGCCAAGTCCCCGTGGACCTCCGACCAGGCCCTCGCACTTTACATCCCCTCGTCCTTCTTCCCTACCGCTGCCCGCCGCTTCCGCCTCTTCTTCCTCCGCCGCTGCCCACCTGCCGCCTTCCGCCACCTCTCCGCCCTTGGTCCGTCCCTGGCCGCCGACCGCTTCCTCTTCCCCATCTTCGCCGAGTTCTGCCTTCACGAGTTCCCGGACGAGCTCCGTGGGTTCCGCTCCTTGATGGAGTCCGCTGACCTCACCCGCCCCCATACCTGGTTCCCATTCGCCCGTGCCATGCGCCGCCGTGTGATCTACCACTGCGGCCCCACCAACAGCGGGAAGACCCACAATGCCCTCGTTCGCTTCATGGAGGCCAGCAGTGGCATCTACTGCAGTCCTCTTCGGCTCCTCGCCATGGAGGTATTCGATCGGGTGAACGCCACCGGTGTCTACTGCAGCCTCCACACCGGTCAGGAAAAGAAGACGCTTCCTTTCTCCAACCATGTTGCTTGCACCATCGAAATGGTATCCACCGAGGAGTGCTACGACGTTGCTGTAATCGATGAGGTCCAGATGATGGCTGACCCCACACGGGGTTACGCCTGGACCCGTGCACTACTCGGCCTCAAGGCCGACGAGATCCACCTGTGCGGAGACCCGAGCGTGCTGAAAGTAGTCGAGAATGTTTGCAAGGAAACAGGCGATGACCTGGAGGTGAACCGCTACGAGCGGTTCAAGCCCCTGGTGGTAGAGGCGAAGACATTGCTAGGCAATATGACAAATGTGCGATCAGGTGACTGCATCGTGGCCTTCTCGAGGAGGGAGATCTTTGAGGTGAAGATGGCAGTTGAGAAGTTGACCAAACATAAATGCTGTGTTATCTATGGAGCACTGCCGCCAGAGACCAGGCGTCTGCAGGCTAGCTTGTTCAATGATCAGGACAATGAGTACGATGTTCTGGTGGCTAGTGATGCTGTGGGGATGGGCCTGAATCTGAACATAAGAAGGGTTGTTTTCTATTCATTATCGAAATACAATGGTGATAAAATGGTGCCAGTTCCTGCATCCCAGGTGAAGCAAATAGCTGGAAGAGCCGGACGGAGAGGGAGCGTTTACCCTGACGGCCTTGCGACAACCTTCATTTTGGATGATTTGGATTATTTGATCGAGTGCTTGCAGCAACCATTTCAGGAGGTGAAGAAAGTTGGACTGTTTCCATTCTTTGAGCAGGTGGAGTTGTTTGCTGCACAGTTCCCGAAAGCAACTTTCTGTGAGCTTTTGGACAAGTTCCGTGAGAACTGCCGCCTTGATGGTTACTATTTCTTGTGTCAGCATGATAGTGTTAGAAAAGTTGCCAACATGCTGGAAAAGATACCAGTCTTGTCGCTTCAAGATCGTTTTAATTTCTGTTTTGCACCAGTCAATATTAGGGATCCCAAGGCAATGTATCATCTCCTTCGTTTTGCTTCACACTATAGCCAGAATCGCCCGGTTACTATAGCAATGGGGATGCCAAAAGGTTCAGCTAAAAATGATGCTGAGCTGTTGGACCTTGAGACAAAGCATCAGGTTTTGTCAATGTACATGTGGTTATCGCATCATTTCAAGGAGGATACATTTCCTTATGCGCGCAAGGCTGAGACAATGGCCACGGACATTGCCGATTTACTCGGTCAGTCTCTAGCAAAAGTTTGTTGGAAGCCTGAATCAAGACCACAGGGAAGACCAAGGGCTCCAGAGCAGGATGTTCACGATGAGGCATTACCTGTTTCTCAAGATGAATATGAAAGGTCAATATCACTTGTTCAAACATTTACAATGTAAGTTCTTCTGCCTGCCTTTACTGGTTGTTCGCATCTTAAGCTTTTCCAGTTTAATTAACTTTCTCTCTGTGTTTGCCTAATAACTGAGATTGTTTAAAACTATCAGTGGATTGTTAGATTGTTTACATTACCAGTGGATGATTCAAGCTTTGTGGTGTGTTGATTTCTTCTTAATTGTTTGAGGTAAATTATTTTAGTGCATTGAAGTTGAATTCTTTAGTTCCATGTTGGGGTTTAGAAGTTTGATGTATTCCAGATTTATCTGAAGATACTAGATAGAGGAAAATCAGTCTAATAAAAAGTTACTTGTATAAGAAATTTGTTATCTGGTTAAGAGATTTTGGAAGATACCTGTCTAAGAAGCTCGAATAAACAAAATGATTCAGCATTCATGCTTGATTGATTTTGTTGGGTGCCTGAGCATATGAAAATGTCAATCGGAATTTAAAGCTCCTTAACACTTGTCAGGTATTTTTTAGGATAGAGGCTGATATCTGAAAGGGCTTTTAGTTTGTTGGAGGTCAAATTTGAAACAATATGCAGATGAAAATGAAAGATAGCATCAAAATATCAGACTTTGCCTAAAACCTGCAATGCCATGAGTTTGATTTCCAAGTCTGTCTATACAGGTGAATGATTTGTTTATTATAATAATTAATCCAAATTTTATTTTACCCCTCACACTAGGATTGCTGACTTAACACCATGTTCAGGAGAATTTGTTTGAATGAGGTTATCTTTGCCAGATTGTGGATTAGAGAACATATGTGCAGTGTCCATGATTTGGAAGATCTTCCTGAAACAGTTTTGGTTAAGAGTTTTAGGAAGTGGTTCCATTACTAGGAGGGTATCTATGTATTTCCTTACCATATAATCTTCCGTTTTCTAGGGAACTTTATGTCACACCATTGGATGGCCCAGTGGTTAGAACATTTATGTTGTCTATCAAAATATACTCGTTATTCTGGTAGTTGAACTACTCAAACACTAGGACTGTCCATGAGTAGGACAGCCATGTCACTGTCAATAATATCTTTGTGTTTCTAGGACATATGACACTGATTTCTGGATCACATAAACTATATAACTACCAGAAGAGTCAGTATGAAGCATCTTTACAGTTGCATTGAGTCAATGCTTTTGTTAAAATTGAGATTGCAAGGATTTGTGTTGTACATTTGGAGCTGTAATGGATAACAAATTTATAGTGAAGCAAATAGGAATAGCATTAAATATAGAAATCATGGTTTAGTTTATGTTGTTGCATTTTGAACATATATATTCTAGGATTTTTAAAAATATTCAAAGAAAAAAAGAATACTGACAAATTATTCTTGTTTAGCTGAGTTTCATCTTGGTGAAATAGTTCTTGTTGAAAGCACTTTGAGTTGGGAAGGACACATTAGGAAGCAGGTGTAGTATCAAAATCTTCTAAAAGTTCATTCGGTACCAAAGAAAAATGAGATAACTTCTTAAATTTCAAAATTGTAGTTCATCATTCTCCTTCTGCCGAGGTAAGACTTCTGGGTAGCAACTGGTTTCTTGCTTTCCAGAGTGGGAGAGTGCGCTGATCAAGAATGGGGGCCGAGGCGGCAGGCAGTAGTTAATTGAGATATTATATCTGTTCTACCATTCCCCTTGTCAGCAGTGAACTGAGGAATTAAGTTTATCTTTACTTATTCTGGTTTTTAAATGGGAAGTCAAGTGCACAAGTCTCCTACCAATCTGGGTTTTGCCCTTGCAAACGCAGGAGCTCTCCTTCTAGCTTAAAGTCTTGACACCTAGGTATCAAGTGGCAACTTAAAGTGTCACCCAGGAATGGGATCGTTTAATTCTGACATGTGATATCTGGAAATTGTAGCTAATCATTCTTCTTTAGCATTAGTTACTTAAGATTTTATGTTCATCAGAGTAGTTATTTTCGATAAGAAGATTTATATGGTGACTTAGCTGGCATTAGAAATTCTCAGTCATATATGTATATGTTGTGTGGGTAACCAAGGGACTTTATTTGAAGGGAGATGATTTGCTAGTATGCCAGTCATTATTTTATAATGTTTCCTTACCGCAGTTGATTACCTTCAGGGAGCTTGAAGGTTCAGATGCTATCATACCTAGAAGAGGCATTAATCCAGGATTTAGTCTTCATGCAGGCTGCATAGGTTAGATATGAAATGGTTCCAAATTATACCATGCAGGATATACTTTTTGTTATATCGAGACATCACACAGAGCTGAACCAAAATAGCATGAGCATAATATCAGTTGCTTTAACCTTTAGGTACTTTGGGACTGAGTAGGTTAGATATGAAATGGTTCAGAACTATACCATGCAAGATATGCATTTTGTTATATCAAGACATCACATAGAGATGAACCAAAATAGCATGAGCATAATATCAGTTGCTTTAACCTTCAGGTACTTTGGTGCAACTATGACAGATCCTTTAAGCTGTTTGTTTACTCATTGATGTGTCATCATCTATTAGCTGTTTTACTCATATGATTGTCCCTTAGGATACTAGTCAAAAGTTTGAAGGCCATAAATTAAGCCACTTGATTGTTGTTTTTTGATATAAAGTTCTTATTCAAGCATGATATATTACACTCTAGTTCATGACTTAAAATTCTCAAATGCATAAGTCTCACTTTGACCAACAGGGGAAAGCATAATCAATCCGGACAAAGTAATCGTTCAAAGGGGTTTGTCATCTGACGAATGTTGCTTGCGTGAATCTTTTGCCATGAATCTGTGTGTTCTTTTGTCGATGATCAACTTTTCAGTAGTTGTGCCACCGAGTATCTTGTGTCTCCATGGGCTTTATGGATGGCTTTGGGAAAGGAGATAATTAACTTGTGGTCAAAGAGGCGCCTGTGTTGCAAAAGAAGATTTTGATCCTTTCAGCAGAATTACTTACAAGGTGGTGAATATGGTTGTTGCTTAATCTAACATGTTTTTTAGCCTAGAAGCTCTTCATCTGACAGATAATTTCATTGGAAGCAAATTTTAGTTAATTTACGTCAACGTGAAGAAGGTAAATCTCGATTTATCTATTGTCCCTGCAGGCCAAACAATTTGAAAGACTGAATCCTCAATTTTGGATGAATGGGGAACCGGATTAGCTGGTGTTTCTGTCTAGGTAATCACATTTGGACAGCATTCTTGACCTCACACTAATTTATCAAACTGTGATGTCTTGTGAGGTTGAGTGTCTTTGTTATTTCAAATAACAGTGTCTTGTCAAATTAGCCACTCTTTTGTGTGGTCAAAATTTGTAAACTTGAGGGGTTAATGCTACCTGTAATGAAGAAATTGCAATAACCATGAATATGAGGTAATAATGTGACTGAAGTTTAAGTGATGATGCTAGATTAAAAGAAAAAATGGAAGGAAAGAAGCTGTTTTGCTCTAATGTACTACTTGGTAACTACGTTTTGGACTTACCATAGTTGTTGTAGTGATGGTTCTTAGCAAAAATTTTTGTGGTCCAAATCAGTACAGGTTTTTGATATTAGTAACTTGATTTTTGGTTGGTGATTTTATATTTTATGTAATTGCAACAAAGGAGATGAGAAAGCTACAGGGAATAGTTTTGCGAGCTGCGACTTCTGATTCGGTTGATGCCAATGCTGTGATCGATCTTGATTTTTTGGACAATCCCTTTTCTTGGTGTAATAATAAATAAATTTTTTGCCAGATATGGTTTAGTCATGATCGTGTCTTTGTTGCTTTCCTATTTCCATTCTCTGTTATTCACTTATCATCCTTTCTTTTAAAACAAAAGCAACATTTATTGTAAAAACTTAGTTGGAGGTTTTAACCTCCTCTCGTCATCCATTTTATTGATGAAATATAAAAATGATAAGTAAAAAAATATTTTAATATATTAATTATGTTTTCGGTAATGGCATATAATGGCTCTATTAGGGCGCACGAGTGGTTACTATGGATAAAGAGGAAGAGCAATGAGGTGAGGTGATAAAATAGGTGTTGGTATTGACGTAGATATAAAGTATTGAAAGGGTCATTCAACATCTGTGTTGACGTTGATGTAGATGCAGAGTGGCGTTGCTCTTCCTAGCATCGTTGTCGACGTCGATATAGATACAAAACGTTTCTACTCTACATTTGTATTCGTGTCAGTATCGATGCAAATACAGAGAGTTGGCATTTTTGTCATCGTCACGATCAAAAATGTAATTGGGATATTGAAATTATTTTTTTGTCTATTATTTTTATATTTTTATTGATAAAATCGATGATGTTAGGTAAGTATAATTAGTTTTTAAATTTTTATAATTATAAAAATTTTAATATAATTTTTTTTAAATTTAGATATTAAAATATTAAAATATTTTAATTATAAAAAATTAGAGGAGTAATATGTAATTAACCCGCCTATATGGTCTCGGATACGGAGGTTTAGTAATGATAGAAACTTATTGATTTTGCTTTTTTGCAAATGATTTAACGTCTGTTTTGAGAACCGACAAAATTTTGATGGATCACATGGTTCATTGATGTGAGACTTCAAATGTCATAATATATGGAGGTCACCTCTCATTTTTCCTTGTATTGGACTAATGTCAGCAGCTAAACATCATTCTTGATTCCTAATCAAGAATCCTTTTACCAGTTTGCACTATATGTGTCTTCAAGATTTCTTCGCTGTTCTAAGACTTGGGATAATGATCTCTTCTTGTGTGCTATCTTCTTTCTTTGAGAAGAGAAGAAATCTAACGTAAGTGATAAAAGATAGAGATAATTTACAATATATATAAACGCTAGGATCAAAGTAGCGAGCTGAATTATGATAGCATAATCATATTAATTAATTCCCTAATCAAACCTAGCATATGTAAGTTTAATATTATTGAAACCCAACTAATTAATTAGTGCCAAACGCATCTGTCGTCAAAACGCGTTGCCCAAATAATTATTCGCATTTTGCATTTTAATCCTCGATATCTCTCAATTATGCAAGTGTACCTAATATTCTCATTATGCTTCCATCATATTTCTAATCTTTTCCAATGGAGAACAACCGAACAGACTACTTCATGTATCCATGCTGAGGCCCACGCCACCGCCGACATACGTCAATGGTCTCGCCACTTTACGGCACGCCGTTGGGGGCTGCGATCTCCACCTTCCATCCCCAATCCATCTCCTCGTCGGTGGCCACGGGCCAAAGTGGGCAGCAGTATAAGATCTGGTGCTGAGGCCCCTAACTCGCGAAGTGGCGAACCACTGTCGAAAACTGTAATGGCCGGAGTCCGCTCCGCCCGTCCCGCCACTGGCTTCCGCGCCTTCTTTTCCTACAAGGTCTTCGCCTCCGCCGTATTCACCCTCCTCTGCCTCGCCGCTGTCTCCGTCCTCCTCTCCTCCTACCCTTCCCACCCGACCGACGCCGCCGCCGTCCCCCGCCGCAGCTTCCTCGCCTCTGACCCCCTCCGCGCCCGCCTCGACCTAATCTACCGCCAGGCCGCTGATCACTCCGCCGTTGCCACTGCGTATGCGGCTTACGCTCGCCGCCTCAAGCTCGACTCCTCTCGCCAGCTCCACGTTTTTGAGGGCCTCGCCGCAGCCTTCTCCGATCTCTCCGCTCGCCTCGCCGCCCCCATCGACGACGAGGACGCCTTCCGCCCCCTCGAGAAAGAGGCCAAGGACCGCGTCAAGCTCGCCCGCCAGCTCGTCGGCGAGTCCAAGGAGGCCTTCGACACCCAGATCAAGATCCAGAAGCTAAGCGACACCATCTTCGCGGCCCGCGAGCAGCTCCACCGTTCCAAGAAGCTCGGTACACTCGCCGGATCCATCGCCGCCGGATCCACTCCCAAGAGCCTCCACTGCCTCGCCATGCGTCTCATGGAGGAGAGGATCGCTCACCCCGAGCCCTACCGCCGCGCCACCGCCGCGGCCCCGTCCGATCTCGCCGACCCCGATCTCTACCACTACGCCATCTTCTCCGACAACGTGATTGCCGTCTCCGTGGCTGTCAACTCCGCCATCAAGAACGCGGAGGAGCCCTGGAAGCACGTGTTCCATGTCGTCACCGACCCCATGTACCTGCCCGCCATGCAGGTCTGGTTCGTCCGCCGCCCACCGGCTGGCGGCGCCAAGGTGGAGGTGAGGTCTGTCGCGGACTTTGGGTTCTTGAACGCTTCTTATTCGCCAGTGGTCCGGCTGGTTGAGGGTGGGCGGGGTGACCTGTCGGTGCTCAACCATCTGAGGTTCTACCTGCCCGAAATATTCCCTAAGCTGAGGCGAATTGTGCTCTTGGAGGACGATGTAGTGGTGCAGAAGGATCTGGCACAACTGTGGAGGCTCGATATGGATGGGAAGGTGAACGGGGCTGTCGAAACTTGCTTCGGTGGGTTCAGGAGGTACAACAGGTATTTGAACTTCTCGAATCATGAAATCCGGGATCGATTCAGCCCCAGAACATGTGCCTGGGCCTATGGGGTGAACGTCTTTGACCTCGGTGCATGGAGGAGAGAGGGATGCACCGAGCAATTCCATCAGTACCAGAGAATGGTGAGACTTCTTCTTCTTCTTCTACCACTTATGTCTAATGTTTCTTAAAAGCACTTCTTAGTATTGTCTTTTCTTGCAAATCTCTCAACAATACTTTTGACTGAGATGTAACCATAGAGTTATTCTAGTCATTTTCTTCTTATTCGCTGTTTCTCTTCTGCTGAAGTTATATTAGCAATATCCAGACATTTTTTATATAAGCAGTACAGTCCACATCGTTATCTTTTGCTCCCGCTTCTTTATTTAGGACCTTAGTATTGTTCCCAGACCTAATGTAGTAGAAAATTTTAATTATGGTTTTGGATAATCTTCATTGGGTAATTTAAGCATACATCTTTGATATAGTTACAACTAAACAATTTATCTGCATGTTGTAATTATGGTAGCTCTTAGAAAAGAAATGTTGTATCCACTGATTATATTGATTTATAAAAAAAAAATATGTATGATAATGTATTCACTTGTATTTGAACCATAGAGAGTGTATCTTGTGAGTTTACTGTTTGTATAGGACTATTTGTCTAGTGAGTATACCTAAGATATATAATAAACTCCAATAATTAAAAGTTTTAGGCACCTTGGATTTATTATTCACAAAGATAGAAATGGATGAAGATATAGCTCATCAAGTAAAATCTAAGTAGTTAGAGTAAAGAAGGTGATTAGGAGTTTGTGTGATCACTAGGTATTTTTAGATTAAAAATGTTTATAAAAAAATTGTTATATCAATTATACTTTATGAATCTAAGATTGAATAATCAATAATCAAAATATATAAAAATTTATTTATTTGACATGAGAATAGTGAGATGTTTTTGAAGTCATCAGGAAAGAAAAAAATATTTTTATTCATGGGTGGCCAAAGATCCTTATAGTTGATCCCAGTAGTTGGGACATTATCGTTTGTTGTTGTAGTAGTAGCAATAGACCTTTAATGTCATGTTTGAATTATGATTTGGTTTTCATGTATTAGTATTAGTTTAGTTTAGAGTTATTATCTTGTCTTCTTTCTTTATTTTCTTTTAAGGAGATTCCTACTTTTCAAATTCATTTGTTAAGAGATGTTTACATGTGATGTTGGCAAATTTTTAAAAAGAAAAAGAAAAGGGGGATGGTGCATAAGTTCTCCAATGAGGGGTCTGGCAATACAGTCTTATCCCTTCAAGGAGGCTACTTTCCCAATACAAACCCTAGTCATGCAGGTCATAAAGAGCAACATGCCAAGGTCAACAATTGTTGTACAGTCCCATGAGTCATTCAAGAAATAGTGGTAGTTTGTTCGTGGTTGATGATCAATGGTCTAGTAGTGTTTCCTGCAGTTGATTGGACATCACTAAAGCCCACAGTCGATTGACCACTGGTAGGTTCAAGCATGTAATACTTTGAATTACTTTGGTTTTCCATAGTCTGGAATCAAAGAAGTAAAAACTGTTTGAAGTTCATCTAAGGACTTCAAATAGAACTGAAATTTGAGCTCAGTGTTGATGAACTAAATATTTAAACATGGCCACTCTTTTTACTTTTTAGCTAACTATCATGCTTCTATTTCTTTTACTCCCCAATTTATTTATTACATTTAGCCAATATCTTCAAATTCTTCTTTAAGCAAATATTGAGTTACTTGACATCTGGATTGATGCTGTCTCCTTATGATAGAATGAGGATGGAACTCTCTGGAACCCATCATCTGTGCTTTCAGCAGGACTAGTCACCTTCTACACTACCACAAAGCCACTGGATAAGAATTGGCATGTTATGGGCCTTGGTTATAATCCAAGTGTAAGTGTTGATGAGATTCAGAATGCAGCTGTAATACACTTTGATGGGAACATGAAACCATGGCTCGATGTGGCCCTGAACCAATACAAGCATCTCTGGACGAAGTACGTTGACACCGAAATGGACTTCCTCCAGCTCTGCAACTTTGGCCTCTAATTCATAAGACCATGAAGCCTTGCCTACTTGAGGATTTCAAAAACCTGATTGTGAGTTAGTACCTGTGATACCAGGCAAAGTGCCCTGTCTTTATTTTTTTACTTTATAATGGAAAGATATCCTCCTCTATTATGTATGTCCTTGGCCCGATAGTTTTTTCCTTTTATTTAGGTTACACTTTGAAGATGCTTTAGCCATTGCAATCTGTAGCTCCTATGCATCTGGATTGGTTTTGATATATATTTATATATGATGTCATTCTTGAGAAAAAAGTTTGATGCTTCTTCTCAATAGTTATCTTCTTTTACTACAATTTGCAGAACTGATTAATCTGTATTATATATATCAATGGATGAAATTCTTGGAAGAAAAATTAATGCTCTTCTCAATGGTTATCTTCGTCCGTTTGTTTTTTTGAGTTTTTTGTCCATTATTCCCTCATATCTTTTGGTAGAGAATGTTGTTTGGTGTAACCAATCTAAAAAGCAACATAGTCTGTATTGTTTTTTCTTATGTTGCAACAACGTACAGTAGCAGCATGAATTTTCCAGAGATCACTACTTATACTGTCATTGCAATTCTTATGCTCAATGCCACACCATAATTGCATAGCCTCTTGCACAGGTAACGCTGTTCAGAATTGGTGGTTTTGTGTAGGGATCACATACTTTGGTTTATTATGATGCCAAAGGGCACCCACGGAACACACAGCTCTAGTTTACTTCTGATACTGGAGACATCTAATCTTTGGTTCATTCTATCTGCTACACAATTAGTCATTGAAGTAACCAACACAATGGTCAGTACTGAGAGCATATCCTTTTCTATGTTATTTGTTGGTCATCTGACCCTTGTAGCTACGCACAGTTCGAGGCATTCTCTGTGGGAAGCTTATGATTTCCATGTCAGTCTGAAGGTATGAATTTTTATTTTTGTTTTCAGAGGCAAATCTAGAATCATCTTGTTTAATTGGTGCACAACACTTGAATGGACACTTTAATTACAATTTTTGCTCTTTATATTTTTATCTTTCCTTCTCTCACAAACGTGCTTCAAGTTTGACGTTCTCTGTATCAAAAGTTCTGAAACTGAATCTTTTACAAGTTCACTATCTTGATCTCCAGATTTGTTTTTGCTGACTTTTGTTTGATGCAAGACACTAATTGTAAGTCGGTTTTATTACCAGATTTATTAGAAGGAAGGCATCGCCTGATCCAAATGTTTGTTGTTGTTCTGATAGTGGCATCAGCGACCTTGCAGGATGCCACTTGGTTTGTCTTAAAGAACTACAAACCAAGACTGAAGTTGAAATTAGTTCGTGATATTAATGTGCTAATTACATTATCATACGTTAGAACATCTAGATTCATTTATCTTAATGTTATCAGTTTTATCAACGAAAATACAAAAACAAAAGGTAAAAAGATAATCTTAGCATTCTAGTTGGTGATGACGAACGATGTCAAACGACAACATCGCTGGGGGCCACGAGTGACTATTGTAGATGAGGAGAGTGGCAACGAGAGCCGAGGGCCGCTCTGTATTTGCATCTATGAAGTCTTTAGGGGCATTTTGTCTAAATGGAATTGGACTTGTTTTGGGTCGTCTTAAGGATAAGGCGGCCAAGGTAGAAGGAAAGATTAGGGACCTGGAGGTGAAGGACTTCTCGATTGGTCTTTCAACTAGGAGGGGACTCATTTATCCATTCTGTACAATTTATTCCATGCACCCTTAGATAGTTTAACTTGAAATATTAGACCTTCTTCAAAACTAAATGGATTTCGAATGATGATTATAACACTAAATACTATCATAATCTCATTACCATTAGAAGGAGAGCCAACAGGGATCCATTGTGTTAAAGTTAATGAGGAGGTTATCTTTCACCTGCCTGATATTATTAATGCTTTTGTCAATTTTTATCACTTACTTTGGAACCATCCTTTTATTGGAGGCGTTGCATGTAGGTGGCCCCTAATGCCTGGAATCTCTAATGAGGAGGGAGCTTCCCTTGTCACCCTTTTTCAAAGGTAGGAGGCCTCGGATGCCATTCATTCCGTTAGGTATGATAAAAAAGAGTCCTAAGCTCAGATGACTATATTGTTGAATTCTATAGAGGATGTTGAGAGATTATGTCTGATCTTTTGTGTTTTATTCCAACACTCAAATCTAGTTTTTCACACTTTATTGGTAATGGAGAATATGTTAGTTTGATGTTTGACAATTTGGCTTTTTGAAATTTATGTTACCTTTAAATCAACTTTTATTAATCCTGCACTAATTAATTTGAAGGTTTCTGTGAAGCATTATGACATTAATTTGAAGTGTTTTTTGGGGGGGGGTGATATGGTTGTTGTTTTTATTACTGATGTTGATTTAACTATTAAGGCTGATGACTATAAATGGATATGGAAGTCTGATTCTAAAGAACAATCGACTTCTCTAAATCAGCATATGCATTCCTCATCTCTCATTGTATCAGGATTGATTCTGCTATTTTAAATTGGAAATTTCCTTCTCCCTATTAAGAGTTTTCTGTTTTGAGAAATCTACATATGATTTTTATAATAAAAATCAAATTATGTTTAATTGTTTTCGTAAGGTGCCAAAATCGAGTGTTGCAGTTGAATGCCATTCTTCGTTCGGAATATATTTCAACTCGATTGCAGCCTTTACTCATAAAGGACAGATAGGACTTGAGAGTTGTCCTATCCAAATTATTTTTCAGAATACATATTTTCTTTCCATATTCTCGGTGAAAGATGCTACAGTGCGTTGGATCATAAGAAAGAAACCCACAATTCCATATTCTCGTGGAAGAATCCTTTATTTTCTGCTTTCCATTTTTATCATTTTATCTTCTTACATCCAATCTTTTTAGTCCCGATTGCAATTGCATCAGGTTGTATTGATCAAATCTGGTCGATGGTCGGACATATCCATTTACGCCTCAGAAAATTAATTAGTTTTTTCTCTTTATTTCTATTATGTATATATATATAGTTAGTTAGTTAGTTAGTTAGTTGGTTAGTTAAAAGTCACCCCACAGATGTATTTAATGCTCCACACAGATTAAACATCTTTCACGTTTGCGAAATAATTGAGCTATGCAGCTTTTAGCTCAGGTGTGGTTGGAGGCTCAATGGAACACCTGCAAGCCTCTCCGCAAGAAATTATATTTTTCATCTGGAAAAAGTCATGTCCAAGGAACAATCAGGATAAAGATGCCGATAAAGAGTGAAGACTGCATTCCTCCTATTCTCCTCACCACTTATTAGCAGAATCCAATAGCCATGGCCGAGAGCATCCAGTTCAATGCTCTGCATCAATCCCTCGTCACATCAGTCCTCTGAGAATGACTTACCAGAATCATTTTTCTAGTGCTACTGTTTATAGCTGTATTATACCTTTAAACATGTTTCAGAAGCAGCAGTTGCTAAAAGGAAAAGGCAGCACAAGACCGTTGACTGGCATTGACAACAAACAAGTTGCAACCCAGATCATTTCAGAGCAGACCCATGTCAAACTGAATCTGAATGGAATAGGGGCTGAACTAGTTAGTAAGCTCTGACAAGCAAAGCTAACCAGGCATTTCATTTGACCCCGGCAGAGTCCAACTTAAATGAGCCAGAGAAAGCTACATCCACCAGAACAGACATTACAAACAACACACTCTGCTCAAAAGTCTTAAAAAACTATTGCTTCGGAAGGTCAGAGGGAGACCGAGTCCAAAAGGTATACACTCATTGAAACCAACCATTATTTGACTTTACATCTCAAGTGTGCAGGGATCCTCCGATCGTTTTATACCTCCTTCATCGTAGTTGCTCAAGTCAAAATTTGTCACCGCATGCACCCCTCGGAGTTCAATGGCTGCAATGTCATAAGCCTCAGCAGCCTCTTCTTCGGTATCTGGCTTATACAAGAGTAAACATTGGTATCAATAGCACCGTCATCAGTTTTGGTTCATATAAATTGAAATGTTAAAGAGACAAATTTGAAGATTGCGCACCGAATGTTCCCAGGTAGATGTCCTTGGCATCCTTAAGGTCACCAACCCGACCAATTCGAGCTTGCCACTTGCCATCTTTCCGTCTTCTGGTCCGAAATGCCACCAAATTGCAACAGAAACATTGGTCAGTAGCGGATGCCATCCTCAGTGTGCTATATGAAGAAACATTCTATTATTCAGAAGGTGCATGAATGAAAAACCAACCTTGTCACTCCTCTGTAAATCGAAGCTCCTCTGGAGAAACAGCTACTTTTTCTGTCAAGGAAATTCGAGGATTAAAAAAAAAAACAAAACTATGATTTGGTGATCCAGAAATCATACTACTTCTTCAGTCACACCTTCTCACATAGGCAACAAATTCCTCTTGAGACATGGTCTTCATGGTCTCGAGTTCTTTTTCATAATCAGAAACCTATAAGTTCAATAATTAAGGTATTAATGAGATTATGAGTTTCAAATATCTTAAAACCTCAAAAAGTTATCTTACAAATGGTGGGTAAAAGATATCTTACGGGGAAGTTAAGTTTGGTGGTAGGTCCTGGACCCCAGTATTTTAGAGCAGCAAGATCATGAGCTCTTGCTGCCATCTCCTCAGAAACATAGCTGCCTGCATGAGATTCTCAGAATCATTATAGAAACAACTTTTGCTTTATAGACTAAAAAATATATATCAGTACTGACCTAAATACACTGATGCACAAACACAGCAGCAACCGATGGCAATGACCATAAGCACAGGTATGTGCCAAAAATGCAAAGCCACCAAAGAGAATCAGAAAAAAGAATCAGTAATACTTCAAAAATTGGTCTCAACAATGATAAATTGTAAAAATAGAGAATTACAGAATGAGACAGCAGAGAGCTACTGCTCCCTAAATAACAAAAACCAACCATGAATCCATGTTACTCCTGTGGCTACTGTAATACAGTGCCAACAATATTCAGAGGACAAGGCACAAGACTCCAAACTGATTAGAAGGCCTCCATCTTCTACACCAGCAAATGTCTTGATACCCAAAAACAAAAAAAATAAAAAAATATAATGATCAAAATGAACAGAGAATTAGTTGGTGAAAGTCTCGTGAGCTGCATTTAGATTTTTGTTGATGCAGACAAGAAGTGCAACCTCTTCAATAATCTCAAAACAGTGGACCCCTTATCTTAAGCTATAGATGGTGTGGGAAAAAGAAAAAGGAATGGGTTTTCAGTAAGCAAAAGGTCCACTAGATACTAGTTTAAAAAAAATGATTTTGCTGGAACTCTATTTCATATCTAAATTTGGAATCTTTAGATCCTTGTGAGTTCAGAGTTTTAATATAAAAAAAAGCAACAAATGAAGAAACACAGTCTAAGAGGATTAGGCTAACACAGATTATTGGGCCAAAACAAAGAAAATAAAAGACTTTAAGAATACAAGAAAACTAGAAGAACAAAAGAAAGAATTCAAACAACCATCAACATAGAATTTATGGAGAAAATATAATCAAGATAAATGCAAAACAATAATTGACTCAATATAGGCTCAAAAATTAACCCCAAAACTGGATGAACTCCTGCATTAATTGTTGTACAATCAGATTGTTATCTAAAGAAGAACTATAGCTTCCAATGTCAACTTTGGCAAAAGCCAGAGTCTTCATATTACCCTTAGTAACCATCGGCCACATAATCTAGTGAAGATCCAACCCAAGCGTTGGAGCAACTAATTAGAGATGAATTATCAAAAATTTGTAGCAGTTTGAGAGTTTGCAAGGATCTTGGTCCCATCAGATTTACCATGGGACCTAGAACCAGTTTGAAGCGGCTAAGAAGAATCAGGAAAATCACATCTAAATCAGATAAAGTTAAAATTAGATTAAAAAAATAATAATTATACAAAAAAAAGTCTTTTTAGAGCATATATAGTTTCATATATCTTTAATTATATTAATTGTAACAAGTTTATGATATTTTGACAATAAATTACAAAAATATCTCGTAAGGTTCATGGTTCACAATGCCTATAAAGTCTAGTGATGTCTATTGTTCTTCTTGGTCACTACAGTCATTCACAGCCTTGTATTTTTGAAGTGCTTTATAGGTTTTAAGCAAGTCCTCATGTTGTGCCATCTACATGCCCATCACAAAACTATAGTTACGCCATAATGTTTACCTGGTTTATCATCTTTAATCCGAAGTACTTCTCCAGATATATTCCTACAAACCTTTCACCTTAAATATGGATTGCAGGATCCTCCAATTTAAATGGGATGAACTATGTAAAATCTAGAAACCTTTTTTTTTTTGAGAAATCAGTCAGAAATCAATAGAACTTAGTTGGCATTGACAGATCGTGGTCAATTTCTGGCTATTACCAAGGATTCCAGTAGCTGTGATTGGTCAATCAAATTTTAGACAATTTCAGTAAGTGACGGTTACAATTAATTCTCCTATAGCATTCTCAATAACCCAGCTCTTCTTGTAAGTCAGGTACAATCAATATAGACTTTCTTAACACATGTTCTCTACCAAAATTGGTATCAATGTCAACTAACTTTGCTTAATCATTACCGACACCAACATTGTGCTCCCTCAACCAATCTCATATTGCATCTACTGGAGCACTGCACATATGTCACCTCAAAACCATTTTAATAGACTAAACGTTGGGAATGAGGGCTTGTTGTTAAAATAATCTGCTGCAGTATTTCATAAACAAGCCACTGAATTTGTAATAAATGAATTCTTTTAACTTGAAAAAAGAGATACATGCTAAATGATAAACATGCACAACAAGCTTTTCATCTCACGGGTATCATAGATGTGATGATTCACTCTTAGCATATTTGCTTTCACAACATCGATAAATGTAATACAACAATATCAATAAGGTACATCAACTTTAACTCATACCATGTTTGCCTTTCCGTTTCCGCCCTTCAACTCTGCTTGTGTTGTCCCAGAGATGTGCTTCAAATTTTCCACTCCACTTCAACCTGCAATGCAACGACGAACAGGCAATCATCATGTTCCATGAATCAGTTCCAATACCTTCATCAATATGAAACCTCCATTGGATTAGCTCTCCCTCAAAACTCACTTTGTAACTCCATGATAACTGGATGATCTTGGCACCGCATACTTCTTCATGGCTGCAGTGACAAGTGTGCCAACCTTCTTTTCTAAGGCCTTTTGAGGCAAAGGAACCATGGTACTGCCATCAGTAGCTTCTTCAAATTCAGTCTCCCTATCTGCAACATAATTAGTGGCCTTAGCTGCCTCACAGCTGGTAGACAGCATGTTTGGGTCATGCTTCCCAGCACCATTAGTCATCGCCTCAACACTATCTGTAACATGTGAATCATCACAGCATCTTGATGGAATTACTGGACCACTGGGTTCCTTTCTAGCAGTGGTTCCACCAGCAGCAAAACCAACAATAGCATCAACAACACCGGTGCCTATTGGTGTCACTTCCAAGTCATCAGATTCTTTTCTAATATCGGTTTCATCATCAACAACACCAACAATAATGCTAAAATCACCAGTGTTTAATGGTGCCACTTCCAGACCATGGGATTCCTCTACGATGGTTGTTCCCTCATAAACAATACCGACATCAGCATCGATATTACAAGAACTTATCGCTTCGGAGTCATCAGATCCCTTCCCCACTGCTTCTCCCACTGAGTTGGGTTTCTCCTCGGTGACAGGGTCAGAATTCTTGTGATGGGTGTCGATGGCCGCAGAATCTGCTTCCAGTTCTGCAGCTTCTGGGGCTTCAGCCGCAGCCTGCCCACCATCTCTGTCGGAGCAAACTACCAATTCAGAACCCTCGTTAAGGAGGGGCAGGATAAGGTTATGATTCCTGGAAAGTTGTTCATCTACCAGTGGATCTGATGGTACGTTCGCTTCGCTCATCCGTGCAAAAGCCGATCTTCCTCTCTTTCTCAGACCAAAATATTATCCTCCGATCCCTAGTTCCCGTTTCTCAGTAAATTTTACAGCTCCATGGCAAATATGTGTAGAAAAAATCAATAGCTTCAGCACCATCAACGAAATTTTGATCGAGTACCCACAAGAGTTTCCAAATTGAAACCGAAACAAGCGAACTCAAACTTTATCTACTTGATACTTTTCGGGAGAGATCCAGACCTGAGTATATACAAAATAAATAAATAAATAATAAAGATTTCCATTCACCCCAAATTTTCTGCAAAATTGAAAATTCTTTGGTCATATGCATGCAAAGATAGGGAGCATCAAACATTGGAGAAACAACTGAGATCCGTGGCCTTCAGTCGACAGAGGAAAGCGCGATGAGAACGCCTTAGGGTTTGTGCTCAACCCGTCAAAGGAAAATGGATGCCTCGAAGGAATTGGTTGCGCCGTGTCTTTAAGGTCACCGTCCGTGACCCGATCCATTGAACGATGCGGTGCGTCGGACACGGCGGAACACGAGACTCCCGTGCGGCAGGGTGATCAGTCGCCGTCCGATGGCATCGTAGTGCGAATCATAATGTTGCGTTCGCCGAAGCGCGAATCTTGAGCCGAAGATTGCTTCTTGTACGACGCGTGTCTGTTGGGATTCGCACGGCCAAGCGGTTCCTTCACGTGGAGCGGCACGGATCTTCATGTGGGATCTCCAGCTACCTTTGAGACAGGAGCACCGTCCGATGTGATCTATCTAAAATGGAACACCGAGTCGCAGTGGAGAAACATCCATCCGACGGCCACTTCGCCTGCAGACTATCGATGGCTGTGATTTGTCAGGACACGGGTATAAATGCGCTTAAAGTACGTATACGTGACTTCCGTGACCCCTATTGATACCACTCGTCTTGACGTACGTCCGTATGTCGGAGAGGAGACTGTGTCAAACAAAACCCGTCGATCGGGCATAGAAATGGGTAGAAACGTGGTTAATCAGTTTGACTTCCGTTCAAATTTGACTTATGTTATGATTGGATGAGTAGAGTTTATCATTTTATGTTGAAACTCTTTTAAGTGATTGTTAATAACATAGTTACCTTTGTATGTTCAAACATTGAAATCATATCAGCAAAACTGCAAGTGCGGCATCTTTTTGAATCAGCCATCACCGTTTGACTTTCTTATAGCTGCTGTCTGCAAATGGGTTTGCATATAAGTGTGCAGAAATGCTTTTGAGATTTGGACATCTTGCTTGCTGAGGGTCAGTATTAGTTTTGAACAAAATCTACACTTAGACACCTTTCTTGTGGGTAAAAAGCTGGAATTAGTTGTTACCCCAAACTTCTTAAGCTAAAATCTCGCTTGGAGGTTTCTGGGGAACCATGTGATCAGACAATTTTTTGGGGAACTATGTCCAAACATGATGTTTGATTCATGAACTGCAATATAGTAGGGTGGAAAGAAATTTCTTGCTGAACTATTTGGGTAAATGTCTATTTTTTCATGTTGATTATATATCAGTGTAACTTTTCAATACTTGTCCATTTCACCGTTCGACACAGAAGGACAATAACATCTAACCGGTAATTCCATAGAATTTTTTATTTTGGGATGACTTTAGGAATATTTTGACATATTTTCAAGTTAAATTCAATGCGACATGGGCTAATTACATATTACCTCCTATAGTTAGATCTCCTTATAAAATTTATATTGAAATTTCTATAGTTAGACCACCTTTTAGTATCCTAATCCTTAGACTTAAAAAATTTATATTAAAATTATTATAATTATGAAAGTAAAATATTTAATCTTATTTTTTCTAATACTATTAGTTTTACTGATAAAAGATACAGCACGTAACAACACATGCATGAATAGTATGAAAATGATAGATAAAAAAATAATTTCAACAATAATGACAAATGTTGACGTCATGGGTGGTGGTGGCAAATGATGATGCAATAGTCGATCTTGCTAATATTGATTTAAACATCAACAAAGAGGAGGTAGGCGATAAGACATTTACGTTGGCAATGAAGGAGGAAGAGAAAGGAGGTGAGGCATTTGCGTCAACACTGCAATCGCTCTGCCCCCTCTTCCCCCTCTAATGTCACTCTATATCTGCATCAATGCCGAAGGAGGAAGAGGAGGCAAGTGAAGCAGAGCATGTAGTGCCGATGCAAATGCCTCACTTGCCTTCTCTTTCTCTTCCGGCACCAATGTAGATACCTCACCGTTTTACCTCTTCTTCTTCCTCCTCGTCGATGTTTAGATCATCATCAACAAGATTGATCATTGTTCTCGTTGATCACCACCACAACAGCTACTCACGGTCACCATATGTCGCTACTATTAAAATTATATTTTTGTCTATCGTTTTCATGTCATTCATGTATGTGCTATCATATGCTATATTTTTTGTCAGTACAATTGACGATGTCAGGTTAAATGAGATTAAATGTTTCACTTCCATAATTATAGAGATTTCAATATAATTTTTTTTAATTAAGAGACTAGAATGCTAAAAAGGTTTTACCATAGGGATAATATATAATTAGCCTATGGAATACCACTTATTTAGTTCGAACTCGAAGACTAATTAAGACTAAGTTTACATGGTACTCTCTTACTTCTCTATCCATCATTTTGTACAAAATATTTAACAACTATAATACTATTTATGTGTTAGGAAAATAATGAATAGATTGTTAGCATAAAATTTATAACCACGTCGCATCTGAGATACAGGGAGAACTAGAAATTCCTTCTCCTCTCTTCTTATCTTTTCATAGGACCACTTAGATTGATGGATTAAGGAGATTAAGAGAAAAACCATAATCTCTCAACTGTGTTGAGATGCGTCTATCTAGCCCCTAAAGGTCCTATCTATTTATAAACGAGAGCTGAGAGTCTATAATAAGAACATCCCCTAAAAAATTCTATTATAATATAAACTTCTTTTCTATTGACCAATAATCATAATCAAAATTCAATCATATATATAATATATCTTACCTAATTAAATAAAACCACATAATCTAACATAGAAGTATGAATTGATAATTTTTTTTTTATGCATATCTTATTTCTATACTCTACCCCTAGCAAGGATGTTAATGGTTACTATCTCGTTTTGTCCTTCGGTTACATACCACACATTGGCTCTAAGCAATCCTTTCGGCTCTTCGAAAATAACTTAAGAAAATATATTTGTTGGAAAAGGGTCGAGTACAATCAAGCTGTTGATCAACACGGTCGAATTTTTTCTTTTCTTCTTGGAAAAGGGGAAAGATGCACTACATAAAAGGTAGTTTACAGCATACAACTGACGCGTTCCATGAATTCATAAGCGGCCGTGATACAAAAAGGAACAAGGATTGAAACTACACCTAAAAGAAAGTTGGATCATACGTAGCCCAAACAACAACAACAACAAAAAATAGACAAAACAAAAACCCATCTCAGATAGTCAAGTTCACCAATATGTAAGGTGCCAAACAAATCACGGAGTCGATTCCTGCCATGCCAATAGTTTCGTAGACATGCCGAAACATATAAATGCACCACGCCAAAGGCATCGGCATCCCTCCTTGCCACAATCAAACAATCATGGATCTCCAATGCTCCTGTTGGAGTATGAGCGCACTCAAAATTGTTGTTAGAATCATGTTTATTATATTCTGAGAACATATTTGCTATATGCCGGTAAAAGATGAAAGGATTTTTGCATGTGTAACTAAAAATAAGGAAGTACAAGGATTTCTTCCACATATGAGGACATTCTGCGACGAGCAACGACTCATGCTTTGCTACGGGATTGTGATATATCTTTTGCACTTAATCCAAATTGTTGTTTTAAAATTTAATTGTAAGATTGCTTATTATTTTATCTAATTATGGTGTCAAATATGCCCATTTACCCTTCTAGGTTCCATTTCTTCAAGTACGACTCTCATTATGCTTCTCATGTTTATTACTCACAGAAAAACCCAAGCATAAGTTTCCATGTAATGGATATTAATGCAATATTTGTACTTGAATATACATCACGCAAATAGAAAGGTTTTTTGTGCTGTCGCATTGACAGTTGTTTTTCACAATTATATAATGCATTCATGCATTTATTGACTGGTACTAATCATAAATGTGTTCTTAAAATTAACAGTTTCTGATACCTTTTATTATTTAATTACAGAACAATTTTAATGAAGCCTTATGAAAATGCATAAATCTATGCACTGCACCAGATAATTGCTAGTTCATACTAAGAAATCTTGTTAGGGGTGATATATCCCAACAACATCACCCAAAAATAAAAGAGAAACCCAGTAAAGATCATTTCGATAAGCCATTACGTGAATCCCATCAGATATAGAGGTAGGAGTGACAAGATCATGTACCACGTGATCCACTTCAATCTCCCCTAGCTACTCACCAGATTGTCTCAGATTGCTTAAATCAACGATTTAAAAACTTACCTAGTTGGTAAAATCCTCAGCTGTTGACAGCAATATCCTTGGATCAAATATTTCTTCATCACCTGTCCTTCGGATAAACAAAAACTTTACAAACAAGTTGAACCAATTTGTTCTAACCAGTATTTACCGGTCCCACTAGAAAATGGGAGATGGAACTGAGTAATTTTGCCTTCCGTCTGAGACAGGAGTTACTGTTCGGTAACCTTACCAAACCAAAGCTCATCATCCGGTGTTATTTTATAGGTTTTCGGTGATAGTTGTTCTTTTTTTCTCTTTTTCCCTCCCATGGTCCTCGATTTCTTTCTTTCTCTAGTCGCTCTCCCCTCAATATATTCTCCTCCCACCACCTCACTACAGCTACTTTGCCATCTCACACCAGACCCAGCTACATCACCCATTCCCCTCCACCATGCCATGTCTCCTCCTCAGCCTTCTCTTCCTCCTCCGCTCTTCTTCCCTCCTCATCCTTCTCCACCTACTTCTATCTACCTTCTCTTCCTGCTTCTCCTCCTCTCATCCTCCTCCTCCCCTGATATCTCCCTCTTTTTGTTTGATCCACACTGATAGAATGCATTAGCTTATCATGTGCTGATATACTGGTACTTAACGAACCCATCTCTGTCCAGCCAGCAATTGATACAGGTGTTGGACCAAAACTTATAAACTTAGCTTAAATTACCTTGCTCCAAACTCAATTTTAAAACAACACACAAATATCTTCCAACAAATTGGTTTGAATGGACCTATGCTACCATAAACTGAGAAAAAAGAGGAAATCAAGAGATAAACTTAAGTATTCTAACTGGAAGCCTAGCCACTTCACACACTTCCCTCTAAAATATCTCTAACTGATTGCAATTAGTCAACTAAATATCCATTCATTATATTCAATCACAAAATTTTCTAACCAACCATAATTTCCTCTAAACAAATCCAACTAAACACCGACTATTACTCAAAATTTTCTTAAGTATTTTGCCCAATTTTAAATTTATTCTCAGTCATTACTAGCCAATCCCAAGTATATCAGCCGTTGCCAATGTAATCTTGGGAACCATATAAGGTATTTGTACATTCCATAGATCCATAGGGCACCTTTCATGACCTCCACATATAATGTGCCCATAGAATCTGGGTAATGGATGCCCTGGTATCATTCATGAAGGTGCAAGGATTTAGGGCAGATTTAGACGGATTGTAGGAGGTGTTGTCTAGACTCCGCGTACATTTGTGCACAGAACTGATAATAGAGTGCCGGAATTTAAGTACACAATTATTCTGATAGAGTGGAGGATGAATGTGGCCATTTTGGTTAACTATGAACACGAGTGTTAGAATCTGAAAAGAGGTATAATGTGTATTAAGTGTAGAAACACCAAAACAATATTAGTATGGAACTCTATAACTAATTCAGAAACAACTTGTATGTTCAATAAAAGGAGCCAAATAAAAGTTTCTGAAGCATGGTAAGAATTAATTCAGATAATTTGTATATTCAATAGAAAGAGCAAGATAAAATTTTCTGATGCATGGCAAGGAATCGGGTTTCATGAGGATACAAGATTATGTTCTCAGTTCTTAGTTGTCATTTCCAGGAGTAACATCTTCTGTTTTAATCTTGATTATTCAAATAAAAACTATATTAAAGTACAAGGAAAAGATTAAGTTGAACAACTTTCACAAAATTGAATGAGATCATACCCTATAATTCTGACAATGTAGCATCCAACTTCTCTGCAATTAATGTTATCCATGCCTACAGCACAGGCGAAGCTCATTTCAAGATCCTTTTTTTTCTTTCCTTGTGTTCATTTTCTTTCACATTAACTAATGGCGTATATAGAAAAGATATAAAAATACATCACATAATCATAAAATATTTAAGACAGTAAAGAAGAGATGAGATTCTGCTCATTCTTGCAGTTCTAACAAACGCAAAACATAAAACCTAAAATTCAGCATAAGTCTTTCTAAACTTGATTTTTTTTTGCTAATACTGAACAGAACGATTCAAATGACAAAGATATTACATATCAAAAGTCAGTAACTCATTTATCATATGCACTAAGAAGAATTATTCAAATTACAAATGACGCTGAATCTTAAGAACCTCAAACCCCGAAGTTACTGTATTTTTTTTCACAAATTAATGCATTTATGATGACAAATATATCTTCCATGATAATTAGAGTATAAAATGCTCAAACAACAAAGATATGGTTTTTAGCATGCGTTTTACTAGGACTAGCAGCTTAAATGAGAATGATCAAGAGCATTTATCATGAAAATTGAACTTTGTTAAAAGATCTCTTTGATAGAAGAAGGCATATCTAAATGATGATCACACTATGTTATCTTAGATGATTATGGTGTTCAAGGTATAAGATGCATCTTAGACAAAGTCTGTCACTTAAAATGTCTATTAAATTGTTCTTCACATAAAATTTCACTAAAATAGCTATATTAGTTGCCTTGACAGTTATCTATTAGTGAAAAATATTGATGTTGCTCTAAACCGATGCCCAATTGCTAACTTATGATTCAGCCAAGGGCATTTTTATATTGCTACTCATTAAAATTCAGATGAGATACAGATAAGTAAAAATCTCTCATCTGGACAGGCAATACAAATTGAGACATTTCTGGTACAAAATTGAGCCATGTACTTTTTTAGTTAGCATATTAACTCCGATGTTGCAGAAACCTTTATGTTTAGCTCGCAAAAGACCATCACTGATGAACCAAATTAGATGATTATAAACTGAATTAGGTCTATATAATACTAAATAAGATGTAAACCAAAGACATACCTGCTCAGATTCGTACCGCTACACCTAGGACAGGTATGGGTCTAGTACCGACTCTTGAGATACTTGTAGTGCTCCTACCACTAAGATGAATCATGTGAATCGACCGCCGGTGGATCAGGAATATGATGGTACTTGTATGTTGATATAGTGCATCTGTAGTACCCATGCATAGAACTACTCCCACAGCATTTCATACTGGTAAACTATATGCTACTGATGCAATAACGTGGTCACATTTGTCACCTTATCATCAGTGATGGCTCTTATTGTAGGAGGCTCATATGGCAAGTATGATTGCAGCTGGTATGACTCTGGAGCATAGAGTGCGGTGGAAATTCGACTGTCATCATTATATTGATGTTGTGAATAGTTGAACCAGTATAGTGTCAATATTAGGCAGATGCAATTGAGCATTGGTTCAGAATTATCATTGTAGAACTAGAAGTCAAATGGGTCTATCTCTGGCTCCTATGTTTCCTTGTCAATTTCAGCACACTACATCCTTGGACACATGTTATATTGCATTAAGCCATAAACACCAATTTCTCCAAATGTTTATACGATAATTGATTGTGAACCTTTGTATGAATTAAGGTGAATGTTGATCAATTACGTTTGCATCTGCTAGATGACATAGTTTGTGATAAGAGTTGCACTGCAATTGCTTTGATATTCAATGACGATCCTCTAAATTGTAACCACCACTCAATTGAATTAAGAGGCCAGTATATTTGAAAAAAAAATCAAACAATTTAGATAAGTATAATACAAGTGGTGGATAATATTACCAGGATCCAAATATCATCAGTTGATATCTCAATATTATTGGAAAAGGAGTTGATAGAACTTAAATGAGTGCTGCAACAACTAAGACGGTTGGCCATCTGGACTGGTTGGACTATTCCAGGCTAACTCAGACTCAAGTCTAGATCTAGGCAAATAAGTGGAACAATGGACTTTGCTCTATATATACTCAATTAATCTTCTAAACGTTAACTATTCTTTGAAGTACTAGGATTACACTACCAACAGAGATATATCTTTAGAGGACCATGGGATAATGATGACAGAGATCTGGACAGTGTGCAAGGCACAGCTAAAGTTCTAGAACTTACACCTCAGGAACCCACTGTTACTTATCTTAGATTTCTAACAGTAATCCAACTGTGATGGCATCTAACTCACTGATCGATCCAATCAAAGTTAGTAAACAAAAGAGTAACAACTATCATACTATGGAACGGCAGATACCAATCAACCTTCAATATGGCTAACCAAGGTCTTATAGAAAATAAGATTAGTGTTCCCATGATATGAGCATCAGGATACTCAAGTAGGATGGTGACTTGCAAATAGTCCCTTGTTTGCAAAAGAAAGTATCAGAAAAGGAGAGTTCTAGAACTGAAAGATTAAAATGGAAGGGTGCTAATCAACTACTTCAGTCCTGACAGCTAATATTTCCTTCTTGTCATCTTGCAATCTTTTTCTTGATTCATGTGATAAAGGGTTTGTGAAAGAAGCACCATAATTTGTGCCATTTATTATCTGTGATTAGATCTACAACATTTCCTAAATGGTGTCAACAATGCATGAACAAATTTTCAGCAGAACTGAATTAATGCACAAAGTCTCTGCAACATCTAAATGAACAATATTAACCACACTACTCCTATGAAATAAAAAAAGGAAAATATAGCATTTTATAGTGAAAAAAATAAACCTGATCAAGATTGGTGAATCCCCTGATAATGTCACCACCAACGATAGCAATTCCTCTATCTCCAAGCGGTTGTAAGATTACTGACTAGAAAGCAAATATTGTTAAAAACTGACTGATCTGGAGAAGTAAAGCTGAATTTTGAAGAAGGTGCCAAAAATGTATCTTCTCAAGGGCATCTAGCAAATGACAAAGAATGGTGGCATAATCAAAAGATGAAAGTCTCTGTTGCAAGTATTCTTGCTTGATGTTTTACACTAGAGTAATCATGATCACAGTTTGTTATAACCTATTTGCATGACCATTTGGAAAGCATAAAATTGCATATTTTAAGAGGAGATATTCACGCTGTATCTAATAAAGAAGTATAAAGAGAAGAAGCTATAAAAGAAAAAAAGGTGACCATTGCATGATCTGACAGAAGTCACAGAATAACCATTCTTCGACATATTTAAATTGAGCACACAGTGCAACATCATTGTGGTTTCTTTTGCAAGAGGATGTTGTTTGCATATAATGAAGAATCTCATGTAATCAAGCTCCAATAGTTTTGGATCAAATCTTAGTGGTTTTACACTTTTACTATTCTACTAGATCCTGTCGTTTCAAGGTGTCTTCTCAATTTTATCGCATTTATAAGGTCTGATGAACTAATTAGATATCTTTAAACAACTAAAACTAGACCACAGCCACAGTGACCTCTTTCTATAATGCAGGGATGACATACTGGAATGATTCTAACATGATGCAATCTAACTAAGAATGTTATGCCACAAGCAAATCAACAAATAATATCCCCCTATGTAACTCCCGGCTAATATAGGCACATGTCATGTTATCATAGAGCCCATGTGAATCCTTGTTATATATGAACTATGCAACAACATCATAACTCAGATCATGGAATCTATGCAGGTACCACATATGAAAAAAACGAGGACTTTTATAATGCACATTTTCAAGAGAGTTCCCCATGGGAGAGTAACCATGATGATGTGTTCCCTAGTGGTAACCTTAGTCTCTCGTAGTGCTTGGTTGTTTGTGCATTGAGATCTGCATGTCCTACCACTTCTCTGACTAGCTGGGATACGTGTGTGTCCTCCATCGATGCCATCATTCTTGTTGTCATCATTGCATCAATCTTGAGAATGTGGTAACATAGTTATGATGATCACAAATTCTTATTTCTCTCATGGTTCCTCAACAACAGAATTAAACTGGTCAGCCAGTGCCTGTGATCTGCCAGGGCTACCACCTTCACCGTGCCCAACCATTGCTTCCTCTTCTTAGTCTTCTTATATCCCAAAGTCACTGCTCTAACAGCTAAGTTATGGAGGCTGACAGTGGCTGGACCAGTACAGAACCAGTGTGGATTAACATACTGACTTGCTGCATAGGTCAGTACTGCATGGAGCAGAGAGAAACAGGAAATGAAGAGGGGAGGAGGAGAAGGAGACTGTGGAGGATTGATGAAGAAGAATATAGAGGAAGAGGCAGAGGAGGAAGACTGGGACGAGGAATGGACAAGGAGGAGAAGGCGGAAGAGAGAATATGAGCAGGCAAATGGGGAGGCACACCAGTAGGAGGAAGCAAAAGCAGCGATGCAGCAGAGAAGAGTAAGATGGGGAGGCAAAAGAGGGAAAAGGGAGAGAATGCATGAAAAGAAGAAAAAGAAAGAGAGAGAGCATGAGAGAAATAGAGAAAAAAAAAAGAGAAAGAGAAAGCCAATTGCCACAGCTATCAAAACCAAGGAAAATGGTATTGATATCGGGTACCACCCGGTACAATTACCAATATGTTTCCTACCTAGGAAGCCTGGTACAGTGAGCTCGTCAGATGTACAACCAATGCAGGACCAAACAAGATGAAAACATATGGTATTTTAAATCTGCATCCCAGTTGGCCCATAGCAATCAAAATATATGGTATTTTAAACCTTGGATGGAAGAGAGGGAAACTTATAGTGTTTTCAATGTTTACACTAATTCATGTTTTTGTGGGGTTATCTGAAAAAATAAATTTAAACAAATTACCTAAGGTACTATCATCACAAGTACTACGGGTGGTGACTCTGATTAGTAAGAATATGTATATTTGACCCTCACCCAGATGCAGGAGCCTCATGAACTTTGGGTTAATTCTTCCAATTTGATTCTGATTTAATAGTTGTAGCCAAGGTTCTACAATTTGAGTACCACATCTGTGCTTGTTCATGGCCCCTAACTGGTATGGGTCTGGTCCGTGCTGGAGTGATGACAGACAGCACATCAGCAGGAGGTGACCCAGAAGAAGAGGCAGCAACCAGTGACAGACAACACGAGGAGAAGAGAGAGAGGCACAAGGTGGGTTGGGTTATTAGGATTTTAAGAAAATAAAATTGTTAAAAAAATTTAAAACAAGGCGGTAAGCCTGGTTCATAGGTGCTATCAGGTGGTAAGCCCTATTCCGAGTGCAAACCCAATAACCCCTATACTGGATGTGGACGGCCTGAAATTGGGTAGTCTATGTGACAGACCATGTATTAGTTCATTATCACTTTTCATGTCAATCACATAGATAAAATGATTCTATGTTATGTCTTACTTTCCCAAATAGCTTTTTTTATTTTTCCCTTCTAACACAAAGATGTAACTTCCAAGGTGAGTTGATTAAATTTTATGCTCCTAATTTTCTGTAACATTACTGATTTTCATCTTCTGTAAGTCAAACCACCTTTACAACTATCTTCATAAAGGGTACTAGGAGTGGCATAGTTTTTGAATTAAGAAGTCAAACAAGACATATATAACAAGCACAAGTATGAAAGTAGATTCAAGCATCAAAAAGATGCATTCAGTATCTAGCAAATACGTAAAATTCTCTCTTTATACACAATTTATAACAAGTACCTGTGTATTACTTGGCAAAAAGGGAAGCTCAGACCTTCCTGGATAAAGAGAAAGGTTCGCCAAATAGCTTTCTGTAGGATTCAAAAAACATAGTCAAAATTTCCAACAAGGATAAAAGAGTGAAGTTATTTTAATTTGTGCATTCCTCAAGATGCAATAATTAGAACTCGAGATTATACAGAAAGAAAAACTAGCTGCTTAAAAAGAATGGTTGTGATATGTACGTTTTCCAGATCCAATTGCACTTCTACAGAGTGATCCTTGAAGCAATTTATGTACATCAACTACCATTGCAACTCCAGTCTCATTTTGGGATTCAGCTGCAATTCCAATTTGAAGAAAGCAATTTCCTCCATAAATAACCACCAAGGATCTACAACAGGTTGTGGATGAAAGAGATTCCCATACCCTGCATTATTAGAAATTTATCTGTCTTACCATAAAAGGTTTATAATAAGTTTTTCAATTAGAATTTCTTAAACTTTTTATAAGATTTTGGAACTAAGTGAGACATCCAAAAACTGTATTTCAAGATGGTTTGGATGCTGAACATTATCCATATACAAAAAATAAATATAAAAATATTAGCATTATAAATTTGCAATAAATAAAACTTCAAGACATCCTAATGCACACTGGAGTCATATGGTAGCCCAAAAGTTTTGCTGTAATATGATTTCACGTTCCAGTATTTCTAAGTTATAAGGTGCAGAAGGCAAATGAGACTATTAGACTGGGAAATTAAAAAAAATAGGTCACCGAAGTGGCTTACGAAAAAAATATAAACAGAAAGATAAAAAAAGAATACAACCATAAGGCATGTCTGCCTTGTGAGAGGATTCATCATTAATTTAAAAATTATGGTATTTCCAGCTTTGTATGGAATCAAACCAAAAGTTGTTTCTCTGACAAACACTCACCTGCAAGTTAGGATATTGCAGCTTTGTATGGAATCAAACCAGGAACTTGGACACTCAGACTGCCATAACCAGCTTCAGGCTTGTCGCATGCTAAGCTGGAGGAGACCTTACCCCTAAAATACTTGTAAAGTTTGAAGCATTCAATGTTCTCATGGACTTGGGCACCTGGGTGGTCCACCTAAGCCACTGAACTAGCCTCATTTTCTAGGTACCTGTCAGTTGATGCTTTTTCAGTTTCAGGCAAAATAATAGTCCAAGGACCTAGATGAGGCCTGAGCAGCCATCTATAATCCTAATGCCAGCTTCTTCTCTTAAGAAGTCACTTGTACATATAATCATTAGTAAAGTAATAGGATTTATCTAAAGAAATAAAAAAAAGTGGCGATGCTTATTATTTTGGGCACTGCAGCATGTGCATGTCACTGTTTTTCTAATAGAGTTACAAGTAAATTTAGCTGTTCAATATGTTTGAACCATAACAATAATGAATAAGAGGGCTTGTTAAATTATCTTTTTTTTTTTGTTTCTTTCTATGATGATTAATGACATTAGAACTTAGTTGTCATAACATGTTTTGACTTCTAGTTTTATTTCGTCAGTGTATTGTGCATCTTTCAACAGGAATGGCCAACGTAACTTCATAGAGAAGTTACTTCAAGAATTGCATATGATGCCTCATGTGTTTTATTAGAAATGCAAATCTAAACCAAAAAGAAAATCCTTGTAGTATGTTACTGAAAACTGATTAACACAGTTTCCATACAACTGGAAGAGGACCGAAAAAACAGGGTGAAAAGTTTTACTTGCTTATGGTATTTTTAAAGAAGAATATAAAACCTTTCAAGATTAACCGTGCTAACATATTTTGACTCTAGGAGTATGGTTTGCATTAACAGGCATATCAATTTGTTTATAACAATCTCATGTAATATAAAAAAAAAAGCAAAATGATTTATTTCCGCTATGGTATAAATGTCATACCATCGCAACTCATGAATGGCAAGATCCGCAATATCCAAGTTTATTCGCATACACTCTACCCCACAAGGAATTACCTGATAAATATTCAAGTAATAAAAAAAAATTAGTAAAGAAGAAATAGTGAATCATTAAAGCAACCATAAGTATAAAGAAGATTGCCAAATATGGAAATAGCACACTGACCTGCTACAGTAATACTCACCGGAGAAACATATTTTGGACGAATCGACAACCACACCAGACCAGTGAGAAGATTGGTTACAGACAGTGAAAGCGTCAAAATATCTGCTCTAGATTGTGAACTGCTCAGTGAACAACTTCACATGAGTTTATCCTATGAAGCTTAATGATGTAATAAATGAAGGAAGAAAAAAAATCAAACAGATCCATATAAACAAATGCAAATTTCAAGCTTTCTCAAGAAAATGCCTGAACTATATGATATATTTGTGCTCAATTGTGGATAACAAATCAACCATAAGGATCAAGAAAGTTGAAAATTTAGGTAGTTGCTCAATTAGAACTTTCTGAATAAAGAAATTTAAAGTGGAAGAGGAACAAAAGAAAAAACAAACTATAATCCATGATCTAGAGCAGAATGATGATACACCTCCATCGTTGGCCTCATATTAATATTTGCACATCCACTGCTCGTCAATGGCATCATGCCAATGAAAGAGGAGAAATCTTTAACAGCTTCATTCAGAAATCTGAACTTTGTTATATTAATGGAACAATGTTTAAGAATCCCTTCAGATGGTCCAACAGGATTATAATTTATGCCCACATTATGCTTCAAAGGAAGATCAAAATTTAAGCAAAACCAAATCCTGATGGGATTCTCATTTGGCATCCAACTAGATTGTATTCTCCAATCAAAATGTTCAGCCCTCAGGTTTGTATTGGGATCTGTGCCACTGCAAAGATAGATATTTCTTGGTTAGAAGGTAAAATATTGGAGATTGTCCAAATCTTCCCTTCTTTTGTTGTGAGAAAGGAGGGTAGTATCAATGCATTATTCTTCTTGCCCCCTTCATAAGCTCACTCTTTTTGTTACCTCTCTCCCTCTTAGTGTTGCCAAAAGGAACTCAGGTGCTCACCTAACCACTCAAGCAAAGCAAAGCAAAGCCTGAGCGCCTCAACCCTCTTTGGACAAGGTGCCTTTCCCTAAGTGCCGCCTAGGCAAGTGCTTCAACATCGGCGCTACATCCCATGTGCTTACGTGGGCTAACCAAGCACATGCTTAAGCTAAATCACTTAGGACCAAACCAGTTAAAGCAAACATTCGTGTCAGACCACTGCAGATGCACCCAACCGCACCAGACCATGCCCGACTAGCTAAACTTGGTTCCATTAGTGGGAATTTCATTCGCACAAGCATTAAATGATGCAGCTTGTCTAAATGTCAATCATATGGACTTCATTTCACATTGACATTGACTTTATTACCTTGTGTAAATAGTAATGTCAACATTTAATATGGTTAGACTCAAAGGTTACAGTGGAGATCCTGAATAAAAAAATGTCAAGCCCCTTGGAAATGTTGGATACAAGGGAACTAATTCAAGCTCTTAGCTCAACTTTTGACCGACTGTTGATTTCTTTTCTCATAAAGAAGTAAATAAGGAAGCTGATTTCTTATCTCATTTATGCACTGTCATATGCAGGAGAGCACTACAGCTATCATAATTCCCTCCTGAGTTATCTCGGTTATTACAAGCTAATACTGAAAGTAGGAGGTATTTAAGACTAGATTGAATTTTATATCTTTATTAATTGTCCTGAACCGGTTTGTGGGTATTCATGTATCATGTGATTATATACCATGGGTTTTGTTTAAACAAACACCAGTATCTACAGGTATAGGAGATTATTTATTGTATATTGTAATATAATTTTAAAATTAATGAAATCTTATATTTTTGCAAAAGAACTTTTGAAAATGTTAATTGCTTCTCATACAACTGTGAAATATTTGTTAAAAAAAAATAATTCCAATGTGTTCAATTTTTATTTCCAAGTCGCTTAGTGCAAATTTAGGTGGATACCAAGTTTAAACCTCCATAAAGCAACAGAAAATTTGACACAACCTGAAATTCTTTGATGACCATTTTGCTTCCATCAGTCCAGGGTTTTCATCATATATTACGAGAAGAGCTCAAATAAAGGTCAGATAGCTCTTCCCTCACATGGACAGTCTAATCGGCTGAAATTTTTTTTTACATGAGAATTCAACATAATTCTCATAACCAAAATTCCATACATTACAGACCTTAAGAGAATGACTAGGACAGACAAAAGGTATACACAAAATGAGATAAAACATTCATTGAAAAAGTAAAATGAACGATACCTTGAAGCGTCGGTAACAAGGGCGATGCCAGAGAAGGCACGATTAAGGAGGACGACAAGCAACGAGAGGCCACCGACATAGATGGGCAAGCTCCGGACAAGCCCGTTATTGTTGGAGACCCAATCGCCCACCAAATCCCTCCTTGGTCGGGGCCCTTTGTAAGCCTCCTTCCCACCAGACCGATCACCAAAACCACCATCAGGTAGAAGGAAAAAGAGGTGAGTCCCAACGGAAAAAGAGATGTGAGTTAGCTTCACCTGGGCAGAAGAAGGGGAGGAGGACATCATGAGAGGAACCAGGGATGGAGACTGAAATGGGCACCGGCGACGGCGAGGAGGGAGAATCGGAAATGCAGACAGAGACCTTCTTGAGAAGAGGCAGCCAATCACCTCCATTTTTAACGACGGAGACGAAGTGAACATCGGAGGAGGGAACGGTCGGAGAACCAACAAGATAGCGTGCAAAGAAAAGATAAATAATGACGGCAACAAAAAGCTACCCGAGGGAGACAAGGACACTGGTATAAAGATAATTTTAGTGAAATATTTAATTTTATTTATCTTAACATCATTCTTTTTTTTTTATAGAATTATAAAAATAATAAGTAAAAAATATTTTTAATATCTCAGTTATATTTTCGAATACGATGACATAACTAGAGTTGTAGGTAACCGTCGTGGATGAAAAGAAGTGATAATGCAAATGTTGATGCTCTATATTTGTGTTGACGTTGCTCAGTAATTACATTGATACCAACGTAGGTAGAAAGTGATGTTACTCTATATTTATATTTACATTGACGTCGACATAAATATTAAGCGATGCTTTACATCTATATTAGGATTGCTCGACATCTATATCGGTGTTGTGTAGATGCATAACATTAGCATCTGCGTAATCGTCTCACTTTTCATCATTGCTCTTCCTCCTCATCCATAATAAGCACCCATGACCCCAACGATGTTATCATCTATCACCACTTAAAATATAATTTGGACATTAAAATTATCTTTTTGCCCATCGTTTTCTTGCTTTCATCCGTAAAATCAACAATGTTAAGATAAATAAAATTAGATGTTTAATTTTCATGACTACAGGGATTCTAATGTAAAATTTTAAAATATAAAGACCAAGATACTAAATAAATCTAACTATATAGGCTAATTTATAATTAGCTCGATAATTTTAACTTATATTTTCTAACGAATCAAGTTGTACTTTGAATTGAATATTTTGGGTCAACTGCATTCAACTTATATTCTCTAAATTTGTTGGCGTATTCTATAGTAGCTCAGTTTATTTCAACTTATGTTCCTGACTCAATTTGTGCTTGGAATCAAATATTTTGGATCAACTGACTTAAAATATGCATATAACACCAAAATTATGTTCCCTAATGACTCAATTTGTGCTTGGAATAGAAGATTTTATATTAACTGACTTAAAATATGCATATAACACCAAAATTATGTTCCCTAATGACTCAATTTGTGCTTGGAATAGAAGATTTTATATTAACTGACTTAAAATATGCATATAACACCAAATATTTATCTCATTGGTCTAATTTTACTTATTTTAATTTTTCTAAATTTGTTGGCACATTCTACATTTTTCCAAATATCATTGTTGCCCACATTGCATGATTTGCATTTTGGCAGGATTGATTAGTTATATTCCATCTTGTAGTGTGGCGGGCCGATATTGGCGGCCCAATTGGGGTTTATTAGTCTATGTGGATTCGTTATGATTCATCCATGGCTTCATTAACTAAACAAGTGATGAGTTGCTGGGAAATCTTAATGGTGCTTATTGAGTCATTGACCATAAAAATGGGGAGGTGCCCCAATTCAATAATTTTGATATAAGGGTTTTGATATCCATTCATTAAAGAAAAATTATTAGTAAAATCCAATAAATTCAATGAACAAAGAAAATATTATTTGTTGACCGAACTTTGCATGTGTTTCTTCTCTGTGTTTTTAATTCTTATGCACTCGCTACTTGTGTAAACATTTTAAAAAGCCATTTGTATTAATTTAATCGAAATTTATATTTCCGCAGCAATTAAAAAAAAAAAAGAGGCTAACGTGGAGCAGCCAGGTAGACTCGGGTTAACGAATTGTCAACGTGCTTGCGTTTTCGGGCCCAGATCCGATATCAATCTCATCGGGCCCGAGCCGCTCCAGACGGAGCTTTATATACCGATGAAGCGTTCGAGAGACTAGGGCTTTGTTATGCTGCTCCCGCGTATTTGTCTGAGAGAGCAATAGCCGCCCCCGATTTCTGAGAAAGAACTGAGCGACACCATCGTGCTTACACTCCTCATGTCTCCGGTCATGGAGCTTCATGACGTAAAGAGGCAGAAGAAGCCCAACAAGAAGAGGAAGAACAGGCCAATCCCCCAGGTAGACGCGGACGCCACCGGTGCTGAAGGTGGCGGACTGGCGGTGGACGAAGAAGACCACCACGAAGAGAAGTCGCTCAAGGGTTTAGGTGAGGAGCAGGAGGTGGTCAAGGAAGAGATGGACGGAGATCAGGTCGGCGACGGCGCAGAGATGACGGCTCCCGCCGCTAAGAAGAAGAAGAAGGACTATGGAATATTGACTTCGGAGTCCTTCTCTCGGCTCCCCATCTCCGAACTCACCATGAAGGCCATCCAAGAGATGGGGTTTGAAAACATGACGCAGGTCACATCTCGCTTTATAATGGGGATTTTCCAGATTTAGGGGTTTGGGGTTTCTTAGTTTTCTGCGAGTTATTTTTTCTGTTATACATCAATGATTGTACGGATTCTTTTTGGTAGAGAGGGTAGGAATTGGTTGAAGTTGATGCAGTTTGATAACATTATTGCCGATTGAGAGGGTAGGAATCGATTGAAGCTGATGCAGTTTGATAACATTATTGCAGATTCAATCTAGGGCTATTCCGCCTTTGCTGGAAGGGAAAGAAGTGATGGGTGCTGCAAGGACGGGTTCAGGGAAAACTCTTGCTTTTTTGATACCTGCAATCGAGTTGCTGCATAATATCCATTTTATGCCTCGGAATGGTACTGGGATCATCATTATTTGTCCGACGAGGGAGCTTGCCATTCAAGTAGGAATTTTGTTTCCTTATTGATTTTTTGTTAGTTGCCTGTGGTATTTTTTATTATGAAACTTTGTGATATAAACAATTAAAAATAGTTTGGTTACACTAACAAAATCATGACTATTAAGTTAGAGTAACTAAGTCATATATTTATATATGTGCGTGTGTATATATGTATATGTATATGGCTATTGAGTTACAATAACTAATTCATATTTATATGTATGTATATATATGTATACACCTTCACCATTAATGCTGATTCTTCATTGTAGTCATTAGCTAACTATTACAAGCTTATCATAAGTGAAAAAAAAGACCTTTAGTGCTTCATGTTGAGGATGGTAGTTAGACAAACCAAAGCAGAAAAATCATTGCACTTAGCTTTTTACTGATCAACAATACTAAATGTTTTTGAGCCATCTACTGAAGGCACCTGCTTTTGCACCTAGGCCTTTTGACTAGCCTTTCAAAAGGATTGCTGCCTAGACTGGCTAAGCATTTGAACAGCTTATACTATTAGATGGTTAGTCCGGGTTGAAGTAGTTTGTCTCTCATTGTGAACATAATTGAGTTTATGATATTGTTGTATTCCACCTGAAAACTTGGCAACAGAAGAAAAGAATGCTGTTTTAAAGTTTTTCTGTAGCAGATATGTTTGTTCATTTTGGCTGATTAAATGAATCCCTGAGGAAAAATGATGTTATAAATAAACAGGATCTTGCTAGTCAACCGATTGGAGTGTGTTCAGAGTTTTTGTTTTTGTTTTTTTTGTCATATACATTCATCGAAGCTAAGATTTGGTTTAATTTTAGGACAACTCTTTGTTTATGTTGCAGACACATGCCGTTGCAAAGGACCTTTTGAAGTACCATTCACAGACTCTAGGTTTGGTTATTGGTGGTGCTGGACGAAAAGGAGAAGCTGAGCATCTTGCTAAGGGAGTAAATTTGTTGGTGGCTACGCCTGGAAGACTCTTGGACCATCTTCAAAACACCAAAGGATTTATTTACAAAAATTTGATGGTAAATAGTGTATATTTGTAAAAACTGCTAATCTTTTGTAGCCTATGAATGTGTTTTATTCTTATTTCTTGTCATTTTTGCAATCTTAATTTTTTGTCATGTTAAACAACTTTTGTTCTTGTTTGGACTTCGGAGGAATATAAGGGGTGCAAATACTAATTTTGGTTGATAAACATACCTTGACCAATGATAATCAAGTTAAAATGGATTAACTTGGCACTAACTATTGTCCACAACTCTACATTCATGATGATTGACATATCGGAGATGCCTAGGAGAAATTGCATGAAATAAAAACAATAGAGATACATATCCACATTGAGTTCAAAGTTCCTTTTTGTTTCTAATATACATACGACAGATAGTATATGAATATTTAGGTAACATTTACTCAGATTAGTGAGCTTAATTTTATAATGAAGGACCAGTAACAAGGTAGAATACTCCCAAGTTCTAGGAAAAAGAATCTTATGTTGTCATGAATCATATATTGTGCTTGTAACTTTTGTAAATTTAATGAATAAACTCACCTTTGGCAAGGATCAAAACAGTAATTTTATTTGCCATGACTTGGTAAAGTAAGAGTCAAGATAATTATTCTCATTTGTTCTCAGGTTCTCAAAATTTTCCATCTTCTTTAATTCTTACATATGTAGACTTTTCCTCTGATCACAAGCAAAAGCCTGTGATATCTGTTTGGAGAAAAGAAAATTAATGCCTTTCTTGAGAGTCATAAGGTTCCAATATCATCTGTGAATGATCAACTTGTTAACCAAACCAAACAAAAGTAGCCATGAGGCAGTCTTTTGTTCTTGTGTGCAGTAGTAAGATTTGATATATCATCTAGGTAAAAGGGTCAATATCTTCCATTTTTTTGGCTTCTGTAGTCTTGAATATAAATTGATCCACCATTCTTTTGCCTCTTTGCTGGATTTGAAGTCTGGTTGAGATTCCTAGTAAGAATGACTTTATTTTTCTCATTTTTAAAATTTATTTGGGTCGAAACCTACCTGAAATTTCTAACTTGATCTAGCAAAAGAAAGAATATGTAGGCAGCTCTATAGGCATGCATGACCTAATAGGTATTGTTGTGCCTGATAGGCATGCACAACACAGTAAATCGGCTGAACTCACTCTCCTTTTTTTCCCCCTTGTTGGTTGGGAAAGAATCCTAATAAATCAAGTCGCTATTACATCTGCCCTTCATATCTTCAAAAGCAGAATTGAGAACATAATAGGATCAGTTATTCTCCTATGCCATGGTCACTCTTGCACCAAGGCCCAATCCACTATGCAATTAATCTCTCGAAGCCATAAATATTCTGGATGAAAGGAGAAGATATTCTTGATGAAGCCATGCCACCAAATGAAGTGGCAATAATTATAGTAATTAGAACTGACGAAGGACCTTGTGCTATTCAGGGTTAATTGGCGGGACAGGATACATGTGGCTAAACCTCAATAGTTGATATGAAGGGTTATTGGTGGTAGAAGTAACTAGTTAATGTTATACTTAATATTGCTTTATCATGTAGTAGCAGAATGACATTGTACGATTTTTGTTACAAGAAGTTTCTCTCTTTGCACAATTGAACTTTTAGGCCATTTCTTTATCTTTCTCTCTTTTCTCTTTTCTTTAAGGTGGTTGATACTGCTTATCCTTTGGTGACAAAAATCTGAGATAGCTGTTCTCAGGCTTGTAGGATATTTTGACACATGCTTATAAGGGAGTTGGAGAACATTGCTTTTAGCATTATGCTGGATTCAACCTTTTCTTTTTCCATCAGTACAGCTGATGAATTTCTCCCCTTGTTTTCGCCCGAGATTTTGCTGGATATTATTTGTGATTAATTAATTGATTGCATTTGGATGCATGCTGTTAATGGTGATTGATAAAGAGGATGAAGAAGAGGAGAGGAGGAAGTAACGAGAGGTAATGTAGGTGGTGAGGAGGGGTGAGGATGGAAGAGTGTGGAAAGGTCTGCTGAACTAGTGCTACTGTTCATTCAGTGTTCTCATTTCTCATTGAACTCCCACTGATTGAACTGTCACTATTTGTTTGTTACTCATATTTTCTCTTTGGTTGAAAGAGAGAGGGGGAGAGAGACAGGTAAGACAGATAAATAGAGAGACAGAAGTGAGTGAAGGGAATTTGGTATTGGGAGAAGATGCTGGTTGGCATTTGAGCATTTGCATATACTTTGAATGGTAATTTGCGGTTAATCCTGCACACATGGTGGCTCGTGAGTCATGTGGAGCTTAGCAAAGCATTAGAAACTACTGTTTTTCATTTTTCCATAAGTCTGAAAGTGCTCAAGAGTGATGAATGTACTAAAAATCAGATGTCCCTGATTCAGTGGTTTTTGTGAATCAATTAGTGCAGTGAATAATGTGTACAAAAAAAATAATATGGGTGAACCCAGTGCATGAGTCTTCCACCCATGTGGTATTTGCAAAGGGAAAATGACAAGAAACAAAGAAATATTTCACTTAAACAATGTTTTTTTGTTAGTAAAACTAAAGCACTAGACATATGATTCCTTTTAAGTTTTTGAACGTATTTAAGTTTTCAAATGATCTTTTTGTGCCAATCCAAGATACTTTTATACAATCCAATCAATCCTGTTGATACTGTTCCCAATCCTAAGTCCACAAAGCTTGTTAAAGGCTGACCTGGCATGTGAAGTTCCATCAATTTGTGGTCTAGGGATGGTGAGTGAGTGCTTATCCTAGCAAGCAAGGAGACTGTCTTTGTCTTAAACGCATGAATCCATGAATCTTGTTGGAAATTGACATATATGTGGTGCTATGTTGGGTGATTCCTGTCTTCAGCACTCAGTCATAAGTGGAGGTGTCTAACATCATAACTTGAATCGTTTATAACATATTACCTTGATATTTTAATTACTTTGTGATCATAGTAGTTAAGTTGTAGCTATTGCGACTTACATCACCAATAAAACTTTTTTGTTAATTGCTTATTTTCATTGAACTCATGCGTATTGATGTTTTGCTGGTATCTCAAGCTCCCACACTTGGAAGATTCATCACATGTTTGATCTAAACCAATGGCATCTGAATTATTGGACCTGAAGTTTCTTTTAGATTGTCATTAACTGTTTGTTATTTGTTCTTTTGTGCCAATTGTCATATTGTTCCTTTCCAAATGTAGTTTCTTATAATTGATGAAGCTGATCGAATTTTGGAGGCTAACTTTGAGGAAGATATGAAGCAAATATTTAAGCGCCTGCCAAAGGTGTGTATTTCATTCTTTTCCTGATAATTTACCTTTTCGTTTTTTGATTTTCCATATAGTTAAACTGTGGTTTTGTGAGTGAACATTTTATTATTTGGTAATCCTACTGATGCTGATACTTTCTTCCAAAAAGTCAATGTTAATTCATTTATTTCCTTTTCATTATGTATGTGTCACATTAATTTTTTTTAATATTGAAGCTTGTTGTTGACAATAAATCAAACTCTGGTTGTTCTTGTCAATATATGCAAGTATTTAACGGTTCGACCATGAATTGATATTGGACCATATAGGTTGGTACTGGTTGATATGTATTATTTTATTATTCTTTTGGTGATCCCAGGTAATACAAGTTGGTTATGTATGTGTCCAATAGGTTCCTGAAGCCAATATTGTACTGAGATTGATATCTTTGATTATTATTATTTGTATTAACATATGCCCATTGTAATGAGGTCTTCTCTACATCAAGGAAATGATCCATAAAGTTACCAACTAGCTCAATTTATATGCATCAATGTCTAATTGTTGTGGCTGGCTCCAACTGGGCTTCCCAAGTGAGGGGTGACACCAACTAGGGCTGGGGTTCCCTGATACTTCGCATCCAAATCTTACTAACATAGGCCACTGGAGGGGCAGGGCCGGGTTGTGTTGGCCCCTAGAGTGGCCAGAAACTTTGTGTGCCAGCTCTAGCGAGGATGTGGGCTGCCTAGGTTGCTCACAGCCTACATCATAACAGTATGGAAGAAGGATAATGTTTCTTCTAGATTCTCTCTATAAGTTCCTTGTGATGAAATGACTACTGCCATACCAAAATTACAATGTTCATAAACTTTTTTCTGCCAGCTCAAGTGAGGAGGTAAGATGCTCTGGTTTGCTCACGGCATGGGTTGCTCACAGCTTACATCATACAGACATGACAGATGAATAGTCTATTCTTGTAAATTCTCTACAAAATTTCATTGTGTTGAAAATGCTATTACCTTGTTATTTGTTTCAAGGACTAAATAACGAACTTGTACATGGCCTTAAATGTTGACCAAGAATTCTATATTGACTGAGAATTCTGCCATGAAATTGTATATTGATTTGTAGCCAGTAAAATTTGGTTTCTTTATTTGATCTATGTATGGAATTTGCAACTTGTAGTATGACCTTGTGATATCAATGTACAGGCAAGGCAAACTGCTCTTTTTACTGCTACCCAGACTAAGCAGGTTTGTGGTTTATACTGAGGATTACCATAATAATTTTTTGTAATATGTTTAATTTAATAAAAATTATACATTATTCAGGTTGAGGATTTTGCGTGTTTGTCATTTAAGGAAAAGCCAATATATGTTGGAGTTGATGATGGGAGGTCAAAAGTAAGTTTCATGACTCCACTGTCATATATGTTGGTGCTAGTGACAGTTATGACAATGTTGGCTGTTTTCAGGTCACGGTAGAAGGTTTGCAGCAGGGGTACTGTGTTGTTCCAAGTAACAAAAGGTTTATGGTCTTGTATGCTTTTTTGAAAAGGAATCTTTCAAAAAAGATAATGGTCTTCTTTTCTTCCTGCAACTCTGTCAAGTACCACTCAGAGCTTCTCAGATACATTCAAATTGATTGCCTTGATATCCATGGAAAGCAAAAGCAGCAGAAACGTACGACAACCTTTTTTGACTTCTGCAAGGCAGAAAAAGGGATCCTACTCTGCACTGATGTTGCTGCTCGTGGACTTGATATTCCTGCTGTGGTGAGTTTTAAACTTCCCTATTCATGGCTGTGTTATCTAATCCTAATAGTAATCTGTTCTTTGCCTGTAGGACTGGATTGTGCAATATGATCCTCCTGATGAACCTAAGGTAGGTGGTTAAGTGGATTGCATAATCATGTTTTTGTTGTGCTTTCCAAAGACCATCTTGATGTTCTAAAATTTGTATTGATTTTCAGGAGTACATCCACAGGGTTGGTCGGACAGCTCGTGGAGAAGGTGGCAAAGGCAATGCATTGCTTTTTCTGTTGCCTGAAGAGTTGCAATTCCTTCTTTATTTGAAGGTAGACTACCGTGCATAAGTGTTGCTTTTGTAGTTCTGGAGCCATATGATTATTGATTGATTTGTTTGACTGTTGCTGATAGGAAGCCAAGGTACCTGTCAAAGAATACGAGTTTAATGAAAAGAAAGTGCCAAATTTGCAATCTCACCTGGTGACACTCATGCAATCATCATATTATAATTTGCATATGATTGTGTATCAGAAACTAATTCTTTCGATGGTCTACTGCAGGAGAAAATAGTGGGAGAAAACTACTATCTAAGCCAGTCAGCTAAAGATGCGTATAGGTCCTATATTTTAGCCTACAATTCACATTCTATGAAGAATGTGTTTAATGTGCACCACCTCAATCTCAAGGTACCAATTGACTCTGATGTTGATTTTCTAATTAGGCATCTTGTAAACAAGCTTCCTAATCCTAGTGAAGACCATTAATAAATTAAGATGATGGTTCACTACCTTAAGGCTGTCATGGTTGGAGGTTTTACGAAATATAGTAAATCCTTAAGGCTCAAGTTTTGGGGAACTGCTATTGGCTAATCATCTAAATTGTGCATATTCATTATTAAAAAAAAAGGGTATATTCTTTTCTTTAGTTCATGCTAATTTTGATCATGTCATGCACGTACTTGCTAAAACATGAGCCTCATGGCTCTGATGTTGACCTTAGGATTTTTGGGCCTTTTGTCAGGATGTGGCTGCATCATTTTGCTTTAGCTCGCCTCCGAAGGTGAATTTGGACTTGGAAAGCAGTGCGTCCAAGTTCAGGAAGAAAATGCGCAAAACTGAAGGCAGCCGCCACGGTATCAGTGCAAGTAATCCCTATGGAAAACAGAAGGGTGATGACAAAAGACAGTTTGCACGATACTAAAGCTGGGCCGTGCAGAGAGGAAGAGTCTTACACTGCACATGCGGGAATTATATTTCATATCTGACTTGAACAAGCTTATATATTCCAGTTTCTGGAGTTTTGTATGATTACGACTATTAACTTGATCAGTTTCTTCTCTTTTAAAAGAGCAGCATAGTCAGGGATGTATTCTTTGGGAATGTTATATCATTTTTATTCAAGAGATGGGTTAACAATTCAAGTACAGGTGAGTTGTATTGAAACAAATCCAATATTTTTGTGGCATAATTCCCTACAACTCTATGTAAGCCATTTAAGGCAGTCTGGATTCTCACATTTATGCTATTTGCCCTTTACGGATGAACTTGAAAGATATATCCAAGCGTGGTTTACAGACATGACTGATAGCGAATGTTCCTTTTCAAAATATGGTGTCTCTTTGAATGTGTTGGGCTGATCTGTTTGCCTTTTTGTCCTCGTTGATACGTTAGTATCTTCAATTTTGTTTTTTCACCGGTTTCGAAGTATTAATCTCAAGCTTCGTCGCCGCCAATGAGACTCGAGGTGTGTAGACGCCCATAAAATTTGGTCCTAGCAATTAGGCAAAACCCATTTTTTTGCTAATCTAAAATCAAAGCAATAATATTTCTGTTTGTATGATTCTTTAACGAGTTGCCATTGACTCGTAACTCTCTCTCTCTCTCTCTCTCTCTCTCTCTCTCTCTGAGTTTTTATCGTTTAACGGACTAATTATATGTTATCTCATAGTAGGTATTAAAAATTATATTGACGTTTAGTCTATTTACTCTTAGTTTTACCGATGAAAACACGAAAATAAATCGTAAAAAGATAATTTTAACGTTCAATGATAGAAGGTGTCGGTAGCAACGAACGATAATGCTATTGGCGTCGATGCCAACATAGTTGCCTAGTCGCCTTCGACGATAATAAGGTCCGCTCTCATCGTAATGTCACCCGTCTCCACGAGAAGCGCACCGTCAAACTCATCGTCGCTTGTCCTGCACCGTTATGTATATGCGTCGACGCTAGTGGCAATTGCATTGGCATCGACGTAGATGGTGGTGGCCGTCGCGGTATCTACAACGAAGATGGTGGCCACCTCGTCGTTAACCTTTTGGGCAGATCCCAGCCTCAACCCGAAGCTGGTGTTGTCGGAGCTCTTACCATTTCCCCCTTTGCCGCGTTAGTTTTAGCACCACTTCTCGCCGAAAGGTTGTGTTGGAACTAATGCGGTAGTGGGGGAGCAGTAGGAGCTCCGACGACCCTAGATTCGGGTCAAGGCTAGGATCCGTCCAACGGGTCAACGGTGAGGCGGTCACCATCTTCACCGTATACGTCATGATGGCCACCACCATTTGCGACGACACCAACACAATTGTTGTTCAGTGTCGATATAGATGCAGAGCGGCATGGGACAAGCGACGATGAGGTCGACGACATGCTCCTCATGGAGGCAGGTGGTATCACGGTGAGAGTGGACCTTATCGTCGTTGGAGGCGGCCATGCAATTGCATCGACACCATCGATGTCGTCCGTCACCGAATATTAAAATTATTTTTTTATCCTTTGCTTTTATGTTTTTGTCTATAAAATTATTTGTAAACATCGTTAAGGTAAATGTATCTAGATGTTTCGCTTTCATAACTATAGGGATGCTATTGTAACTTTTTAAAGTGTAGAGATCGAGACTTTAAATATAGCTAACTACAGGAATAATATGCAATTAGTTATTTTTCAAGTTATATTATCATTTTTATTTTTTATATTAAATTTTAAATAATAATAATAATATCATTATTATTGAAGTCTGACACATATTAGATCCCGGCCCAAAAAGATTTTGAGTAATTTGATGCAAGCTCTCAAACCTGACGAATGAGACTCCAATATAAAGGTAATTTTTGCTTCATATTATTTCAAAACCATATACATCCGAAAGGATCATAAATTCTCAAATATAGTGTAACAACAGACGGACACCTATCAAAAAACCATGTTTTCTGATATTTTAAGATAAAACCGCGAATATATAGGCGATTTAACACTCATTCGACTTAAAACTTCAAATCCAATTTATGCCGTCGGTCGGTCACTCGAGTCTTTGAATTCGTTTCTATTTCAATCTCCATTACACCTCATAAACTAACTGATCACCGCAGCGAGGCCTCCAGAAAAAACAGGGTAAAGCAGCGTCAGGGCCAAAGCAAGCACCGTGGGTGTAGCTGTGTTGGCGCCGCTGGGCCGAGGGGCGGCTGCGGGGTTGGGCACGACTCCGCCGCCGCTGCTGTTGCTGGTGGCGGGAAGAGGAGATGCGGCGGGGGAGACGGAAGGGGCAGCGGAGGAGGCCGTCCGCTTGGCGATCCTGACGTCCACCTTCTGGCCGGCGCTACAGTGGCCGGGAACGCCGCAGATGAAGAAGTGGTGGCCCCTGCGCTTCAGCGTGATGGAGTCATTGCCGGAGGTGTAGGCGGCGATGGGCGACGCCGCGTTGCACGCCTTGTAGTCCGCCTTGCTCACCTCCAGCACGTTGTGGAAGTTCTTGTTGTACTTGAACACTGCCACATTATTATGTTGAAAGCTAATTTCTTGCTTGGAAGCTTCACAGAAACATCGAGAGGAATATATACATATATATTACAAAGAATAAATGATGAAGACGGGATTCAAACTCGGCTAAACCAACAGCTTCAAACATAAATCACTTGTGACAATTGAACTTTTTCAAGTGATGATTTCGAGCATACACGTAAATAACCTGTGACAGCAAGCTTCTCTTTCGAAGCATCATGAGTAAATCGATGAACAGCAAGCTTCTCTTTCGAAGCATCATGAGTAAATCGATGAACAGCAAGCTAATGTAAAGCAGGTTTGAACTCGTTTGCCACACATGGTGAACAGTATATAAGATAAAATATTGGCCGTAATCTAAGTGAGCAGCATATTCTTCTCTAATGTAGAAACCTTGAAAGCATTTTCCATTAACGAAGAACCTAAGTTTAAGAAGAGAAAATCCAGTACTCAAAGCAATTTTGATCTTTTAGAGAAGAAGAAGAAGAAGAAGAAGAAGAAGAAGAAGAAGAAGAAGAAGAAGAAGAAGAAGTGGAACGAAGAGGTAATTAAGGGAGGAACTCGCCTATGGTGTCTCCCATATCGAACCTCTTGGAAATGGCCCAGGCGGTGTAGTTGGGACTTCCCAAGATGGTCCAACCCACCACATCCCCGACGCTGTAAACCGCAGCCTCCGACAGCCCCGCGCCGCCAACAATGGAAACGAGCACGACAAAGATGGACATCGCCATGGCCTTCTCCATGGGAGGCAAAGAGGAGGAGCTGTAGGAAGAGGGGAGAGAGAGAGAGAGAGAGAGGGGAAACGAAAAGGTTTCTTGTCACCCTCTCCTCCCTTTCTCGCGTGCGTTGGTGCACTTATAAAAGATCTCACACAACCACATGCCCATAATTCCTTGCCAGAAGACCTTTCCTCCGGGATACGTAAGAAGCGGAAAGCTGTAATCTTTTGTTTGGATGAGTGAAGCTAACGCAAACTTTCGCTCTCCCAAGTCGAGTGTCTCAGAGTCCTCCAATAGGACATCAGGCAAAGTCTGTTTCGGAGATTTGAAGTAAAACTCGACTCGTGATATGACGCAGTAATTTCAAGATGCTGACCATTGCCGAGACAAACTGACGGAGCAAAACCTCTATTAAATCCAAAAGATTTGGAACGTGAAGTCTAAGATTCACGGCGGACCATGAACGGAGCGTATCATCATCACCTTCGTTGCTTTCATTTATTACTTTGTCTGTGTTGGTCACTTTTGCTTCTTTGGCACTATAAGTAGTCTTCTTCTACTAGCGGATGAAGAGGGAAAAAAAAAAAACCAAAAACACAGTACAGTTTTAGTTTCCGAAATCTAAAACCGATAATTCTGATTTAGTTTCGAATCGATCAAAATCTTAAACGATCAAATGCCCCTCTAAATGTGATAAATCAAATCCCCTTCTAACAATTGGAGGGATATTTAAAAAAAAAAAAAAGAAAAAAAAGATAGTATCAGATTTAATAAAATCGAAACCAAATAGTTACATGGCTATCATAAATATCTCCTCAAGAAGCACACAAGCTATATGCCAAAAGAGATGCATTCTTTACTTCAAAACGACGTCTATGATTTGGTGTAACTGCCGAAAGATATGAAAATGCTCGGAAAACATAAGTGGGTGTTCGGACTGTGAAAATTGAGTACAACAAAATTTGGCCGGTCGTCAAAAGGCTTCTTCGCACAACAATTGAGGTTTTAGCTCTCCTTAGATTCCCGCTAGCTGTCTAGATGACTCCCATAAAATTGTGTTTTAGCCTTCTCGATACTCGTTCCTTGAATTGGAACAATCGAGTCGAATGTAATACGTTTGTTTTCCTTCATATTTAAGATTCTTTATTAAGGACAAAGAGCACTTGATATACAAAGTTCAATAAGGAATATGTGGTAAAACATGCATGCCACATCAGTTAAGAGTGAGATGGCAATGTTAAAATAGAAAATAAATTTGATTGTCTAAACATATATTTATTCGATTGACTAAAGCGACAAACTAAAATATCAAGATATATAAGTACCATATAACAAAGTCTCTCTACTGCACAAACAACGGCATCAATTAGAGTGAGATGCCAATGTGAATATATTCGATGAGAAACAGAATCGTCATGCAACGTCAGAAAAAAAAATTTCAAGCAAAGAGAACAACCAACAAATGGGTCATATATGCCATCAAAGAGAACTCGTTTAATTACTCGGGATGGAAAAATCTTCTTGCAAACGTGAGAATATCATTCCGTATCATACTTCCCATTAAAAACCAAAACATGTTCAATGCGACAGGATTTTATGATCATAAAGTAAGATTACTGAAAATAAGCAGAACATAAAAATTACCCAATAATGTAAGCAGAGGAAAAAAATATTCCCCTATCATCAAGCCAGTAATAGTGCTCAGAGTGGCATTGCCCCAAACTGGAGAGAGTAGGCACAGTCCAAATGTGATACAAACAAGCATACATATAAGGATTATACTAGGATATCAATCACCCAGTGACTACTACTACTCGGATCAGGCAACAATCTGAAGCCTTTCAGGACAAGCCCCAGACCCGAACATTCAGGATTATTCCTTTGGTGTAGGCAACAATCGGAGCCTTTCTTCAGAAGCTCCTTTTCCAGGATACCTTTCCTCCGCTAGAAGGGATTGTAAGTCACTTCCGTTTGCCAGGCTATTGAACTCTACGGATTTGGATGGAACTGCTGGATTGCGTCGCTGGCAAAAGGTCATAAGCCTCTTAACAGACTGAAGATATTTACGGGTGGTCTCATCATTCATGATATGGGCCACACTGTTTGTGTAGATCTTCTCACGAGCTGAACGTTCATGGATGCCAACCATGGTGACACCAATAGGCCATGGGGCATTTCCAATGGCCATCTTAATGTACTGATCCATTGCAGCCAGATAATCCCTTTTCATGCAGCACTCCACCACAACCAGTAAAGCTTGACGAATGTCATCTGGAAGTACCTACATTCAAAATTAAAACCATAATTCATGTTCCATGACAAGTTGAACCAATGTCGAGTATAGATTAGATAAGGTTGCATATGTATGTATATTCATGTTCCGCTTCCACTGCTAACAAACAGTACATCAAAGTATAGGGGAGAAATTTCCAGACCAGAATGATATGCAAACCAAATGTAATTAATGTATTAACATATAAATATTGAATTCTTGACATGCTGTAGAATCTACTATCACTAAGATAAAGCTACCAGATATCTAATTGCCTCTTTAATCTAGTGTCAACACATTAGAAACAAACTGTTGAAACAAGAGCACAAATATTACCAACTACATGGATACTTTATACAACAAATATGATAGGGAAAATAAGCATCAGCCTGAATTCTCTATAATTTCCATACAAAATGCAACTCAGTGGTAATAATGATTGATTTGATTCTATGCATATTAAGTTGACCATAAAACTAGCAGAAATATACTTTAAAGAAGTCAACAGAAAAATTAGACTTGCCTTAATAAGATATAAGGAAAGAATAAAGAAATAACAGTAAGGGGTGAAATGCTAGAAATCCACTGAAATTATTGCACAGCTTCTTGCCCAGATCTTTCTTTTCCTCTTCCCAGAAAACAACAGCATCGAAGCTGGAGGGCTAATGCACGCCCTGTAGTTCTTCAGCTTTGGCCAGGATAGAACCAGCACTTGACATTCACTGTGAAATTTGTCCATCCCTAAATTTGAAGCTCAAATGGAAGAAAATAATTGTACCCTTCCATTCTGTCATCACCTCCAATTAAGGTCTAAAATATGAGCCAAATTCAACATGACAAATGGGTGTTGAAACCAAAAACCCAACTAAAGAGAACTTTTCTACAATTAGGTTTAGGCTAGCAGCTTTCTTGATAATACTACTAGGATTCTCATATTCTTGAACTAATCAGGTCTCCTTACCTCCCTTTTTTTCTTAGTTTGTGGTTCCACTCAAAACTTCACTCTTCTTGCAGTTGCACCAAGTAACCTTCTTTAGATACTCTAGAACAACCTAAATGATACTATCACATTGAACTAATGCATCTCTCCAGTTACCAGGACCTCTCTCCCTCTGCAGTTACTATCACCTAAATGATACAATCTGGTTCATTTACCTTGTCAATCAAGCTATATTAGATCTATGCTAATACGATGATTTCTTGTTAAGAATATTCGTTTGTGTATTCTTAATGGTCCATTACACAGTTTATTATTTGGAAAATGCATGACGAAGGAATTGCAGGTCATTTTGGTTGAGATAAATTATTTTATGGTTGGGAATAGCTTCTTTTGATCTGGCTTCATGAGAGATATAACTCAGTGGCATAACCAACGGAAAGAAACATAATAATTGATTGTATAAAACAAGGTATGCAATACCGTACCGTACCGGTGTTTCGAGGTTGGCTCGGTACGGTATGATACTGTATACCGCTCGGTACACTAGGGCGTACCGAGTGATTTTAAATATTTCTTCCTCTTACCGTAGCACTGTAGCACGTTCCGTCCGATAGCGGACGGTCCGTGTACCGATATGCCATTGGACCGGTACATACCATCCGTATCGGACAGTACTATTCGAAATTGCATACCCTGGTATAAAACATTGCTTATGCCTCATACCCCTTGGAACTTTAGCTTGGACTTTGTCCTTGGTTTACAATGAGCCATAAGGGATCATTGTTCCTTTTTTTTCTGTTATGGTGGATTGTATTGGCAAGATGGCTCATCTTACACGCTGCATATCACAAATTTTGTGTTTTTTTTTTCAACGCATCACCCTCAGACTGGTGGGCAAACTGATATAGATAACCTTCTTTGATTTCTCTTCAATGTCTAATTGATGATCATATATCCACTTGAGACCTAGATTTGCATATGATATTCTATCAACAGGTTTGTTGGTATTAGCACATTTGGGAGAATCACTAGATATCAATCTTGAAAATCTACTGATCTAATTCCTATTCCTACACAAACTAATACCTAGTGAACATGCTGATTCATTTGCTAAACACATCCAATACTTACATGCAAAAATTTACAAAAACAAATAATTTAAAAAATGATTTATAAAGTCTAATACAGTTGTTAATCACAGGTTACAAAATTTCAGGGGAGATATGGAAATAATGTGAGTTCAACATGTGAGGTCTCCATCAAGAACACTAAAAGAGCTCCATGACAAAAACTTTGGCCTTTATAGCTCAAATGCCTATAAACTTGACCTTCCACTAGATTTTGGCATTAGCCAACTTATCAACATTGATAACTTTAACACTTTATAATAAGCCACAAGAAATATTTTACTTAACTTTCCAATTATCCAAACTTCACCTTTTTCATTGCTTCAGAGTCTAATATCTTCCCACCTATACCACCTTATATAGAGAGAACAAAACAAATAAATAAAAGATATCTTGGATGAACAACAAGCCTCCACTAGCAATGGAAGTATCAAAAGTTTCTTATCAAATGGAAAGGATGATCGAATTTAAATCCACATTGACCACAAAAGAACTGCAATAACACGACCCTCAACTCTATGAGTGATACAGCACCATCCATTCATCAGAGTGAATAAGTGTTGCTGGAAATCAAGACACTTTTCAGGTCTATACTTGTATGGAAGAAGGACAAAACTAAATCCCTTTGGATCCATGATGAACATGGATTCAGGTTTGGATTCCACTAACATGTTTTAATTTTAATCTAGTTATTTTTTGTCTTCGAAATAATTTTGTATGTTAGAGGTGCCTTTTGGAGTATTATAGATATGGTAGCATCCCCAATATTTAGGCCTCTGTTTTCCAGATTGATCCAGAAGAAAAAAAAAGTGAAGAAAAGAAATGGACAAAATACCGAGCTACAAGTGAAAGACTATCAAACATCAAAAGGAAGATTATATGCCAAGATGAATCTGGAAACTTATCTTCCCCAAAGAAAAAATATATAAACTATTAATGTCTTAATATAATTGTATTTTTCGTCATTATTATTTTCATTTGGTTCTAGTGGTTGAGGCCTATAAAACTGATCAAAACATATTCCAATGGGATCATCTGTTATAGATTTATTTTTCCACGCAAGATGTTTAAGTGGTGTGAGGTCATGATTTTCCCCAAACATGAGTTTGAAGGGCCTGGAGCAAGTTAAAAAGTATATGTACCTGTCTCTCCTCTTTTTATAGACTTTTGATTGTGCAACATAGATGATGCTCTAAGCTTATCAATAAACAAATTCATAAACAGAAGAAAAACATATACATATAGTTCACCTAACCAAGATACCATAACCACTCACATCCGCTTAGGATTTAAATCTTAGGATGCACTCAAACTGAGACAAAATCCCTAGACTGTCTAATAAATTTTCATACCATCAAAGTCTAATATAGTCATACTAGATCAATACCTATTCAGTTGTATATGACCATTTGGCTAGGGGTTCCAATGTTCCTACAATTAATTGCATTGGATATGATGACTCGCATAGAAAATTAGTAGAGTTACTGTAGAGGCTAACTTACGATCAACACTATTTAAGGCAATTCATCGATGCAAATAATTTGGAGCACTAATAGACATAAGTTATCTTTCCTATCTAGCAGTAGATGTTTTAAAGGGGGTTCCACGATGACCAGTTAAAGCTCCGAAAGACGTAACCAGATAAGAGTGGTAGATTGGAGACCAACTTGATCATTTCACTAAATCTGGTTTGCTTTGGCTTGGTCATATATTCCAACTATTTATTAAAAGCCACATGATTCTTTTCCTTAACTGATATCCAACAACGATATCAATAAGAATTCGAGACACGATATCCTTTCCTATTACATCACAGTGTTAACAACACATTATAGCAAGAAATAGCTCCAATTAAACAATAATAAAAAAGTTCTTGTATGATCAGACTTGAATATACGATATCTACAGTTAGGCTAAAGAAACAATACGATCTCCAAAGGAATGCAGTAACGAATTTAGTGGAAAAAACAAAAAATTAAATACCTTCTTCCTTCATAACATGAAGGGCAGATTCAGACAGAATCAGAAAACAAGATTTAGCAAGTTAAACAACACTAAGAACCTTAAAATAAGCAAGTACATTGTTCAGGCACAAAGTAACTAAATTCGCAAAGTAAAATTCTAACACCAAGTCCATACCTTCTTCCTACAGAACTTGAACAATGGGCTCAGATAACGAGCACACTGCTTAAAAGTAGCAACCATGGACTTTCCCTTGGCTGTTCTTTTCTCTGCCTCCGCCATCTCGTTCAATTCCTGGTTCCACTCATTCAACAGCCTCTTGAAGAAAACAAGAATTTTATCCTCGTCGCAAAGATCCTCAAACTTCGCCTTCATCCGCTTTAAGTCCTTGTCGGTGTCCACACCCGAGGAACCCCCATCCCCGCTCAAATTCTTATCCCCATCCCCATCCATCCCATCATCCTCCAACCTGTCTCCATCATCTCTCTTGCCCTTCGTCCGGTCATGCAAGAACGAAGATGTTGAGCCCGATTTCTGCCGCTTACGGAGTTCGTAAATGTCCCGAAGGAAGTCGTTGGTCTGTCCCTCGGTCATGTCGCTATCGATTTCCAAGATGCCGGACTTGAGGGTGAGCTTAAGGCGGTCGAGGCGAGCGTCATCATCCTCGCCGAAGAACGTGATGGGCTGCTTTAGAATCCGAAGGCGGCGGATGACTTCCTGGCGGGGAAGGACGAGGTCGTCGATGCGTTGCTCTTCGGATAGGGTTTCGAGGGTTTTCTTGGAGGATGCCACAGCCGCGGCGGAGGCGAGGGCCGGGGGAAGGGAGTTACCAGGGTTTGCGTCGAGAGAAGACGACGAGGCATTGGCGGTTGAGGAAGAGGCGGCAGGGGAGGAGGAGGAGGAGGAGGCGGAGGTGGAGCGGAGGGATTTGGAGAGGAGGTCGCGCTGCTCTTCGTCGCGGAGCTTTTGGATCGTCTTTTGGTCGATCTCGGACCGCTTCAGGAGCTTTCGGCCGCCGAAGTCGGATTGCAAGCTCTGTCGTTTCTTCTGGAGTTCTCGCTTCAGCAAATCCATTAGGGCTCCGTTTCTCCCCCCTTCCTCTCGTGGAAGATAGGAAAAGAGACGGAGAAGGATTAAATAATATCCCTTTGGTATGGTATAATTTATTTTGGGCGAATTTTCGAAAATAATCTGAGAAATTCTCGAAGAGCATTTTAACTTTCGAAAATTATAACTTTTGGCAAGATCGCTAAAGCTATTATTACATATGTTATTTTATTTTTTATATTATTAAAAATATTATCTTCATTTCAATATTATAATATAAAAATATTATTAAATTAATTTTTAGGAATAATAATTGTTTGATGTTATTATATGATAAGATTATTAGAAAGAAATATTATATAATGGTTTGTTTATGCCAGACACTACTTCACCGTGTAGATGTATTCAAGAGGAAATAAAATGAGGCAATTCTTATATTTTCTTCCTCACAATTGCATCTTTCTCTCCCTCCCTTATTAACCTTCTTTCTCCATCTTTTTAATAAATGATGAGCATTTAATCCAAAACTTAGATCGTAGATTGTTTCAAAATATATTAGATAATTTAGCCCCCATTTGATTTCTACCTAGTAAATCATTAAAAAAAATCGTTATGCTTAGTTATATTCACTAACATATTATATTAAAAAATATATTAGTTTCTATATAAGATGATCCTAAATTTTTATAAAACTTAAAAACTTAAAACAACTCAAATTATAATAAAAATATTATTTTTTACATAATTCATAGTTAATTATCCAAAAAAATTATACTCCAACTACACGCAAGTCATGTTAAAAAATATATCAATTTCTATATAAAATTATCCTAAATTCATCATAAAACTAATTATAAAATCTAACATTTCTTATTTTCTACTTCTTATATAGACTTAGTTGCACTTGAAATTGTAATAAGTTAAATTTGATTACTTAACTTATTTTAAAATTAATAATTTTTATATTTTTTAAAGATAATTAATTATCAAAACTTTAAGAATTCTGCTAGAATATGATTATAACAAAAATTGAACTATGTTTTTTATTTTATGATGAATTTAAAATGTTAATATATTTTTAATAAGTTTTATTGTAACTTGAGTGTAGTAAATCAATTATAATTTGAGTATAACTTAAATGTAAGGGATGTGATCTGACTCGACCCAATCTAAAGGGATCTAATCCGAATTAATTTGATTCGAACCGAACTGCCCTGTGGATCGATTGAGCTTAAAATAATTTGGTTGAGGGATATTATTAGAATTTTTAAAAGAGTAACTTTGGTAAAAATAAAATATGAAGGCCTCATTTGGTAAAAGCCCTTTCAATATATAATCCAAATAAATAATATTAAATAATTTACTGATATATATCAATTTATATAACTAATAATAAATAAAATATTTTAAATTGTTTAAAAATTTCAAAAAAATATATAAACAATAAATTTAAAACTAATTTTTTATAACTACAAAGTCAAGAGTCATACAATAATAATATTTGTATATTTTAAAAATGAAAGAGTAAAATTTTTAAATTTTGAAAATATTTTTAAGAAAACTTAAAATAAATTTGAATGGTTAATATGGCCATTATTTTTTATTTTTAAGTTTCTAAAAATAGTTTATTTAGTGATTTTGACACTTAAAAAGTTATAATTACCCTAAAAATATCAAAAATATATATCATCTTAATATAAAAATAATCTAATTATTTAATATAATTAATTTTTTAATTAATATTTTATATATTGATATTTTTATAAATTTATGATTCTTCTATAGAGTCTAAAAATATCTCAAAAGTTAACATGAAATAAAAGAGTATGGCCCAAGAGATATATCCTTTCATTGCGTAACACCAAAAAAATAATTTTAAAAATTTTCAAGTTTTAAAATTAAATCCGACAATCTTTGCAAACTTCAAATTTTTAAAAAATAATAAATAAAAATAAAATAGCTAAGTGACTACTAGATGCTAATCTTGAACTATGTTCCATTGATATAGATTTCTACCATTACATATAATATATATGATTAGTCATAGGGTTGTGCTTTAGTGGCCCTACACAAATCTTTATTTTTAATGAGAGCTTTTAGTGATGCCTAATTCTCTAGTTGTAATTAGATACCTTCGTATAGAAGAGCTCGTACTAACGATGTGTGTAGACTCATATCTCATGAAAAATATTCTCTTTCATTGTTAAAACTCTTATTTTATCATTAGGCGGGAGCAATAAACATGGAGATAGAGATTGGTGTTTGACTTTATTTATATACTAATGTGCTATTTATTTTTCAATACACTTCTTAATCGATCTATCATGAGATTATTATTCCCACATTAACCCTCTCTCAAAGGATCTTCTATAAGAAAGGTCAAGTTCTCGTCATTAAAAGATTCATTATAGACTAAACCATCTCCCTCGATGATATTAAGATAATAATTTATTTATTTATTTATGATGGTTATTATGATATATTGTACAATCATTTTTTTTAATGATTAACATCGGCGATAAGAATAAACACATATAATCATGAATCATATATTTAATTAATTGACATCTATACTCAAAATGTGAATCATTAATATGTCAACAAAAGTGCAAACAAATTTAATTTTTATATATAATTAAGATGCGTAAGGTCATCACATTTGTAATAAAATTGAAGTTAATTGGGAATCGACTTAGGAAGCATCACATTTATTCTCGAACAAGAGGAAAACGATGCGTGCTGTCCAAACGAAGGACATGCGGCTAATTTCAAATGCATGAAAGGGTAATCTTTAGCAATGTTTTCCACCGTAAATGTTGGTGTGTTGTTCATCAGCAGTCAGCCGAAGTCTCCCTATAAGATGAACATTGTAAAAAAATAATATATGTGGTATATAAAAATGAGAAAATATGCACACGCAAAAAAAAAAAAAAAAACTGTTTATACAAACTGTATTTTCCAACAAAATGAGCATCGAAAAGAGAATTCATATTAAAAACCGAAATGAATGGTCCACTTTATCATTTGTATGATTACTTCATGCACGGTAGTCAGATGAATAGTTCACTTTCTCATTTGCACCGAGCAACAGTTTGTGAAGATGCTCTCGATTGTGTACTGCAGTCAACATATCACGAGCGCGTGCTTCCATTCCATGAAGATGAAAGAATCCATGGAAACGCCATTGCTTCTTTCTGCAGTCACAGGACAAAGGAGTGAGACGAGCCATGAAAGAATCCTGAAGAGGGGTGTTTGGCCCGTACTCATCGCATCAGTAATCACGTTGCTTTGCCTTAGATTTAGTATCTTGAGAAGAGCATGAAGATTCCAAACACAACTGAGTAGTTGTTGTGGACCAAGATCTATTGCTCAACAGAGAAACAATAATCGACTCCAGAAAGAAAAATCAACCTAGTAAATGACCTCGTTTAGGAGACTGTTCTAACAGTGACGGAATCGTCGACTCCCTCGTCAGTCCTGTAACTCGTGTATCATTGTCCATAAATAGGACGAAAGCAACGTCGACGAAAACTTCAAGGCGAAGCTCGACGTGCTCCCTTCTCACCGCGATCCCCGCGGTCCGGGTTTTGTCGGAGCACAAGCAGCGTTGCATGTCCCGTTCATGAACAGTCTCAGAAGTGGGGCGACCGTGACGACGAGAGAGTGCATGGCGATGAGCGGAAGGAACAAGGCCGCACCCGCACCAGACCACCGCGACAGGCGCTCGGAGGTCGACCGACAGCACAGTTAAAGACACCAGCCAAGCAGATGAGCTCGGTCAGGCCCGGAGAAAGACGAGTAGAACAAGAGGACAGTCCACCAGCAGACATGCCTACAACAAATGAGACCACACTAATGGTGACCGATACGAGGGGCCGAGAGTGTCCGGCTGGAGTCTCATCAATTGACGTCGGCTTGTACGAGACCCAAAAGCCTGTCCCCGCTCTACGCGACGGACAACGGCGGTCGGTGGTGGATGTCGTCACAGGTTTAGGGCTACCTCAAGTACGCAATAAAAAGATTCTTTTCCTACCTAAATTAATGGCAAAAACACTGGTGATGGATTCTATATGTACGACCGACCAGATTCTAACTGAGCTGGATGTATATGCATATTATCTACTAAAAAGAATAAAATCATGTTCGACTCAAGTTACGTACAATTATTTTGTCTGACTAAATCTAGCTTTGAATTGCCAACATCTGCGATTTGGCACATCAAAATCTATGTCGGGGGAAGAGAAACGACTGTCACTTTATTATCATAATAATGATATCCTTTCTTTTTCACTTTATAAAAACATACAATCTCTTTAGAAAATGGTTTTTATTCTCAGAAAATTTCTCTCCCTAATAACTTTCTCTTTTAACCTACTAATATCACTACTCTAATTTGTTTGCGGTCCAGTTGTTAAGCCATCATGACGTTGTCGTCCTATTCATTTAGCATCTTCTTCTCATCGGACTGAAAAGTATCCTATTTAAGTTCAACGATCGTTGGAGTGAAGCAAGTGAATCTACTAAGGACAAAAACAGTGATTGATTTCCTTCTCGGTTCGCCTTTTAAAATATTTATTAGTTGTTCAAAATATCTAAATCAGAAATGAGGGTTATGTTAAATTAGCACACCAAACGGAACACAAAATTTCTCGAAAAAACTTTGAAAGATTAATGTCACGACGGGATAGTTAGCATGCTAATTTTATTGAATCTAAATTATTGATCTTTTATAACAAAAAAAAATTATAATAAGACTTCTGGCTTATTAGTCTTCACCTCTCTCGAGGTATCAAAGTTAAAAAATCTTTTATAACAAAAAATTTAAGAAACATCATAAGTCAAAAAAAATATATGTAACCATAAAAATCATTATATATTATGTATAATGTAAAAAAAAAATTTATGTTAGGATTGAAATCAAATAACATTAGATCGATTTTACGATACATATGTCATTTGAAAAATGATCTCTATGTGATATGTAAAAGCATTGTCTTTAGATTCAAAACCGTTGTCAATTTGTAACGAGAACTAGACTTTCCTTTTACTCTCTTCCTATTGACTACTTATATTAATGATTTAAGGAGTTGAGAGAAAAACTATAATATCTTAATTGTATCATATATGAGATACGTTCATTTAGTCCTCAGATGTTCCGTCGATTTATAGATGGTCTATGATAAATTATTAGGAGAGTTCTTTCCATCAAAGACATGAGGAATTTTACTATAATATAAACTTTTTTTTTATTGGATAATATCTATCATTAGAATTCAATTAATTCTATTATATATCTTGTTCAATTATAAAGGATAACGTAATCTAATAATATAATTCCATTTTGAACTTATATTGGATATTGCAAGTCGTGATTCACTAGATTAAAAAATATTTTAAGATTTTTTTTTTGTCAAAAAAATTTCAAACACTAGAGACCTCAATCTTCTTAGCTGAGACACTGCCACCACCTGGAACTTTCCTTTTCTTTTATTTTATTTTATTTGGAGATTCACTTATTGCTACAATTTTCTTGTTGGATTTACTGCATTCTCCCTATCTGATTACAAAGGACAACCAACCACTACAACTGTACACATATTTCTTACCTCGGATCTATATGAAAATTTCTCGTGATTTCTCTTTTTCGTTTTGTTTTTATCGAAAATTAGTACATCACCGACTTCCTACTTCTAACCATCTTTCTATCCTTTGTATCGTGGAAATGCATAATTATTTTCTATGCAATTAGGATTCTGATAACATGTCTTTCAATTGTTCTTTTACTCTCTCCATTTTGTCATTCTGTATAGCACACTACTGGACATCTCCTTTCGCTTTAAGAATCTTTGGTATCCTGATAAATGGCTTTTGGAAAGGAAGGATTTGGATAAAAAAGGTGCTACCATCTTTAGGGCAATTATTAATAGTAGAAGGATTTGCTGGCTAGTTTGGAAGGCCACAAATTATGTTGCTTTTAATGGTAGAAATGTCTCTCCGAATTTCATTACTTATTAAATTATTATTTTGATAAATTTATTATGTTTTAAGGAATATTATGAGGAAGCACAATTTGAATTACAATAAGTTATTGTGATCTAGTAAAAGCATCGTTAGAGATAATTTAAATTAAACATGGACTATTTTTTTTCTAAGAAAAATAGTATAGGACGTGTTGGTTTTCAACGAAAAATAGTTAGAAGCGATAATTTATATTTTTGCATATCGAGAGTCTATATAAGATACTTATAATTAATTTTTAAATCCTTAGCGATTCAATGGAATCTTCAGATTCTATCCATCCAAGATGTTTGAATATTGAGGTTGATAACAAGTTTATCATAAATGTTGAAGTCTTTTGTGAACTTTTAAATTTTTATATTTTTCATAAAGACAATAAATGCACATATTAAATTTGTGCTCTCTATCAAATCTTCCTTTTTATAGATGAATCAATAGCCTCATCCTTTCTTAGTATATCTAAATAAGAAATACTTTTTTTTGAAAAAAAAAATTCATTCATTAAGTTTCAGGGAGATGACCTTATTAATTTTTTTTGAAATTCTTTTTTTCTTAATATCCCAAGTTTGTTTAGCTTCTTCTTAGCACTAAAATTTTTGGATTAGATAGATTCACTCTCTCTTTATTGAATGTAGTTATTAAAAACACTACTTACATAGGTTTTGATATTCTCCTTATAGAGCACAATAACAATGTTTTGATATTTTCTTTATTATTATTTTTTTGTTATTGTACTGTCCAATCTTTTTCGTTCTCTCGACATATGAGTATTCAATACATCCTTCGTGATCTTATGAGATAAATAAAAATCATAATATTCACATTCAAAGACAAGAACGTGGTTGCGAGTTTACACAAATACAATGGGATGATATTTTCATTCATTTAACTTTGCAAAGCTGAACATACAACATCCAAAGTTATGTAATTTAAATTATTAAGTCGAACAAATGATTGATAAAAAGAAAGATCCTGAAATGCAATTAGTTTAGGAAGACATGATTAGATTCAGGATCGCCAATCCATATGGTGTTTACTACGACACTTGTGTTGACACCCTCTACCCGTCATCTCCCATTCCTTGGAACATAAAGGCCACAGAAGAAATAAATGCACACAAAAAGGCCAGCTTTCGATTAGTTATATATTAAATCTAAGTAAGCTAATGCAGCTAACGTTTTGTCGAAGAACACTTGAGATTACCTTTTTTTATCTTTTGTAATGGTTCATTGTGTATTCAATGAGGAAAAGCTAATATGTCTAGATTCATCATTTCAAGCAGGAAAAGAAAAAATTACTGCGACTTCCTCAACCTTAGTTGTGGATACATATTACTAGTAAACATATAATACAATAAAAAAGCCAAAAAAAAGAAAAAGAAATCCAAAGTCATGAACTCTTTGCCCTCCTGCAAACATATTCAGAAAAGTTATACAGTTATATAGCTTGGAATTATTCAGATGCTGCATCCAACATCTATCAGTGACTGTTGTAGTATTGTTTCATGCAATGCAAACTTTAGTGGCTTTTGTGGATTCTTCTTTTATCTCCGATCAGTGTGTAAAAGTTTCTTCACAGTGTTTGTCATCGAGGCATTGAGTTTACTTCTCGGTGCTGTTTGAAACTTTTTACTGCACATCGGAAGCAATCCCACTACAGGTCTCCTTAGTTTGTCTTCATTAATTTAAGAGCTTTAATAATAATAATAATAATAATACATAATACATTTTGTAAGTTATAATTTCATATTAGTTTTCAAGTATGTCTAGTCCTACATCGATCGAGAAGTAAAGAAATTAATGTCTTATAGGTGTCAAAATCATATAGTGTCTTGCCTTCATATGTCGAGGTCTTCAAAAGATAAAACTATATGTTTTCATCCAACTGTCTCAACTGTCTTACTATTATGCTAATAAAAATATTTAATCTCACATCGATTAAGAAATCGGGAACCAAGAAGCATCTTTAGTTCATCCGAGAAGAGTAAGGAACCATACAAATCGATTCCAAATGAACAATTTCCTTTCAGCCCTCAAGACAAATAATTTATGGGGAAGTATACAGCTTTTGTGTTGGGTGTGGACTGAAACATGTTTGAACTTTCTTAGGTTTTCCTTCTGTGCACTTCATAATTTGCCTGCAGTTTGCTAGTTGACTAATGAATTAATGCATAGTAAAGTAGATAATTTTAGATTTATGCTAATCTGAATGTTGAAATGAGTTGTGTTCTGAAAATTTCAAAACCATCTTATTTTTTAAAAATAATGAAATATATCAGTAGGATTGATCCAAAATATGAAGGAGGCTTATTATAAGATAATGTTGTCTTCCCTTTATTAATTCTACTTCCTAAGATCTTTCTTGGTATGGGGGATTATTCCATTGAAATCCCAGAATTTACCAAACAGCTTTCACAGTCGCGAGGACTATGAATTCTCTTCTCAGACCAAGTGAAGCTTAAAAGAAAGAACAAGAAGCTCATGAAACAAAAAGCTGCAGAATCGTACTGCTTTGTGCTCTTGCGTTCCGACTTTTCCCATTGCTTTCTTCGAAAGCACACAAACACTATCGGAATGGTAAAGGAATCCGAACTTTGGTAGCTTCAAACGGTCTCATCACATAAGGTCTAAGATTTATTGGTCGTATGTTTCATTATGTCTTGTGGGCACTCATCAACAAGGGAAAGAAAGAGCGTAAAATCGAATTTGACATCATCACAACAAGACAAAGTGGACGTCGACAATATACTACACGACATAAGCCAAAATGCACATATTGTTCGTACTCGTACATAGATATCATAGCCGTCGCCGCAGCAACTACCACAACAGCCCTGTGTGTGTTGTGAGAAAGAGATCTCACGTGGACTGCGAGAAAGGCCCGCATAATGCATGCAAATTTGTGGATGCTTGTTCTTTGTTTCATGGCCTCATTTGTGGTGGGCTCAATATTCAGCTTATCCGCTCTCTCTCTCTCTCTGTTGAACACGTTTTGTGTTGGAAGTATTGGCAGAATCCTCACACCAGTAGATATCTGAATCATGATGTCCTCCTATGCTATCCCGGTGAGCTCCAAAAACAACACAACAAAAGATCTTTGATTCCGCGACTTGTATTCTGTCTATATATACATTCGATATCAGTGTTCCTTTTGCTCGAAGAGAACCTCTTGTGCAGTCCTTACAGAATACAGAGGAAATGATACATAGGCTTCGAGTTCCCGACTGAGAGAGAGAGAGAGAGAGAGAGAGAGAGAGAGAGAGAGAGAGCGATACAATGTTAGGCTCTCCATTGCTAGCTTCCCAGCAACCTTGCGATGGCACCACTGTCTCGTCGCCGCAACCACTCGTTTCGATTAACGATGCCACTAACGCCAAGAAAAAGCGAAGGCCGGTGGGCACTCCAGGTAAACCATCATACCACTCGATTGACATGTTACTGTGTGGTTATTTCTACGGGTCGATTGAGGCTATGCCGATGCATAGATCCGGATGCGGAGATCGTATCTCTGTCGCCGAGGGCGTTGCTGGAGTCGGAGCGGTACGTGTGCGCGATCTGCAACCAGGGATTCCAGAGAGACCAGAATCTGCAGATGCACCAGCGGCGGCACAAGGTGCCGTGGAAGCTGCTGAAGCGGGAGGCAACGGAGGTGCGGAAGCGGGTGTACGTGTGCCCGGAGCCGACCTGCCTTCACCACGACCCGCGCCATGCCCTCGGCGACCTGGTGGGAATCAAGAAGCATTTCCGGCGCAAGCACAGCAGCCACCGGCAGTGGGTCTGCGACAAATGCTCCAAGGCCTACGCCGTGCAATCCGACTACAAGGCCCACCTCAAGACCTGCGGCACCCGCGGCCACTCCTGCGACTGCGGCCGCGTCTTCTCCAGGTGCGGAGAGACTTAATTCCGCAGTGAATTGGTTCTGGTTCAAGTTCTGTACTCTGCAACTCCATTCGTGGACTCTGTATTTGATTGCCACAGGGTGGAGAGTTTCATCGAGCACCAAGGCACATGCGCCGCCGGCCGAGCTCGAGCGGAGCTCCACATGTCCCAGCCGCCCGCGTGCCTGTCTAGGATGACCTCAAGCCCGAGCCCGTCGAGTGACACCAACTTCAGCCCCATGACGTGGCCCATCCTAATTAGAACGCCGAATCCGACGGCCGCCGTCTTCCTCACCCTGCCGGATCAACCGTCCTCGGCGCAACTCGACAAACATTGCACTCGGAACATCGAGCTTCAGCTCCTACCTCCATCCGGCAACCAGAATCTCGCCCTCTCCTCATCTGCATCGTCTCCTGCAACTGAAGACGCCGAAGTCACCAAATTGCAGCTCTCGATCGGGCCTTCTGCTGACCACGCTCCGGCCGAGGATCAACAATTGGCTGCCACTAGACTCAAAGACGAGACGATGGAGCAGCTAAAGCTCGCCATGGCCGAGAAGGTACTGGCCGACGAGGCGAGGCATCATGCGAGGCAACATCTCGGGTTAGCCCAGCACGAGTTCGAGACCGCTAAACGGATCAGGCAACAGGCACAGCTGGAGCTGAATCGAGCTTACGCCATCAGGGAGCACGCTCTGAAGCAGATCAACTCCACGCTGATTCACATCACTTGCTACGCTTGCAAGCAGCGGTTCCCGGAGAAGCCCGCAATGGCCTCCGAGGAGAACTCTTTCGTCGTGAGCTACATGTCTTCGGCGGTGACCGAGGGCGAAGAGGAGAACGAAGACCACGACCGTCAACAGAAGATCTCAAAATCGTAGCTTTCCAGTATTATTTGGATTCCTGTACTAATTGATGCATGTAAATTACCTTCAATGTTCGGTGTGCATGTCAAGAGCGTCATTGTGAAGTGCAACGTGCTTCTCTATGTGCAAGTTAGGTTCTTGATTAAGAAAATGGTCAATTAATGATAGGCAGGTGTGCTTCCTTGTGTCTTTTTCTGGTCTCCATCTGATATCCAAACCCATCTTCTCCTTGTTTGTCTTGAGCAAATGAAACATTGGTTTTGGCTGGATGCTTGCAAACTATAGCTCATCGGGATGAACAGTGACAGAGGAGAAGCAAGAACAATCGAAACAGAAGACCGATCGATGACTCAAATCCACTGGAGATAAAAGCTCAGAGCCAATTAGATAATACAAGTTGCAGCAGCAGCGCGCTTTTCGCGCTAGAATACAAAGTGAGAGGGGTGATGATGCGTGGGTTGGTGAGGGGTCAGAGCGTCTTCAGTTGCTATCGTCCTTCCCACCTCGCACTCTTATCACAAGACGAACACAGACATCATTCCTGATGGGAGCAGCAAAAATGCCATGGTTTTCAGTGCCATCCTCGTCTCTCTTGTGCGGCGTTACGTGCACAAAAACTCTGAATAAGGAAGCAGAAAGAGAAGTAGCGAGGGAAAGCAGCTCGGGGATGACATTAACGTGTGGAGTGATTGTGGTCATGAAACAAAGAGACAAGCAAAAGCTTACAGCAAGAGGAGGCCCCCTCCTTTTTGTAGCCATTATAAAAAGCATTCATGAAATGCAATATTATAATGGTCCTGTGTAAACATGAATCATCTTATCAGCAAACAATCATATAAAAACGTCGAAGAGGAATCTGCAAACACTCACGGAACTTGCACAAATTACATCAAACCATGATTATACTTTTTCATCTCTCTCTGTCACAGATATTTATCCTCTTCTTTCATCACTTTATTCCTGCAATGCCTCTCTTTATGATGTGCTGAATCAGTCTTTACACCATCTGAACTCTTGATCCGGAAGTAATGACTTCCAAATTGTGCCCATTGAACTCAGAAAGGGAGACTAATCGATTAATGTTCTCCTCATGTTAAAAGGCTGAAAGCTCATTGAGATTGGTTAAGAATAATCTAATTCTTTTCAGCCTGATTAAGGTGGCCTATCAAATCTATTTTCGAGTAGGTAATCAAAATGTAAAACCAAATCTAGGTCTATTCTGCTTGAACCAAATCAGTTGGCATCATCTGTTTGTATTTACTTTTTCTCTTGGGTGACCAGAGCACATCCACAGAATTCTCTCCATGAGACATGCCAAGAGATTCTGAATCAAACACAGAGTCCCAGAAAATGAAAGCAAGCAGTTGTACACAAAAAAACAAAGGTTGCAGAAAGAACCTGCAGCAACAGATGCCACACAGAAAACTGAAGCATTTGGATATATAAATAGAGAGTGACACTTATTCAACAAAATAATAAGATAGCACACAGTTGCAACCATGTTTAGATCAGAATTATTGACCATCCCTTGCTTATGGAAAATAAAACCAAACTAAACGAATACATAATAACATCAAGAGAAAATACAACATCAAGAGAATGAAGATGGTTGCATATTTGGTCGAGGAAGAACAGCATCTCACATCATTGTCCAGACCATCATACAAGCAAGTTCCAAATTGAGAATACTGAACTACTCCTTCCATTTATGTTGTTGACCACCTTATTGCCTATCGATAGAAGATCTAGAAGCACTTTCTGTGCACGATGGAAGGACCGGACTCATCATATTCTGCTTTTGCAATCCACATCTGCAAAGGACAATAATAGTTCATCAACAGGTGATCCCAATGCATGTTCAAAGAGACTAAAAAAACATGAAAATGAAACATTAACAGTAGCCAAGATAACAATTAAGAAAACAATTTCTTGTTGCACTACCAGATGATGGTATGTTTAGCCTTCAAAGTATGAGAAAGAATGATGTTATACAGTTTCAAGTAGTGTATACCTGCTGGAAAGTGCTAAGGGATGCCAAGATAGATCCACCAATCCAAACACTGTACTTCCTTTCCGGGGGAGCAACCACCTTAATCTTCATGCTGCTTGGAGCCAGCGCAGTGATCTCTTTGCTCATCCTGTCGGCAATGCCTGTGAACATGGTGGATCCTCCACTCAGGACAATGTTTCCATACAAATCCTTTCTTATGTCCACATCACATTTCATGATGGAGTTGTATGTCGTCTCATGTATGCCTGCAGCTTCCATCCCGATCATGGATGGCTGGAAAAGGACTTCAGGACAACGGAATCTCTCAGCACCAATGGTGATAACCTGCCCATCAGGCAGCTCATAATTTTTCTCCACGGATGAGTTGGTCTTTGCCGTCTCTAACTCCTGCTCATAATCAAGAGCAATGTATGCCAATTTCTCTTTGATGTCGCGAACAATTTCACGCTCAGCAGTGGTAGTGAAGGAGTAACCACGCTCGGTCAAAATCTTCATGAGAGCATCAGTGAGGTCGCGACCAGCAAGGTCTAGACGAAGGATTGCATGTGGGAGCGCATAACCTTCGTAGATAGGGACTGTATGGCTGACACCATCACCGGAGTCGAGCACAATTCCCGTTGTTCGACCGCTAGCATAAAGAGACAGAACAGCCTGGATGGCAACATACATAGCTGGAGCATTGAAGGTCTCAAACATGATCTGGGTCATCTTCTCACGATTGGCCTTGGGGTTAAGAGGCGCCTCGGTAAGAAGAACAGGATGTTCTTCTGGTGCCACACGAAGCTCGTTGTAGAAAGTGTGGTGCCAAATTTTCTCCATGTCATCCCAGTTGCTCACAATACCATGCTCAATGGGATATTTCAGGGTTAAAATACCTCGTTTGGATTGAGCCTCATCTCCGACATATGCATCTTTCTGGCCCATACCAACCATCACACCCGTATGACGAGGTCGACCCACGATGCTTGGAAAGACGGCCCTCGGGGCATCATCTCCGGCAAAACCAGCCTAATGAAGAAGAGAAAGTAGACGAAGGCATTAGCACTAGTTTCGAATTCTATCACAGAACGATGGACCATCTTCATCATGAAAGATGCACGAATAGTAGGAAGCTGAAACATGCTGAAGAGTATTGTCAGGAGAAGTTCTTCAAGTAGTACCTTAACCATTCCAGTTCCATTGTCACACACGAGAGGCTGAATATCTTCACCATCTGCCATCTTTTATATCTGGTAGGAAAGAGGAATGCCACGTTGGGAAGAAGAAGAAGAAGAGCCATTTATCAGACAAAAAAGAATCCATAGATAATTAGATCAGAACACCCAATATAAATTTGAAAGTTATCAAGAAGCTGATTCAACAAGCACTAGTAGCAATTCCGATACCCAATACTACTTGCAGGGAAGCTTAGTTAGCTACGACACAGCATTTCATGGTTAAACCACGACGAAGAACCACATCTGAAGGCATAAATCTACCCAACGTGACAGAACCCCAGTCCCCAATCTGATCTTTAAGAATCATGAAGTGAAGTATTCATTAGGAGTTACAAGTCTCCTTGAACAGGTTATCCCACATACTTTCATGAAGTCCCAACTGCTACTTTTTATCTGGCAAATGGTGGGACTGATTCCTTAAATTGGCATAAGGAGACATGATTTAAAGCAGGTCAAATCATGAAAATTGGTAAAGAGATAAAACACCTACAGCGATCACCAACACATGAATCCAATTTGCATCTACAATTAAATCCAGACAATACAGAGCACAAGTGAATGTTGCGATTGGCAAAGCGACCCATGCCATCATTTCTTCTGCAGAAGAGTGGCAACAGGAAAATGACTAACATAAGAATCCAACAGAAACTACAATTTACTGATACAAAAATGATAAGTGATCCGAAACCAAGAAACAACAAAATTAGGGCTTTCTTCGTTCATGTATTGATCCAAGTGAAATAGATGGGGCATTAAGCAAACATAATAAATGCAGAGTCGAGCTTGCAACCCAGGCTCGAGCATCAATATTTCTTCACACATTGGAATGCGAAGTTTCGGTCAGAAACCAATGACCAAACGGAAAAAGAAAGCGAAACAGAAGACGCAGCAGACGAACAAGAGATGGGAAGTACGGATATGCAGAAATCGAAACGGGTCGGAGACTCAAAAAGTCTTTGATATCTACCACGGAAAGGAAAGGACAGGCAGAACAAAACAACGAGGGAGCGATCTCCGACTTGCTTCTGGGATCTCCCTCTGCTTCTCCCCAACGCCTGAGCTCTTAATCTCGCTTGGTTCAAGGGATGGCGCGAGGTGGGGTGGTGGGAAGCCCTGTTCGCGCGCTGCCAAGATTAGAGCGCAACGCCCGGTTCTTCCGCCCGCCCCGCGACGCGCGTTGCGAACCGGTTCCGAAATCCACGGCTTAGATTCTCAACCGGTCCATGTATTTTAATCACATCCGTACACCTGGATGACAATCTAAGCGAAAAGATTTTTGGAATATATGTTGGACAAAATATGGAGAGATCCCATAAAATCCAACCCAAGCAATTTAGTTGTCGGCATGCACACATTTTTTTCTTTTTTTTTTGTTTCTATATGATCCATTACGTCAAAAAATGTATCAAATTTTAATCACATTGGTAGTTTACGTCGCATGAGAAGGTGGTAATCATAGTAATTAATGACGTCACCAATGGCAATGTGGAAAAACTTAAACATCGAAAAGTGATTGTAAAGTCTCAGTCCAATTACGTGGAATTGACATTATAAAAAATGTTGAGGTAAAGATAATATTAGGATAGGATCATCGAGTGACATTTTGATGAATATAATTAATCAATTTGATCTTTTCTGATAAATATGTACATATATGGTATCTGAATTATCATAACTATATTAAATAAATTTATATTTTTAATATTAGTTGATGCTATTCAATTTATCTTAATTCATATTGAAGTTTTGCTTTTTTATATATATATATATATATATATATAAGATTTTTAGCATTTCTATTAACTTGGACATTTAAAATTTTTTAATATGGTACATATTTCTGAATCATTTATATATATTTCAAAATATTTTAAGTTAATTATATGAGTTTACTGATTAATCCACTAAATCACCCAATAACCTAGTGACCCGAAGGTCGGTCGGATAACCTTGCATTTTGGTTATAACATTGGTAAGATAACTATTGTTTTAAGGCACATTTTGTTATTTTATAGTTTACTCAGATTAATGATTAATATGCATTTTGTCTAATCTAGTCGATAGTGTAAATGTTTAGTTTTACACTTTTGCATTACGACATCATTTAATCAATAATATGGATTTTATTTAATGCACAATCACATAGTTCTAGTTGTTTGAATTAAAATAAAATAAAAGATTTAATGTAATCTTTGTAGTATATGATTAATAAAATTTTGTGCCGAGATTTAGAAAATATACTAAAAATTTCTTGTGTGATGCACTGAAAATAATACAAATGTTAGATATAAGATCAAATAAACGCAAGTTAATGGTACAAGAAATTATCAATCGTTTGGTTTCTTAAGATGAAGAAACAACTTGTGTTTTCAAAGCTCTATCATAACCTAAGAATCTTAGTAAGAAGGTGAGAATTTTGTACATGGAAGAAACAACAAGCAATCAAGCAATCCAGAAAACACATGAAAGAAGACAGTTGAGAGGTAGAGATGAGGACTAGCAATCAAGCTTCAGACGTGAACTCATGGATACGTATGGAAAGCCAATTATGGGTCGGACAACATCCCACGAACACAACAAGCATCCATCAGTTGCAGGTGGTTTGTCCTGGGTGATTCGGGCAGGCGACGCCGCCGCTGCCACCGTTGCTGGGGTCATTCGTGCACGTCGAATGCCCTGATGGCGGCCCGGAGCTCTTCTCGAGGGCCGCCGAAACCTGGACTGTGTCTCCCAGCCACCGTGGTTTTCCCAACGGCCTCGACGAAGACAGAGCGAGAGAACTCAGGATAACTAACGCAACCAGTCCCACCACCTCCAGCATCTTCCCTCCTCCTCGGACGCCGCCCATCTCCTCAGTTTCCTTCTGACGCTTGTCGCCTTTTGCTGTGGTGGTAGAGATCGATGGGTGGATACATAGGATGTTTCTTTCCACTAACTAAGAACTTACCATCGAAGTTTCGTTCGCAGTCGTCTTACTTGGAGTTTGGCACGAGAGGAGAGGGAGAGGGAGAGAGGGAATGTCCTTATTGGTCAAATCAAAGAGGTTTTGACCAAAATGAAACGTATTGACTTGCGTTTCTTAGTAATATTGTGTGCCAAAGGTGCCCATTGGGTAGATGACAATTCTCATTTCAATTACGTAAAAGGACACAATACTCGGTCAAATGATGTAATCAACAGGACAGTATGTTTGATCACAACCATTTCTTTTGTCAGAGATAGAAAAGAAAAAGATGAATGTCTTTTGACGTATTCTTAACTCGAGCAAAAATAAAAACAAAGGGGTTTGTATCTCTTCTCCTTCTCCTGTTCTTACAGAATACTCATTAGATTACATCTAGCAAACACCTGTTTCCAATGGTTATATCAATCTTGATTTGTTGGTTATAGGGAATATGTTAATATTTTGTAGACTTCTAACTCTCATATAATTATATAAAATAAAACTTGAGAAGAGAGAAGACAAAAGAAAGTTATATTTTCCATGTCATCTTGAATTTTCCATATCATCAATTTGAGTTTTTTTCGGATAATTAGATCGCCCAATTTGAGTTATTTCATTTGTTTTCTCTAAATAAAACGTTGCATCAATATCCAATCCGAGGCGGTCTTTTTCTAAGTCAATGGTTACGTCCGATGCAAGGAATGATGGTCTTCACACTCGTACGTCCGTAGTGGCGGGTGAGTAAGCGAAGAGACAAAGTGCATTCCCACCAAATCCCCACTACGAATGTCTTGGTTGACATGTAAACCAGAGAGTCAAGGATGAAGGCTAGACTTGGGAGTCGCCAAGGCCAAGCTTTTTACGAGAGGAGCAGCTCATCCGGTAAGAGAGAGAGAGAGAGACAACTACTAATCCTCCCGCCTCTCCATGCCTGCAAAGCTATGCCAATCCCTGGAGTGGGCTCAAACCGCGGGCGACGAGGTTCCATTCTTGAAGAGCCTCCTCCTGTGTCGTCTTGTTGGTGGAAGTGCTTCCCTGGACTAACGTTGGTGGAAGTGTCCTCCTGAGTCTGCTCGAGAGTGCGAAACTGAGGAAGAAGACGATCCCGCCCTTGTGGCTAACGTTGCTGCACACCAATACTTGCACGTCCTGTATTCTTACTGCTCTCTCTGGATTTCCTACCTTGATTCATCTGATTAATCCTTAATTAATTTCTGCTATTGACCCACCCCACAATTCATCTCATCCAATTTATGTCCAGTATATCTTAGCTTAGAAAGACAATCACGGTCTCCATAGGATCAATCGATGCCTTGGACCCCTTACCTTTACATCGACTGCACTCTGTAGTACTATCGAAGAAAGCACAACAATCATAAATTTATTTATTTCTTAAAGGGCTATTTGCTATGCATCATAAATAATCGATTCAGTAGCGAATCAGTAGTATTCACCATAACAGCAAAATTGAATCTAGAGGCTCCACCAAGTATGCACATTCATGATCATGCATCACAGGGAGATATAGAAATACCATATCTTTAGCATCCATATATAGTGTGGCAACAGCAGATAAAAAGCTAAATTGTTTCAGAACATTGTCAATCGCACACCGGTAATGATCAAACCATCTTAACCAAACAACACCGTCTACATATTACACCAGAAAACTGGTCATTGCAATAACTGCTGAGGACAAATATCAACAGAAAACAAGCACAGCAGAAAGCATCAAGTACTTTTATGTACAATTGTCGATGTTATCTACATGAGTGTCCAACGTTAATTTCTCTTCAACTCGCACTCAGGGCCCTCTCGATTGTTTGCCGCACCAAGAGCAGCTCTGCTGCAAACTTTCTCTGGCTCATTTTCTTCTGCTTGATTAATGTCAACTTATCATAGACACACCATGGAAAACTCAGGAAATGTGGCCTGTTCAAATTTTCATTGTAGCAGCCCCAGTAATCCGGGTGATAGGTCACATGATACCAAGCTGATGCCTTAGCATATTCTTCGTCTTCGTCGTGGTCATGATCACTGCTTTTCTCATTAAACCATGATCTTGCTTCTTTCCTCAGTGACCTCACTGCTCTTCCAATTGCTTCCCCGTCCTTGTTCTTTGTGAAGGTCTTTGACATTTTCATTATATGGCCACTCAGAATCTCAGCCTCTGTCTTTATGCCATAATGATCCATGAGATTCCCCAGCTTAAAATCATATTCCCCTTTGAAGAAGAAAGCCTCACTTGTGTACTCCTTGAAACCATCAACTTCCATGTCAGGGTCATAAGACCGCAAAGCAACCAGCTTTGTGAAGGCCTTCACATGGCCAAACCCTGGTGTGTGGTCTTTTATTGCTCTGTATAGCTTACCGATGACTCCTTTTGACACATAGGAAACTCTGTCTAGCTTTTCCATGAAGTCAGGGTACTCTTTGACATATAGACGAGGGGGGATCTCAGCAGGAACACCTGTCTTGGGGAAGTCAACAGCAATAGAGAAGAGTTTTGCAAGCTCTATGCACTCCATGCTTTCAGCTTTCTCTCTTGCCCTGTCAGCAAAGACTGTGTGCGCATTTGCAATGATTCCTAAGCTGTCATTTACAATATAATTTGTGAAGTACTCCATTACCTCCTGCATGACATAAACATACTACCCATGTATTAGTAATAGCCAAAGTGGGCTTTTAACTGTTGATTGCATTGATTGAACAATACAATTACAAGTAAACAAGAAAGTCAGATGGTTGATATAGGCACCAACTGGAATCCAGATGCATATATCACATGACTTTATTAAATTCAAGCATAATAATGATAAAGTAACTAACCTGGGAAATAACATGACGTTGAATACAAAACACATGTTGTAAAGAAAAATGACTAGCATATTTAATGAAAAGCTACGAGCAGGATGGCAATGAGTGTCGGGTTACTACCTCAATTGTAACATTGTGATCCAGTGTCTTGGTTGGTGCAGGAGTATATTCCATGGGCAGGACAACACGTTGTGGGATGAGTTCAGGGTCCCAGCTAACAAAATAGATATCTCCATCCAAGTCACTTCCAGAACACTCATTTGGGTGGGGTCTACAAAAATAATCATGTCATTTAGTTTGTGATAGCGAAATAGATATCTTCCAGTATCAAACATCGCATGGGTTAACCAATAGTAGATAGGTCAAAAAGTAAATAGATCAAGACAAAAATGAGCATGAGATTTGAGATCACACTTAGCAAGCTAAATATCTGTAATTTATAAAACATTACATCAGTAGATGTAACAATTGCTGAAGAAAACCAAAAATACATATATGCAGATAATATTCAGTTCATGCGGATTTAGTGTTGGTATTTTGTGTGTATTACATTGTCATAGAAATCAAGATATCCGTCGTACAAAATGAGAAACAAAAACGATTGTTCAGCCAAGCCCAATATAATCTTGGAGATGGCATGACATGTTTATTCCATTCAATAAAAAATCAATCTACTTTGAACTAAGGCAACTTAATAAGTTGTATAATTGCTCTCGATACAGACCATTTCCTAACATTACGACTTCTACAAATAATTTATCTTTCAAGTATCCATTGCATGTCATTTATTGGTGAGAAAAGTTACACGAGTTATCTATCATGACAGTGGACTTCCATAAAGTTGACCTATAACCTAACATATTTGCTAAGTCATTCAAAGAAATTGCAATTCAAATTCCTAAACAGTTGTCCAACAAAAATTTTAAAAAAATGATCAACATTTCCAAAACTTAAGCATAATTGTGTTTTAATGACAATCTCTTATATATTCAAGTTGCATCTACGAGATTCAAAGTTTCCATAATCTGAGGCATCTGATGACCTTCCCTTTTTCTTTGAGAATAACAGCCCTGTCTTACTTAGCTGTCAGTCATGAGGCACCTTATGACTTGAAAAGCTAAAGTTTCATGATAACTCATCGATGCTTTTCATTGAGAGATGTCCACAGTTAACATGATTTCTTTTTCTTAGTAGATGTTGTTTTCAAATAATATTGATCTACAGATCCATTCACCTGTGCCTGACCAATATTTGTAAAGTGATAATCAATTGTCATTCAAAACCTTTAGGTTGAATCACCTCCATGATATTAACACATTAAGATGTCCATAGCTCTGTTACACTAGAGTTAAATTCAAAAGATTCGAAAAAAGGGACTCATAATATGGACCAGTTCACTTTGTAGTAAAATATTTTGTAGACAAAGTCTATGCAGATTCTTTTCAGGAAAGAGATAAGCCTTTTACCATGTGGAGTGTGCATTAAGACAACAATATCCGAAGTACATGCAGATATGGAATGAACACAAAAAGGATGACAAGAAGCTTTCACTTGAACAAGCAACTCAAATTTGACCTATCCAGCAAACTGTAGTGTGTAGAATCACCAAAAGGAAAAGGGTTGGTTTTCAATAACCCGGAAAATTTAATAGCTTGTTTTATACTGAAAACAGCAAGCAAGGGCATACAATCAGGAAAAGAAAACATTTTAAGCATACAGGAGACGCAAAAGAAAGAAAACAGATGAAAGAAAGTATGGTTCCAGGAGGCATCCTTTTCCATGAACGGAAGTCTCAAATCTCCCCTTGAATGTGGACTCCTTAATAAAATACCAATGGCATCAAAGAAAATCCCATGAAGTCTTGACCAGATCTTATTGTCAAATATCTGAATGATTTTACCAGATAGACCTTACTAATGATGTCTATCATTGATTCTCGAAATCATGTCCATAACATTCTTTTTTCACTTGTCATACATATTTCACAGTCTGTTTCTCCTAGTCGCATCTCCTTAAAGGCGATTTATCTTCTTGAGCTGCCTTTCGGAACACATAAGTATAAAATTAACGTCATCAATTGGAAGTTAATCATGCGTCATGCAGAATTCTTATGGCTTTCATTTTTCATTTTTAGTGAAAATGGAGTCAAAACTATGGTAGTCCGAACATTTGTTCTAGCTTTCCTTTTAAACTGTGTGATACGGAGGAGATCCTATGATTTTGTATTTACCATCTGTAACTACATAATAAAAAACGTGGAAGTGGGAAAAGGACCTTGATATGAAGTTGTAAGACCTTTTAAACCCAACATTAGGGATAAGGGAAGGCAATGAGAATACATTGCCTTCCTCGTAATGAGATAGTGACTCAAGATTAGTTTTAGAACTAATATTGTGGTATCATCAAGATGTTGTTGCCTTCTATTAAGTAAACATCAATAAGCAGAAAAGGATGAATCAGCCAATTGACATGCACAAGACTTTATATTGGATATTAAGATTCAGAATAAACTCCAAGTAGGGATTATGAAGATTCAAAACAATCTCAATTTTAAAGTAGGGAATGATAGCCATGCCTCACCTTTTCCCTTTCTGTGGAAAAACAACACAATCAATCATATGGTGCAGGTCAGGAACATCAACAGCTGACAGGATTCGGACATCGCCAGGATGAAGACAGGGATTTTTGGCAACAATAACTTTCCCCTTCAGCACAACAGTACAGTGGTCCAATTCACTTACACCATTCATGAGGAGGCCATTGCCATGGAAAATTGAGCTTCCAAAGCAAGAAACTTGAACAAAGACCTGGCCATATTCCAAACTTCTAGTCTCATCTAAGCATCCCATCATTGCTCTTCCTTTTGGAACAAAAATTCTTGCCTTAGTTCTGAGTTCCAAAAGCCTTGAAGCCCTAAATGTTTGGAGAAGCATTGAAAGGAATGGTTCAGCATCAGGCTTATAGCCACATAACAGCAATTCTCTCAGTACATTGGTTGTTTCCCCTGGGGACATAAGTTGAATTGCTTCCTGTGCCTTTTCGGCATCAGTTAATATTTTGTCCAGGTCATTTACAGCTTCCTCCAGTTTTCTTTCAAAGACATTATCTTTAACTCCCAGTGTTGAAAGAAGAGTAATTAACTGACGGTTAAGGAAACATGGTTGATACTTGCTGTATGCAAGGACATCAAGTTTTGTGTTTGTCGACTCAAACTTCGACATGCTTTCACGCAAAGATAGTTTCTTCGATGATGTTGGATCAACAGCCACAACACCTTTATAGCCGGCATACCTAATTTGGAAGGCTGATGGAACTGAACTTTTCAAGCCACATTTAGTTGCTACTTTCTTAGCAAATTCAGACGATATTTTCCCAATACCGTCAGAGAACACATAACCTGCATGTTCTACATCAGGAATGAAATTGATTTCATTTCTCTCGACAGACAATGTTTCAGTGGAGGAACTAAAAGACTGACCGAGTCTAGCAGCATATTTAGCAACATTTTTAATCTTGCTAAAATCACCCATCCATTCTCTTATATTATCTGCAGTTAGCTTACTATTTGAGGCAAACATCCAAGCAGAATTTTCCCTTAGCTGACTGGATGAGAACGCAAGAAACTCAAATTTTTTATCTGCAACAGTAATACCATTTTTTAATGTTGACAATATTCTCCAATAAAGTGCAGTATGCTTTTCAGCACCAATGGAAGCAGACCGAGATGATATATCAGTTGAATGCATCTTTTCACGGTCCTCATCGACAAAAGAAATTCTCAGAAAATTATCAATTTCTTGACGATATTGGCGCAGAACACGATTGGACACATTTATCTCAGGTCCATAGAAGTACACTTTCGAAGGGGTCACCTGCACCCTGTGAACATATACCAAGCTAGAGTCTGAATCTAGGGAAATACCAGGTGAATTTATATGGCGGTTTGATTTCTTAAATTTTTTGTATTGCTCAAGTAACCATTCAGCAGGAGCGAAACAGGAGTTGTCTAAAACAGACATCATTTCTAAGGCCCTCTCTATATATTCAGTAGGTATAGAAGGACAAGGACAGACCAATGTATAGAATTTTCGATCAAGTGTTGGTCCAATAAGAGTTCCATTCTGAACCATATGATTTATCTTGAAAAGAATCTTATAAGAAACCTGAATCCCTGTGTGGGGTTCAACAATGGGGACTAGATCCAAATTTCTGGAGTAAGAATAGCCTCTCTCCAAATCATAATGACCATCAACTTCTATAAAATGAACAAAGTATTCACGAATGTTTGGAAGACTACATTCGAATGGTAGCTGCAAACACAGTGCACAAGATTGTCCAATGCTACGAGATGAAGTAAAATCTGTCGTTCTGACCCATTGATCATCTGGTAGATCCCTGAAATAATTAAGTCTAGGATCTTCATATAGGGAACCAGTATTACGTGATGGAGTTCCATAAATCTTAGGAGCCGCAACCACCTAAGCCATGTAACCTTATTAGAATTATCCAAATTTTCAAAAACATGAGAAACTAAAAACTTAGAGGAATAATTTCAGAGACAAAAACAGAATGTGTGGAAACAATTCTTCCAAGGAACACTGCCTAGATTAACAACTCATACAAGTGGATGAGTATATTAACAATTATTCTAGCCCATCATTTCGATGACAATGTCGTTGGTCTACAGGAAAAACAATTCAGGATCAATGCCAATAATTTTAACTATTAAGTAAAAACATATTTATCAGGATATAACAAAATCATAAACAACAATAGATCAAATAAAGAACTAAGAGATGCAAATCAAGGATTTACTTCCAAATACTAGTAACCACACTGCTCTATGGTCAAACCAGAATGCATTTGCTGAGACCAAGTGTTCTGGACCAGTTTAAAATATATATCATAAATATTTTAATTTTAATGGTTTTGATTAAAATTGATACTCATGATACAAGAAAAAACAATTTGAGAAACATGCATGCATCATACAAATTATAACCAAAATAAAATAGTATATAATCAGTCAAGTAATATACATGATAAGTCAATAAAATATATAAGAATAGCAGTTTAGATAAAAGATCTAAATGTACTTTATCTGTCGCAAAGGAAAGGGGGTCTAGTAACATGAAGGTCAATGTTGTAATTGCCTCCATTACATTGAAGATACCATTTTTCATGTCATATGATGCTAGTAGCATGACTGGTAGCATCAAAAAAGGAGAGTGCATACACAATGTCCCACAACTCAGTCTTTGGAAAACTGCTAATAAAACATTATGTACTTGTCAGATATTGATAATTATTGAATATTTCAAGAACTTATCAAATTGGTCTTAAGTATCAGTTTTATTTAAACAATTACTGAAAAATCAAAAACTTCCAACATATTAGAGAAGCAGATTTGAATATCGATAGATAGAGGGTTGCTATCTGCATCAATAAACTCTTGGCATCAATTGACAAGCACAAGTATATGTTGCTTCCTTAAGTGTCCACTATCTAGCATAACAGTCATATCTTGAGAAAAACTTATGGTACCTTAGCCCAGTAAAGCCCAAATTCGAACAGAGAGTCTGTTCAACATCAAAGGTTTGTGTAAATGAAACACTTTGCCCCTGTCTGTCCAGTACCAAATGCACAAATTAAAGATATGGTGGTGGCCCTTTCTAATCACCATTAAATTAAAGATATGCTCACAACAATCGACAGAAAGAGAGAATACAATCCTAAGCATGTGCCAAAGACAACACCCATAATCAGTTAATAAGTACAGCATACAGACACAAAAAAGATTCGGTGAAAGCATCTGCAGTACCAATTAATAAGAAAGGAAAAATAAATTAAGAATAGAAAATTGTCTACAGAGGAGCAGACCTGAACCACAAGAAACTGAGAATTCTGAACGGATGAGCGATGTAACCGGATCTCCCATATGCTCTCATAAGCAAGTTCAAGCTTGTATGAATGAATTCCATGGGACAGGAGAAAATAGATTTTCCTCATTTCAAATCCAAAGTTAACTTTGACATCCTCCATGCTCCGAAGAACAGATAATCGTTTTTGTGAAAGTGGACAGCCAAAATGTAATGTTACATTTTCCAAAACAAACAATGGCTTCCTTGGTTTAGGTATGATGTCACGTTCCATATTGCGAACTGTCAAGTAATGACCATCATAAGACAGTTTCCCCTGTTGGATCATGACAAATAAATCTTGGACATCTTCTCTTCTGGGGAACTGGGCAATTGCATATACTGTTGAATTTTTTGAAGGCCTTAACTTAAGTGCAATGACAGATCCCTCACCCGTATACTTCTCCAGGAACACTGTTACCTGTTTTGCAGTAACATATGAAGGAAACCGAGAAATCTGAATAGTCTTACTAGTCATTATTGGAAAAGTGTTTTGATGCAGGACTTCTTATTTTCTTGTTCACTGAAGGGAATAATATTGTACCTACAAAAGGTAAGAGTTGTAAATTTGAATCAATTGATGAACAACAGCATATAATAGTAAGTTAAACATGTGACTGGGCAGTCACAAGTACCCATCAAGTGCAAATATAGTATGCAAAGGATAGCAGCATGAAAGAATGCTGAAACAACTTCAGTAAAGGGCCTATATCAAAAGAGTAATCATGATATAATGATATAAGATCTCTAAGTAGACTAGCAACACAGAAAGATAAACAATAGCAGGAAAAAGTAAATAAAATTTTTAACTACTTCAATATGGTAAAAGTTAGAGCGTCTATTAGATTTATCCTTCTTCAAAGCAATTTTCCATGTTAATATGGTTTGGTGACAGATCACTAAGATCAAAAGATTAACATCAAGGCTAAAAGCAGAGAATTGTGACTGGGGTCAACTGACTGTGAACCCTCCAACGTTGACTCCCAGGGTACAGCAGACAGAGAATTACACTAAAAAAGAGCACCTATAATGTCTTGAACACAATTATCGATGCAACGGGGATCAACCATTTATAGTTCTCTAGACTTCAAGTGCGGTGCAAATCAACAGAAATAATAAGTTTATCTCTGGGAAAGAAAATTTTTAAATGTTGAGTGTTGGAAAACAAATTTACCAACGTAGATGGCATTAAAAGAATGTCAAGAGTCAGCCAGACGATTATTGCTTACATGCATGGCGACTTATAATTGATGAATCGTTCATAGCTTAAGTAACCTTAGAACATAGTTCTCTGTGACAACATAAGATCACAAAAAAGAATGTGCCGAACGCTTAAGTTTCTATTCCCTGGTTTCCATCACATTATATGAAAAGGCAATTTTTAGACTCAGATAGGGTAAACCTTGTAATACGATATACCAAAAGAACAGGATTATGACGAGTTGTTTGAGAAAAAGATATACTGTTGTACTCACCCAAAAAATCGTGGGAAAAGATAAACTGCAAAGCTTGTTATCAACACCCTTCGATATACATTCTCGAAAGAAAGCAAGCACATCGTATACTTTAGAGACTAAATCATTCACAAGAAGAGGCATAATCACCATCAAGAAATGAACAAGGAGCAAGAGAACCAAAACCAAGCCACTTTAATTGCAGAACGAACTGAATCAAGGCATCATCCCATCGAGACAACAGGATCAGGTACAAGAGAGATGCTTAGCTATCTATGTAAAAGAAGAAAGCAGATCACAGTTATAACATTTCAGCATCTCGAACAACCTACGGAGAAATTACCATGACAACCAGCAGACGGAGCTCCTCGAATCGATCAGAACAACAGAAAAGGTCCGATATTCAACGGGAAGGCCTTGATCGAAGACCTTCCTCACCTCTAAGCAAATCCCCAGAAAGCAGGCGAAGAGGTTCATCGACAAAAGGAAAGGGGAGGGTTTTTAAAGAGAACTCCGTCACTGCCAACGAGTGAAGCGAACAGCAGAACTGACAAGTGGGCCCACAGCGCATCCAATCGACCGCCGGCGTCAACAAGTCAATTGCGTCGCTTCGTGTGGTGAGAAACATTAAACATTATTCTCTTGCGTGCTTTTTCTTAGCATTGTCACCATATAAAAGAAGAAATATTCTATAAGAAGATATATACGATCTCGATTATGATAAGTTATCGAAGAATTACTTACATATATTGTGCTGACTTAGCTTGACTAATTCTATTGCTATAATAATATATTGGTAGCTTAATATATTCATGTAATATCCCATTAGTCTCACATCAAAAGTGAACAAGACTAAGATCGACTTATAAGGGTCTGAGTATGCTACTATCAACTTCAGCTTAAGCATTTTGATCAGTGATTTAGATCAAATGAAGTTGATAGATTAGTTAGCCCATCAAACCCGAATCATTATAATATATATATATATATATAAGGTAAAAAAAAAAGAGAAGGAAAAAGAAGCACATCGGCCATCGACGTTTCGTCGAATGGTTGATCGGCACAACGATCATGGCGTACTGGTACGAGTCAACAACGAGTCTGTGTGCTTTGTCGTCTCTCCCATCACTCTACGAACCCTCGTCCTTGGTCTTGCTGGGTTGTTTCTTCGCTGCTAAGTTTTCTCCTGCTTTGTGCAATTATTGGCACAACGGCTCAGCCCTTTGCGCTTTGTTCCTTCCATTGATATTGACGCGGTGCTTTGCTTTAGTCGAGCAGTATCGGTGAAGTGTATGTACCCTGCTTTATTCTTTGTTTCCTGGGTAATGCTGTGTGTGATGGCAGCTTCCCTATCTCTAACCGATAGAAAGTAGGGGGCGACTGCATATTTTGGAGCAAAACACTTTATTATGGATGGAATCACGTCAACTTTTATTTGTCGAGGGAACCAAATGTATGGGTAATTTATTAAAGTAATAATAATAATAAGATTTTACAAGATGATTGATATCATCATATTTGATTTTTATCATGATATCCCTTTTACCAAGATACCCTCTATAAATCAAATAATGACTGCCAATATTCGTTGACCGTATTTGACTCTGGATTTTTTTTTTGGGTTAAATCGGTTTGTTTGATATTAATTGAACTAAACTGGTTCAAAAAAAAATCTAATTATTTGATTAGATCCGATTTAGACTTAGATTTATCTTTTTTTTTCTTTAAATTATCACGTAATATCTTATTTAACAAATACTATAGAATAAGGTTGTCAGTGTCAATCTTTTTTGTCACTAGTTGTAATCATCACCGTCGTCGTCAATTGAAACTCCATTAATATTTGTTGGCTTAACCTAGTGATGGAACGAGCTGTAGCCGTCAATTTTCTATTGGGCCTCGATGGTTGTGATGGTCGTTGTCAATGGGTAAGAGGTCAACATTGCCTTCCCGTTGAGCTTTAGTGGTCGCAATTGTCATCACCTTCTCGGTAAGTGTCAGTGGTCATAGTCATTATTACGAGGATAGGATGTCATTTTCACCTTTCCACTAAGCTTCGAGGGTCATCGTCGTCGTCAAAGAAAGATGTTATCCTTATCAACAAAGCACAATGTAGTCATCGCCTTCCTTCCAACAAAATGTTGAATCTCAGATTTTGATGATGAAGTCAATTGTCATTTGTTGTCTAATCTATGTGTTGAGATAAATGTGCAGGATTATCTACGATGAAAGTTAGACAAGCAGCAGGAGTTACGCCGGAGTCAAGTTCATGATCACATTGGAAGTTCGAGAGTTCGACGGAAGTTTGGACGGTCGTCGGAGGTTCTGCGAGAACAGATCCGAGAAGTCCAGAAGCTTGCCAAGCGAAGCTCGTCAGAACTTGCCAAGTGGATCGTCGCAAAGTCCAGGAGTTTGCCGGAAGTCCGTAGGAGCATCACCGAGGGTTCATCGGATGATCGACGGAAGTTCGCCGGAAACTCGCCGGAAGAAGCGATTGACACACCGAAGCAAAGCTGCAGAAATTGTCTTAGATTTAAACGTAGTTAGCATGTTGATTAAGTTGGAAAATGGGAGGTGATCCCATTGGCTTAATCTTGGGGCAATTGGGCCCCTGAAAGACTGAAATTGGGCCGAATGGAACTAACCATTCGGACCCTGATTGCACCAGGAGGTGCAACCGCTTAGGCCGGGAGGTGGCACCGCCTGGGCTAAGCCTCCCAGCGAGACTGGGCGGTGCAACCTCCCCAGCCGGGAGGTGGCACCGCCTGAGCTCAGTCTTCGAGCTAGACTAGGCGGTGCAACCTCCTTGACAGAGAGGTGGCACCGCCTGAGCTCAGTCTTCGAGCAAGACTGGGCGGTGCAACCTCCCTGACAGAGAGGTGGCACCGCCTGAGCTCAGTCTTCAAGCAAGACTGGGCGGTGCAACCTCCCTGACAAAGAGGTGGCACCGCCTGAGCTCGGTCTTCGAGCTCTGCTAGGCGGTGCAACCTCTCCAGTCAAGAGGTGCAACCGCCTGATCCCGGAATTCCGGGATTTGATCGTTTTGAGCTCCAAATTTGAATTGGGTTGGGGCCTATAAATACCCCACCCATTCAGCACTGAAAAGATACAGACCTACACCGAAATCTTTGCTAGTCATAGGTGCCCAGCAAGCCAATCACGTGAGTGATGGCACGTGTGACTTGATACATAATCTTTTTGCTTATTATATTTTGGCATATATCACTTTATAACTATTGCATAAATGCATATATATATTGTGATGTCCTTGGATTTGTGCAATGGGAATCGGATCGTGATGAGATCACCATAATGAGATCGATTCACCTTTAAACACATATCCTAAATAATCCCGGTCATAGGTTACTCAAGAGAGACATCGTGATAACCGGATAGACTGGTGTGCTATATACCCGTCCATATGATGGATGCAGCTGGTCTCATAGCTGCTCGTGTAGGGACACTAGGGATACAGTACAGGTGCTCATTGGAGAATGAGTTCACTGATTGATCCGCTTACGAAATGCTGGATGGTTGATGATGCCTTATTGTCAGACAGCGATTCCGTAGTCCTAGTGGTGTATTTGGTCCTTAGACTTGAGACACCAAGGATGTCCTGTATGAGTGCTCCACTCTTTGATACCAGACTTATAGGTTTGGCTGTCCCCAGATCTAGTACAGCTGGTCATTGGGAGTGGTAGTCGACCTTACGAGGGCTATTGAGTGTCAATAGAGGATCATCCACTCTCGGCGTCATGAGAGGAATATCCTATGTGTTCTTGCTCAGACAAATCCCTGGCCAGGGTCATTCGGGTTGAGAGAGAAAGAGTTCTCCGGGAGAATCCGATTAGAGCGAGACTCGAGTAGAAATCGTATGGGTCTGACAACACCATGCTCGATATACGGTCTCTAGGATATTAGATGGATGAGGGACTATAGGTACATGGTAACTGAGGACAGACATGTCCAATGGATTGGATTCCCCTGTATCGTCTGGGGACTACGGCGTAGTGGCCTAGTACGTCCGTAGTCGATGAGTCAAGTGAATTATTACAGAGATAATAATTCACTCAGTCAGAAGGAGTTCTAACGGGTATGACTCACGGCCAGCTCGATATTGGGCCTAGAGGGTAACACACATATGGTAGGCATTGCGATGAGTAGAGGTTCGGATATGAGATATCCGACGGAGCCCTTGTCTTATTGGATGCAGATCCAATACCCACTAGGGAAGGACCCATTATGGTTTGACACGGGATCTCTATAAATAGTAGGGATTCACAACCTATCTGGAGTTTTGAGGAGCGTCGTCGCAACCCTGTTGTGTGGATCACCGCTAGAGAGGAGGACGCTTGACCTCCTTCACCCTCTCATAAGGATCTGCAAGGAAACAGGGATATACGATCTCCATAGGTAACACAATCTCTATACGCAGTTTTGTGTTTTGCGGATTTTTCGCACCAATTTTCGCACGACGAACATCTTTTTGGGAATCGGGGATTTTTGTTTTCTTGTTCTTCCGCTGCGCATATGATGTCGCCCCCAATGATTACCCAACAGTGGTATCAGAGCCAGGTTGTTCGTGCGAATGATTGGTTTTGAACTGCGTGTATTGTGTTTAGGAAGAATTTTGACGTCAAAATCGTTGACGCAAAAGCGAGGAAGGTCAGCAACAGTTGCTGCCCTCGATCTGCATGCCTGCAGCCACTTGCAGCGGCAGCCGCAGCCGAAGCCAAGCAGCACAGCGCCGGCGCATGCGCAAGCGCTGTGCCTGCAGCAGCCGGCCGGCGGTCTGCTTGCAGCAGGCTTGCTGCCGACGGGGCTGGCAGCCCACGGGCAGAGCAGGGCAGCGACGCAAGGAAGCGGCGCCTGCCGCCGCAGGGCAGCGACGCCTGCCGCCGCTGCTCCCGCGGGCGAAACCCCCCCCCACAGGGGCGGCCGCCCGGCGGGACAGCACCGCCTGCGCAGGCAGCGGCGCCCGAAGGGGGCGCCCACTGGCAGCGGCATCGCCGCCAGCGGGCGTGCCGCCTGCAGGCGAGGGCAGTGCCCTCGCCCCGCCGCACAGGCCGCCGCCGGCAGAGTGGCGGCGGCGGCAGCAGCGAAAAGGGGAAAGGGTATTAGGGTTTTCTGGAAAAAGACAGTTTTGCCCCTCTGAATTTGAGAAATTCCAGTTTCTCTTTTTTGTCCAAATTACGAAAATACCCTTAGGAATTGAGAAATTCTACATGTCCCTGATTTCAGAAAAATATTAATTAATTAAAAGGTTTAGTTGATTATTATTTTTATTATTATCTAGTAGTCCTACATGATGATGATTATTTATACATGTGATGTATGATGTGTGGACGGATGATCATGGACCGTGTGATGTGTGTACTTGTGATTATTATTATTGAGGTCTGCGAACCTCCATTATATTTCTCGTTTATTGTCGGGCCTGCGTGCCTATGATTAAGTTGTAATCATATGAGGAGGTGCAGCGGGAGCATGAATGCGATAGCGGGACCCACGAGACGGACGATCGTGATGCATGGAGATGCATCAAGATGTCGACGAAACCGACGAGGACGAGATGGACGATCACAGGGCATGGAGATGCACCGTTGCACACATAGATCTTGATGTGAGTGATTAGGCCTACTGGCTCGGGCCTAATCATATTAGGTTGTGGTCCATGATCATCTGGTGTGATTGCTTATACACATACTAGATATGTATATTTATTTGCATGCGATGTAGATATATATTAAATATGTATATGTGTGACATGTCATATTAGGAGACCAAATTATAGAAACATCTCTCGATAATATTAAGTCGGTAAACGTGAGGCAATTAGATTGACCCACGTGGCCTTCCATCGTTATGAGTAGGAACCGAATCCCGGTGTAGGTTGAGTTGGTCGAGTCCCTCGAGACTCACCTATATCGCGATTCGCTATCTTGCTTACGACATAGAGATGTCACCGGTGACCTGAGGACATGGTATGCTTGGTCGAGTCCCTCGAGGGTATATCATCAAATCAGACTCATCTTGTAATGAAGGTGTTGACTTAACCGAGCATCATAGTTGGTCGAGTCCCTCGAGGCCATGGTGATTCGGAGGCCGAACAGGACGGGAATCACAAGGAGTTGTGATCGGCAAGAGTTGCCTACCTTTTAGGCTTAGTGTGATTGGTCGAGTCCCTCGAGGTTACACTAAGACGCTGATTGGATCCTGATCCCCACTAGAAGTCTGCCGGAGACTTCTGTTTCACGTGTTGAGGGTGTCGCGTGACTCGTTAGTAAAATAGTGGGAGCATATTAAGATAGAAGTCCATATCTTGATAGTTTATTTCTTGCAAAATCTGCATGTTATTCATTTCTGCTACATCTTTATTTTCAGAAAATATCGTTTTCAAATCCCTTACGTGGCATACTTGATGTCAACCGCTTCGCTGGTCCAAATTATACGGATTGGCTCCGTAACTTGAGAATTGTTCTCACAACGGAGAAAATCGTGTACGTCCTTGATACAGTGATGCCTACGCCCGAAGAAGGCGCAAGCGAGGATGAGATCGCTCGCTACGTGAAGTACATTGATGACTCCACTCTTGCTCAGTGCTATATGTTGGGCTCTATGACTCCAGAGTTACAGAGACAACATGAAAAGATGGATGCCAGATCCATTCTCCTACATGTCCGCAAATTGTTTGAGGAACAGGGAATGACTCAACGATATGAGATATCCAAGAGCCTTTTTCGCGCAAGGATGACTGAGGGGACACCGGTCCAGAACCATGTCCTAAAGATGATCAAGTGGATAGAGAAACTCACAGGTCTAGGAATGGTCCTAGAGGATAACTTGTGTGTGGACATTGTGCTTCAGTCCCTACCAGATTCCTTTTCATAGTTCATAATGAATTTTAATATGAACAAGCTTGAGGTGACTCTCCCAGAGCTCCTCAATATGTTGAGGGAGGCAGAGAGTACTATTAAGAAAGAGAAGCCGGTTCTCTACACTGGTGAGACCAGAAAGAAAAGGAAAGCAGAAAGGTCCCTTAAGAAGGGAAAGGGCAAGGGCAAACAAGGTAAAGCAAATGTTGCTAAAAAGATCCAGCAAAGGACAAAGGCCAGTGCTTCCACTATGGTAAAGATGGGCATTGGAAGAGAAACTGCAAAAAGTACCTTGCAGAAAGGGCGAAACAAAAGCTTGATGAAGCTTCAGGTACATTCATGATCAGTCTCTATTTGTCAGAATCTTATGATAACACATGGGTATTGGATACCGGTAGTGCTTATCATATATGCAATTCGTTGTAGGTTCTGGCAAGGCATAGGAGACTTGAGAGAGGCGAGATGGACCTCAAGATGGGTAATGGAGCAAAAGTTGCTGTAGTAGCTATTGGTGAGGTCGCCTTACATCTGCCTAGTGGAGCTTTTAATGCATTAGATGCATGTTATTTTGTTCCTTCTATTATCAAAAACATTATCTCCATTTCATGTTTAACAGTTAATGGATATAAATTTGTTTTTGAGAATAATGGTTGTTCAATATTATTAGATGATAAGATCATCACGAAAGGAACATTGCATAATGGTTTATTTATGTTAGACACCACTCCACATATCATGAATGTAAATGTGTCTAAGAGGAAACGAGATGAGGTGAACAGTGCATACCTGTGGCATTGTAGACTAGGTCACATCCATGAAAGAAGGATTCAAAAGTTGCTAAATAATAGATATCTAGATCCATTCGACTATGTGTCTTATGCAACTTGTGAGCCTTGCATTCGTGGAAAATTGACCAACTCTCCATTTAGTGGAACTGGAGAGAGAGCCACTGAGTTGTTGGAACTCATACATAGTGATGTATGTGGATCCATGTCAACTCATGCCATTGGAGGTTACTCCTACTTCATTACATTTACTGATGATTTCTCAAGGTATGGATATGTGTACTTAATGAAATACAAGTCCGAGGCCTTTGAAAAATTCAGAGAGTATAAGAATGAGGTGGAGAACCAGACTGGAAAGAGTATCAAAACTCTTCGATCAGATCGAGGAGGTGAGTACTTAAGTACAGAGTTTACTCAGTTCCTCAAGGACCATGAGATATTATCCCAATGGACACCTCCTTACACACCTCAGCTCAATGGTGTCTCTGAAAGGAGAAATCGTACTTTATTAGATATGGTACGGTCCATGATGAGTTTCGCTGACCTACCCATCTCATTCTGGGGATATGCCCTAGAAACCGCAGCTTACCTTCTGAACAGAGTTCCAACTAAGTCGGTAGTGTCTACACCATATGAGATATGGAAAGGGAAGAAGCCTGATCTTAAGGTTGTTAAGATTTGGGGCTGCCCAGCCCACGTTAAAAGACACAACCCCGATAAGTTAGAATCAAGGACAGAGCGATGCATATTTGTGGGATACCCCAAGGAAATTTGTGGGTATTACTTCTATCATCTCGAGGACCAAAAGGTCTTTGTAGCTAAGAGAGCAGTGTTCCTTGAGAAGGAACACATTCTTGGCGCAGATAGTGGGAGAATGATAGAGTTGAGCGAAGTTAGAGAACCAAGCTCAAGCACCACTCTACAGCCCAAGTCTGTTCAGGTACCTAATACACAATTTTCAACTTTACGCAGGTGTGATAGAGTATCTCATCCTCCTGAGAGATATGTGGGACATATTAGAGGAGAGGATGTTGAGGATATTGATCCTCAGACCTACAAGGAGACTATTATGAGTATAGACTCCGGGAAGTGGCAAGAAGCCATGAATTCTGAGATGGATTCTATGTACTCCAATAAGGTTTGGAACCTAGTTAATGCGCCCGAAGGTATTGTACCCATCGGTTGCAAGTGGATCTTTAAGAAAAAGATCGGAGTAGATGGAAAGGTAGAGACCTATAAAGCAAGGCTAGTGGCTAAGGGGTATCGTCAAAGGCAAGGTGTTGACTACGACGAAACCTTCTCACCCGTAGCAATGCTAAAATCCATCATAATTCTATTGGCTATTGCAGCACACTATGATTATGAGATCTGGCAGATGGATGTGAAAACCGCATTCCTCAATGGGAACCTCGAGAAGGAGGTGTATATGATGCAACCTGAGGGATTCGTGTCCAAGAATTGCCCAGATAAGGTGTGTAGGTTGCTTAGATACATTTATGGACTAAAGCAAGCTTCCCGAAGCTGGAACATAAGATTTGATGAGGCAATCAGATCTTATGACTTCGTTAAGAACGAAGATGAGCCTTGTGTATACAGAAAGGTAAGTGGGAGCGCTATCACCTTTTTGGTGTTATATGTGGATGACATCCTCATCATTGGGAATGACGTAGGAATGCTATCCACAGTAAAGACTTGGTTATTTAGACACTTCTCCATAAAGGACTTAGGGGAAGCATCCTATATCTTGGGGATTAGAATCTATAGAGATAGATCCAAGAGGATGCTTGGCTTGTCTCAGTCCAGGTACATAGAAACCATTGTCAAAAGGTTTGGCATGGAAAATTCCAAAGGGCAAACATGAATATGATATCTTATGCCTCAGCAATAGGGTCTATCATGTATGTCATGCTATGTACTAGGCTTGATATAGCGCATGCTCTGAGTGTCACGAGCAGGTATCAGGCGGATCCAGGCTTGGAGCACTGGAAAGCAGTAAAGTGTATCCTTAAGTACTTGAGAAGGACTAAGGATCTTTTACTAGTATATGGAGGTAATAGCCTTAAGGTTGAAGGCTTCACTGACTCAAGTTTTCAGTCTGATGTCGATGATAGCAAGTCGAATTCAGCGTATATGTACACCTTGAATGGAGGAGCAGTGTTCTGGAAGAGTTCCAAGCAAGATACCACTACTGACTCGACCACAGAGGCGGAGTACATTGCTACATCGGATGCAGCAAAGGAGGGAGTCTGGGTGAAGAAGTTCATCACAGATTTGAGAGTCGATACAGATAGCGACAAGTCGACTTCCTTATATTGCGATAATAACGGGGCAATTACTCAAATAAGGGAACCCGGGTCTCATCAGAAGTGTTCTGAGGAGGTTCCAACTTATCAGAGAGATCGTAACCCGAGGATATGTAGCAGTGGAAAGAGTTCCATCCGAAGATAACATTGCAGATCCACTGACAAAGCCGTTGTCTCAGATTGTCTTTGAGCGTCACAGGAGTCTGATGGGGATCAGACACATAGGTGATTGGCTTTAGGTCAAGTGGGAGATTGCTAGTCATAGGTGCCCAGCAAGCCAATCACGTGAGTGATGGCACGTGTGACTTAATACATAATCTTTTTGCTTATTATATTTTGGCGTATATCACTTTATAACTATTGCATAAATGCATATATATATTGTGATGTCCTTGGATTTGTGCAATGGGAATCGGATCGTGATGAGATCACGATAATGAGATCGATTCACCTTTAAACACATATCCTAAATAATCCCGGTCATAGGTTACTCGAGAGAGACATCGTGATAACCGGATAGACTGGTGTGCTATATACCCGTCCATATGATGGATGCAGCTGGTCTCATAGCTGCTCGTGTAGGGACACTAGGGATACAGTACAGGTGCTCATTGGAGAATGAGTTCACTGATTGATCCGCTTACGGAATGCTGGATGGTTGATGATGCCTTATTGTCAGACAGCGATTCCGTAGTCCTAGTGGTGTATCTAGTCCTTAGACTTGAGACACCAAGGATGTCCTATATGAGTGCTCCACTCTTTGATACCAGACTTATAGGTTTGGCTGTCCCCAGATCTAGTACAGCTGGTCATTGGGAGTGGTAGTCGACCTTACGAGGGCTATTGAGTGTCAATAGAGGATCATCCACTCTCGGCGTCATGAGAGGAATATCCTATGTGTTCTTGCTCAGACAAATCCCTGGCCAGGGTCATTCGGGTTGAGAGAGAAAGAGTTCTCCGGGAGAATCCGATTAGAGCGAGACTCGAGTAGAAATCGTATGGGTCTGACAACACCATGCTCGATATACGGTCTCTAGGATATTAGATGGATGAGGGACTATAGGTACATAGTAACTGAGGACAGACAGGTCCAATGGATTGGATTCCCCTGTATCGTCTGGGGACTACGGCGTAGTGGCCTAGTACGTCCGTAGTCGATGAGTCAAGTGAATTATTACAGAGATAATAATTCACTCAGTCAGAAGGAGTTCTAACAGGTATGACTCACGGCCAGCTCGATATTGGGCCTAGAGGGTCACACACATATGGTAGGCATTGCGATGAGTAGAGGTTCGGATATGAGATATCCGACGGAGCCCTTGTCTTATTGGATGCAGATCCAATACCCACTAGGGAAGGACCCATTATGGTTTGACACGGGATCTCTATAAATAGGAGGGATTCACAGCCTCATAGGCTAGAGTCTTTGTTTGCCTTTCCTATTCTCCTCTCCCTCTCCACCTCAGAGCAGGCCTCGAGTTTTGAGGAGCGTCGTCGCAACCCTGTTGTGTGGATCACCGCTAGAGAGGAGGACGCTTGACCTCCTTCACCCTCTCCTAAGGATCTGCAAGGAAACAGGGATATACGATCTCCCTAGGTAACACAATCTCTATACGCAGTTTTGTGTTTTGTGGATTTTTCGCACCAATCTTCGCACGACGACGAACATCTTTTTGGGAATCGGGGATTTTTGTTTTCTTGTTCTTCCGCTGCGCATATGATGTCGCCCCCAATGATTTCCCAACAATCTTGATCTTTTCTGTGATTCTAAGAGCTCAAAAGTGTTGTAAAGCCTTTAAGTCTCCTCCTTCTGTTCTTCAAGTTTTTGAGTTGTAAAGTGAGGAGAGAAAGGTCTGTAAAGGTTGTCTCCTGAGCCTGTCAAAAAGAGAGAAACTGTAAAAGGGCAGTTGGTCTTCGCCTATTGAAGGAAGGCCTCTAGTTGACGTCGGTAACCTCATCGGTGGAGGAAGCCAAAAGTGGAGTAGGTCAAGACTGACCGAACCACTCTAAATCTCTGGTTTGCGTTTATTTTGAGCACTTTATCATTACTGCAAACCTCCTACATAGCTACTGCTCTCTGCGCTTTTACGAACGAGTTCTGTGCAGTTTACGTTCACGTCTTAATTCCATTTACAAACTGCAAACTGCTCTCTGCGCTTTTACGAACGAATTCTGTGTAGTTTACGTTTACGTCTTGATTTCACTTACAACTGCAAACTGTCTTCTGCGCTTTTTTTTACGAACAAGGTTCTGTGCAGTTTACGTTTACGTCTTTTGATTTCATTTACAACTGCAAACTGTCGTCTGCGCTTTTACGAACAAGGTTCTGTGCAGTTTACGTTTACGTCTTTTGATTTCATTTACAACTGCAAACTGTCTTCTGCGCTTTTACGAACAAGGTTCTGTGCAATTTACGTTTACGTCTTGATTTCATTTAGAACTGCAAACTGTCATCTGCGTTTAGACGCAAACTGCGTTTAGACGTAAACTGCGCTTAGACGCAAACTGCGTTTAGACGCAAACTGCGTTTAGACGCAAACTGCGTTTAGACATAAACTGCGCTTAGACGCAAACTGTGTTTAGACGCAAACTGCGCTTAGACGCAAACTGCGCTTAGACGCAATCTGCGCTTAGACGCAAACTGCACTTAGATACAAACTGTGAATCAGCTTTTGCATCATAATAGTTTCTATGAACGAACGCAGCTTTCGGTTTTAATCGCTGTAAAAGATTTCCGCTGCACTAATTCACCCCCCCCCCCTCTTAGTGCTCTCGATTCTAACACAAAACGTTTACCTTTCTACTAGTGGTTATTGTTGTGGTTGGTGGTTGAGCCTAGGTGATAACTTAGCGAGGCAATCGAGTCATAACTTAGCCATCGTCAACTGATTGTCATCATCATCATCATTCGCTATCGAGAAATCTTTCGGAGCCACAATGATCAACGGTTCATTGTCATAACCCCATTTAGCTTTGCATAGCCTCAATGAATTATTACATGATTGATTCTTTTATTGTTGAAGCATTTGCAGTGTCGCTGAAGCCTCAATATCATTTTTTATAATAATGCTAAAGAATCAACTGCATCGGCCTATCATTCAATATATCATCAAATCATTTCTTATAATAATAAAAACATATAATATTAGATGAATATATATTTGTAGTTTGGTATTATTAATTTTGAATGTCATTTAAGCATAAATATCAGCTTTGTTAATACCAATATCAGCTTTGTTACTTCAAACTTTGTTTTCTAAAGTAGTAATGAATTATAAAAACAAATTGAAGGATCTTTTGTACAAATTTAAACTTATAATTTTGATTTGAATAAGATATTTATAATGGATAACAATGAAGATAATTATGAGATATTTGAATAAGAGTGGGCTAGGCAAAGAATAACAAAAAGAAGCTGAAAAAGACAGAAATCTTAATATATTTTATTCGATGCCCATGATATTGAAGCTTATCGAATTCAATTCAGATATATGTATGAAAACCTCGTGGATGATAAGTCATGAAAGAAGATGATTTCAACTTTAATGTCTTCGACACCTATCCAAACTAAGATAAACTTATCATTAAAGTCGAATAACCTTTATCGGTTTGACTTTGACTTGAATATAATCATTAGTTTTGTTTACAATAAAATCTTTAGCATGTTTTTTTAATTTTCTTGTAAATAATATTATATTTTTCTCACATGGATTTTTAGTTAGCACGAGCTATACGACTTATCGTTAGCTTTCACTAAGTAGGACTCCTTTGTTAGCTTTTCATGAGGAACTCTCCTCTCTGATCAAATGCCATTCAAATTGATCGGTGAAATTTCATTCTGTTTCAATTTGATCAGAATATAACTTCATCTCTTTAAATAGGTGGTTATTAGGCTGATTTCACAAAAATATTTTTTTTTTTTTGCAAAATGTATATATTGGGTGCTACAAAAATATATATTTCAATTTAAAATTTTAAATACAACTTGATGAAGTTAATGAAAAATGATGATCCTAAGTCCGGACAAAAAAAAAGGTAAATGGTTATATTAAATCACTCATAACTAATATAAAACTATATTAAATCTCATAAATATATATCTTAATTGATTTCGGTATAAATTTTTTATATATTTCAATGACGATAAAAGATTTATAGAGCCAACCCCAAATGTTAGTGGGACTTATAGTTTTATTGTTGTTGTGATAGTGTAAAATTAATGAAATATATATAATAATAATAATATAATAAAAAAATAATAAAGTACCAATAAATATAATAAAAATAAAAATGATAAATTATAAAAACACTAGAATTAATCAAATCAACTAGGATGATAAAATATTATCGTTAAATTAAATATATATATCAATAAAAAATACTGATTAAGAAAGGATTTATGACAATTGAATCATATATGCAATAACTAAGTTTTGTTTAATTTATTAGAATAGTTTGGCCCTTATTCCTATAAGTTTTATTTAATTTAAGTTGATACTCAATTTTAACGTCTATAACTAACTCATTTAGAAATGAAATTTTGAATTTGGCCTCATTTGGCTTATCGGTCTTGAAATTGAATCCTCTTTTGACATTTACCTTTGTAAAAATTAAAATAAAATTTATAAAAAATAACTTTAATTATATATAATATTCAAAGACAATGATTTATGAATCGTCTGTGATTGGAAAAGCACAAGTCCAAAACATTTTCTTCCAATCTTCCACCTTACTCGATCACAGATAATTATAAATTATCTCTATAATTAATTTAATCAATATCTCGATCTCTATAATTTAAAAAATAATATTAGAATCCTTATATTTACGAAAGTAAAATATTTAATTTCAATTCTTCCTATGTTATTAATTTCGTTGACAGAAAAAGTTGCATGTGTTATCATGTACAAAAAAGATGTGAATGAAAAAGGATTAAAAATATATTTTTATTACCTTTTAAATTATTAATTTTATATAAACTTCTGGCACGTCACTCGTTGCACTTGCTTACTCACCAAACTTGTCGTAAGGAGAAAATCAATCAATACCAAGAGAAATTTATATAAAATTAATAATTTAAAAAAAATAATAAAATTATATTTTTATCCTTTTCCTTCATGTAATTTTTTTCGTCAACGAAATTAACGACATAAAGAGAATTGAGGTTAAATGTTTCATGTAATTTCGTAAATGTAGAGATCCAATACTACTTTATAAAATATAAAATATTAAAATATTAATTATAGTTAATTAGAATGGGTAATATATAATTATCCCTCGATCAAGAGTAACGTGCAAAACTGACGGTGGGATCCGAAAAGCAAAAAAGAAAACTGTGCCGTAGGGCGCGTTCAAGATCGAAGCAAATCTCGATACGCTGAATCCCTCGCTCGAGCCACCCACCGTAGAAGAACTCCGCGTGCGTGTGAACGCCGCAGCTGTTTGGCCAGAATTTGGAAGCGTTCATCTTTCGAAGACGACGACGGAAGGAATCATTCAAAGTGCGGGTGGCATTACTTCCTCGAAACGTACCACGTGTCGAACCATCGTGGCGTGGTCCAACCAACTCACCCGTGGTTGGACCAACTACTATGTTCCCATGATGTTGCAGATCCTAGGAAACTGAAGAAACATACGTCTCATATGAAGCGTGACACTCGACAACCTATTCGAACCCATACTTCAGACCATGTGTCCTTTGATGGTCCGTCATCTTCTAATTCTGCAAGGACTCGATCAAAGCACTACGGAAGCCATCTCCGATCGATGAAGCCACAAGAAATTTCCATCTCCCTTCGCTTCCCACGAGCCCATCCATCACATATAAATCATGCCCCCTCCTGACCTACCCTTCATCCAACACCACAGCCAAAACCAACATTTCTTCTTCTTCTTCTTCTTGGTCGGGTGCTGCAGCAAGCGGCGATGGAGGGGGATGAGGAGCGGAACGTGAGAGGAGGACAAGATGGTGTCGGAGATGAACAGCATGTCCTAATCCACAGCCAGGTCAGAAGGATCAAGCGAGAGGACGAGAAGATGGCGGATGGGCTCCAATCGGAGCCGATGGAGATGAGACCGGAGCTCACCAGGCAGTTCTCGAGGTCGCGGCTGGGACCCGCCGGCCGGCCGATCGCGGTAGGGAGCAAGTAGAGTCGACGATTCCGGAGAACGCTGTGTGGAGTGGTGTCGTACACATCCTTTTGGATCGTCTGCCGTTTTGAGTGGTCTTGTAAATCTGTGTTGAAGCCTTCTTCCACCTTAGGACGGACGATCGACATGGTCGAGATTTAGGGTAGAATTCTTGCCATCTGTTTGAAGAACATAAATCGTTAGTTTCGTGTAATCAATCGATTGGTATTATTAGCTTTAAGCTTTGAGATGGAATGACAAGCATCAATTAGAAGATCTTTCCTAATTCCCCATATAAAAAAAAAAAATCACATAAACTTATTCAAAAAAAAAAATCAATTATATAAACTAATACACATACGGATTAATATCTATCTTTTTAACAACAACAAAAAAAAACAGTATATAATTGACCAGTAAAAAGAGAAGTTAATCGTTCTATCGGTGGGAGTAAACTCCAAATTGATAACCTGACCAAAATAGAATTAACGCTTACATAAATTCCAAGGTTTTCAAGGAATCGGATTTACATCTTTTATCTGATTGGAAGCATCGAAATCGACCCAAAATATTCTTAATTCAGCATTCCATCCGAAGAGGACTTTCCACTTGATGGAAAGAATCAATTGTTTTTAGGATGGAAAGAATCAACAATGTCAAGCCAAAACAAAAAGGAAAGGTCAAAATTGGGAGAACGAGGACTAGGCATTTCCACTGTGCATAAAGTGGTGCCGTGTAAACATATCATTTGTAGTCAAATAGGGGGGCTTTTTCTTTTTTTGTGGCTTGGCTTGGCTTGGTGAATGTAATTCTGAGGCTCATTCCCTTGGCAATTATGTCAAGCAACCAAGTGTTTCATGATTTTAGAGAGATGAATTATCTTTTTTCTTATAACAATCTAAATGTCCTTTAGCATTGTCACCGTCTCATTAAGTCCAACATTTTCATTTTTCACCGTAGTCCCATTAAGTTTAATATTTTTATTTTTAATAACTCTCACTTCATTATAATATAAGAAACATTAATCGAACAATTATAATTCTCTCTTATACTAATATGAGAATCATTATCGACTAGCATCGTAAGATCACCTTTAGGTGTAACTGGATACCCAATTTAGTCACTAAAATTTTAGCCTACATGGAGTTGTCCCTTGTTGAGACCGAAAAGAATCATCCTACCTCTAACAAACTCCTTTTAACTATGGATAAATCTTTAATACCTAAGCCAACACAGCGAACATAGTTTTAAGGGCATATGAATTGACCTAAACTAATAAGTCTCATCTTCTTTTTTAACTCAGAATCTCCCTAAAAGAAACATCTAGACAACTTAAAGTTGTTAATCACATACTCAGGACCTGATTAAAGCCAAGATATGAAGAGACAAAGAGATAAGAATATAATTTACAACAAGAATCTTTCTACTAGTATCTCAATGTAGCTCATTGACTTAAGACCAACCCAACCACTTTGGAAGTGATGGAGGACACAGTGAATCAGAACAAGAGAGAGAGAGAGAGTCGTACAAGTTATTCAAGAGGCTGATCCAATCCACAAGCCAAACCACACGCAATCAGTGTCACCTAAATCTAAAAATGAAGGCTCCAAATTATTCCCCAAAATAATGGCAAGAACAACTTTTATCCAATCTACAGTTAACTGATTTTGATCTCTGTACGTTAGTTACTATGTTTGGTGATGTCAATCTCCAATTTCTTAGTAATGTTGATTTGGCACAAATTGTAGCTTTCACGTATCAATTTATTATATTTAAATTCATGTGTATTATTAAAGTATTTGCATGCAATATTTACTAAATTCATATATGTCAAGATTCATTCTTTTTTTTTTTACCAAAAGAGAAATAGAATCTATTGTATTAAACTTGAGGAACAAACTGAGCTGCTAATGGATCTGTAGCAGCAAACCAAAAATTGGAGATCTGAGATCTCCCAAAATTTGTCAGATTATGGCTTACAAAATTGTTGGATCAAAAAAAGAAAAGATATCCGAAAATAGATTCCACATATACGGAATATGAGTCAGAATAGATTCTCTTTGGACATTGTTGGATCAGGGAAGCTTCCTTCCACCATGAGTGAGAAGGAAGCCTTGCAGCAGCTGCCACCCATCCAAAGAGACTTTCGATCAGCAGTTAAGAGGTGGAATCCAGTAGCTGCAGGAAGAGAAGGGGAGATGAATGATCCATCAACGTGAAGAATAACCTGGGAGTCCTCGAGAGAACAAGGAATACCACTTAGTTCCCTGACAGTGTCCTCGAGGAAAAATTAATGAAGTCATTACCAGCCATATTCTTTGCTGGGATGGATGGCCTGGTTGAATGCTTATTGTGTTTAGCATCATTTCAATTGGTCCTTAGAAATCAGAAGCAAGTGGCAATGGTGCTGAGCAATGGTCCATAGAAATCTACCTCGTCACAATTAAGGATAAGAAGCAAATACTCGACACAAATTATTTTTTTAATAGTAAAAATATCTTTAATACTCAGGCCACCCCTATCTTTGAGAAGGATCATATTATCTCAATCGAGACGGTGAAACCTTTTGTGATCAAGCGAGTCCCTTAGAAAAAAAAAATCATAAAAAATTCTAAAGAATCTTGTTAGAAGCCCAAGAACTAAGAAGAATATGAGTGGATAAAAAGTTGAAAATAAAGTTGATCAGGACTATCTTACTAGCTTAAGAGAGAAAGCCTTTGTGTCAATCTTAGATCTAGCTTTCTCCACAAGATTATTTTGGGCCAAGTCTTCCCATTATATTTAAATAATAAAAGAAGGTACCAAAGTATTTGAATCATCATATCGAAGTACAAATCGAATATTTAATGGAGGCCTCACATTGCTTAAGAAAGCAAATATTGGATTTGAATAGGTCAATTGTGACATTGGAGAGGCTAGGGAAGATGTATAAAATTTTAATGATATTGGAGCAATATTTGGGGTTGGTTTAGAAAGAAAATGGGTATGTAATCGATAAACTTTGTGATTTTTTATCGATCACTGATAAGGTATATTTTGGGTCCAGACCATATCACAATCGATGTCACACCACGCTACAGCCAAGTCAGCAAGAGGAGTACCCCCACACGTCGAGCCAGAGATAGTACCAAGATGCTGCTTGGTATGTCTCATCCCGGTAAGTCCGAGACGACGTCGTATGGCATCGTTCAACACGTCTTGGGGCGGCGACCATATAAAGGTACCATCTCACCTCTCGAGGATCGATCGTCGTGCCAAACTCACGTACGATCGACCCTCGTACAGTAGTATAAAACCCTTGGTCGATATCCGACCCAGGGGAAAAAAAAGGGATAAAAAGAGAGAGAGAGAGAGAGAGAGAGAGATCAATCCACCACTGACTTACTTGTCGGAGGGGCCATAGTCGGTAAACACTCGACGGGGGCCATTTATGCAGGAAAACGGATCTCCCTAAGGTGAGACTATCCTGATCGAGAGAGGCATTTTCAATATTTCGACGCCAGCACCTCGTCCAGAGGGTATGATCGACCTCGTCAACCAGTTCACTCGACCGAAGACTCTCGACATCAACCTGCGAACTAGGCCTTGCTGACTCATCAGCCACGACGTATTAGTTCATCAGCGATCACAATAGCAGAAACAAGGGAAGAGAGCACCTACTTAGCAATAATAAAAAATAAAATAAGGGGAGGAGATCGGTCACCCTTCCTATTTGCTACTTTTCTGCATATCAAATATGCTGCAATCTTCATAGACCGAGTTTAATTCTTGTCACGATCATTAACTATATATGTGTGGTAGACAACACCACGCAAAGGAAGTGTATATATATAGTTCATTACATTCCAAGGGAAGTAGTGGGATTGCCTCTTGGTAGTGGAGTAGAGTAGAAGGCCGCTGTTGGTGGTGGGGAGGTATTCGATGTGTACATGTATACGGGTATGATCTTTATTCCCAAGTCAAGATCTTTGTTCTTAGACGAGACAGCGAGTGCTCTGCGGTGGACGGATATGATCTTTAATCTGAAGTCAAGATCTTTGTTGTTGCCTAAGAGAGCGAGTGCTCTCTGGATCCACCGCTCGGCGTTTTGTCTCTCCTCCCCCCCCACACGCTCTGCACATGCACTGCTCTCCCATGGCTTCCAACACGCGTCCATGCCATCTCTTAGACTCTTCCTCCATGGCAGAAGACGACGTGAGCTTCACTTGCGTGATGCAGCACACAAACCTTTTTTAACTTTTCCCACCCTCCATGACTCTATGCTTTTTTTCTTTCAGTATAATATATACATATATCTTATATTACATCGACATGATGCACACTAGACGTGTGGTCCTGACATATATATACACCCTGAAATATACAGTGTCTGGAAAAGATTATTCTTATCTATTTATTACCTGATCACAAAAGCTGGAAATACAAAGAGTACACAGCCTTTGGAATTCGTATGGTATTCATACAGCTGCAAGGTTTGTTGTTATTATTGTGTAATCCTCCTCATGTCAGGTGGGGAACATCTTTCTCGGACAGCACTACTTCACATCAATGATCACTCGTGGCCGTAGAGCAATCTTAATCTAACAACCATATTGAGTGCCGACCTTTTTCTCTTCTTCCTGCTATTCTTGCTCAAGAACATGGGGTATTGGTCTCTCGGCTTCTTTGATCTTTCCACCCTTGCAAACCAAGCAGGAGTAGATGAGGTGGCACCATCCTACGACTGAGTTCCCACGTGCGATCAGGTAACCATAGTTCCAGACACGTGTACACGGCACTCGGGTAGTGAGAGCTATAAAGCGACTGGTGAAGGCGGCCTGGACATACCTTGTTCTCGCCCGCCTCCGCGCCTTCTTGTTCCTCTCATTCGAGTCGTTGTGGCGTGAGAGGGGAGCCACAGGGAGAAGCAATGGGGAGGCAGCCATGCTGTGATAAGGTGGGGTTGAAGAAGGGACCATGGACAGCAGAGGAGGACAAGCGGCTGATCAACTTCATCCTCACCAATGGCCAATGCTGCTGGAGGGCTGTGCCTAAGCTTGCAGGTCCTCCTCCCACTTTACATGCCACTACAACACTGATGGTGTCTAATCTAGATTTAAGATCGTGTTGTTGAGACAGGACTTCTGAGGTGCGGAAAGAGTTGCAGGCTAAGATGGACAAACTACCTCAGGCCTGACCTGAAGAGGGGATTGCTGTCGGAAGCCGAGGAGAAGTTGGTCATTGAGCTCCATTCTAAGCTGGGAAACAGGTGCCCATCTTCCCTGTTCTCTTGTTCCTTCTTTCCCTTTGTCATCTTGTGGATTCGACCGATGCAGGCCCTTTGTTGGTTTCCTCAGGTGGTCTAAGATCGCATCCCATCTCCCTGGTAGAACGGATAATGAGATCAAGAACCACTGGAACACCCACATCAAGAAGAAGCTAAGGCGGATGGGGATCGACCCCCTCACCCACGAGCCCCTCATCCCTTCGGCTAATGATCTCCTCCACCAGGAGCAGCAACAAGTGGGTGCCTCGGCTGACAGGAGGGAGGGAAACGACAAGGTATCAGAAGAGCAAGGTGAAGAAGAGAACATCACAAGCACAGTTGACGATGCCTTTTGTACTGATGAGGTGCCCATGATCCAGCCCCATGAGATGATCGTCCCATGTGCTTCCACCCCCTCTGCCTCATTTTCCATTTCTTCATCATCATCATCATCATCATCATCATCATCATCATCATCATCATCATGCTCTTCTTCCTGCTCCTCGGTGAAGGCTCAGGAGATCCAGCCGCCGTGCATGGAGTGGCCGGAATCAGTGTGTCTTTGGGGTTTGGATGAACTGAACGGATGGGACTTCAACTATGCTCAAGGGGATGAACAATTAGGCCTTGATCTTTTCACCCAGTGGCAAAGAACTGCTCTGGATCAAGAAACCTGGAAATTTGAGCTTTTCTGATCTCAGGTTCCTTGGTTCTGTAATTTGTGCTTGCAGATAGAATAAAGAGGAAACAGAATGTGATACCAAACTCATTTTTCCTCCTCTTTTTTCTTTCTTTCTTTCTTTTTCCTGTTTGGTTTTCCTCTGTACAGGTTATAAAGAACATGTAGAGATGAGCTTCTAGTTGAGGCTTCTCTCAGCTCAATGCCAAATGTTTAGACACGACTATAAGTTTTGCTGATTGATGTTGTGGAAATGACTCGTTTGATGAAGATTAGTAAGCAAAGTTCATCGATTGCTTATTACTTCCTTGTAGATTACCCCATATATGTGACAGATGTTGGTGCCACTTGCATCAATGATAGGGTCAATCAATAAAAATAAAATAAGATGTGAAAAGGACCCGATACTTTTGACCTTTGCTTTATGTTTCATCATCATTCTATCAATCTTCTACCATCCAAGATCAGGTGGAAGAGAGGAGAGGAGAGAAGTAGCCAAGTATTATGAAGGCCACTCTCTGCCTCTACTTCTCTTCCACATGAGTTTGACATTCACAAGAAAGGTCAATATCATCGATGACAACATCACACAACTACAACAAAACCAAAGCCTCAGAGTTGACTTGAGAAGATTCAGCATATTTCTGGATTCATCTTACCTTTGGACATTTGAGACCATGCATTGGGAGTTCAAGCATTCATTGCCGATGTTTCCATGTGTTCCTTCCAGCCTTGCACCATATGTAGGGCACATGAATTCTAGCTAAACTACAAGCTTTGTGTTCCCCTTCTTACGCATCCGTTCGCTGACCACTCTTAAATGCATCAACTCAAGTGATGCTTCGTACCCTTTTTTTTTTTATCTGTTCCACCTACATTGCACCAAAGATATTTAATTTACCTATGTAATCAAACATTTCTTTTAATGCAATCATGCATATTACCCTCGAACTAGCCCAGCTAGAACGACAATGCATACACAAACATGATAGACTTGTAATGATATAAAAGCAAGAAGGTGACTCTATTAAGATGTTCGGATTGATTAGTGTATTATTATACAAATGATAAGTCTTATGCTTGAGTTCATTTGTCTACTTTTAGATAATATTACTTGTTGTATCGAGTATCAAAGTTCCACAAAATTTCCTCAGTTTGGCTTGTGCATTTGAGTTCATAGTCTAATATAACTGTCACATGAGACAATGTTAGTAGACTATATATATTGTGTCCTTTTCCTTCTTGTCATTATATATATATATATATATATAATTGATTTCTGTGAGCGAGTTATTATTCATATGTTTCTACTACAAATCTTCCTATCATTATGAGAGCTCTACAAATTACTTGGACACAATAAATCCACTTTCTTCTTGCAGCACTTAATATGGTTTGAAATGTAATGTTGGCCGCAATGCAAATTCTGACTTCATATTCGCTGCCACACCAAACAAAACGAGCAGAGGAACAAAACGAGGAAAGCATCGACTTGACATGCCGCTAAAATCCAATGGACTGCAAGAAAGTCGACGTCAAAATGGATAGCTGCCATTTTGCTTCAGAGCGTTGCGTCTACAAGTTTTGACTCTCCAACTCCAAGCTATGTATCGATCAGCTTCTATCCCATTGCTTTGATACAACCGTGAGTTGGCATATATCTACCAGAGACTGGCCATCCTTAATATTGAATCATTCACACCGTTTCAATCAACTGATCGTTGATGGTTATAAGTACTCTGAGGTTAAGACTCTTTCCACAAAATGGGATTCCTTTTCTGTGTACAATGTAACTCACTTATATTCTCCTATATATTTTCTTGCAGTGTGTTTGCCGTGGATTCTCCACTGACAAATTTGACATCTGATATGCTCTCCTACCAAGAAGACATGTCGTCACAAACAGCTGTATTCAATTTGGAATCTGATATTGAAAGCTTTATCTTAGGTTTTAGGCCTCTAGACTTGGTGTCTCATCTTTTCTCGTTTCCTCGTTCCCATGGGGACAGCTCTATCTCGGAGTTCGCACTGAGACTCATGCTGCCACGCCACGATTAGGACATCCATGCCCGAGTCGACAATGTTGAAGGATCCGAAGTGAAGATGTACACTCCCATGGATGATGGGTCGAACGTAGGTTTGGATCTCGGAGCTCCGAATTGAGTACCCGCAACACTGCTCGACGAAGGAAGCGTCGTCACACATGAATCACCCATGACGACACAAGCACTCTTCGCCTACACAGAGCGGATCACCGGCGGGCCCGTCTTTCCACCACTCGGCCACGCGCGGCCACCCAACAGACGACGGCATGCATGCGTCGGACGAAGCCGCGTCCCACTTTTATCCCTCGGGCAATGCCCTACCAACCCTAAAGCTCACCGAACACACACACACACACACACACCCCCGACATGTATGACAGCGTCTCCCACTCGATCATAATAATAGCTTCTCTTTTATCCCCCACGTACTCGCTGAGGAGAGAGCAGGCATGATGAGGCACCGGCGGATGAGAGAGAAGCTGCGCCGTGAAGGGTATACGATGTGGAGGCATGGGAACTGAAAGCTTGCAGTGATGTACATGTGGATCAGACGTAGTGGGAGGTGGGCAGCGGGCGGTTCTCGGTCCCCTCACGGCCGGCATCAGAAGCTTAAAAGCCTTTGGGAACCCACCTCCAAAGAATGGAGTTAATGGGAGCCACACTGCACACCGACACAGTAGCAGCTTAATCGTTCTGGTTGTCGATTGCGGATGGATTCACATCCCTTCTTTATAGGCTTCGGTGGACTCCAGATCATGTGATCTCCATGAGCTTGCATTGCAGTACACAATGAAGCAGGAGTGCTGATTTGATTCGACTTAATTTTTTTTTTTTGAAATTTTAGGTATCTCGAGAATTGATTTATAGTAATTATCATGTTGTAGATAGTACTAAGAATATGACGGAATGAGATAGTTACCCCTAGATCCTATGAATAAGATCATAATTCATGAAGCAAGACGAGGGATATATACTTCAAAATATCTGGTAAGTATTCTATGTATATCCTCTTGTTTAAATACTACATCGGTTTCCTTGATCAAAAGAATTTTTTTTTAATTGTATCGTAATATTCTGTTTTTATCGTTTCCTTGTTCCTCCATCCCTAACATCTCGAGCAATGCAAGATCGTCGTCCAAACATAAATAATCGATATTTAAAATACTTGTGTGAAACGAAGGGAGATGAATATACAAGAAAACTGTTAAGGGTTAAATTCACATAGAATCCAAATCCAATAAGATCACGAATCCAAAATAAGGATCATACACCATATATTGATCCAAGATTCATATGTTAACTGAGAAATAATAAATACACTCGAGAACACAAAGAAGAGGGTACTAAAGAACACCAGTGGTACAACCTGATAGGTATCATCAAATGAGATTGAGAGACACCGGAAGGGAATTGGACTGAAATCATAAACATTACGAATGTATCAGTTAATAAAATATTGAAATTTATTTGATCTTTAGATAGCATACCAACGTTAAATTTCATGATCAAACAAGTCATGCAGTAAATCCAAATAAGCTCGTCGTGCTTTAGCAACTTGAAATAATAGAGAGAGCTGATTATTCCAGCAGAGAATCCTGGTGAAGAATAAGCAGTAAGCATGAAAACAGAAAAACAGAGAAAAATGTTATTTCGAGTGCAGAAGTAATATTTGATGAATGAACAGTCATTTTAGGTCACTACCGAATGAAACTTTCATGTTTGTCATCCACAATTGCTTCATGCACTAAAGTTTGAGAGTACAAGGGCTTAACAGAGATTACATGTTACAGCAACTGTGACGATTGAGCAACTTGATGAATACAGACTCTGCTAAGCAGGGCAAAAGGCAATGCTTGATGCTCAGAAAACTCGTCCCCATATATCGAATTCAAAAAGCATGATACAAGTAGGGCAAGATTGAATAAATCAATGAAATACAGTGTAAGAAGGTAACTACTCTGATCTTTGTAGAATAGCTCGTAATGGTATATTCATCTATAATTACTGTTGAAACAATGCCTCGAATACCTTGCAGCTGGAAAAAGGACTCAAGAGGACCAATGGTCAGGGACAGTAAGGAAGTAATTTGACATGGCTTTTCTGAATCTTTTCTTGTATTGCAATGGAGATATTACGGTTGGAGTTGCATGTTTCGAGCCACCAAGGATGCCAGAGGCTTTTACCCATGTTTCAAGTTGCTTGTCCCATGTATACTGCCGCATGAAGTCTATGATTCCTATCACTAGCTCTTTGTGTGTCTCATCGATGCCGACCAGCAACGAGTAGTCCATGACATAAATAGACTGCAAAATGTGGAGAGATAGGATTAAACAAAATAATAAAATAACTATGTTTTTGGGACTTCCAAGTATAGTGAACAAAAAATTTCACCCATCAGTGCATAACCATTGGTCTTTTTGGCCAAGAAACCAGAACTGCACGCATAACAGGGTTCAAGTTGAATGGTTATCTCACTGTTGTCGTGCTGAAGATGATTGTCAAAGAATAAAACAGAAACTAGCATAAGCCTCTCCTCTAATTCAATGATGCTAGTTAATCTGAAATTTTTAGGAGTCAAAAAGGTTTTAAATCTCAGGCCAATACCAGTGTTAACGATACCTATGTGACAAGCAACATAACAACCTGTAATGCCCGGTATCAACCAAAGAAATATAAAGAAATTAAATACCAATCAATACCAGATCATATGGTCTAATGCTGGTCCTTACGTACTGACCAGAATTTGAATCATTGGGAATCAGATTGTGTACGGTTTGGCAAGTCTTATCAGGCATGGTCTTTCCAGAAAGAAGATAAGTCAAAACAATTCACAAATGTTAATGATCTATCTCACATAAACAAAAGATTAAGAATACTGAACACCTATTTATCATCACAGTTATCATTGGCCAATATAATAAATCGGCTTACTTAAGTAATGTGTAACTTTTCCAGTTAATTGATTAAGAAAATATAAGAACAAAGCCTAAATATTAATTAGCTCTCAAATTAAAAACCTTTTCAAAGTCATGAGAGATGATTGGCTTTCTGCTGAAACTTCAACCTCCAAATAGAATTCTTTTCTTTATATGACTTTTCTATTAGTCAACACATACTCACATGATGATCTGAAGACATCGGGACCACCAAGGGGATCATTGCTATCTTCAAAGCTTAATGGCTGGTTACACGATAAAAGGTAATCCATACGTCTATAGGAAATAGGGATGTCGTAAAAAAATGAGATATCAAGATTTTGTCATCATCCTGATCCTCTCTCCAAATATAATTATTTTCTTTAAACCAAGGTATGCAATTTCATACCGTACCAGAGTTTCGACATTCGCTCGGTACGGTACGAAACTGTATACCGCTCGGTATATATATATATAAGGCGACGTCGCGTCGCCTCGGCGACATCGCCGAAAAAGGCGACGCGACGTCGCCTTTTATATATATATATATATATATATGTTTTCGTTTCGCCCGGTAACGAACAGTCCATGTACCGGTAAGCTGACGGACCGGTATGTACCGCCCGTACTGGGCGGTATTATTCGAAATTGCATACCTTACTTTAAACGTCCTTGTATTACTGTACAGTTCACACATGCTGACCTGGATGCATCGGGGCCACCAAGCTGATCATTGCTATCATCAAAGCTTAATGGTTGGATATGTATTTAAGGAGAAAAAGAAAAGTAAAGATAAAAAAGAAACACCTACAGAGAGTTGCATGGCACTGCAAGTAAACGATATTGGATGTCAGCTCAATAAGCTGGAATTTAATTCATTATTTACTGGTTAAAGAATTAGGCAAGGTATCTTATGCAGAAACAACCATAAGATTAATTATGAGAAGAATCATATGACTGCATTAATTAAGACCATATGTATATTTAGTTGTCACAAAAAATATATGATTAAGCAACTAATAAGTGCTCAAACTAATTGAGTATACCAAATCACATGGGCAAAATCCATTTTGTATAATTTCGTACGAGAAGAATTTGGCATAGATATCAACATAAGCTAGCGAAGACACAACAATACAGTTTGATTTCTGTGTCCATATTGCAATTGCCTGCCCAAGATATCTTGTAAAGTTTCAATGAGGCATCTTCAAATTATTTGGCTCAAGTTCAAGAAGTCAGATATTTTATGTCTAATAAGTATTCAAATTAAGAATGGTAAAAGATTTTGTTTATCAGAGTTAAGATGAAACAGTTCGCTTACTGCAAGAAAAGAAGTATCATTCCACACAGCTCGCTCCAATCTTCTCTTTGCCTTGCTTCCCAAAAATATTGGCTTTGTCTCTAATAGATTCAAATCTAGTAGAACTGTATTGTTTCCCGAGGAATCAGGGTTATAACGGCAGCGTAATGAGCCTTTGAGATCATAAACTCTTGAAACATTCCTCTTAAAAAAGAGATTTTCCATTACCATGACATCCATTTTCACTTCCCTCCCACCTTTTGAATGCTTGACAGCCACCTGATACAGAAAAGATGTAAATAGCAAGAGTGATTCTTTCACATTATATGTTTGTAAACTGAAGTACGATGGTAGCAGTTTCTAACCTGATAAATACCAAGGACTTTAGCAAGGCAGGTGGGACTACCAGAAGTTATGGACTGTGTCAGATATTTGAAGTATTCAAGAGCAAAATCCTCAAAGGAATCTAACTCTGTTTTGGTGACCTGCTTTATGATGAATCTTTCATCCAATGACTTGGCAAAGTAAACATTGCTCTTACCACCTTGTGCACTCCATCTCTTGCAGCGGCTCAAAGAACGTATATAATCCAATTCGCTTGGGCAGCATATCTTCCTTAGTGCATGAAATTGCTTTGCAAAATAACATGTAACAGAAAACTTTGCCTTGTCTGAAGGAATTGAATAATCATCGTCAAAAGAAATTCTGAAATGTGTTTCCTTAGGATCTAATGGGTTCACCCGAGAAAGTTGAGGCTCATCAGGTCCAACATCAGAATGAAACTGCAAATTTGATTGTTGAGTTGCTGCACCAACAATATTAACAACACTACTTCCTTTCCTCAACATACAAGAGACAGTTTCATCCAAACTAGGCACTATGTAGTCATTATACTCTTGGGAAGTTATAGCATAGGATATTATACTGGTGGGTTCATCATCATAAACTGCAACAACAATATCATCAAGAGCATTTTGAGGTAGAAGCAACCGTGCCCCTTCAGCTATCTTTTCCAAAGATGATGAGATACGTAGAGGTATGTGATTGAGAAGATCATCCAATCTCTGAACTGTACTGGGAGAACTTTGTGAGTAGGCTCTTCTCATGATTGTAATCGGATCCTTTGGCATACTAGCAAGACCTCCAGAGAAATCGAATGATTTTGCTGAAGGCAAATGCAGTGAAGCAGGAAGGAAACGACCATGTACTCCTTTTCGAAATCTTAAAGCAGAATCAAATGAATAAACTCTTAATGGGGACTTTAACCTACTGTAGCATGGATTCTCCATCAAAGGTCCAGATGTATCAGCTTCTGAACCACCTTTTAGTTGATCCGTCATTAACTGACCCAAACCACTCCATGCCAAATCAATTTTATCTGATAGACTAGACAATGGTGAAGTTGAATTCTCCAAAAATGTACTTTCAGTGTCATCAAATATTGATGTATCATCCCATCCATCATTATTACTAGAAACAAAGTTAGAACTTGCTGAGCCTGCAAAGCCTTCGACGGATTCAATAGACAGGTCCATTTCAACCATGTTGTTTGTGTTACACTCCATAACCCGCAAGCTAAGCTCTTCATGCTGCTTTGAAAAACTAGATTTTTGAGTTGCTGAAAAGTAGGATGACTTGTCAGTAACTTCTCTTCCAAATGTTCCATCTTTCCCAAGCATTTCTTCCCTCCATTCTCTCAGATTGGTTTTAGATGAAATATCTGTAAGCTGTGAATCAATGATGGTACGGCCTTTTTCTTTGGACAACAATCCCAAAGAATAGAGTCGACGATCCCACGTGTAAGAATCAAATAGAATTTCACGTCTCAACCGATTAAGCTCTAAGATGTCAACCATTACCCGTAAAGGTTGAGTATTCCCAACTATAACTGGTTGAAGCAAGACCTATTACCACATAAGACAGAAACTTTGCTCAGTATACGGAGTTGCCCTCAACAGATTGTCACAAAACGTAAAATCTTTAAGCAAACAGAATCTTTAAAGCACAAGTGTTGTTGGACTTACATCAAAATCGTGTCTTTCTATTTCAAGCAATTCCTTCAGCTTTATAATGTGCCTATGGATGCTTGCCTTTAAAGGTTCATCCTCAGATGTCATGATCTTCCTCTCAGTTGCATGGAGCACATCAGATATCTTACCATGCAAGGCATTTATTTTATTGAATACCTATGTGAGTAAAATCACAAACTTTTATTACAGCAATAATATTTGATGTGCACAAAACTCATATGCAAAACCAAACAGCATACCAGAACTGCCTCCGGTTTCAACCATTCTTGCTGAATTTGGAAAGTGAAATCCAGAACTGACGGTGGTAAGCAAACAGATAAAATATCCACAGGAGAATAGTGAAAGAAGGCAACCATGCTTCCGAACCTGCCACAGGAAAAGGAATGAAATTGAAATTTGCATTGGAAGTTAACCAAACAGGAGACTGGATAATCTTTATCATCAGATATTGTATACCCATAAAACCGAAGGCAGTCTCTCTGTAGAGAGTGACCACAACTTGCAACTCGGTTAGCAGTTGCATGACTCGAAAAGCTAAGCTCCAAAAATTTCCCAAAAGAAAGCCCCCATGCAGCATCAGACATGATTACTCTGCGTGCGGCTGGAGGAACTCCATCCTTATCCTTTTCACACCTGAGGCATCTGTGCCACATCCATATCCTCCCATCACGTTCACCAGGCAACTTCATGGAAGGAAGTCGCCTGACCATAATAGTAAGGCTGCCCTGCTGGTGAGTATAACACCGAACATGGGATTCTGTTGGGTCTTTACAAGATTGACAACAATATGTCTGACATTAATGAGAGAAAATATAGTATATCAGAATCTGGAAAAGGAAACATATAAGAGGGTTACTCATATTCCATCGGCACAATAAATTACCTCATTAAACAAGTCACCACGAAGATATCTCCCCAAGGGCTTATCGAAGCTACCATAAAATTTGATGCGGAAAAGTTGAGAACGCTCACAAACTCTACTCTTTTTAATGCAAGTGCTTGATAAGGAAACCAATATGCTCTGATGATTGTCTGCAGCTGAGAAGTAGTCTCCAGGAACGTCATTCTTGATAGCAATATCTGATTTTTTATGTTCATCATCTGATCTAAGTCGGTCACTAGCTAAGTTGCTTCTTTCTTTTACTAATTTCTCCAGCACTTCATCTTGGTGATTGTTCAATTCAATAGGAAAAGGTGGAAAGGAAGTGGGCTCATTGCAATAAAACTCAAATCTTGAACCTGTTGACCCACAATAGCAAATATCTGAAGTAGATCTAAAAGCAATGCCCCCGCTGTTTTCAGAATATGGAGCAGAAAAGCCATCAATATCGTGAATGCTGGTATGCTCAAACAAATTATTGTATTTTTGTTGTTCAGAACTATGCTCCAAAACATCTTTATTCAAATGCATAATATCTGATGATATAGCCTGGCTCTCTATGTCAAGTTTGCCGCATGACCTATCTTTCTCATGACTGTTACCAACACCTTGTTCAGCAAAGGCAGCCAAACTAGAAGCTGATGAGACAAAGTCATCAGCCTCAGTAAGCTTCATAGGCAAGGTAACTGGAGGCCCTATAGGAAGTTTAGGAAGTGATGCACCCTCATCTGCAAGGAATGAGGTCTCTAATGAAAGATGATATGCTGCAAAGCTTGCATATTGAACAACATGCTTTAACTTTTTCAATTCTTCAAGGCATGCTCCCCTTAGAAGAACCTACAGAAATTACTAAGTTAACATGAAAAAATAAAGAACCCCAATAACAAAATGCAAAAGTACAAGAATTATCCAGTTACTATTAACCACACTACCACAAGATCAGTCAAGCTTGTATTATCTTCCAAATTTAGGCAACATATAGGACACATAAAGACAGCAAACTCCTAGAGATTAATCTGTATAAGCACAAAAATGTAAACAATCATATATGTAGAATGAACAACAATGTGAACTATACATGTTAATTTACCAGCTGAAAATAAGCAAGCAGTGATGACAGCACCAAAAAACATGTCACTGTTTTTCCATCACAAACTTGTTAACAAAGTCAAGATGGCAATGGGGCAAGCCTGTACTAGACTTACTGAAATTCATCTGCTTGCTTATTTTCAGCTGTACCCTCATCGGCAAGGAATGAGGTCTCTAATGATAGATGATATGCTGCAAAGCTTGCATTTTGAACAACATGCTTTAACTTTTTCAATTCTTCAAGGCATGCTCCCCTTAGAAGAACCTACAGAAATTATATTAAGTTAACATAGAAAAATAAAGAACCACAATGACAAAATGCAAAAGTACAAGAATTTTCCAGTTACTATTATGCCACACTACCACGAGATAAGTCAAGCTTGTATTATCTTCCTAATTTAGGCAACATATATGACACATAAAGACAGAAAATTACAAAAGATTAATCTGTAAAAGCACAAAAATGTAAAATTTACAATTTACAATCATATATGTAGAATGAAAAACAATGTGAACTACATATGTTAATTTACCAGCTGAAAATAAGCAAGCAGAGATGACAGCAACAAAAAGCATGCCACAGTTTTTCAGTCACAAACTTGTTAACAAAGTCAAGATGGCAATGGGGCAAGCCTGTACTAGACTTACTAAAATTCTTCTGAATTGGGCTTACTCAACTTAAGATTTACCATCTAACTTAAGTGATGATCCTTTAAAATTATTCTACCATATCATGCAGTGAGAGATGTGAATAACCATGGATGCATGTATGGTCGAATCCCTTTCGAGGAAGCAGTAACTAAATCCAGTTTATACAAACAGCTAGAATCATGCTGAACTGAGTAGCAGCAAAGCATGAGGCAAAAGTAGACAAAAAGGACCAAGTGGGGAAGGAGAAAAACTAAAAGCAACTAGAAAGAAAGGAAGAAAGATTTATGGTTATTAAACATATCCCAGACCCCTTGATATCTGCCCTCAAGAATATAGATTCACTAAACGTTGGATTACTGATGCAATGAAAAGAGAGCAGAAGATAGTGTAAACATTAAAGGTAACACATGATGCAAGTCCAAGATTCAACCGGAAAGATGCATGTCTTGGTTCAATAAGATCAACAGGCTCAGCAAGAACAAAAATGAACTTTATGTACATATCATAAAGCGGACCATCAAACGACCATCTCACCACTACCTCATACATTAAACTAAACGACATGTCAGCTTTATAGATTTAAGCAGCTGAATATACTAATAAAAAGGAGATGCATTTGCAGAGGCTTTCAAGCAGCCATTTATTGTTCCATATTGGAAAAGCAATCATTGCAGCTAGTGACGCATTAAATTTGCATTTAGGTTACATAATCAGTGCAACAAGATGTTAAGGCATGTTATTTTGTAATCAATTCCTACAATTTCTTGACCAAGTCAAAAGGACCATCATTTCAATGCATATAAATTGTGGACCGGATAAGGAAGTGACATTTGACAAGTTAGAGAAGATCAATCAAGTCTTTCAATACTTTCGCATAAATTATTGCAGCCCATGTTCACTCGAATAGGAATGCATAGATAAGGATGTCTTAGCACACAGATACTTGATCGAGTACAAATAGCACGTAAAACTATTTATTACCGTGCACCCTAAACGTCGTGGGCAGCCTTCAAAAAACATTAAAGTTTTACTGGGCCTCTTCCGATGTTTGGAAGATGAAGATTCATCATACACCTTTTCTATCCAAAACATTTCACAGTGTCCAAGCCTTGCTGAAGCAACACTATCAATGGATGGAACAATCTGAGCACCAGTACATCGTGATATCCTCTCTAAAAGTGACCTCTTGACATTTAGCACTAAAGATATCTCTTTTTTCCCCAGCAGATACTCTTGAGCATATGAGGAAACACTTCTTTCAACAAGAAGCACATTGGGCCGAAGTGCCTCTATCCTAGAAAGAGCTAACTTCATGTAATTGGTTTCCTGTGTATGCCGAAATAGAGTCAAAATTAATGGAGACAAGAAAAAGACATAAGAATTCCAAAGGCCAAGGCTATAACCTGCTCAAGTAGAGTTCCTATAGATGCTAATCCGCTTGGAACCTTTTGATACTCCAATGCTCCACCCAAAAGAAACAACCTAGGGTTTCGATGCCTCGAGACCATGCGTTTGTGTCTCACATTCTTAGTACAAACTACTCCCTTCACTAGGGTACTGTTCATATTATGAGCAAACATTAGTCTACGGTTACAAAAGAAAAAGAGGATGGTATCTTCCCAACCCACCCGCAGAGAAAATAGCAAAGGGAAATCATACCTATCATTTGGATTTCCTGATGCTACACACTTGACTTTCACATAATCACCTGGATCCATGCTACCACCTTTGCTAGTATCTGGTTTGACAAAATTTGCAGCTTGCCATGCCAGTGAGGATACTATCTCCAGCCAGTCTGGCCCCTCTAAGTCAACCCCAGAATGGACGCCTTCTCCCTTCAATAATTGTGACACAAGAGCCCTAAAATGTGCATGAACAGCAGTCCGCAAAGCCTCCTTGTGGGATTCATTAGACTTCTCTTTGGTCTGCATTGGGTCACTACTGAAGCTACTAGATTTAAAGAGTTTAGCTGACTCCCCGACATCATCATCCTCGTCATTAAATCCAAAGAAACTGGTTTCCATATCATCCTGTTCATCCTCAGGGAATGGAGGGTCAAAAATACAATCATTTTCAAAATTAAAGTTATGCGTAGCCATTTGACTTTCTTGATTCCGGGATCCCAGGAAATTGCCAGAGATATCACCAGAATTCTCTGGCGATTCCTCACAATCTGCTCCATATTTTTTCAGCTGCTCTGGAGAGCCTTGATCTGAAAGGCCACTCTTTCCCAAGAAAGAACTAACCAACCCTTGTTCAACAGGCCTACAAGGGCTATCCAAAGGACTTGAATTTGCTGACCTGAAGTACAAATCATTTCCAGCACAAATGCTCATGGATTCTATGTCAGAGGTATCTCGAGAGAACACACTCAATGGGGTGAAAAACTGCTTCCCCTCATCATCACCCTCGTCTTCTTCGTAATTCCTAGAGTTACAAGAAAACAGGACAAAATCTGAACCAACCAACCATATCATGGAGAATAAAAGACTAGCTATAAAAAGTCGGTGAATTACCTATTAGTCGAACAACGAAGAGGGCGCGGAGATGATAACTCTCGCAACTCCGATTGGCCGAGCCTGTCAGTACTGGATCTGGAGAGTGGCGACTTCGGTGAGACAAAAGGATAAATTTTGGCGCACGTGCTGCTACGCTGCTGCGCTGCGTCCCAAGGTCCATTGTCACCTCGAAAGCAGAAGTTACAGAAAACGGGCTTCTGCTCTGCTCGGTCCGGCACCGGAGAAGCACCGAGCATACACTTCCGGCAGAGCAACCGGCCACAACTTTGGCACCGGTAGCCGAACCCCAATTCTCTGCACTCGCAGCATGTGACAGGATCACCGCCGGACGACATCAAAGACTCCGATAAGACGTCCAGTGGAAAGCTCAACCAAGATCTGACCTTTAGTATCAAATCGAGAATCGGGTAGTTGACTACTCCCATAAACAGGAACCGCTCGCAGTCATAAAAGAAACCTAGCAGCTCCCCTTCCCTCCGTAAACTTTTCCTATTTCCCTGTCAAGATCTCTCGCAAACTCCAAACGAGAAGAGATCATACAAAAACCAAAACAAAAAAAAAAAAAAGCAAGCCTTCCGGGTTCTTCGGGTCCCAAAAATCAAAGAGAGGCAAGCACGAAGCACAACAATCAAAAGCCAGAAAATCCACACCCTGCCGAAGAGACCAAAATTTTCTCTGACCGGCAACCGGATGGTATTATGTACAAAAACTTGAGACACAAACGCAATCCAGAGTCCTCCAAAATCCAATGACTTTAAGCAGCACTAAGCAACGCCGAAAAGGAGCCACAAAGCCAATCAGCCGATCCCCGATTGCTCTGCGGAGACCCCGGTGGGGGTGTTTGACCATAAGAAGCAAAAGGCGGGCGGGACCTTTGGAGCTCGAGCAAGAGGAAGACAGCTAAATGAGAGGGACGATGAGGAAGAGGAGGAGGCGGAGGAGGGTGAGGGCTCCGGAGGAGCAACGGATCTCGGCGGCAGCGGGAGATCCCATCGTCGGCGAGGGCAATCTCTTCTTCTCCTGCGGGCAGCTGAGTGCAAGTACAATTAGAAAAAGTTAAAGAGGAGGTGGGGTGATGGGGGAAGGAAAGCTTTCTTAAATGAGGGGGCAGATTTATAGTACATTAAAAGCTATTCGAGGAGGGCTTCGGAATGCATACATAGTGTTAAGTGGGATCAAAGGGATTAAGTTGGGCGTTCGTAGTCGTTGCAGCGGGAGGTGGACGAAGGAATGAGTCGGATAGAGATCAATACGATATGAGAAAGGAAAAAGAGAATGGTGTGTGTGTGTGTGTGTGATGGGGTCAAAGAAAGGGTGTGAGTATTCCACTGCCGTCCAAATTGGACACATGCGTTGATCTATTGAGGGATTTGAATTTGATTTGGGTTCGGGTGTGATTCTTGAATTGCGGGCTCAAACTGTTTGGATCAAGTTAGGGTTAACCTCATTGGGAACTAATAATTTGGGTCGAATCAATTTGGCAAGTAGGTCAAATGTCCCCTATCCAGCTCTATTAACCCTAATAAATCTCTGACTTTTGGCAAATCCTTGTACAGCCAATTTCAACTTAAGAAAAAAAGATATATATATATATATCTCTTGTTATATATATTTTGAATTCTGTAGGTTTTATCTCAAATTCCCACAGTTTCCAATTTTGACTTTAAGTTGACACAAAAGTTAAGACTTGAATGTAGTATCTATCTATCTATCTATCTATCTATCTATCTATCTATCTATCACAAGAGTTAAGATATTAATTAGTGCAACAAAACCACTGCTTTAATGCCACCAAATGAAAGAAGAAACCACATGAAACTCGCTGCGCTCCGCCGCGGTTGCTGTAATCGGTCAATTGTTTGGATATTATGAAGCATTTGAGTATGCTTTTAATGGTTATCCATTAAATAACGAATACAATATTGAAGTTGAGATCACAAAAAATGAATGAATTCCTTAGCTTTTCCTCCTATCCAATTTAGATATGACGAGAATGATTCGCCTTTAGTTAAAAAGTAGAGCAAAAAACACCTTCACTTACTTTCCCTACACTGTTTTAATGATTTCAGTAATGACACCAAGATCGATCGAGTGGTGATGGCATGCATCATTTTCTGGGATCCTCGATGAAGGAAATGCGAGAAGATAAGCAGCACAAGGTCGCATCATGCCCCCCCCTTCCCCAACTCTGCGAGGGAAAAAGGTGGGGAGGAGTTTGGCCTACGGACGCAAGGAGGTTTACTATAAGTTGCTGACCATGCATGTGAGGTGGAAGAAGAGAGGACCAAGGAAGGAGGCGCCGCCCCAAGCGCCACCGCCCCTCTTTTCTTTGCCTCTTTCCTAACCCTGAATCACCCACCACCACGTGAAGTGGGAGGTCGTCGCAATGCGTGCATGTATGAGAAACATTAGTCTTGTCAAAATAAGCATACGTCTTTCGACTTCAGGACAAACAAAAGCCTATCATTTTTTAATGATAATTTTTTTTTTTGTATTAATTAAAGTCAAAAGTAATTATATATAAAATTAAACTTCAATACAATCTACAAATTAAGACAACTCGTATTACCAAAATATTCCTGTGTAGAAAAATTAAGATAGAAGGAGAAATAAAAAAATAATCTCACGTTCACGGCAACTAATCGGATGGCATATACTCAGTTTAATCAGCATAACAAATAAATTTATGCTATTGAATGATCAAACCTAATAAGTTTGTAGTATTAAATCTAATTGGTTTCTCGTCTTGTTTATGTTAAAAATTACTAGTTTAACTCAGTTTTATCATTATTGTTTTTAACAAATTAATATGATATTAAAATTAAAGTTTCTAAGAATTTTTTTTTATAAATAGATGTTAGTCCTATGTGAAAGTGACAAATAAATTAAACTATTGTTCAATTTATCTTTACTAATAAATTGAACATCTCCAATTAGTTTCATATAAAAAATGGATAAAGATTAATATCAATTAGTTTCATATCAAAAATTTATTCTTTATAAAAATTTCTCTTTGACCAAATAGAAAATGAGATATACAACATATAATCAAGAGTATTAAGGTGATAAAAAAAAATTGATGATATAAGGTAGTAGACTTTCATTAATGGGAATAGTCTTACCACAATATTCCATCAGTAATTTAATTTATCTATTTGAGCAAGCTAATTAGGCTCCAAATAAAGTGGGTGGGTGGCCCTTACTTAACCAAGGGAAACATGGTCTTGAGGCAACATGATTTATTATAAGGTATGGGACTCAAAAAGAAGCACATCATCACCTCCCTCCCTACCAAGAAGAAGAAAAAAATAACAAGAAAGGACAGCAGCACCTGAGGAACAAATGCAGCTTTTACACACATATATAAATAAAATATATATATATATATATATAAGTACAATATGAATTAAAGAAAGCCAGAGTGAAATCAGAACATAATCTAGTGGCACATAAATGGACAGAAAAGGTCTATGAAAAGGTGGATTCCACTGTTCACCATCACCTTCTCATGTTGTTCAAGGACATTCTTGGGACAAGCCATGGAAAATTTTAAGGCTTACAGAGGCATAAGAATGTACTACTTTAGAAGTATAATAATAAGTTGATGAATAAATTTATATATTTTGTTTGTGGTAGTGCATGGATGAAGTGTGCCTCTTGGAAGGTTAATAAAAAAAATACATTTGAACTTTCATTTGTAATTAGGGGTTGAAAATTATTACTATATTTGATAATTATTAATGAAAAACACCATAATATTTAGCAACTGTTTTTATTAAATGTTTAGAAATAGCACACATGACCCTAACATAAAAGGAGCATTAGTTAAGAATTAGCTCAAACTGAAATATTTTGGTATAAATCCAATCAAAATATTAGTATTTTTATCGTATGGATCTTTTTGTATGTGTTATCGGTCTATCATGAGAAATAAATTAAAATTTAAAATTAGTTAACGATCATAATATGATAATGATGATGATGATGATGACGAAGACATTAATAGAGAAAATCATGTGAGATTCGAGAATAAAATTTTCGTAAGAAAGAAAAACTGAGGAGAGAAGAAAGTTTAGATAAAATCAAGAATCAAAAGAGAAAAACAAGACATATAAAAAAAAGCCTATTTTTTGTTTTTCTGTGTTTTGACCACTCAAAGCAAAAGGCCAGAGAAAACGAGGTGGCATTTGGTTCAGAAAAATCAAGATCCTTTGGATCATTTCTTAAAACTGAAGCCATTTTTCCTCTCCGATCTTTCCTACTACACACGTCGTTACTGAAAGTGACATGATCTCTTCAATTAGCATCCTTCGGATTCCACAAGTTCCTGGGAAAGGAAGAATGAATACAGACACTCTGCATGCATGGATGATATGGGGCTGCATACGAAAGAGTAGGTAGGAGGAGAGCAGGAGAATCCTGTGCTTGTCAAACATAATTGACCCCCATCCCTCCTCCACCGCACATCCACCTGTACTTGAATCAAAAACTCCTACACCAGCTTATTTATTTGATGGAGTCTTGTGGCGTCGCCATCAATCTGTCCTCGGAGGAAGCAAGAAGACAGCCCTCCCTCACGCATCTCTCTCGCCTGATAGCTTTAAACACTTGTACGTACTGTTTGATGCAGTAGTAATGTGCGCACCAACCGTCGCAGCCTTCGCCTTTTATGAGACCGATCCGATCAGGTCTTGACGAGGATTGATTGCTGCCCCTCCCCTCATCTCTCTCTCTCTCTCTCTCTCTCTCTGTGGTTTGTTTGTAGAGGTAATTAAAGGCCAGGCTTCACTTGCATCAGCCCTTTCATTAGATCCTACTAGCTCTTATCACCATGTAAATAATAGATTTTTGGGCTTTTCCGGATTGATAGAGACACTTCATTTCTATTTCTATTGTTCCCATCATTGTCTCTATTTTTTTTATATCTCTAAAATGTTTGTGACAAGAATAAACCAAAAACACTTTATCCTTCACAAAAATACTACAATCCTATTAGAGGGATTTTGGGATATCAAACAAATGAGAATCCTAACGAGAAAAAATTAAAACAAAAATAGATTTTTGTCAATGAATCCGTCGTTGGGGCAAATTGTGATGGCGATTAGAGTCCCATTCAACTCGAACAGCGCCGGCCCGCAACAGGAACACGTCACTGTAACGTTTGCTTGCCTCCTATTGCTGACAACCATTGTCTTGGATGGTGGAAGCACCTTCCTCTCAGCATAAAGTTATCCATGACATTAATGTACCACCAATCGAGTGGGCCATTCTGATTCATCTTATTTAAGATGAAGCGATATGATGCACAAAATGTGATGCAGGGAACAATTGTAATGGCAGGGAAGAAGATAAACAATACACCAAACCTAACTTCATACTCTGACAACGAAAACACGACCGTCGGTTCTGCGATCAAACTTTTTACGTGGCATTCGGGGCGGACGAAGCCGACGAAGCGACCCCTCGAAAGCTGCAGTCCATATTATCCGCATTGTGTTAATTATTTAGTCCACCACCGTCCGCAGTAGGCATGGATGAATGCGACGTCTTCATCTGCTACCTAACGCCACAGAATAGTTGCATCAGCAATGAGCAAAGCAGTTCACATTTTGCTTTATTTATTTGGTGAGCACTTCAAATGGTAAAATATACATGATAATTTTGTTAAATAAAATATATTGTATTTTTTATTATATTTTGATTTTGATAGGATAAAATTTTCTAATCAATTATCCTAAATCTTCTATTTATATATATATATATATATAGACATAATCTCTTTGAGACCGATCGTGAAGGATCAGAAGAAAGAAGAAGACGAGTCTGATAAAGATATTTTAATACATTTTACGAATCAAATAAAGATATTTTAAACGACGTCAAAAAATAGTAGGAGTTGGGCTTTTTCTCTCTTGCATGAACCTAAAGCAGTAGGAGTTGGGCTTTTTCTTCCATCTAATATACTTTTTGAATGTTGGGTTTGGGTTGGATTCCCATCCATGGCATGGCCTGCAATATTATTACACCTTTAAGCTAAGTTTTGCATAGCTCGAGCCACAAAATGTTGGTCGAAGACTATTCTAACAATGTGATTCATCGAAGCATGATATTAGGACATTCTACGTACACAATAATCTCACATTGCTGTGTGGCAATCCACCATCTGTCAACAGAGGTGCAAGACATATAAGAACAGCCAATATTTTAAGGATTATTTATACCAACTCTTTTTTCTTTTTAAAAAGTACTATTCTGTCGATTAAGATTTTGAATTGGATGAACGAGTCAAATTAGGATTGACGTCTTCTCTATTGATAATTTCTTACCAGTCGATTTCTCAAAGTTCCTGTTTGCATGTCAGTAAAATGATCAACACCAATGCAATCCTTCAATGTGATTATAATGATATATTTGTAACTTTCAACTTGTATCTTAACATACATTGCACTTATATTTAGAAGGATAAATATTTAAATCATTGACTTTGGAAAGATTTATATACAATTTTGTCGAAAAGGTAGACTGGTTGTTTTAGATTTATGTGATTTAGTACTCATTGTCTGTATTCATTGATTATACACCGAACACACAATAAAAAGACATGGAGGATAACTCTTGTTTGAGTTAACTCAAATCTAAACTCTTAAAGCACTTTGTTAAGCTCTCACAGAAGAATCGTTCCTCAACATCTCCGGTTTTGCTAAAGAAACATTGGGAGGATTAATATCCTAAATATTTAAGAGGCATAGGGTATTTATTTAACAAATAATCATTGACTTTTAAAGACGTTTTAATTCAAATAAAAATCTTTTCGAATTTGAATTCACTGCTAATAGAACAGATTTGTCCTCCAAAGAGTTACCCAAGTTTTTCTACAAGGAAAGATCATATTAATTACGGATTTTAAAATAGTTCCCAATCCCAAAGTTAAGCAATATAATGTTTATTTATGATTTCTTAATTGGATAAAAAAGAATATTGAAAATTAGCATTTTTCTAGTGATAATCCACATCTTGATATAGTGAATGAAAAAGATGCACTCACAGAACTTGTGATGGGGACCTGAAAGGCACTGGAGAAAGATGAGGCCATGGCTGGTGATGGAGGTCACGAGAGCCATGGCTTCACGCTCCAAGACCGGGAATTCTAGGATGCTACCAAACCAAGTCACAGACAATGATGATGGGAATCCATGGATACTGACACTGTTCGTATAGGACCGGGATCTACCAGCTTCGTTTGGTTAATGGTGTCGCAGACGATGATGATGGGAATGCATCCATGGTCCTCTTAAGCCACAGTATGGGCTCGAGCTCGACGTCGACGTCGACGTCACAACGAAATCTCTCACTGTTAAACTCTGGGAACGTAGGAGATAACTCTAAAATCCTTATGATCATGTTATTCCCAAAAAAGAAAATTCCTTCGATGCTAATGTTACTATCTATCGGAATGATAGGATAGAATCTCTCATGCGTGAAGTAACAAACATATGTGCTCCACACCTAAGCTCCGTATCAGCATGTTTAGTTAACCTGTGTTTAGCCCTTTGCCACTCGCTATGCAACCCGTATCGGAGTGGGTAAACCAACAGCAGATGCTATTACCAGGCACCAATCACAGCGAACAAAGAGAGACCTATTATTGCATGCAATATCCATCCGTGGATGGATGCACACAAAAGAGCAACACTAGATCACTTCTTTCACCTTGAATCAAACATCCACATCGGCACAAGCGAGGGAGTACAGCTCCTTCTAGATCGGTCAGCTAACGTGGCTCGCCACATGCCTTACTCTCTTCTCGCTCCTGACACACAAGTCCTCAACAAGAATACAAACCCCCCATCTTCTATGGCCCTCGAGGCCGAGACTTTTAGCTTGTTTACAGTCGAAGTCTTCGTTACGCTACTGATCGAATTCCAGCAAAGACCTGTTCGATGGGTGGGTAAGTGGCCGAACCGTATCAGCTCATGGATGCCAACTCTAAGTTTCCAACAGAGGAGGCGGTCCACCTATTCTTTGACATACCTCTCAGTTCTCCAACCCTGTCGGATTTCCAAGAGTTATCTCAACAGGGATAAGATCGTATCTAGCTGACTCAAAGCAAGCTAAAAGTAATCTCTGAAATAACTCCTCGACGAGGAAAAGTCCAGTCTCCTCGGCACGGTTCCAAAACTTTTCTCCTACAGCCACAATTCTGCACACCACCACGGAGAAAAATGCAACCTTTTGCGTTGTTCCCATCCGTGAGCGACGTCGACGCTGAGAGTTTTACCCAGGGGCCCACCTAGAGACGAGGAATTATTGCTGCGGTCCCCCTTCGGGAGCGGCGACGGCGAGAGCTCCGGTGTGGGCCCCGCCGGGAAATCTGGCCTCCGGCCAATGGGAGTCGGAAGAAGAGGATGCCCTTCTTCCCCGTCGGCCAATAGCGTTGCAGATAAGGTCACGGTTGTGGGCCCCAGCCATTGGAAAAGATCAAGGCTCCGTGGGCCCACCGTCGGCCCAAAAGTGCACCTCCGATGGCCCACCTCATCCTTCTCAGTACAGTTTGCCTCTCTGTTAGTCTTCTGCAGCTCCCAAAACATACGAGCGAGAGCTCGTGTGATATTTATCAGCTAACGTCTACGAGAACGTTGTGCCTCTTCTGTCCACCTTAGTAGCAAGTGATGAGCCACTTCGAGAAGCAAAGGTCGCCCGAGGTCGTGGCGTCTAGCGCGGTGGCCGGGAAGACCGCCCGTGCGTGCGACGGGTGCGCCCGCCGCCGCGCTCGGTGGTACTGCCCTGCCGACGACGCTTTCCTCTGCCAGAACTGCGACTTCTCCGTCCACTCCGCCAACCCCCTCGCTCGCCGCCACCGTCGCGTTCGTCTCAGAGCCGCCGACGTGGATTCGGAAGAGTCGTCTCCCTCTTGGCTCCGGGGATTCAAGCGCAAGGCCCGGACCCCCCGCGCGCACCAGCATGAGAAGACGACCTCTGGAGCGCGGAGACTGCGACCGACGACCGTGCCGGAGCTCATCGAGACATCGGTCGATGAGACCGAGGAGGAGGAGGAGCAGCTTCTCTACTGCGTCCCGGTGGTCGACCCGGCCCTCGCGGAATTCTGCTCCACCCCCATGCTCGACGACTCGAACACTTGTTCCGGCGACGAAACTAAGCCGACGATGGATTCAACAGACGGCACCCCTGCGTCCGCCCCCACCGTGGATACCGCTAATAGGCTGGCCCCGTTCCTCCAGTCGGTCACGGATCTCGCGGAGTTCGCAGCCGACATGGAGAGCCTTCTCGGTGGAGGTCTCGATGCGCGCGACGGCTCCTTCACTATGGAGAAGCTCGGGCTGGTCAACTCGATGGAAGACAACGTCGACTATTGCTTGGACAGTGCCGGCAGATTGAAGACGGAGCAGCCGGACGATACAGAACAGTGCCCAGTCGAACTGGACATCGACAAGTCGAGCGAGACGCTGGAGCTGGACCTCGACTGGCCAGGGTCGTCGACAGCTAACGAGGAGGAACTCGAAGAAGAGAATGTGGAGGTGGCGTCGGAGCAGCAACAAGTGACAAAGAAAGCCAAATTAAGTCTCGACTACGAAGCGGTCATATCCGCGTGGTCGAGCTATGGCTCTTCACCATGGACCGACGGCGAGCGGCCACAGATTAATCTAGACTATTATTGGCCCGACTACATGGTAAGCTCGGTAACACCTTCACTGAAAGAGAAGTACACATCGCTTATCGACTGTTCGATGAATTGAAACCTGTGTTCTTCTGTGGACATAAGGGTGTGCGGGTGGAAGTAGGAGGAGGAGGAAGAGGGGAGACACCGGGAGCCGGGCACAGCAGCGACACAGGAGTGGGATTTGTGGATGTGGGGAGGCAGGCGAGGGTGACGAGGTACCGGGAGAAGCGGCGGACGAGGCTGTTCGCGAAGAAGATACGGTACGAGGTGCGGAAGCTGAACGCGGAGAAGCGGCCGAGGATGAAGGGTCGATTTGTGAAGCGAGCTCCGGGATCAGCCTTTGCTCACTGAGGCGGTCATTCCGGTTCCAGTTTCCAGGTGCTCAACTGGGTAAATAATATACTCTCACCTTTCTCTTTCCTTTTCCCATCATAATTTTTGGGCCCTTTCTGCATCTGTCAAGAGTTCTTGGGGGGGATGCCAATTATTTTTATGATGGAATTTCTAATAATTCCACCTTTTTTTTAACCCCTACGTCAGATCTAGTCACTAAGATCTAAATAGGACTTTCAACACTTGGAGCTCAGATTTGACCTCATAGTTATGCTGAAAAAAAATGTATATAATTCCTCTTTAATTCAATGATATTGAATTATCTAATTACCACCAATTAAATGTTAACGTTATGTGAAAGGAAAAGACGAGCACAGAGATCAGCCTGTTCATTTCTAGCATATCAGCTAGCATGTAAGGAAAAGTCTTTACTGATTAAAACATAGAATATGTATATATATGCAGGTTGACACGATAGAAACAAGTAACAAAAATAATCAAAGAAACTGTGGACAAATTAAGTAGATAGAGAGTTCCATACCTAATTTCGTAAATTAACAAGTAACAAATATGGGGGATCTATAAAATTAACAAATTAACAAGTAACAAAAATCACCTCAAACATACCATGGGGGATCTATAAAATCGAAGGTAGATAGAGAGTTCCATACCTAATTTCGTAAATTAAGGTACTAACATAAATACTAGCAAGAAATCAAGAATGACTATGATTTAATTGCACAACAACATGTATTAATTGAGGTTGGGCAAATATCACCTGACCGTGAGGAAGAGAGGAACACCAAGCAAGAAATATACCACCCTCATCACCATCAATGGCTGGTAGATGCCCTACCAATCTCGATCGATGCTCTGTACTAATCTTTTAGATTGTGCTTCTGAAGTGTGTGTTTCCTACAGAAGAATTAGAGCAAGTCTATATACTTTTTTTTTTTTGGTATATTTAAGAAAATCTCGAACAGATTTCCTTAAAATATGTCATAATAATTCTAAAATAGAACAATCATTTTAACTAGAGGGAGTATTCGGTAAAAATCCATCAGAAGGAAAAGTAATAGCAGACAGCAGAGCTTATGGTGATTTTAGAGCCGGAAGAAATTTTTTTCTCCGTCGATCCAAGAAGTCTCGAAGAAGGTTGGAGTCTGCAGGCCCCGGTGCTTGGATCATCATTTGCAAAGGACGCCCCCACAAAGTTGATCTTTAGTAAGAATACGAGTGCCTCAGGAGAGCCACTGGTTTCCATTGAAGTGGAATAGGAAGAAAGTAAAGGAGAAGTAAAAGAAAGAGGCGATGAGTTCGAGGGTGGAGCGAACGTATGTGGTGGTAGCATGCCGTAAGATGGACACATCATCTTTTTCACCTGGCATTACTTCCTTGGAACAAGTATTAATTGCAGAATGGGTCGGATCTGAATTCGCACCCTTAGCCTGCTGAGACTCGAGGTTGGTGAAATCAGGTGCATAAGTTGTCTGTTTTGGGACGGCATTAAGTGCAGCAACCTTGTTGGTTGCAGCAGATGGCATTAGAACAATAGCTGAAGGGGTGGGACAAGTAGCAGAATCTGTAGAAAAGACTAGTTGAGGGAAGAAGAGATTTTTTGTTAAAAGGCCGCCGTTGAAGAACTTTTCTCCATGGATCAAAAATTGGATTATCGTTCCCTTTATCATCAGCCGAATCTGGTTGAACCTCCTGTGGCAGAGGAACAGGGACAAGGAGTAGTGGAGGAATTAATGTCAGTGGGGCAAAGTTTTCATATGAAATCACTTGAAAGAGGCTCCAACAAGATTCTCCAAACCAATTACCTTGAATGAGGGGCTTGGTAACGTCTTTCTCAACACAAACATGAGTGACTCTGTCCCTCTCAAAGCGGAGGGATCGGGTCAATCTGAATAGGTCGACCCAGGCCGGAGGTGATGCAGAAGAAGGGAGATTCTTTATTCCATCGAAAGCCCTGACAGATAAATCCAAAAAGAGAGTATCGATATGGGCAATCAAAGATTGAAAAATAAGTTAGAAAGGAAGCAGTTGAAAGATATCCCAAGGTCCCTCAATGACGATTCAAACAACATCAGCTTCATTATGGAATGGAGAAAGAAAAAAAAATCAGATTCAAGATCTATGATAGCAGGTGGGGCATCAAGAGGCCATGGCGTTGACATGGAAGTTGATTCTTCAGCGAGACAGAAGATGATAATAATGCTACCTCATCGATTCATTTCCAACTTCAATTTCAAACAGTTGACCGAAACGAAAAGGCATCATTTCCGCATATTGAAGAACACATGATCTTATTGCCTATGATATTTCCATAATAAAGAAACCATACCAACTATTATCGGCTCCATTGTACCGACTCCGCTTGATGAAGACCTTGCAGTAGCTCAGGTTCTTTGTATGCTGTATCAAACATGAAGGAAATGTCTGAATACGACAGAACTGCAATTAAACTATTGCCAAGGTGAATTTGAAGAAGATCGTTAGACAGTAAAATAATCATAAAAAAAAAGCAAAAATCCTTGTCAAAATCACATTTGTGGCTGTATTATGATCCTACCACAGACAGGAGATGGAAAAAAGATGGGCATTTAACCAATGCACCAGCCATAGAGGACAATGCAGCTTGGACAGGCAATTAGCAATCAAGATCATCACAAGACCGACCATGTGGGTGCCAATAAAATCTTTGCCGAAGCCATTGAAGCAATATTTTATGCTACTTTTCAAAGTCTGGATCGACCTATTGGGAAAGGTCATCTTTGCAACAAGTGATGTCAGCAGCAAACATGTTTGCACACATACATCTATTCACACAAATAATAGATTATAGACATTAATAGTCAACATTTAACTGGTCAGAATTATTAGGCTCAGCCTTGTCAATACTGTAATTGTACTGCCAAATCTGTTACCTGCAATAGTCATCCTACTTTTATCAATTTGTTAATTTAAAAACAACCAATAGTTAAAACACTGCAACAGATTTACTGAATGCTATAAAAAAAGAGAAAAAAAATAATAACCAAGCGTAATCAATAAGTACAAAGCTCAAATTTTGAAATCCAGAATATGCAATTTTATGTACAGACCATGTAACAATGAAGACTATATAATTATATAACTAAAACTCTATAAATAAGTAGTATTTGTTACCATGAGATAACATTCATCCATTTACTGCAGTTGGTTTGATGTCAGCTAACTCAACAAATACCTTGTCCCCTCAATTAGTCCAATTGCAATCCAATAACAGATCTCACCCCTCTCCAATAGGACTATGTATGGAGCCATTGGTGGTACGGGTCAAACCTGAACCATCCGAATGCCAATTACCAAATAGGCAAAGCCCATGTACAAAGGTCCAATCTCTTCAAAGGACCTGTCACATAAATCACCCGCCAAAATCCAGATACATCTCTCTTATCTCATTTAATTGCTACCAACCTGCTCTCTCTACTGTACCTTCACCTCATAATTGTACAGACTAGACTATCAAAGGGAATCGATTGGAGTAAACTACAATATTCCCTCCTAGCCTTCTCTTTCTCCAGCCCTTCACACTAACCTCATCATCCATCAGTAGTTATATGTGATTCTTGACAGTATTTAATGCTAGCTCTGATCTCCAAATTGAATGACCCGCATGCTATTTAGGTAGTGTTGTACATCCCGTTTAGTGAATTTTAACATCTAATGCTAAACAAATGGGTCTAATGCCCCCCCACCAAAATGAAAGACCAGATACATAGTGTTGTACATATTGACATCCTGAAACTAGAAGTTTCAAACACCAAGGTGACACCTACCAAAGGTGTTTATTTGCAATTTAATTGTTTCAAGTTGACCTACTCAACAAGTCTCATTTAAGCAACCTTATGTAAGGCCCAACTCAATCATTTGATATGCTTCACTTATCAGCTGATAGGCTTAGCCTGGTAGCTGATTTGGTGAAGGTTGAGCCAATTTAACTGGTTTCAATAAAGCACTTAGTAAAATGTGCAAAAAAATGTTACCATCGCTGAAAGAAACTGACCCAGTAACATCTTCAGTTTAAGGAATCACATCTACAATTACAAAAAGGTATAACATAAAGACGGGAGGTGAAGAACCGAAATGACAGAGGAGAGCTAGGAGATTGAAGAGAAATTAGGATAGGCAGAGCAAGGAAGGAGGCAGGATAGAAGAGGGGAGACAATGAATTTGGAGTTAGGATAGGAATCTGTGTACTTAAATATACAAGATTAGGATTCAAGTCAACTTAGATCGAGGTTCAAATTAGGTTAGGCCTATGCCAAACCCACCTCAAAGACGGTTATACAAAATTTAGATTTTCCTCAATCATGACCAAACAGATAAAAGCCCACCCCAACTTTACCAAATTCTTGTCAGGCTCCCTTGCTATCCCCATCTAACATGTTTGTGTCCATTCCTGAAAAGACAAGACCACCTGTTATATGAACAAAGGTTCCAGTGATATTGTTTCTTCATTTGTAGCTTTGTAATCATAATTGTGGCTCCATTATCTACTTTTTAATGATTTATTGCATTATATTTATCTCTATTTTAGATGAATTGGTTCCTCTATGTAATGTGAATCGCTGTGCTGGACTAAGCATATCATCCATCTGTTACTCTTCGCATAACTTTTCACATTCACATCTAGTTTTATCACATGAAATTTATTTTACCAATTTTTGTATATATATATATATATATATAACTATGAAAGTATAAATTATAATTACCATATGTGCTCCTAATATTTTAGGTATCGATATTCTTTTAGACCCCATATGATCTTATGTGTATTATTAGTTAGTAATATCATACATTGTTTATATTTTTTTCATTCCTATATTTTCAGAGTCAGCAGTGTGCATTTTGCAATCCTAAGTGTAAATCCTGACTCCACATCGCACCTGATTCTACATATGGCGGCACTAACTACCCAATTCTAATCAAAACCCTCAAGCAGTCTGACAAAGCAAGGGCACTGTAGATTATTAATCAGGAAAGCATATATGATATCGGAAATGCACCAATTTTGGATCAAAACTCTAAGAAAATAAAAATTAAAAGATGTAGCATAATCACATAGATACTAATTTCCCAACAACCCGAGGCAAATAAGATGATCAGAGTCCTCACTACCTCAACTCAGACCGTGGGTTTGCGTTGGAAGCCTTGGCCAGGGTCATCTTCGGAGGGGAAGGCGCTGAGGGCAGTGACCACGGCGGCGGGGGGCCCGACCCTGCAGCGCCTCTCGACCATCTCGTCGACAGCGGTGGGGTCGCCGGAGAAGAGCGCCTCGACGGAGCCATCCCTCCGGTTGCGGACCCAACCGTTGAGACCGAGTTCCCGGGCGGTCTGGACCGTCCAATCGCGGAAGAAAACACCCTGCACTCGCCCCTTGACGACCACCCGCAGCTGGAAGAAATTCAGCCATACCATGTTATATACATCAGATATGAAAAGGAGTCGATAACAAAGAGAGTGAAAGAGAGAAATAATACGGTTTTGGCGGACGGAGGCATCGGCGACGGCGTTGCGGCGGTAGCGATGGCGTTCATGGAGGGTACCGGTGGAGAGAGAAGATTCGAGAAAGAGGAACAAAAGGAGAGGTGATGACGGTATTCTGTAATGTGATTGCTTGTAGACTAGAGAGAAAATAATAATAATTAAGAAAAATCTAAGGGCGAATAAAAAAAAAAAACCCTAACTTTGATTTTTTTTTTTTGACATATAACCCTCTTACTATTCTAAATAATATTTTTTTTGACATACATATAACCCTCTTACTATTCTCAAATGGTTCTTGTTGCCTTATAAGTGAAATATCATTTTTACTTATTTTTTTAATGGATCGATTCATGAGATGAATCGTTTCAATTGTAATATTTTTATATTCTGTTATAGTACTTTTAGCTATATTAGTAAAATACTATATCATAGTATTTTTTACTAATTTTATAAAAATATTATATTTATATTTTTTTATACAACATTACAATGTTCTCCGTAATACTTATTAAAACACTATAATACAGTAAAAAATATTATAACATAATATTTTTATTTTCAGCAATACTAGAAAAATACTGTAATGCAGTATAAAAATACTATAACAGAATATTTTTGTAAAAATACTGTAACTAGATTAGGTCACCCTATAGATTGGTCCATAAGAAAAAAAAAAAAGGAGAAAAAGAGAAAAAAAAAAAGGTAGATGACCAGAGGTATTTTAGATATTAAGTAAAAATATATTATTTTGAAATTCTGAATATGAGGAGCGATTTCCAAAAAAAAACCCTAAAAGGAGAAGTTTTATTGAAATTTATCCAATAATTTTAATAACAAAAAGAAGTCTGTAGTACTACAGTAAAATTGTTCCTCAATTTGAGGAGATTTAATGATATTGTTTGATGAGATTTTGAGAGATGTGAATGATCTCACCTCTCAAGGAAAGAACTACCTACATTGATGCGAGATAAGTAAACCTCAATGTCTTAATTGATTTTCAGATTGTCTGGACTGTGATAAAAATGTTTAGGGATGAGTGTGGGCATAGTATCCACTAGAATGAAGCATTTGCAAAGAACATTTATCTGATCTTTATACATCTGAATTTATTTGTCCTAAAAAGGGATCATGGATTTGTTTTGAAGATGCTTTCAACAGGTTACAGGCTGCAGACCTCTAGTAGCAATGCAAGAACAAAACAAAGATGAAGGCTGAGAAGAAGCAGAAGATGATGGAAACTCTTTCCATTGTTGCCCAAGAGCCAACAGCCCTTTTACTACTATAGAACCCTCTCCTGCAGTCCTAGAAACAAAATCTCAGGAATGAACTTGTTTAGTTTGACATTTACATACTTGATGGATTTAGAACAAAGACCATGCATGTACTTCGATGATGCTTTTATCTAGGATCAAACACACCAAAGAGTAATTAGTTTGATATTTACATACTTGATGATGTTATAGTATCATTGCTCATTCCCCTAGAAATTTATCTTATTCAGCAGTTTATACATAGTCTTCGTGTGTGCTTTCATATCCTAACTTTTGACATCTCAATGAGGCATGATGAATGCATATAGTACTTTCATGATTTTGGTTTCTACTAGAATTGAAGAACAGAATAGAGATATAGAAGAGTGTGATACTTGAAAGTAATTCATTCTAAATCATACATGTTTTATGCTTTTGATCATAACTACGTGCACATTCTAATATGTAGTTTCGTAGGACTTCGGCAGGGTTGAGTTAGATTAACCTTAACATAACCCAATTTGGGTACATGTGAAACATCCTAACCTAACCCATGCAGCAAAATGGTGAAGCATCATCTATTTTCTTGCATCAAGTGCCTGAGGTGACTCAAGTTGGTTTAGTCTCCTCAGTTATTATTATTTTCTTAACTAAGTAATTAGTTGTCTATTAAAACTAATATTTCAAGAAAACAAGGCAGAAATAAATAACATAGGGTTTATTGACGAGAAACAACACAAAATCAAGTTTTTGACACAATTAATTAGAGTGAAGATGTACATGTAAGTAAGAAAAGTCACAGAGGCAAGAGTTGGAAGGAAGATCTAAAAAACAATAACTGGATAAACAATAATCTCTTTTATTTTCCCTGACGGAAATTTCTGATCACAAATAGTTACTGGCATTACAAGGAGGACACTTCTCAATACAAGAAATAGCATACAACACTGATAAATATACTATATTAGTGTATCCTATACAGGTCATCAAGATAATCCCAAGAGATTGCAGGCTTACTCAATTATTCCCCTGTTCCAGCAATCTTCTTCTTTAAAGCTTCAATGTCATTGACTAGTTCTTTTCTGCTATCCTGCAAATGACAAGTTTATCTAGTCAGGGAACAAAAAATGATGACAAAGAATAAGAAGGGCAAGATTATAAGCATACTACATCTTTATGAGAATCAGATAGAACAAATTTGTCAATCCAGTTATCTTCGTTCGGGAATGTTCCATCAGATTTCATTTAATGGAATCAATCATGAACATTCTGCGGTCGAGGAGAACATAAGAAATCTCACCTGGTTTAACTCTTGTCCTCCGTAGCACCAAAAGAAGAATAGACATGTATGAAATTTTACATGAATAAATATTTCATACTTTAGCTGTTGCGATATAGCCTATTTACAGATGATGTTCATGTCTATTCTTTTAGTAGAACCTCTTTTGGAGTCCTATACCACCGCCATATTGGCTAATTTACAAAAGAATTCAATGATAATTATAATCATCAACTACCTCAATGCTCAATGAAACTGGGAAATCTAACAGGACAAATGCCTCAGAAACTGCTATAGAAGATGGATTGTTTGACTCAAACAGGAACATTCTCGAGAACATCTAAATCTTAAGCTTACCTTGAAAAGTAGGTAGCGGTATACAAACCATCCAGTGTATCCGAGACCCACTAATTCCATGATCTTTGGAAGCTGTAAGAACAAGAGAACAGTTTTGAGTTACATCAACTGAAGCATCATGACTTTAGACAGAAAAAAAAAAAGAGCAACAAATTTCTTGTCTTGAATACAAAAAAATCTCACAAATAAGGTCACAAATACTAATTCAAGACAAGAAAGGGAACCACAGCACAAACATTTCTGTCTTTACTGCTCAACAATGCTGGCACAAGTCACTGTTAGTTCACACAAGTATGCAATGTGGAATCCAGGCAATATGAAATTTTGGTACCAGAGGAACCGAGTTGATGGCACCAACAACAACGGAAGATAGCCACACCGCAACAATTGCACCACCCCCATACAATAAGACAGTAGATTTGTTCTCGATCGAATCCCACTGTTATCACAATTACATCAGATAATCCATTAGGAGAAGAGGGATCGCTAAAGAATGCTAATATGCAGGAGCTGTGAGGACATACTTTCTCCTTCAAATCAGCCAGCAGCTCATCACCAGACCCAGATGACTCCTCCGATGAAGAAGTCGCTCTCGCCCGTAGCGAAGAGAACCTGCAATGATCTGCTGCCATCAAGAACCTGAATCAGTCGATGCCTCTTTGCCTACCCAACCACCGGACCTGTACTAATTTGTGGGTTAAAGATGGAATCTCAAAGATGGAGGAGGATACCACGGGGTTGGGAGGAGGAAAGAGAAATGGGAGGAGACGAGAAGGAGCGGCGAGGCGGCGGCGGGAGGAGGAGGACTGGGGCCCGGTGAGAGGCTGAACCGGGCGCGGGCGCGAGGAGGCGAGATCCAGAGAGCACCGCTGCCGGAGGGGACGCTGCTGCAAACGCCGTCGCCGCCATGGAGCTCGCTGTTGACTTCGGCGATTGCTTCCTTCCCCCTTCTCCGGCTTTCAGATTGGTCTTGCTTTTGCTTGCCTCCCCTCAAAAATGCCCAAGTGATTTGGCCACCCAACCTCTGTCCACTATCCAATAGACAGGTGGCAGATGGACTTCTTCTTATTGGTTGCTTGTCTATCATGATATCATCGTGACAAAAGAATATGTGATCCCGGAACTCTTCGAGTTATCCTATTTCTTGGTTGAAAAGAAGAACTCATCTTCATGTTTTTAATTTTCTTTTGTAAATAAGCATATTCAAATTTAAAGAAAATGATGAAATGTTTTTCTGATGAATTTTTACCAATGCAGCTAAACTTAGTCATAACGACTGCAAGCTTAACTTTGATGAATTTTTATTATTGATTGAACCTTATTTCTGGACCTTATTCGTATACACCAAATGATACTATTAAATATACACAAAAGGATTATTGAGAAACACTTACTGGTCAAATAGCATTAGTTTGGTGCTACATACTAACTAAACAACACATTTCATGCTCTCTTCATTGGATAAACCCTCCATGTTGTTCACCACATGTTTCTTGATCCGATGCTCAACTCTAGTTAAACATCTAATTTCCTGCCAGTATCAGGATCTCAGACACTTTATGACAACCCCCTGAATTGTAGGCTCACCAGATGAGGAAACGAGTTTGTTTTCAACACAGCAATGAGAAAATAAAGAGAACATTATGATTCAGCAAAAATGTCAGAGAAGTTTCCTTAGCAATCAAGTGATCATTAAAAACAGTTCGATGATGACAATAACAACTAGTAACAATTTTCATTTAAAGAATTTAGAAATAACAAATCAGGTAACAGCACCGGCATTTGCAGAAACAGAAAAAAGATCTTAGGTGAATTTTCCTGTACGTTCCTGTCCAAGAAATCATATATATTATGTCTAGAATTACAATAAAACTAGATTCTGGTTAAAACAACGTACATAAAGCTTCAAATGATGAACGGCTTCTTGCAATCCTTGACATATGAAAGAAAAAAAATTCCTTGCGAGACATGATTGGCACAACAAAATTTTTTAGCACATTCAATCAACTTCCCTTTCTTTTACTCTTCTTACCCGTACCTTTCTTCTTCCCCTTCTTGTTGTCAAAAGTGCTACTTTTGGATGTGGTGGGAGCCAAAAGATGCTTGACATTCAGAACGCCTTTCCTGAAATGTCCCTCGGTTGCTTTCAACCCCCTGCCCTCTGGTTTTGGCTTCCTGGCTTTACTGTTACTCTTCAGCGCAAATCGGCCAAGAATCAGCTCCTAAAAATATCACTTATGAATCAGAATCCCATTAGGTCAAACAGAGAATATACTGAAAAAAGAAAAAACCACCTCTTCCTTTTTCTTCTCTTCTCTTTTCTTCTGATTTTTCATAGCTGGTTTTGCCACACTTAACGGTGTTCGATGCTTTTTAGGAGGCTGTTCAGAAGACAATGAAGTCACAGATATTTAACGAAACAACTAGATGTCTGATATGTTCTTACCTTTCCACCTAAACTAACTACTTTTCGGTTCTCATGCTGTTTCCTCTCTTTCCACGACATATTTGATGCACCTTAACGAAACACAAGAGCAGCAAAAGTAAAAATTACAGCATAGGATGGAAAAATAACATCTTATTTAAAAAAGCTGCAATGACAATTCAAGGACTAAATATGCAGATTCAAAATTATCCGCTGATCAATAGTAACCCAGCCTGAAACTAACAACTCTATGCAGAACTCAGTAGAGCAGGATTATAGTCAAGAAGGGTAAAAGTAATATCAGACATCTGTTTTCTATAATAAGACAAACAGGGTAAAGAAAAGCCCAGATGTAAGCACACAACCCAGAGCAAGAACAAGATCTATTGGAAACATAAGGTGAAACTCATGATTCTTAAATTGCATTTTCTACTTGACAATACTTCATCTGCGTTATATACCTAATCAAAACATTTTATTAATCTTTTCAAATTACTGAAGTTTACTGGCAAGACTCAGAACTACTAGAAGCATGACTATACATGGTAGCAGCCTATCTTACAATAGCAAATATGTAAATTCTTAATTTGGTCAACATATCAAGATTTTTTAACAGCTTCCCAGTGAACTAAATCCAGAAACACACATATCTATATGAACTTTTATCGACCATTATACATTTACTCAGATCTATGCATAAGAAGGCATATGTAATTCAATTCAAAAAAAGATCAATTACAGATGTACATTCTTAGATCAAGACATACAAGGCCAAAAGGATGACACCATGACATTATGATCCCCAAGATGGCATATGTAATTCAATTCAGAAAAAGATCAATTACAGATGTACATTCTTAGATCAAGACATACAAGGCGAAAAGGGGATGACACCATGACATTATGATCCCCAAGATGCCCCAACCTGTCATAGTCAGACCTATGTTCATCACCATGAGGTTTCAAATCTCAGATAAAATCATTTCTTCTCATTGTTGTTTCTGATGAAAAGCTAAAATTTAACACAAATCTAAACAAGCATAGGTGTAGACTCTGAAATATGCATTTCTAAATAAAAACTTTCCCCCTTCAGAGGAGAGAAGATAGGATAAAATACCATCATTAAAGAAGAAAAAATCAGCTCTAAAATTTAAAATCTAGAAGATAAAGAATCAACTAAATCATGTTTCCACAAGCACTAGGTGAAGAATATTTCAACAAATAACACAAAAATGAAGTGAATATTAGCAACAAAATTATCTGCATTGACAAAATAAATATAAAATTTACCTAGGTGACTTTGCTGAGGTGTCTATTTAATTTTTATTAAAAGCTTTATCACCAAAATTTATTTTGTCAAAATGGCCAACAAAAAATTATCTTGTCACCAAGCTTATTACCAAATTAAAAAAATACAAATTGAATACATGCCCAACCAAAATCACATGTGGAAATATATTTCAGAAATAATTTCTACTGGAGCTTAAAAGCTAGCTATATATACATGCAAAAGTTCCACTTAAAATATTCCAGTGTCTCACCGACACACGATTATCCTCATAAAAGATCTGAGAAGTAAACTACATGATTTAATTTTGAAATTATAAAACTACATACCCAAGTATTCAACATCTTTCAATATTTTCCTAATGTCCATCTTCTCATTCTCACTGTCTGACTGATCATCAGATTCTTTAGATATCGGCTTCATGTACATATCTGCAAGGTTTCCTGACTGCAGAAGAAATCAAATTATAGTAAAAGAATAAATTAATAATTGGGATTGTATATGTGAACATGATTGATGCATGAAATTGCATATACTAGTAACAATGTTGCTGGCTTCTACATTTGACCATTATAAGCAACAAGAAAAGAATCATTGATGCAAACTTTAGTCACATCTAAAATTGAATTATGAAGTTATTCAAGAAAAGAAGGTCATACATAAAATACTCCAAAAATTGTGTAATATTTGCTCGAAGGAAATCAGAATTTTAATATCAATTCATGCGACCCCTTGTTTCACTAATTATAGCTCACTAAATGCTTCAAAAACAACATTTTCTACACATAGTACGAACCCCAACTTGTCTATAATTAAACAATGCCTATGAACCTTAGAAAGCACAAATGCATGAAACCTAATTGAAAATTTAAATGATGAATCTTGATAGAAGTAGATAGAAGACTTACAATATAGTTAGTTTTAAGGTTTATATTTGGTGCATCACCAATTACTCTCACTGGAATAGTTGATGAAGCATAAGAATATTCAAGAACAGATAACTCTTACAATCATCAACTCCTAAAAAGAGCATCTAAATTAGCATTTAACGTTCTTTTCAGTATTCAGAACAAGAGAATCGTGTCATACCATGAAGTTTCGTCTTTCATTAGCATACGATCCGGAACGAGATTTAATAGTACGAGAATTTGAAGGATCATATACAACTTCAGCAGCAAGATTCGATTTGACCATGACTGCCGCTTTCTCCTGGCCAAGAAAAGGAACAAGTGGTGAACATATTAGTTAGCACACACAGCATCTCTTCAATTATGTGTATGAGCAAAAAGTTCTAATATTTGTGCCAATAGGGTAAACAGTGAGCGAGAAGAAGAGCATCAACATTGGATAAGAAAATACAGGCAAATAAAATCAATGGATTCAGTGAACAAAACATTCATTCAATTTGCTGCAATCTAAAGACGCATATAACTGACGCAGGACAAGAAGATGATGAGATCGTGGAGAGAACCAACCTATGCGAAGACGAAGCGCGACGGAGAGACTCGAGGCGGACGAGATCGTTCAACGAGGGCAGAGCCGTTCGCGTCCCGTTTAGGGTTGCAAACCCCTCTCTTTTCCAGTTTTGTATTTATTTCTCTAAATTTTAGTTATTATAAAAACCTCCTCTACTGCGATCGCAGATAATCCTAACCCCGACCGTACAATAGGGACCCACCAAATTCTGCTTCTTCCTCCAGTCACTGGATAGGTAGCCAAGAAGGGTAGAATTAGGAAAAAAGGATACGGCGTGTCACCCTTTTCTCCGAAGACATCTTGCTGTCGCGATTCCAGAGATCGATTGAATCAACCGCACCACGTGGACGGCAGTGATGAAGTCCAATTCTCCCGCATTGTTTCTACTCGAGGGAGGATAACCTTGTCTTGGTGTGACGTCTCCAGTAACCAAGTGATCAAGTCGACGTGGACGGCTGTGATAAAGCCAGATCTCCCCCGTGTTCTATCTAATATAGAACATATTTCCTTTATATCCTGAGGCCCAGTATTTTATTAATCAACCAAACTACGTGGACGGCTGTGATTAAGCCCAGTTGTCTCCCTTGTTTATATCCAAAGGAACATATGCGTTGATGTAACGTGCCGACCGATTCGTTGATCGATCGACTAATTGGTGTGTTTAACGAATAGTGCATGGATACATAAAAAGCACCGGAAGTACATATATTATTGGAGGCGGAGACGTGGATCTATGCTAAGCCCTTTGTTTCGCCTTTCTTTTGCTTATTATATTATGCGCCTCCTCGAGAAGGAGACGATATTTATCGTTGCAATTGCCAGAGCCAAACCCATCTGCTTCCTCCACCCTTCTTTCGCTTCTTGCACCGGTCTCGAGTTTGATCTCTTGATTCAATTGTGAGTTTGCTCGTAGACGAGCGGACGCCGTGCTGGTGGAAACTGAGGTGAGAAGCGGATCTCCTCTCCCCCCATCCCCTTCCTGATGATTGAAGTTTTGTACATTTCCTCAATGATCTCTTGTGGGTTGCGATACAAAGCCATTATTTTGATTTATTTATTTTATTTTCCTTTTTGAGTTATTTTAGGGTCGATAACAGTTCGGGGAGTACTTTAGTGTTCGCATTGTAGGATCTGCGCCATCGCTGCTCAATGGCGTGGATATCATTGTTCTTTGATGGATGAGGTTACGCACTAAAATTATGTAAATGAGGGTAGCATGTTGTGGAGTCCTTTGTGCGTAAGGGCTCTTTTTTTTTTTCTTGTTATCAAATTTGCATCAAGTATTACAATCCCCTGAAAAAACTGAAGTTCTGGGTAGGCATACATATACGTCCAGAATGATGTAACTGATAAAATAAATCTTTTAGTATAACTTTTGCTATGTATTTTATGTAGCAACTTATGGTCCAACTGATTCTCAGTCCCATTGAACATGATTTCTAACGTGCAATATATTTAGGAACTAAAATTCATATGATTTAGATATGTTTTGGGTCTTTGTCAAACTATGAAAAGGGGAACAGCGTAAACAGCACTCTTTCATGAATATCTGACCTAGAAAATTTAGTTAATGAGCAAATAAATTATCCGATGAATGTGTGCCAATATTCAACTAGTATTGATACATTTTACTATTTATCAAATCAAAATACATTTTATGCCATCACAATTGCTTCTTTTGTCCATGGTGCAAACGTTATATTGTTTACAAGTTTGATTCTTCATCTCATGATTGCTGTATATTATGCTCAATGGAGTCAATCTTTCATTTGAAGCTTTCATGAATAGTTTCGAAGTAACAGGTTTGAGGCCACAGTCCTCTCAATACAATTATAATTTAATTGTACATATCTCTAGGAAATGTCAAGAAAATCCCCGTTAAGTCTGTCTGATTTGCTCTTTGTTTTTTGACTAATTATCTTAATAGAAAACCTTAGTAAGCATGTCTATTTTCTTTACTTATTTTAGTAAATTATTGTCTACATTTGACTTGTCATGAGCACTTAGATTTTATAGCTTAACTTAGAAACAGTGTTTTTTCATAAGGATGCCATTTGCACTTTATCTATGTCATGTATCTAAATTTGGTTGATTGCTTGTCTAGTTATGATAAGAGGATGTAACTAGCTTGAGGCAACAACTGTATAACTTGCAGGAAGTTCTATGGTATGTCTATATTCCTTGACTTTTATTTGTGAAATTTATGTGAAATATTTTAAATCATTATTTGTAACTTCTTAAATTATAAGTTTAATTGTCTCTTGATTTATGATTTTAAAATCATCAATGAATATTGACTTGTAGTGTTTTTCTCTATAATAAAAGTCCTAGAAGCTGTTCTTTGCTATTTTATTCTCAATAAGTACTTCCAAGTTTAGTATAAACTCAAAGTTTCAATATTTTTCGTGAAATACAGTAACAGAAAAATGTGCAACCTCCAAGGTTCTGACTACATTAATGAATATTCAGTTACATTTCTTCCCATCAGATATGCATAAACATGAAGTGTCTACCATTATTAAAGAATTATATTTTTTAAAGCTTCTGATAGTTAGAATACACGAAAACACAAACTTAGATTATATTTTGGGAGTCCTTTTTAATAATTTCTTATTGCAAAGGCCCTGGCTAACATTGGATATGTTTCTAGATGACCCCATCAGGCTTGCTGCTGAGCTTGCTAGAAGCCTCTGAAATATTGAACTTTTCATAAAATATTGTAATTTTTTTGGTGTAGTTAGCAATCAATTTTTAACTTGGATAATATGTGTAAATTTTAGTAGTATGAAGCTGAAAATTATAACTTTTATGTAGCTGTAGATTCCTTATGATACAATGGTGAAATTGCCCCTTTTTGACCTAGGAGACTAGGACTCAAATCATGGAAACTACTTGCATATATTAACCTTCCCCAGACCACGTATTGGCAGGAGCCTCGTGCACTAGATAAGCCCTTATTCTTTCAGTCTCATGGTAGACCAGGAAATATCTAAGCCATAAAAGACCTGCTATACTGCGTAATTTTCTCCTATAAGAGAAGCTTACCATATTTGTATTCTCTTAAAACATTGGGGAAGCTGTGAAGGGGTCAGCTTCTGGAAGAAACATTAGGCAGTCCAATTTCTTTGAGGGTGGACCAAAACATAATGAGCATTATGGACTACATGTGTTGCCAAGCAATGGCTGATACTGTACAGTGCAACTGGGAATTCAGTTGCACTAACCTAGGGCGTGGTTCCTGCAAGCACCTATCCTAAGCGCTGGTATTGCATTGTCATGTCAAGGGTATTGTTGGTGAACCTTATGCCGTGGCCGTGGGGTCGGTACGGCTTGGTTCGATTGGCGATGTCCAGGACCATCTCGGGGACGAGGTCTTCGCCTAATCGGGTTGAGCTCAGATTCGGTTGGGATGCGCCTCTTCAACGAGCCCGTCCACCTTTGTCGCCGTCGGATTCCTGCACACTAGCTTAGGTCGGGATGGGGAGGGGGATCTCGACTTAGGCCCCTCAAGATCAAGTTAGTGGAATTCTATTGTCCCAAGTGTCCCTTGTCATATGTTGGCAAGGGGTTTTTATCATAGTGCCCGAGGGTCGGCCATATGCGGCCTTCGCGCGGCGGCCGACTCCCCGAGCGGCGAGTGTACCTTCGGACGTTCGTCACCCAGGATATGTGGAATGGCGTCACGTGGTGCCGTTCCAAGCTTCCCAAAGCGGTCCTTGTTGGGGCAACGCTGGTTGGTGCGGCCCCAGACGGCGCGGGAGGTGAACAACCGCCATCCCGGATTTCTGGTGACGCATCCGACGTGGCGCTGCGTCTGCCTCCCAAGGCTCCGCACTTGGGCTGATGTGGTGGGGGTCGTGTCCACTTGTCAGAATCCATAATATGCCCTATCAGGTATTGTGAATTGTGATGCTCTGTTCATAATCCTGCTTATAATGCAAATGGTCCTCGTGCATTTAATATAGAAATATTCCTTAATTTTTTGTTCAAGCATGGAAATTACTGAATCCTGGCACATGTTTTTCTTCATATACGTGGATCCTATTTGTGACTAGTGATTTACATGACACAATAAAGATACCTTTCTTAGTGGTGATCTCAATACAGGACAATGTTTTTCTGTTCTATATAAAGCAAGGAGGATGAATGAAATAGTTTTACCTTTCAGAGAGTTTTACTCGTTGAACTAGGCACAAGAGAATCAGTTGTTAGTGCATCCATGTCACTTATCTCCTATCTCCAGGGTGAAAGACTCTGAACATCCCTGGATTGTCTTAGATACCATTGAAATTTAAAATGATTTCAGTAAAAAGCTTTCTAGATTTTAATATTGGGCACATTCTCGGGGAGGCCGATAAGACTGCTGACTGTACGAGTAATTTAATTGGGTTTTTTTTTCCCCTTTTTGAGCTCCAACATTTCAATAACTTTTGTAAGTAGTTGGGTGAATTAAATTTTAATTTGTTTTAAAGGATTAGTGGAACATGCCTAAAAATATGTTAGGTCTCCTTCTTGTGGGTAGGACCTGGCATTTCTCTTGTGAAAGCTGACAACTGCTTTTCAGAGAGTCTTCTTGACTGGATTGCCTATATCCAGCAAGGTTGCCACCTAGCCTTCTGTTAATTTCTTCTCTTTGTCTGATTGAACTATTATTATACACTTCTTGCTGCGCTTTATTTTGTAAACAAACTTTCTCACTTTCTTCTTTTTGTGTTCATGGTGCTTGATGACTAATGTTGTCCGTGAAATTGTGTTCCAAGCTTTTACTTGTTCAATTTCTAGAAACATTCAAAAACTAATGTTCTTTTATTGTGGCAATCTGAACTGGTATTTTGTGGTATTTGTCTTGTTTAATTGGAGGAGAAAAAGAGAAAGCTAACTAGTGACTTCCAAAATTATTAAACTTAACTACATGGTTCGTCTTCACCACTTTATTCTGTTAAATTGCTAAAAATAGGTAGTTCTAATTAAATAATATAAAAAGTAGCTTGGTTCATGAGGCTACTATCATTGTGAAGTCTGAAAAAGAGCCAATGTACAAAACCTTACCCCTACAAGTAGAGAGTTTGTTCCTATGATTTACCCTACTTACCTAAGTTGTATATCAACATTCTTACCATAATGCCAAAGCTTACCTTACTGTCATATGATATGCATAATTACAATTGATGCTTCTCCTCCTTAAACACCAAATGTGATTGATCAAATGACATTGTTGAATTCTTCAGATGATTATGATGGAAGTGCACACACCCAACCCTGATTTCTGAACCATCTCCTTAATGCAATCCAAGACTGCCACAAATCCAGTTGAACATTGTACAGTTAACATTAGGTTTTGATACCTGTGAGGTTGTTGTATTGGAAAGAAAGGTTACCATAGCCGTGATGTTCCAGTTTGTTCCCTGTTGGCTTGGTGTTGTGGCCTATTTAGTTCAAGATGATTGGATGCATTTGCTTTCTCCGCAATGCCGAAACCATATGAAATAGCTGAGTCTCTATTGTCACCATTGTCTACCCTTTTTTCATAAACCTGTAGAAGATTGAGTGCTTAGTTTGTGCAAGACAAATTAATTTTTGTTATTCCACAAGATTGTTGATGGAGTTTTTAGATTGAGTGTGTATGTCTACCAGCTTTCTAATTAATGTACCTTCTTATGTAGTTCCATATGTTCTTGATCAAGGAGGTTTACCTTCATGTGGAGCTCCATATTCTCTTGGTAGATGAGGTTCCCCTGTAAGGTTTCCATTGAATAAATAGTTAAGCATCTTAGCTGCAATCTGAACTTAAACAGAGAAGGATGGGTTTTAATTTCTGCACAACCTTCCATTTGAGCTCCTGAATTTTGTCCGTCAAAAGTTGATCCTGCAGAACAGAAATTTACAGCATTAGGAATGCCGAAAGAAAAGAGACATTTAATGTTGCAAAGACTACTGACCTTCTTTGTTCGGATACCATGTAGACTCATTTCTAGTTGGTTCTCTAAATCATGTAAATCTTTGATGCTCAGGCCAGAAAGCTCTTCTCCCATCAACTGCCTGCAATAGTTGGTTTAGATGTAATATGTGCTCTTCCATTAGAGTTACTTTTTCCCATTATGTATAAATGATCATTGACAAAGTCTATTCAGGCTACTCATTGTAGCATTTTGACACTACTCCATTGCATATCTGATTTTGGTTGTTTGATCCATAGGCTTGACTCTTATTCTCCTCATTTCCTAGGTTGATGACTGTTCCTTTCATGAATGTCTTGTATATATTTTATGAATGGATCATATCATTTACAATTCTTCTTCTTGTGATAAAATTTATGTGTTTGGATATTTGATGCAATCGAAGAGCTGATTTGCACTCTCATCAGTCTGTTATCGTTAACAGAATTTTACTACAGGAATTTTGATTACCTAGGCAACTTAATTCTAGATAGCTTAAGATTATGACATTCGTAACACATCTTGATCTGGAACTCTTCTTCAGTTCAGGGCACCCTTCAATGGCATTCTTGCATAGAGGTTTATTGTTTGGCTTTTTGTTATAAAATTTAAGATTTTATGGTCCAATTGCTGCTTATCTAATTTAAGATTGTGTGGATGCAGTTTCAACTTTTTAATTGATGTCATTTGAAGCACGGTTCGTAATTTCGTACCATACCAAAGTATTGAGCTTAGCTCGATACAATACAGTATGAACGTACCGAGCGATATGCTCTGGCATACCGATATATATATATATATATATATATATATATATATATATATATATATATATATATATATATATATATATATCAAGGTTCGTCGTACCGTACCGTACCGGCGTTTCGACCTGGGCTTGGTACGGTACGGTACCGGTGTACCAAACAATTTTAAATTTTTTTTTTCATACTGTAGCAGTGCTATAGTATAGCACTGTAGCGGTACCGGGCGGTCCGCGTACCGGTAACCTATCGAACCGGTATGTATCGCCCGGTACGGGCGGTACGCTTCGATATGGTAGACCTTGATATATATATATATATATATATATATAATAAAATTAAAAAAGGTCAAAATCGTTGAGGCGACATCGCCTCGTTTCTTCGGCCTGCGTGGGGAGAAGAAACCTCGTTTTCTTCTCCCTGTGAAGCCTCTTCTTCTCCCTGCGTGGCTAAAGAGAAGTCGCCGATGACGCCGAGGCCTCGTCGCCTCAAACGAGGAGGCGACATCTCATCTTCGACGTCCGATGAGGGAGGGCGGTGACAGATCGAGATCATCGAGGGAGAGCAGCATCGGATCTCCAGGTTCTCCCTTTTTTTTCTCCCTCTTCTTCCTTCTCCGTCAGTTAATATCTCCCGGTAGCGGGCGGTGACGGTCAAAATCGACCGTCACCGACCGATTTCGAGTGATAACGGGGTGGGAATAGCTCCAATCGACGGTATTGCTCGGTAGCGGGGGGTCCGCGTGTCGGTCTGCTGGTGGATCGGTACGTACCACCCGATACGGGCGGTATCATTCGAAATTAAAATCCTTGATTTGAAGATCACATACCTAAAAATACGACTTTGATGTCTACACTAAGGTGTGTATTGAAAGTTTGTCAAACCAATGTGGCACTAATATATCGATATGTATTTGATCTATGATGCTTAAAATCACTGAAAAAAAAAAGACTGGTGTACTGAATGTTACTAAATAGTATGGCCTGTTACTGGTGCTTGGTTGGACAAACCAAAATTGGGTGGACCGATACAGATCAACCAGTATTTAAAGCTTATATTTAGTGTCAAGAGGAATGTTTCTTTATATGGGTAATTCCATATATCCAATTGTTATTTCCTGATAATCAGATAGCTAAGTCTAATTTTAAGTTGGATATTGACATTAAGATCATCAACAACTAGAACTAAGAGAGATGATTTTTTACTTTGACCAGATGTCTTTACCAAGTTTGAAAAGTCATTTATATCCTCAAAGAACTTCTGGTAGTTGTCGTTTCTTAGCATGCGACTTGATAACTTTATTTACTTATAGTGTTGATCTATTCTCATTAGTGTAAAACCTCCTTTTAGTAAACACTGCTCATCAGTTTTCTGAGTAGATTTTTGAGTTCTACACGAGAGCAGATTTCTGAGTACTACATGAGAGCAGTGTTTAATAAAAGGAGAATTCTTCTAGAGTGCTCCTATTTCTCCAGATTTCTGAGTATTACATGGACAATTCTTCTCCTTATTTTGACATTTGCCAATTCTCTAAGCAACAAGGGCACCTTCAATGTTGCTATTAGTACAGGAAAGCAATAAGTAGCATATGCAGCTATTAGCAGGTGTGAAGGGTTACAGAAGGAAAAGTGGAACATGGGTTTTTGTTTTCAGTTTTTTTTCTAAAAAGTAATGGCATGGAAATGGTTCCTTTTCCTTCTGTCAATAATTCTAGAGAAACAAAAGTAACCACTTTGCTTGGGTTCATCCAATGACCTTATTGATCCTTTCTTCTAGTGTTTAGGACAATGGTCTGTTAGGAATAAGTTTGAATGTTACCAAATGAAATTCCTTAGCTTTTAGTTGACATGTTTATGAAAAACACAAAGCAAAAGCTATGTGACATAATTGTTCCCTTTTTTTGTGTAACATGTAGTACTACAATCAACATATTAATTCAGTAGGAACTTGCATAAGTCATAGAGATCAACCTCTTAATTACTTTTAACAAGTTCATTCTAGCATATAAAAACTGTTAACTAGAAAAATTTCATAGTGGAAAACATACAGTAATAGTTCAAGAAGCTACTATGAGGTGGATGTGCCATCAAAAGGTGAAAAAACACACTGCAGCTAACTATCTGATGGCTTTAGTATGTAAGTCACCTATTTTGTGAACAAAAGGAACATTATATCAGTTAGGAGCTTGACAACAAAAAAGTTATTTGGTCTCCAGGTAATGAAATGCATTTGAAAATTATGACTGAAAATTTGACCAGAAACAATAGAGGATTGGCAAATAGATCTAATGCAAAACCATCAGAACTATGTTGCAACTAGTCTAAAGGCAACTGTGGAAAACAGACAAGCAGAAAAATATCGTTACATGACAAAGTATCCATGTCTAATAACTTGCTATCTCAATACAATTTATGATAACAAAGATAAAAGTTTATTAACTTGTGATAAAGATTGCAGGAATGCATACTGGAAAGTTGCTTTTTTGTGTGTAGTTCTATACAGTTTTTGACTATAGTTCGTATTTTTGCACAACTCATGCTGTAAAAAGTGAATTACGGCTATGTATATTCTTTGGCCTATTACTTTCCATTCTTCAGCTCTCCTAGAGTCTTAAATGCATGTCTCCCTATAGCTTTTATGATTTTCTCTCATATATTCTCTTTTGCATACATCCTTGTGCATGCAACTATTTCTTATTGCCCTATATTTGGTGCTAGAGCATCACTTATTTCTTGTCGTGAGTTGGAAAAGTTGCTATCTGGAGATAGTGGTTTGATCTATGCTGCCTTCTTTAACTGTTAAAGAATCAAAGTTGTTCATGCTATTTGATGATTTTTGTACTGTTTAAAACGTGTATGATTATTCCTAGGACTGGGATGCATTAGTGAAGTGGAACCTCATTCTACTGTATTGTATTGTGTGAATTTCAGTATTGTATGTTGATTTCTTTCCTTTGGTAAATGTTGGTTGTAAATGTTTTGCTACCAGCTGCTTCAGCTTAAACTTTCCTTTTGTCTGATTTTTATTTTTTGCTGTTGCCCAATTAGCATCTGACAATAATCTGATGATCTTTAGAGGGGAAATTTATGTAGAATTTAAAATTCTAGTTTTTTATTCAAGCCATTGATGTTGCTAAAATCCTGTTTTCCAAGCTTTTCTTTAGTTGGTGAATTTGAAAGTTTCTTAGGGAGACAGAGAAATGGTAAACACATGTTATTGCCATCTTGTGTTGAAGCTTAAATGATTTTGAAAAGATTGTTGTTATGTTTCCTGTTTATTTGTTGGTTTATTGATCTATTAGTGGATGTGGTGGGCTAGTGCACTTGTGTTGACCCTATAAAGCTGGACATACATGAATCATGTACTTCATAAGAAAATACTGATGATATTAGACTTCTTTGGTCTTGATATCCTCATCTTTACAGATCTAAAGGAGACCAATAAATGTGATCAGAATTACCATTCATGTTGCTAGAGAAGTTTTTCTTCTTGTTTAAAGTAATAGAATTTTTGGCTAACAATGCTTTCATTTGGATGTGTGAAGGGCAAAATGAGCATACCTATGATTTTCTTGCAAGTTATGCAGTTGTTGCCTCAAGCTTGCTACCTCCATTTGCCAAAACTTGTAAGTACAAAGCACAAAATTCAATCCATGTCAGAAGTGGATTGGATTTGCTATATCTATTTGACTACAGTTTGCAAACTTCAAATATATACAGTGATGTGAATTAGAATCTCAAATATGATGGTAAATGTTGCATATAACTCTTAACTACTCATACAGTAAAGGATTGAAGTACTTGTTCTAGAACTGTCGACATATATAGTTTAGATTTTAGACAGTATTCTTTCTGAGTAATTCTTCTAAATTTATTACTTGAACTCATGTTTTATACTTTTTTAAGTCATTGCTACCTTACGAATTGTTCTGTGTTTCAACTATCATGCTTAATCTAACTTTGATTGCATGAATACAGACCCAGGGCATTTCTTCAAGATTACAGTTAAATAACTGTGTATATAAGTTGTTTTCCATACCCAATAAATAACTTATTTCCTTCTTAGTTAAATGACCATAACTTTCTAAATTAATTATTGTAATGATGGGTGGGGTGGGTTTGTGATCTCAGCAGTTATTAGTTATGCTAAATTTTCTTTTTAACATTGGTTTTCCAAATCTTAAGGACTCACCATAAATGATCTTGAACAATATTTATAACAAAGCTGAAAGGATCAAGCTACTAAAAATGAAGAATCTGATGGCTCTCTGATTAACAAGGTATTTGTTGGGTGACTTGAAAGGACCATCTCCTATTTCTGGGATACAATTATTGAGCTAAATTTTCAGGGTTACTTACATATGGTACCCACAATTTGGATTAATTCACTTTTCAGTCCTCTCTTAAGAACCTGACACCACTAATTTAAATTTATTACATTTAAGACCTTATGTTATTCAGATGTCAACAGAATGAATGTTTAAAGAATCTGATGGGCTTTTATTATTTCTTTAGCCTTTTCCAGTATGTTTACGAACTATTTTCTTATTTTTAATTTAAAATAGAAAGGAATATTAACTGAACAAATAAAGAAAGTTAATCAAGTAAAAGTTGTATATCTCTGTTAATTACATTTATGTTTAAATTAAAAGATAATAATATCATTTCATGTATCAATAATCATGAGTATATGTTGGTCGAATATGTCAAACAACTAACAAAATTAAATGATACTGGTTCAAATATAACAAATATTGGATAAAATGATGATGTTGTTTATATATATATATATATATATATATTTTGTGATTAGGCATGGATAAGTACAATATGTGATGGAACCAATATGTAATTAATCTAAAATTTTACTTTTGTTTTCTTGACAAATTTATTATCTGGCTTTACCTTATGCCCATATGAAAAGAAAATTTATGCAGAACTCCAGACATTGGATTGCAGGCTGAAGATACCAATTGGCACTCATTGTCTTCCTCAGCCGAAGTCTATTTCTCTTGCCTTTCCAGATTAGACAGTGTTTCATAATTGATTGCATCTTTAAAATTCAGATTATTAATTACTGACATTTAGTTCTCCTTATTATCTATAGGTGTTTTTTAACCCCTCCTTGAGAACTCAATTTCATGATTGGTGGTCTTAACAGCTAGCTGTTGACTAAAGAGACCGGGAGATTTGCTTATTGGCCACCGGAGAGATGAATGCTAGTGTAGCCTATTCAACCAAGAAAGGTAGCTATTTCAGTAGCTATTCAAATACTTTTCGTTCAAACAATGAGATCATTAGCTATTTCTGTTATTACAAAAGAAAAGAAAAAGACCCAATAATCGTCTATTTCATTAGATCTCCGGGTGAAAATTTTTAGAGAGAAATTAGCCAGCAAGTTAATTAATCGAAATATTGATGTGCTTGGTGCTATGGATCAATAGAAAAAGCTAGCGATGAAGATCTTCAGTGAAGCCACTATGTTTATTTTAGAACACAAATTGTTGTACAAGTTGATTCTACCTTTATATCCCTTAATTTACTCACAAGACTTTCAATTTGCAACATCTAAGAAACCTATAAATATTGCTTGTCGATAAAAGATGATTGTTCTACAAGTTGATTACCATTATAACCCTTAATATGCTCACAAGCTTTCGATTTGAAACATTATAAGAAAACCTATAAATCTTCCATGTCAAAAAGAGATGATTGTTTTATAGCCCTTTAGAAAAAGTATTTGTAGGAAATCACAAGCATAGTTTTAATTATATTCTTGTCAAGATATGGTGCAACGGTGGTGGTCCCAATTAAGATGGCTCTATAAAATAATTAATCCATCAACTTCATTAAATCTAATCTATTAATTCAATATGCTTAAGCTAGTTGAAATCTTCCAACAATTTTGATGTGGAAGGAAAGCAGGATATTCATAGGTTTATAAGAGCTTGATGGGTGTACTATTATTTTTTTATTTAAGCATCTTAAGTTAATGGATTTGGGTTAGAGCAAAGAGTGATATGGTTATCCCCGGTACCTTAATCTACACAACCATGCTTACGAAATTAGGATTGTAAATTTAAGCCCTATGAGTATTTTAAGATAAATATTTCATATTTTTCAAATAAGAAGCTGTATATTTAATTTTTTACCCATGTTTTCTTTTGCCCCTTCTCTCCCTTCATTATATTTTTGCATTGACCTAAGGACTACATTAGCATGAAAATTTTGATTAGGAATAATAATAATAAATAGGACATCCATTATTTTTATTCTAACTTAATTAATTAACCACTTTATTTTTTTAACATGTATTCATCCCATCCTCGAACAACCAATATCTTAATCCATCTTAAGTGTATCAAAAAAAAAAAAAAAGTCAATTTGTTGTCATGTAGGTAAGGAATCCATAAATTTTACTATACTCCAATAAAAGACTAACTAATTATTTGGATACCAAACCATCTCAAACCCAACTCAATGTGTATTGTTTTCTGCCAATACTATCCCAAATTAAGTTAATGGGTATTCTAATCTAGCCTAGATATGCAATAGCTGTAAGTATCAACCCTAGATTGGGTGCCTATTGAGAGCTCATGACATCAACCTCAATAAATCATTATATCATAGAATATGATAAGACCTACATATAAATTAATGAGTCGAGAAGACAAGTAGTGGATCGAATGATACACTTGGCATGAGTAGTCATCATCCGAGACTCTCGAGATATGAGGTTAAGGATGTATTATTTCTTAAAAGATGATTTTGATTCATTATATTTAATGACACACAAGAAACTTTCATGCTGTCTCAATAGAAAAGGTTTAATATGTTAGATCTAAAGCCTATGATTTCAAAAATCTTTCATGAGTAATGGCATGGTTGAGGAAAGCAGTATCATCAGCAACCTAATTAATTAATGGCAGGATCAACATGGAGAGCTTCTTCATGAATGTTCAGGTAGCTTGCAACAAAAAAGATTCAATCAAGTGTTAAACACGAACAGAAATCTTGCACCGAATTCGATAGAATCCAAATATGAAAAGCTAAATGGAAACATCTATTAAACGTCTGATGATGAAGAAATCATGGTCGAAGATGTTGAGACCAAAGACATGATCATGACTCGAGATCAACTTCATGAGGAGGGAACCTAACAAGCCTTGTGTCTGAAGACTAAGTACAAGTATGATCATACATTCTTAAGTGAAAAGCCAATGAAATCTATTATTTTGAACGATTTAAAGAGCATATGATGCAATTAAGATACATTGCCAATTTGTTTGTAGTTTATGTGTGTGTCTTCATCATCAAGTTGAAGCTTCGGTGACTGATCAAGCTGGTGGACGTATCTACATGAATCTCAAGATTCTCATAGTGGAATTGATTGATGTTGATGATAATTTGAGTCTCACCTGAAACTTATAGTGGTGGGTTTCTTAGATCATCTCTACCTAACCTTAAAAAAAAAAAAAAAAAAAAAAAAAAAAAAAAAAAAAAAAAAGCAGATTGATCGAGATGAAATTTTTTTTTTCTTATTTGATAAATTTTAGACTTCAATTGCAAATTGATCACTATCTCTAAGTGTTAGTTTTTATCGTGCAATCTAACTAATCATCTCTTGGGGAATTAGAACTTTATATCATTGTGTAGTTGTCTGCCCTAAGTGCAATTTTGAAATCAGACTTCCAATGTTTTTGTAGTCAAATAGTAAAGAGTTATTCTCTTTTATTTTTCCTCCATACATCTTGTTTTTTTTTCTCTCTCTCTCTCTATTTCAAATTTGATATCATTCAGAATATGATAATTTGATAAAATTGGCATTCTTTTCGTTCGTTAATTTGAAGAGGACCATGGAATAGGACCTAAAACAAAGGAGTAGATGAGCCTAATTTCAAGAATGGAGAGAACTATGATGCTGCAAAAGAGAAGGTCTAAGCTCAGACCTATGTTCTTGGGGAGGAAACCAAGATCAAGAGTTATATCTTCTCTAAATTGTGTTAGATGTGAAAGAACAACACATCATTCATTTGTAATTTCCTATAGAGAGAGAAGATTGGAGCTAATAATGTTGAAAGGAGATAGATACAAAAGAGAAGGCCCTAACTATGATGAACTCAAAGAAGCAATTGATTCGATGTGTCAGGACCTGTCAAGAACATAATCGATAGTTACGCAACACCCTCTCTAAAGACTACTGCTTCTCCGATGTAAGTTTGTAAAGCATTGTTTCTAAGTAATTGAATCAAAGAAATTGATATCGGAAGGATATCATGAACACGATATGATATGAAGAAGAAGCTTACCATAATCAAATTCTACAAAATACCAAGATTCTCGATGGATGATTGCAATAAAATCCTTGTTAAACCTTCGCTAGCATTTTCATTATTGAAGTTGATCAAGAAAAAAAAAATAGTTCTATAAAAATGTCATGAAATTTAATTCTAGCTCTTGAACAAACAATGTTTATTTGCCTTTTGCATGTTAGTTCCATTCTTGCAAAGATTTACAGAAAGATTGTGATATTGATCTTCTGATGGTACAGTATCGACAGTATTAGGTATGTACTCCTCCACAGACTGTTTGCTATTGCACAAGTCAGCCTCAGATTAGCATGGATGTGAAGAAGTTTGATGCCCATATTAAATCATTTTCACAAATTTCATAAATTAATAATAGAAATGAAACCAAGAGATAATATATGTGTTTGATATGGTGCTCTCTATTTATCCATATGAAGGAGGATTTTCCTCGTAGTGATATTTTCATCAATACAAACTTCCTAATTTTTTTTAACTCGGAAGCTAATGTTTATTAGAGTAGAGAGTTGGAAAACGATGAAAGATCTTTTTTAGTATCCACTACAAGATTAAGTTAAGCAAAGTCGTCGACAGTCATGTCAGATCAAGTAACTAATGACGAGTCACTTTGGGAATACTTAGTTAGAGTTCTAAAACAATCATCAGTGTGTCACGGACAAACTTCTAAACAGGATGTTTGATGTAATGCTTATGTATGTCCGTATCTTTTGGTATGTTCATGCTTTGTACAACATGTAGAGGGATGATCGAAGGCTTAATAATCCCATTTTAGTTAGGTTGGTGGCCGCTTTAGGCTTGTAAATAAAGTTGTGTCATGAGGACATGTGTGAGAGATTTTCGGTCTATAATTGACCATTTTAACCCTTTGTTGTGCAACTGTTCAGAGCTTGTAAAGTATGTTTGTAATTTGCATTGTCTATAAAGTGTTTTCGGAGATGTTTGCTTGTTGATCCTGAGTGAGGCGTTCTCTTTAACCCGTTCTCTCTTTTGTTGATCCTAAGGGACAATGGGAGGCTTCGGGGAGGTTGACCTTTGCGGATGGACACGCAAGGGTGCCGCACGACTTAGACAAAACGCTAAGTATGTGACAAGTGGACGACAATGATCTTGATTTGAACATGATTTTGCTTTTGGAACACAGTTCTCTTTTTCAGAAGTTGCCAGGAACCTAAATAAAAGAAAGGTCACAAGCTCTCTTTTGTTTGTGTTTCTAAAATTATAGAATCAAAATGTTTTTGCTTCTGAAAGTTTCAGAATATTAGAAATCATCCAGAATATATATATAATCATATTACCAGACATGCTTCATGCAACAAATAGTATCGACTCGGAGATAATTCTTCGTCGAAAATTATAACTATGCTCACCATTAATTATCTTGCTAAAAAATTGTAGACATATGAACCGTAATACAAAGAACTGAGGATAAACTACTTACCTAAAATTGTTGCAAGTTATGTTAATTTATGTATCGTATCAGAATTAATCTGTTTTCATGCACCTTCCATCTAGAAATAGGATATTAATTGGTAGTTCAAGAATGCATGCATGTAGCGAACGAAGCAAAATTTGAGAAGAGGTGTGGTGCAAATAAAAAAGCATGGAATGAATGAACATGTGTTTGAAATGAACTCATATACATGACTGAGCTTAAGTTAGTATACCTTGACTTCTGAAGTCGCATTGAGAACAAGTTGATGCTCCTCATTTGCCTTCTTGTATCGCTCTATCACAGACTTCATGCTGAGAACAGAATCTAAGCTATAATGCTCAAAAATGGCTTTGGGTATTCTATTAGAGTATATATATATATATATATATATATATCTCATAAGTGTCAAGATGATGAGCACAAAATGAACATTTTGTAAAAAATCATTAACGAAACGAAGCTTCTCGATCAACATAAAGCCAAAATGGCAAGCTTAGCAAACTAATCCATCCATCTTTCTAGATCCAATTCGATTGAGTTACATAGGGCAACAAAATCATGTAGTGGAGCCAAGTTTGACTTGAAGTTCGAGCTCTCTTTCCATTCTCGATACTAAGATATGAAAAGGAAATCATGAGTAATGCAGCGACCTTTCCTAAAAAATTATATTTTTATGTCCAAGAATAATACTCGAGGCTCAGTGAAACAAAAGATATCATCTTTTAGAAGAACAATTCAAGTTCCAAAGACTACAATGGATGACTTCTATAGATCAATCAAACTCTAGGTATCCATTTGAAATCATCCCTGTGGTGCTCATATCATCGTACCGACAAAGCTTAATCAGCTCCCTCGATCAGACCTTATTCACATAAAATAATTTCTGATGTACCGTACACTTCATGGATTATCTGAGTAAGTAGTGCTGCATTAAGTGCTTAATATTATAGTCTAATCCAGCTGGTGGGCTCTCGCATGCTTGTGCATGATGCCTTCATCATGATCTCGCATGTTTGATGATATCTACATATAGTTAGATCATTTCAGGGTCATGTTTCTCCAGCATAATGTTCACAAGGAATAGAAGGAAAAATCTATTAATCAAGTGTTTTGATTGGTTGGAGAGCATGCAAATGTCTTTGTACATAAAAACTAAATCTTCCTTCAACTTTTGGAGCCCCCCTACTTGGCTTCCCTTTCTTGTCAAGGAGAGGCACCATATCGATCCATAGGATTCATGCAATAGGGAGGAAAGTAGAACCTAAATTTGGGACTACTGGCTGGCTGGGGAACAATGGACACCACCTTGCTCCTTTCCAGGGTTTGTCAAAGAGGCAGTCAAGAAAATCCAATTACAAGCACAGATATCTCCAGAAATATAGACAAGTATATCGGATGGACTAATTCTGGCATGCATCATTCAGTTCGAGAGAGAAAAAGAGAGCATACAGAAGAAAGGAGAGAGAGAGAGAGAGAGGAATAACAAAGATTGCGGGAGGATCATTCAAGATCACTCTCACAGAGGAAACACGAGAAAAAGGAAATCTAATACGTAGATACTCAATAAATGTTGGGGCTAATTAACTTCCCCATCTCAAAGAGATACTAAAAGATGGAAACAGGAAGGAGTGGAAAACCTGGTGCTGGCGTAATCATAAAGTCGGCCGGTGCTGGAGAAGACGACGAGGCCGACTTCGGCGTCGCACAGGATGGCGAGCTCCTTGGCCTTCTTCATCAGACCATTCCTCCGCTTGGAGAAGGTCACCTGCCGGCTGGTGGAGTTGTCGATCCTCTGGATCACGATCTTCCCTCTCACCATGTCTCCCAAGCAATAAGTTCTCGGATCTGCCCACACAAGCTAGCAGACAACCAATTCAGAAGAGGTTGCCACGAAAGGGAAAAGACATGCGGCCAGGAGAGATTGCAGCAGATATAACCTTAACTTTTGCAAGTAGGGTAAGCTTCCTTTTCTTGGTGCCACGACCCAACTACACCTCTTACCTTTATTTGGTTCAGGATGATTCCTCTTTGTATCAGTCTTCCCCCTTTCACCTATTATTTTATACCAGAATAGAAAGGAAGGAAGATGTTAGGCTATCAGCAAATGCCTAAGTATGACCCTTTTCTCATTGCTCCTCATTAACAGCAACAACGGAAGTGAGGTCAAACAAAGGCAGCCACTAATTACATCTCTGCAGGTTGATGATTCCCATGGTGTGAAGCTTTTGGTGGTTCAGAGAGGCGCAAAGCACGTTTCCCTCGCTGCTTATAATTCGATACAACTCCCACCGCCTGCCGTATAGATCACTGACACCTGGTTGTACGCAAGTGCCGGGTTTCATCTTCCTGGTCAGCCTACTATGGTTTGGCTTTTGGTTGGTGTGTCGTCCGTGGTGACTCAGTGCATACACCCTGTGGCCATTTGTCATTGATGAATGTGACGTTTCCTAAGGGTCAAAAGAGTGTTGTTTCTCGATGAGACGCGGCTTCAACCTTAAAATTGGAGTTTGGTGGCAACGAAATGGCATATAGTGATGCCATCATGAATAAGTCCCCCTCTTTCCAAATCTATGGGTTGGAGTAATAAAGATGTTTCAGATGAGTACTGTTCATGCTCAAAGCTCATGGAATAATTTGTATTTCATTTTGTCAGAGAGATGTACGAGTGTTTGATATAACAATTTCACTCTCTCAGGAAATGGTCAACTATGAAACAAATTTATTTTCCTTTATTATTTCTAGGGTTATTTAAGATCAATTTTTTTAATTAAGATGCAGAAACCTTCAATTATTTGTGATGTATGACCGAAGAATCTTCGAAAAAGAAACTAATTTTATTATCTGGTTTAACATGAATGAACATTCTTCATCCGCGAGAAAGAAGAAGAGGAAGAGGAAGAAGAGATATCTCGATACGGTGCATGTGTGCTACTTGAGAACCCACCCTTTTCAACTGGGAATTTTCATCGGTTTCAACAAAATTAGTAGGTTAAATCCCTAATCCAAGGAATGCGACACAAATTCCAATAGGTTGCTGATTTCAACAAGGAAACATAGGATTAGAAGCATATACAATTTTGATCCTGCAGTGATCTGCGCAGTTCCTAGCTGGATCATGTGATGATAATTATGAGCTTCGAAGGATGAATCATCGTAGCGTGTGGGAAGAACAGAAATGATTTGACATGAAATGATAAGAAACCAAGATTAATCTTTGCAAGTCTGCAAAGGGCGTTGGCGTATGCACGCACAACACAAGGCATTAAGAACAGAAGGGTGATTTCATACTTTTGTCTTAAAAAGCAGCTGCTTTTTTAGAACTTTGAGCATCTCTTTCACTCACTATAAATTAGTGCATCATGAGACTCACCAAGAATATGCAGAGTAATCGTGTTGTACATTTGTGCATGGTGCCACCATATAATGTCATTCAGTATTAATCATAGAGTCAACCTCCTTTGTCTTGTTTTTGTAGTAACAAGTAATTAATCTCATTCACTCCAAGTTTAGATATCAAAAAATATATATATATAGCATGAAAGTAGGATCCAGTCTCTTTCTCACACTGTTTCGCTAAGTAGGTAAATGAAAATTAGTTCTGTTCATCCAAATATGTATTGCAATGAGAAAAAAAAAAATCATATCATCAAAATTTTGAATGACAAGCACATCAATCAATTAGGATGTGAAGTGATACACCACCAGAACCAGTTTGACACTACCAAATGAAATGAGGACATTGACCATTCTACATGTTGAAATTATCTAAGGTGTCCCTACCTGATTATAGAGACACATTTAATGCATTGATTCCAGGATGTGTAACATTTCCATAGTAGCAATTGGATTTCAACTTATTTTGACTATGTTTATATTTGACTAAAAATAATTGATAGAATACCGGTGTTGAGACAATAGTGACATCAAAATGAACTGAAAATATTCCTTGATTCATCATCCATACATCTGAAACAAAGTTAACAAGTGTTCCTTCTTACTTGTTAGGTCAGAAGCTAAGCTAATCTCAGACATCATCAACAAGACAAGGCAATGAATGGAATTTCAATATGTATCATTAATGTTCTTGAAGAAAATCATCAATAATTTAAGGATCGATGTATACGTAAAAAAAAAAAGAAGAAGCTAAAATAAACTTTATAACAAATCTGTGGGCAACAACAAAGATATGGTACATGTTGCATCTTCTAATAAAACTGCGGGCGGCGGCAAATCATGTATATAATTTTCCTAATCGCTTTGAAGTGTCGGTCTCATCGCTACAAAGTATCAATGCTTACAAATGGTACCATGTTAAATATTTGACATCACAGACAATACTTAAAAGAAACATGAAATTCCGCACAGTTACTTAAAAAGACTTGTTATCAAAATATTCAAGACATTCATGTTTAGGTAATTTATTGAATCCATACAGTGAACAACATATATGCAAGCATTAAAAATAGGAGTGATTATACACTGAGAATAGTACTTATCAATGAGCTTCTATATGAGTGCTCAAAACTAAATGCATTGTATAGACATTTACTATGTATTCTATGCATTACGAAAGAAGTAATATGAATTATAGTCTTAAAATCTCATAAAGTTTACTATATTAATTATAAGATTCATGACTCATACAGTAGTGAATTTGTCTTAAGACCCACGAGATGTCTTAAAACTGAATGTATTCATATGACATCCCCTCATCATCTAATTGTCATCTACACAATGTGAATTTTGGTTTGACTATTTCACCTAATCGTAGAAATGGATTTTGAAATCGACTAACCAAAGCCAATAACTTGTTTGCTTATCCTGATTAAATCATCTTTACTTACGTACCGAAAGGAAGGAATATGATGCATATGATCAAAGCCATAAACTATCTATCATCAACTAATGTTTTGATTCTTTTTTGTCATATGTTAACGAATGAACCGATGGATTGATAGTTCATACGGTGCTTTTGCATGTCAAATAAGTTGAGAGAAGCAGATGACCAGGTAAGGACAGAATAATACTTACTATCCCAGGGATAGAGGGGTATTGATTATTGTAATATGAGAAAAGACATAAAATACTTGATAAATAATTAACTAAATTATCTTAGGTACCGTCGTATTATATAGTGAACATGATCGTTCTCACAACTACTTAATTCACCTAATTGTACGTCTACCTCAATTAATGCATGCATCTACTCTTTATATTTTTCCAAAGTTATCGAACTTGGACACAGCGTTCGAGGGATCGATCACATTGCTGTAGTATTATACTCTTTCATGTGTTGTCCTCGGTTGGATTGCCTTTTCGCTTCCCCATTGTAGCCTTGGCATGTCTACATCCACGTTGTCATGCATCCTTACTCCGTCATGTGCTCTCTCAGAGTAAAAGTCACTCTCTCTTGAGCTTTCCTTTCGATTTTTCTGAAGCTTTGCTGCCAAGAGAACATAAAAGAAAAGAAGACGCAATGTACCGCACAAGTATCAAAATTCTGGAGCTTCCGGTGGCGAAAGGACACCGGCGGCTGCCAAGAGAGCTGCCAGAGAAGGAAGTGAGGGGGAATCATTCAGCCTTCTTGTGCTTGTTAACACTGTCCACATCTAAACAATACTTGAATATATATATATATATATATATATATATATATATATATACTATATGCTACAAACCCTAACCTCACTTCTTGTGCCTGTTTTGGTTAGCAGATTCCTTTTCCTCCCCCCACAGAACTCAGTTTTTGGTGAAGCAGCTGGATCGAAGGACGGCCTGCACGCACCGTCTTGGGTTGGAATGCCGTGGAGGAGCCTCGGAGGTTTGCCTTGATGACATGGCGATCACATCAACTTCTTTAATGCGCCTCGGAGGTGAACAGATTCTTGTTCTTTGTTTAGTGATGAAGCCACGGGATCTTGTCGACGCGATATTGGTCGATGGCATCTTGCCCACGTGGGCTTGGCCAATCAGAGTCAGCAAACGCTAGTTTAATGTGTCATGTCAAGGACAGTTCCCCATAGCACTGAATAAAGAAGCGGCCAGGAAAAGATAGCAGCACTTGGAGGAATTCTTTGAAGTACCACCCACGGCCAAATGCATGCATGCATGCATGCTGATGCTTCGAGCTTCGTGGTGGAGTGCAGTGCTTCATGTGTTCACGTGCATGTCGAGTGATGGGGTTTGGACACGTACCATACGTTGATGGGGCCTGCAGAATCTTCCGTGAAGCAGCTGAGTAAAGACTTTAGATTTTGGTTGTCTCCATTGGTCACTTGCAGCTGTAGTTTGCCCCCTTGTTTAGCTGTAAGGTCAGATTCCCCACCTATGGATAAACTAATTGTATGCTCGTTCAGTTTCTTGCCATCTATCTGGAAGCCACTCTATATATATATATATATATATATACACAAACATTGGAATAACGTTGACATCCTTTATGGTTTATGGGGCTTAAGTTTCCTAAATAAGCACAAGAAGAGGGTGAATTAGAGTCCTAATTGCAGTTCCAGAACCATTAATTCCGGAATAACTAATTTTAATTTCTAAAAATTAGAAATCCAAATAGAACCATTCAAGTTCGGGACCATTAATTTTTTTATTATTTTTTATTTAATATAAAATTTTATTTTTATTTTTAAAATTTAAAAAGAGATGGATAACTATAATGGGCAAAGCTGATATAAAAAATAAAATAAAACTATAAAATTTTTAATCCAACTAAATGTCTATTTCGAAGAAATAAATTTATAAAATTTTTAATCAAACTAAATAATTCCAACTAGATTTCCTTAAATTAAAAACATTTCGATCACTATCTCATAAGTTGTATATGTGATATATATATATTCTTTTTTAATTATATTTAGTCAGCTTAAAATTGACACTATAATAATTTGAAATCAGAATCGAACCATCAAGACTGATTCCAATTCAATTTGGAATTGACGAAATGCCAATCCTGTTCGATTTCGATTCGAATCAAATCATAGTCAATAATGTCTCACCTTTTCCTTCACCCATAAATTCTCTATTGAAGCAGACTAGTTTGGTGGCTTACGAGGCTAATGACCTACCTTAAGGTTATTTTTGTAAAAAAATAATAATAATTTTAATTAATATTTGTTCTATTTTGGAACAAAAGAAAGCGAGGGATAAAACTAGTATGGAGGGAGTGGGGAAGATAGAACAAGGAACTCCTCCTATAGGAGTTCCATCTTCTCAAACTTGAACAAGCCTCATGCCTGCAGAACAAGCAAGAAGCAAGAAATTTGCAAAGTACACAGAAAAAAAGACAAGATTAAAGAACGAGAGGAGCAAAATAGAAAAAGCAAGAAGCAAGAAATTTGAAAAAGGGAAGATAAAAAAAAGAAGAGAAAATACAAACTGCTTTTGTAATGATTGGACTTGCACTGAGATCCCGACCTCCTCGAGGGATCTGATATTTAATCTTCTTGTCAGCGAAGATTAAACCTTCGTAAATGATTCTCTTATCATTAGAAGAAACAAAACTTAGAAGCCATCAACACTTGAAACTTTCATGATACGAAAAACGAAAAATCTTCAGCGGCTGTTAAGCACAACAAAGATTTAGATATCCTTCGACAATCCTATTAAACCATGTAATTATCTATAAAACTCTTTGCTAATTAAGTTTTTTAACATGTAAAAAGTTTTCATGACTTTCCATTAAGTGATAAGAGGCTCTCAACGATGTTAGAGGGACTTTATCAGTTTCATTTTTGTAAATCTTTCAATATCAATCATTTCATACTACTTCAAGTAGTCTTCCAAATTATCTAATCAATCATCAAACATATTATGGTCAAACCTACTATCAAAATCCAGCACTTCCACTTTGATTGTTTTAGACATTTCCCATAAATTATCAACATTTCTCGTAAATTATCAGCAAACCAAACTCGTTAGCCCATTACTTAAGTTTATAAATTTCTAATAAGTTGTAAAAATTTATCATTAAAGTCGAAGGCTTGATCATAATGAATTATTAGATAATAATTGTAAACAAGTGCCCTATATGAACCTAGGATTTGTTCGGCGCGTAGGATGTGGGTAAAATTTCTTGATTTGAAGCTATGGATTATGAAGAATGAATATATCGCTTAATCAATCATCAATCATCTCATTCATGGGTCATTTTTAAGATGTTGAAAAGTTCTTTTGAGTTATTTGGTCATATACCAAAGTTGTCTCATGGTGACCTCACGTTGTTGGTTTAGAGATTTATTAGGATTAATTTGGTTTTCATCTTACCAAGTCAATTCTAATACTATCGATAAATTACTTTTTAGTAATGAGGTTGCTAATTGTTACAATATAATAAAAAAAGAAAATGAGAGAAACAATGATCCAATAAAACATACAATTTTTCTTTCCAGCAAAAAAATTAATAATTTTTTTTAAAAATTTATGGATACTAAGAATTATATGATCCACTAATTTCATAGAGATAGTTGCCCCAAAATTCAACTCCACACACAAGGGGTTAACATTGGAGATGTAAAGGATCCTTGAGTATTAATCAAAGCTTTTATTGCTAATTGAAACCCAACAGGATACAAGGTACGTTTTTTTATAGGCTCTAATAGCAAACTAATGTAAAACAAAGTAGGATGGTAGAGAGAGAGAATGAAATAGAAAGAAAAATAAATATATAAAAAAAATAAAAGGGTTAAGAAGATACAATTCTTTTTATTCAAATATAAAATACATCATAAACGGACTCCATAAGAGTTAAGAGTCTTAATATAATCAATGAAGATAATAATTCTCAAAAATAATGAAATTAATATGTCTTCTAGTAAATGAATTATTTAATATAAGATTACACTCGAAGTCGTTACAAAGATCTAAGTATAAAAGAATTTCTAGATTTTTATTGGTTTTTTTACCTATAATAATTTTTTTAAAAGTTCTTTCTAAAGTTAGATGGTTCTCCTTCAGAAAGACTCCAATGGAAATCTTCAATCAGCAAAAACCTTCACCCTCTAAGCTAGTTCCTTGTTCTTCAAAAACAACTTCCTAATTCTGGTCCAGAGCCCAGAAGTCTCCAATATTGGCCCATCTACAGGCTCCTCGAAATTGGCTTTTTCACTTAGCTCTTGAAATGCCTCCACCAAATTCTGAAGCCTTGCAACAAATTCAATGAGAAGTGAAGAAAAAGTTGCCAATGACAATGCACTAGCACTTTCATAAGTTCTTGATTCTTCTCCATTACGCATGACTTCTGAATTAAATGACTGCCTAGCAGGCCATTGCATCTGCCTTTGGAGCGACGAGTCCATCTTTGGCAGAGAACCAGTGAAGCTGGTGACTGAACTGTGAATATTGCTACTTGTTGACGGTGGTTCGACATAAGATCTTGTCGTGTAGCAATTGTTCTCATATTCTGTGATGTTAGTTCTGTTAAGATTTCCTTTCGTTCCATCAGGAAACTCTGCACCTTCCCAGCTTTCTGAATTCACCAGAAGGTATGATTTCCGGTCTATCTTCTGCTGCAACACTTCAGCGGCTTCATGGACCTCAAAGAGAAAATTTGGCTTGTTTAGTTTTGTCATCGTCTTCATTAAATCCCCAAGCTCGCGCAACACTTTAGCACCTTCGATGCCAACTCTCTTCAACTCACTGCTAAAAATTTGTCTGCTTTCTGGTGGAGCCTGTGATTTTTATCACATTAGAGGCAAGAACAGTAAAAATGAAAAAGGAGAATTATACTATCTCCTTACGTGCATGATTAAGCTTAATACGCTTCAAAATCAGAACAATAACAGAACTCCTAGATCCAATTAACGATATAGATAATCAAGATATTATAGTCTTACATTATGATTGTCAGGTTATATTAACACACAATACCACAGAGAACTTCGGCAGGATGCGTTGCAGTGGGGGACAAGATGGAGTGGTAAAGCGTAGATAGTTGAAGGTTTTGAAGAGGATTGGTAAACTAAGCTTTAATTATAAAGCATGATAATTTTAGTTGACTGATAATAGAGAAATATCACAAGTACTTCTTATTGCATATCAAAAACATCAAGAGAAGTGAAACTATAGGAAACAGCTACAAGGATCCTTTTCTCCATCATCTGTATCTGATGGAATATCAACAATTATGACATCCCTTTTAGCTGTTTCTTATAGTCTTCTTTGGCCTGCCTCAATTGGCACAATGAGATTTCAAAATTAGAGATTCTACAACAAAAGGATTACAAAAATATAATCACAATGTTGGCCCATTTTTTAAATTAACCAGCATCGAGGATATAAACCCAGCAATCCAACATGAAAGTTTCTGCATGGCATAACGAACAATTCTTCAATGAGAAGTTTTATCGAGAGATTTGCTTTACTCCTTAATTATAAATGGTATCATATTTCATTAATGAACGATAAGAAGAGGCCATCTATTCAAGCTAAAGGAGTTCCATCTAAACTGTAAAAACAAACAATTAAAGGTAATAGACATGGAAACCGAGAAAACTAAATTGTGTCTTATTAACGGATGGCAAACAACAATATAAAAGTATGAATAAAAGAATAAAAATAATTGTAAGGAAAAGCACTAATAACATTCTTATTTACTGGGTTTTAAACAAATAATTTAATTCAGGAGCAACAATAATGTCAAAATCCTATTTTATAAAATCAAATATGTAGGTTTATTTTCTTTTGACATTTTCACGTATTATAATCAGTGTTATTTGGGCATATGTTGCATACTAATTAAATCAAAACTTAACTTATATATTAAATTATGAGAGTTTTAAAGTCAGCACTATATACATTCGAATTAATTCCGATGTTCTATAGGGGTTGGCAAAGTTCCAAATTCTTTTTGTGAGTACTCTTAAATCATATATAAAGCTAGATCAGTATAATAAGATTGGAAGCAGTTAACTTAGCAGTGACAAAAAGTCAGAGAAGGGATTTGTGAGTGATGCATTAGCTGATAGTGTGATTATACCAACCTTAAATGTGAATTTAGAAAATGATGTGATTTTTTTTCACCCTAAGAAACTGTGGCATTACACATAATATTCTCTTGTTTCGTTCTATTTCTTGATATTCCTATCAAGGTTTCCTCCAATTGAAAACAAAAAAAGGGCCACACAAACTATCAACTAAAGATCAAGCTACTAATCTAATCACACTTTATTACATAATTTCTAAAGTTCAAACATCAGCTCTTTGAGTTACATCCTCCCATGTTTATATAGCTAGGAGGTCTATTGGAGAAAATTTGCTCTTTATGGTAATTTCATAATTCTCCAAGTTCAAACAAAAAAGATATCTAGATTTCTCCAAACGTAGCTTCTATTTGCTAAACTTTACCTGACCTATACTCTGTCCACAATAGATCTATTAAATATGAAATAGACTCAGCATAGAAGTATATAGGCTTACTAAGATATATACTGAAACTAAAACTAATGAAGAAAATTAGTTTTGCATTACGAAAAAAAAAAGAAAAATCATACCCTAAACTATTGTCCTCTTCTCCTGTCATACTTATAGTCCTTTTTGACTTAGGCACTATACAAGTATGATTTTCAAAATCATCTCAATGCTATCCCAGTCCAAGTTTGGTTAAAATTTACTGACTGACTGCACTGTAGGAGCCAACAAAGGCAAAACTTGGTGGCAATCCCACTTTTACCAGATTCAACTGATAGAAACAAATAATATTGCCACAATAAACTGAAACAGGATCTTCAAGAAGATAAGATATAGTAAAGCAATACCACTGCTAGAAAACGTAACATAAGAAAAGCATCCCACCTGAATCTCTGAAAGTATACACCCATGCAAAGCCATAACCATGAAGGCACAGTGCCTGAGCGCACCACTAACTCTGATATAGTTCTTCCAGGGATAATTCCACATTTTATAAGGACCATGTGGTGGCTCCCAGATAGCGAAACTTAACTGTGAAGAGACATTGAAAATAAAATACTTAACATCTTCCATTTCTAGCAATGGCATATTTCATGAAAGAATTGCAGTTCAAAAAGAAATATACAAGTGCATCTTCTTGAATTGTTGATTGAACAGCAGACCTGTACCCACTGTACAAAGGATCATCATAAGCTTGGTATGTTAGAATTTTTGAAGGAACCCTTTCATATTCAACGCACTGAAGGTATCCATTGACACAACCTACAAGGATTATGACAATAAGATCAGCTGACAAGTGTTCTGGTTGTAACAATATGAGAGTACGGATATGTAACTTCCAACTGAAGAATATTTATTGTTAATCATAGTGTAATTTAAAATTTTTGAATGCTTTAATAGGAAGTTCAAGCACCATTTTGCATATCGATAGATTCAATTTATACCTTCCAAAGACTTGGCTAGACCAGTGAAGTTCTTTGTTACTAGGTTGTGCAAATCCTCTCCTGCCCAGATTGGATAAATGCAAATATTTACTCCCAACCCAATGCCTGCACCAAGCGCAATTAGTATAAACCGACTGACTGCAGTCTCCATAAATGCCCTTGTCCTATATCCGGACACCACAATGTAACAAAATGTGAGCAAGAAAACTCGAAAGCCGTATTCATAAGGCTGCATCGTCGGGTAGAGCTTTATAAAGCTTGCAAAAAATCCTGGCATTGCAGTTCATTAAAAATGAAAGAAGCAAAAAATTAATACCATCTAGTTCAAATAACTTGAGGAAGAAAGCAAGTCACAATTGTTTAGTATCTCACCAACAACAAAGATACTAATAATTACAAGTACTTCCTCCCAATCTGCGGTCAGGGTTGCTATTTCTGCAACCCCTAGAGCAAGGCCTCCAGAAAGTAGTGTTCCTAAACCCCGATTAAGCCCTTTGCTTAGTGTGGCACCTGCATGATGCAGACTTGGGTACTGAGACTGAATTAAGCATGCACCAGATTAAGAAGTTGAAGAAAACATGGAGAACATTCTTTGATGGACAAGTCATGTGCTCACATCAGAATTCTCAGAAAGAAACAAAATTGAACCTATGACTTTGAATCTGTTAGAACCGCAACAGCAAATCATTTTCCACATTTTCTCTAGAAAATGTTAAAACTGTAAGATCGGCTCGGTTTAACATGATGAGATGGCCAATATAAATCCATTTACAAACTAAGGACTCTCGTAACAAATCTAATGAAAACTGAGAATAAAAAGGACTAATTGAGATGTTGATCAATGTAAAGAAACCTCCACTATCTCCTCCCATACATCCAGACAAACCATGAAACAAGCTAAAATTAGACATGAAAAAAGGGCATTCATTTTTCAAAGCACAGATAGGCATTCAAACAGCGACTCGAACATTCTTCCTGCACCTTAATGCATGAAATAAAGTTATAGAGAGAAACGAGGACGACATAGAGGTATGATCGATCATTGGTCACCGCACCCACCTATGCTGAACTCGAAGACGACGACGACGGTGAGGATGGCCCAGACGGAGTGCTTGGAGAGGTCATGGAAGGTCACCCTCAGGAAGATGAGGAGGGAGATGATGGTGAGGGCGAGGCCCATCTTGGCGGCGAACACGACCTTACGGGGGTCCGACCGACCGAACTCCCAGCCCTCGACGGCCAGCCCGCAGAGGCAAGCCCACGTGGCTGCGGCCCCGTCGGCGAGGCGGTGGAAGCAGCCACGCTGCCGGGGGTAAGGTTCGTGGTAGAGGATGGTGGAGGAGAGGAGCCGTTCCTTGCTCCGCTGCTCGAAGTTGTAATGAAAGGATTCAAGCTTGGGGGCCATCCGACGGCGGTCGTGGCGGCGTTCCCGATCCTCTCTGTTGCGTTGGCCACTGGAGATTGAGGAGATGACAGCGAAGGAATGGAGTGGTCTGTTGTGGGTTTTCGTCGGAGGGAGAAGAGTTGTTGAAAGGGAAAAGAAGGGGGAACAAATGCAAGCGCGAGGGAGGAAGGTGGAAGAAAAAGACAATGATGTATGTGCATTTATGATGATTATTTATCGTCGTCAAAGTATAAGTTGATGCATGTACTGACACCCCTCAAAAGTTCATAAATATATATATATATAGCAATTTTAACACAATTGCCGCTTCTATATATATATATATATATATATATGAGAAACAATAAGGAAACCCACCGTGTGGGTCGTGCAAACCAGCATTCCTTGGACACGAGCGTCGCACGACCATTTCATGGCCAACCATGGAAGAGAAATAAGTAATGCAAGTCGGCAACAGCTGTGAGATGTCACTCATTGCCAAGGGCGGGGTCCCTTTCGATAGATTGTGGGCCCCAGTAGGGGTATTTTTGGAATGGCATGATGATCTGAGAATTGTGTGTGATAGTAGTGGGTGAATTCGAGAATTGTGTGTGATACAAAGCACTCGCTTTTTATCATAAACAAAGCTTGTAATGTACTTTCCATAAACCTAAGATGACACAAAGAAACTGAAAAGGAACATATTGTCGCAACAAAATGGCAACATATAATATACATCTACTCTGATATCCTTAATTGATGAACTACACAAACATTACAGTTTCGTCCATTATTAAGCTGTTTAAGCTGTACTCATTTCAGATGAATAACGTAGATGAGACCTCCTGCTGTTGTAGCTTGTTCTGTGATGAGAGTGAAAACACAGCCTCTGCGATTGTCAAGTGGAGGAAATTGACGCCAAGGAAGTCATGGATTTTGTTTGCTCGCTGGAGTTTCTCCATGACTTCTCCCGTAGGATTTACAAGGGTAAGCTGTAAGCAGATCATTATGAACTTTTGAGATCATAAGTATTGATGTTCTACAAGGGGAACGAGATAAGTGACTACCTCAAGACCATGTTTCTCTGTCGATTTCTTTAGATCAATTAGAAATGAGATTCCGCTTGTGTCTACAGTAGGCACGGCTGAAATTTGATCTTCAAGGGTCAGTATACAAGTATGCATTCTCTTAAGAAGTAGAAATGATTGCTTTGATCAAAGCATGCCTTGCTATCAGAAGAAATCTTCTATTTTGTTGCATGCGCTACTTGAGGATGAAACTAATATACAAGACAATCTTATTTGATATACTTCTGCATGGTTGGCAGAACTTTAAAGGCAAAACAATCCCTATAAATTCATCTAAAGATAAAGAAAAATGTTTTCGGGATCGAGAAGTAGAGAAAAAGATTAGAATAGTACCTGACAAATCCAGTATTAGAAATCGAAGATTTGTTTCTTTCTCTTCCATGCTGTTTTCATTTTCTATCCACCTTGTTATCCTACGAATAATGCAAAGGGAATGATATCTCATGAGGCGAAGACTATGTTCTTGAACAGATTAGCATTGATCGTTAGGAGTTAGTACAGCAAACCTTTCATTTAGATATGTGGTGTTTGAGAAGTTAATGGGGGCTTCAACAGCAAGTACGAGGAACCCAGGAACTCTTTTAGCATCCTTGTACTGATGCAGGTCTCTGTATATGTTTGTCCCTGGAATGTTCCCTAGAGCAATCATCTTAGGTCTTGTGGTCTGGAGAAGGATTCTGAATATCGATAAACCAACCTATATTCACAGGAAAACAGATGTATGTTAGCGAAGAACATCGACGTTAGATGGGAGACTGAGGCATGATCGATCGTTACCGCGATCGCAAGGCCCTCCTGAACTGAGATGAAGATGACACCAAGGAAGGAAGACATGCAAACAAGGAAGTCAACCGTATCCAGCTTCCAGATGTTGTAAGCGGCGGGAACATCAATGAGGCCAATGACTGCAGCAATGATGATAGCAGCAAGCACAACGTTGGGGGTGTAGGCGAACAATGGCATGAGGAAGAGGAGCGTCACCATCACCGTCAAAGCCATCACTACGTTGGACATTGCAGTCTTGCATCCGGCATTGTGGTTCACGGCAGAACGGGAGAAGGCTCCTAAAAGAGTTCATGAGTTGGGAGTAAGTCGTTTGCAAGTGCTACTGGGATCTCTCAAGAGGCAGCGAGGTAGATGGCAAGTGTTTAGATTACCTGTAGTAACATAGCACGAGGTGCAAGAACCCACGATGTTCATCAGCCCTATGGCCATCATTTCCTTGTTCCCATCAACTTGGTAGCCCCTGAGCGAAGCAAACGTTCTTCCACTTGCAATTCCTTCCTAGAGAAGAAGAAGAAGAAGAAGAAGAAGAAGAAGAAGAAGAAGAAAAAGAGATTAGCAAGCAATTCCTTGACTAGAAATGTGTAAGGCATAATAATTTTCATCTAAACACTGAGGAACATTTTCGACATTGAACGCAACTACTGGAACATTTGGTGGTGATGTCAAGAAAATATAATAATATAACACTGATTGGCTCTGTGAACTTTTGTGTAGATGAAAGAGAGAGCTTACAGTAAGGGAGATGATCCCAGTGACAATTCCAGTTTTCATGGTAGTGCCTAAGTAGGTACTGTCGAAAAGTAAATTATCCCATGATGGGCGGTTCAACCCACATTTCAGTTTCCCAATCTGCACATACAACATGTAGATTATACGAGAATAGAAATAAGATTAGCATGATAATAGAGTTAAAAGAGAGGAAAGGTGGCACAAACAATGCTGATTCCATGATTCTGAGCTTTGAGCAGGAAAACAACAAGGGTGGAAATGATAACAGAGGCCAATGGCGCTCCGACTGACAACCAGAACAGCTTTGGCCTTCTTATGCTCTGCATTCAAATTTTCGGGCTATTAATGTACAAAATGAGTCAACATCTTAATAATGCATCTAGTTACAGAGATTGATCCAACAAGAATCATAAACACTATTGTTATCATTAAGGAACTAATAACTCAAACTTAACTCTATCCACTATCAATTAATTGTTTGAACTTGATTCTGTCATAAGATGAGACAGTGAATAACAGAGTTGCTGGATTTTTTTATTTTTAATTTGCAAAAAAAAAAAAAACAATATGTCCAACTCATAATCACATATTGGAAGGAATTTAAGCTGAAATTTACCTCCAAATATAAACAGAGTTCAACAGAACGAAGGATATGTAAGTAACACTCTAATCATAAATAACACTTTATTTATGTATAAGAAAAAGATAAGAAAATTTACCTAATCTTGCCTATGTGATTCCAAGTAGCAACAGTTATTAAGGTTGGGAATTAAATGACTTATTATGGTGAATATAAATTTGAGAATATATATATATATATATATATATATATATGTTCTCGAGGTGCACATGTCATGAGGCATCACATGAAATCCTTGGGAACAGAAGAAGAGGGACAACAAATAGAGAATCACAACTTAACATGAACATAAAATAGAGTGAACTCACATGGATTCAAGAGAGAATCCACATAGTTTTCTAACTCAATTTGATTCTACGACATAAAGGATCCTTGAGCGATCATAGACATATATACCCACACATACAATTTACTCTTAATTGATTCTATAATCGTGGTGGATCGGACTATCAACTTTTTGAGGGAGAGTCCATATATAAGAGATAACAATCTCGTGAGGTCTATATAAAGTGGGATGGACCGAAGCATGAAAAGTTGTGGATCAGATCCAAATCAATTTGTATGTATCCACTGTCTTGATATTGGTCAATCATTGACAACCTTATGTCAGCACACTCCAAGTTGGGATATCACGACATGACAGATGATCACGAAAAACTAAATAAAATGGATTGCAGACTACTGTTCCAATTATGTCGTATCTTGATAGTGGGTGAAATTATACTTGTCCTGGATTGATTAAGCTCTCTTGTGTCCGAATCATAATATAAAGCCAAAAGAACTATAATTTTGCAGCATGTGATTCTTGATTTGATCTGACCACCACCACATGTACGTTAAATTATCTACATCAAAGAATTTTAGGTCGGCTTCATATTTTTCGGATGTAGAGTTTATCCTACTACTATATGTTTGTGTGTGTATATATATATATATATATATATATATATATATATATATATATATATATCTCCATGTTATTCTTACGTAGACGTATAAACATATACATATGATTGAAGAGCAAAGAGGCAAAACCCGTGAATGTGTGTAGCAGTGACAGTACGGACAACTAAATCATTCCTCCGTAGTCTATATGTTCTTCATGTGCATGTCGACAAAAGCAAGCAGGACAAGCACAAGAGGAAACATACAACGTGTCTCGCCAGCAGCAGGAAGGCCAGGAAGCTGATTCCCATGACTATCGTTTGCCATGACCACTGCACGAACAAAAGCCTTTTTAACGTCTTCTGAGTCATAATTGCTATTTAACCTTGTTCATTGAATGAAGTAAAGAGTAAAACAACAAGGAAGAGGAGGAGGAAGAGAACCTCGTGGGTGTTGTGGAAAACAGAGCTCAACACCGGAATCACAGCCATCTTTTTGGTGAAATGGACGATCCCCAGTAGGTTTTTGAGTTGCTGGAGAGAAACGATAATGGCAGCGCCGGCCATGAACCCAACCAGTGTAGCCTTTGACAAGAAGTCTATGATGAATCCCAACCTTACCAGTACAAGAATATCCATAATTATAGAATGAATCGTGCAGCGATCATGGAGATGGAGATCAAACAGAGTTCTGACCTCAGGATCCCTAGAGACGCTTGGAAGATCCCCGCGAAGAAGGTGGCGGTGAAGGCCAGCTGAAGGAAGAGAAAGGGATCGGTGTTCGGGTTCACCGCTTGCCTCAGCATCGACCCCATTATCAGCGATGCAATGGACACCGGACCGACTGCGAGATCCCTCGAGCTCCCCAACACCGAGTACACGAGAGGCGGCACGAAGCTCGAATCTGTAGTCATATTTGAGGTGTACACATTTAGCATGCATGCGAAACCTACAACACATGTATTCATGCAGTCCGAGAGACTCACAGAGCCCGATGATGGGAGGCAGATTAGCGAGCTTGGCGTAGCTTATACCCTGAAGGATATCAGTTAACATCATCTTCCAACACAGAAAAAGAAAGATGAGAGAAGGATATAGGAGGGAGTGGGCATGTTGCCTGCGGGATGGCTAAGCTGGCAATGGTGAGCCCGGCCACGAGGTCGGACTTGAAGAAGGAGAAACTGTAGTTGGGCGCCCAGTCCAGAATGGGGAAGAGGTACTGCGCTCCCAGCACCCATTTCCGCCTCGGTGGTTGCCCTTTGAACCGGCGGAATGGGTCGTCGGGGAAGAAGGTCTCCTTGAGCCGCAACTTCATCTTGTCCACCGTGCTCTGCGGTGGCGCCGCCTCCACCTTGTGCACCGCCTCCATCATCACCCCTATCTCCACTTGTCCTTCTCCTCTCCTCTTGCACTCTCCCTCCATGTCAGTCCGCTCCCTCACAACCTAAACCGGTGATCTGTCCCCCTCTCTCAGAGTTGAAACGGGTCACCTGGCCTCGTCCTCTATTTAAAAGGGACTTCACCATCCGGAATCTATCCCGAAGGCTATCATAAGAGGACCGCTACAGAACAAAAGTACTATCCAACAAAAGGAGGAGGAGAACAAAGGGGACGAGAAGGTGGTGGGGGGAGGGGGGAAAGGAGGAAGGCCCAAAAAAGAAGAGGTAGGGAAAGATGCATGCACAGCGAGAAAACACACTATGGATTCGAAGGGATAGGTGGGGAATGGGTGGATATCCATAGATTTGGCCAAGGGATTGCTTATCTTTTTCTTTTCTCAATAAAATACATGATTTTGACGAGTGATAAATGCTAAATTCTGATCCCAGGATCTTACGATAACTCTAATCCATTCTAAAACATCGTAATTTGATTCCTAATATGTCATGTATTAATTGGACAGATTCACAATTAATGCTAGATGAGTCGGTGATCGTACGAACACCGATGGATGAGGCAATCGTTCCTACACTTCCTACCACCTTCTTCCTTATCTTACAAGACTGCAGCTTTAATTAATTCAACAAAAATGGAACTTAATAAATAACTTTGTCGTGTTCTAATCGAAGCAGTTCTTACTTAGTTTACTGTAGTTGGAAGCCTTTGATAGACCGAGCACTATATATGGACGGGTCAATCATTAAGTACCTTCTTATATTTTCTCCTTCCATTTTTCTCATATGAAATACCTGCCATTTGAATACATTCTCAAATGTTAGAATTTGGCAACAAATTTAATGCTTTATATAAAATTTTCAAAATATCGAAGAAACAAATATATCATAGTTTGATATAATAGTTGTCTAAAAATAACGAAATTAAAAACGTAAAATATTACAAATTATGTGTTACAAAATGATCAGGCACATAAAAATAATATAAAAATATATAATTAACTTAATAAGAAATATAAAATAAAATATGTGATAAAAAATGATAATAAATAACATAAGAAACAAGATATATAGATAAATGTGATAACTAGTATAAAATTATTAACCTAGATAGAAAATTCAAATATGTGATATAGTCATAAAATAAATAATTAGTTATCATATATATTTTTTAAAGTGTTATGATAAAAATAATGTAGCTATCGTGCATAACTGCTCTCTCTCCTATGTTAAACTAATAAGATCCACATGTTCAAATGATAAGCTCTACATAGTCATCATGGCCAAGCCACCTAAATGGTCATCCATCACCATATTAGTGTTAAGTGATAACGTACAATAAATGCCAACTGAAGAACGAGTATGATCGATTGTCACGCTCCCATAGTGTAATGAGAGGATATAATAGCTCAACGTTAATGGATGATGGTTATGATCGATTCTTACATACTTATTACTACATAAACTATGTAATGAGAGAGGATAATGACCCCAAATACCCGCTATAAAAAGGAGATGAAAAAATGCGTCAATATATATAAACTAATCTTAGTTCATCTTGTCCAATTAGATTACCAACTTAAGCATTAAGGGAACATTATCGGAAATACCCCCAACTTAATTTTTTAGGGTTCGAACATCCGACTTCGAGAATTTTACTTTGAGACCAGTTAGAAGAAGAATAATGGTGAATCTAAATCAGCCTTTAGTCATACAACTAAAATCTCCTTTTAAGCGCCAGAAGGAGGAATGACCAATGTGTCTTAGGAAAACTTTATAACTTATTCGACAATTGTAGTAAAAATTTGTAAAGACATTTTTGACTTGAAAAGAAAATTTTTTATATATAGAAGAAGTAGTTACATTATTCTTGGGAATTCTTAAATATCAAAATGAACTTCTTGACTTGAAAAAAAAGTAAATGGACAAAAGGAACAAGCCGATCTAGCTACCCTTCTAAGCTTTCAACAATGTGTTCCTGAGTTTGGAGTTACCGGCTTAGTTAGGTCAGCTTTTAAACTTTGGGCAAAGCCTCTTCCATAGGATCCCCAACTATCAATGTCCCCTTGACTTTGTCACCAGCCTCGACCTCTCTATCCTCAGCATAGAAGAATTGCCCTGATGTAGTTTTGCAGGGTTTGGATAAGTAATTTGAAAAGTTTCATTCTGAGACCAGCTCGAAGAAGAAAAACATTGATCCGAATCAACCTCCTGCTCCAACAACCAAAATCTGCTCTACCATAAATCATACAAAATAAGTATAAAGAATATAATAGGTATAAGATAAACATTGATATAAAATATAAGATAATACTCGAATATATTAGGAAAAATACCTTAGATTTTGAATATTTTATGCGTCATTGCCCCTCATTTATATATTTATCAAGAATCCTCGATAAAATAACCAAAATACTATGAGAAGGGGATTTCTTTGTAAATTAAGCTTGGTTAAACTGGCCAAGTTTTATAGTGTTTTTTAATAAAGCTATAATATTTTTAGTTTTTATTTTTTTAGTACAGTAAACACATCACTCCATTAAAAGATAATGTAATTAAACAATATCTTATTCTTTTTAATTATAATTATTTCATAAATGTTATAATATTTTCTGAAATATTTATACCTAAATTCAAGATAAAGTGTGAAAAATTAGAGCTTTTATCATGTTTTATTTGAAAATACATCAAAACCTTCACAATTTTATTTCATTATCGTTCAAATTTATATATAAATTATTTTCGAATAAGTCAATACCTTATAGTAACAGTTGATAGTTATGGTTAGTGAGGATTTCAATTAATTGAAACTCAATTATATTATTTATGATTAGAATTATATTCTTCTACCTCATTTATAAAAACATTATAGATCCAATCAAATACATTGTAATTATGAATGCATCCTTTTTATTATTTTTACTTTCCAATTAATGAAAACAAGTATAATAATATTTTCAGATAATTATAGACCTAAATTTAGGGATATACAAAAAAGGATTTGTGATCCTTTATTTTGAAATATATCAAAATATTCTTAATTTCTATAAAAAAAATCATTTAAAAACTCTCAAAATAAAATATTGTATAAAATTTCAAGACATATAATAAGATTAAATAAATTACGGTATTCTTTGAATATTGTCACAGTGTTTTCAATTTAGTAATAAAAACTATTGTAACTGATTTGATTAAATTAAAAATATTATAATTTAACAAAATAATTAACATATAATTTAACAAAAGAATTAATTATAAACAACGCTAAATTGGATTTCATCACCTGTTGTTAAACATAGCAGTTGGTTTTTATTTTAGATATCAAGCAAGTGATCAGATCGTCAAAAGAACAAAAAAAAAAAAAAGGAGTATTTATTTACATTTTTCTCATCCTATCATTTTATGTGAGTTGGGAAGGATGAGAGGTGTTAACAGTCATTAACCGGCATCTGAATTGTATGGTATTGTATGTCATCCATGGATATGGACGACGATGGAATGATAGGTATTAACTGGTCTTGTACTCGTTAGAGAAAAAGAAATATACACATTGACATCGACACCGAGACTTGCTGTAGTTTTCTTCGCTTTTGGGCGTATTATATTCCTTCACCTTTGCCATGGGCACTCCTCGTGGATGGAATTAAATGCAGTGTATTGCCAAGTGTGAGATGGAGTTGTAACACGAGTAAGATGAGCAGGAGAGACACTTTAATGCGCTAAATTGACTTCCATCGTTCTTAAGAGTTGCAGAGGATGATCGTTGCAAGACAACACATGTAGCAGCGATATGTGCGTGTGTGTGCAAGGATCGGGGAGAAAAAGTGGGAGAAAAGAAAGATTCCGGTGCTTTACCAAAAGAGAGGTGGGATTTGGTATATTGGGTGGGCGGCCGAATTCAATGGTGTAGTCCTGTTAGAGCGTCATGCGTAAAGGAGATCCAGACAGGTCGAGATCATACATAATGGAAGAGAGAGAAAGAAAGGTGGTGAGGAGGAATGGAGTTAAAAGCATCAAGACTTTATGTTGTTGTTCATCATAATCTTCAGAGGAGTAATGAACTATAAGTTCGGACCTAAAGAACGCCTACTATTTACTTCTGTTCCACAGGTTTCTCCATGCATCTTGTTTTAAATATTGCATTCCTTCTTATTTGGTTCGATCTTTAAAGGACGAGTAATTTAAGATGAGAGAAGGATAACCTCTCTCTCTCTCTCTCTCTCTCTCTCTCTCTCACGCACACACACACACAAAGTGGGCACGCATCTTGACTCTTTGCTGTTGTCATAGATGCCGTGATGTTTTGGGCCATGGAGTTAGCAGAAAATTAATGTTTCGAGCTCAAGCGGCTCCTCAGCACTGAAAGCTACTAACTACGGCATGTAGTTACCGAGGGCACTATTTATAATGCTTAAAAGCTCTTCTACGTACTTCTCGTGGAGTCTCAGTTGCAAAGAAAGGTTGGTGTCATCCCAACTTTTGCTTCTCTGTGTAGTGCAAGTCCAATTTATTTGAGCATCACAAACTCCCAGGAAAATGATGGAATGAGAGGTCAATTAAGGTGGGAGAAGACTCCTTTTGCTGTTGCTGTTGCTGTTGCTGTTTCTTGTCAAGATGGGTGGTGGGGGAGACTTCCGTCCAAACATTTAGCATCCATTGCCACCATCAGGTCTAACCTTAACCAGTCATTTTGCTGATGAAAGCAGAACTATAAGGTTCACTCACAAGAATAGGAAAGTGGAAAATGAAAAACAATATTATTATTTTTTAAAAAAAAATCATTATTCATACATTGATTTCAACAACAACAAAAAAGAAAAACATTTCATCTCTTTGACAACCTGACTTCTGCCTGCAACCTTGACTTTGTTTTTATTTTTAATCCTATGATAATTAGGATTAGACACTTCTATAACCAAATAGTTGATGAATACATTCATAATTATGGATCTTTATATATGATGATTGGTGCTATTTGAGATTCACAGACTCATGATATTCTAAGGAGATTTCCTTTATGTTTTCTGATGTCCAATTTGATCTTATATATATATATATATATATATATATATATATATATATATATATATATATATATATATATATATATATATATATATATATATATATATATATTCTCACTTCCTGTCTATAAATTACAAAAGATTTTTTATTTCATGAATATCATGGCAACATGAATAGACACAGTTTTACTCAACTCTCTAAAATACAATTTTATTAATATAATATTATCACTTTTAAATTTTATAAAGAGGGAGACAAGTAGAATTGGGAGAGAGATAAGTAATACCATCATCATCGCTTATAAATCTCATAATGATATCTTGTCCCATCTTCGATGTCAATTTATATATTGTTGGTCTTATCATTATTGATTGATTTTTTTTAGGTGAGACTAGTCGAGTTTAAATATGTATAACATAAAATATTTATAAATTAAATAGCGTAAAAATATAAAGGTAAAATTGCTTATATATAATTTTTTTCCTAATGTTGTTTTTTTTTATTTTCCCTTTTATACTTGAGTTTAATATTGTAACGTATATACTTTTTGTTATACAAAATTCGCAGTCATTGTCCTTAATCTTCATTGGTCAACCATCCATTACAATGAATTTAAATCGATATTAATTCCCTTCTCTATCCGTTTTAATTTAGTAATCTTTACATTTGCCCCTTCAAATTTTAGGAAATAAAGAATCAAATACTTGGTGAAAGTAATGCGGAGAATTTTAAATATCTAAAATAATCATGCATATATATATATATATAATAAAATTCGGAGAGGCAAATATCATATATATAAATATGCAAAACCGCCAAAAATAGAATATGTTAGTGAACCCAAATAGTGGCACGGGCTCTCTGAAGTTGGGCTTCATGGCCGGCCCAATAATAGACTTGGAAAGGAAAGCATCAGCGGGGCCCATCTTTCTTCCAAGCCCGGGATGATCCACGCCGCCTCATCGTGCCTGCCGGTGGCGCCTTCCTCGCCCTCGGGAACGACCGGCTCAACCTGATGGTTTTCTGCAAGGACTTCAACGCGCGCTCCCAGGAGTACAAGCTGGACACGCCACTGCCGTCACTATCACCGCCTACTTGGATGACACCTTGGAGTTCACCGTCAAGTCTCCCTCCGTCTCCTGCTTCCCCAATTTGTGCACCAGAGTCGGGACGGCAGCAGCCGCCCTGGTCATATCGGTGCCTCCTCCGTCACCTTCTTGTAAGCACCTCTCAGTCGAGGCCATCTGCAAGTCAGTGCCGCGACATCTCTGATCGATACCACCGGTACCATCTGCAAGTCCTTGCAACTTAATGATAAACCTGATTGATCTGTTCACATTAACTTTCAGGTTGAAACAAAATCTAGTGTTATGTGGGTCACAAACATCTCTATTTTCCTTTTCTTTTTTTTTCAATATATTTTCCATGAATATAAAAGAGAATCAATAGCAGCTATTATGTGTTTGTAAAATCCTACATTTCTTTTCTTTGGAACAGAATCATTTATTCGTCGGAGGTAAAATCCGACAGGGTGAGTAGTCGCCTGAAACACGATTCTTTCTTATTGCAAAACATAGCATAATTAAACTATATATCAGATCTATTTTCTTCCTCGGAAACACGAGAAACAAGCATGTCTGGGTTATAAAAGATGTTTCTAATCACATTCATAACCCTGTAAGAGTTTTTCTCCTATTTAATAACCGCGCAAGAACTGTAGAATAAGATTCAGCCTGAATTTTCTGCATCTCTTCCCGTCTTTTTCTTTCTTCCCCCGTCATTTCGAGATAGCAACAGCCTCATAGTAGGAAAAAAAAAAAAACGTAATTATTAATCTTGTCACTGACATAAATCGCTCGGTAGAAAGATCAATCTTTCTCTGCTCTAACAGTGCGTAATATTCAATTCAAGGCCGGAGAAAGTTCATGGTAGCTAATTTTCTCCCTCTCACATTGGACTTTGTCCTTTGGTGAACAGTATCCACTTGCTACTCCATCACAGCCACACAGTATTTTTCTACGATTATTCATGGTTTGGCGTTGACTTGGAATGACAAGTTGGACTCCTGCTGTTTCCAAAAAGTCAAAGTCACCTCCATGGGATGACTTCGCTAATCACTCATTCTCGTTAAGCAATCCAGCCTTACAAGGACAAAACTGAATACGCCAAAGTGGGTTGACGAGCCCTTCTTATTCGGTCGAACTATACTCGTGATACAAAAAATACTTTGACCAGTGGAAGCCTTACACGGATATGAACATAAGAAACTAGTTGATCACCAAGAATATTCGACTTGGATTGCAACGAAGACATAATCACAGGATGTGATGTAAAATGTCGGGGCAAAACATTCTTCTTGATTGATACATGATTCAGATTTCGATGTAACGTGTAGGCTTCGATTTAAATTCCACCAAAGATATTTTATGATATGATTGATCAAGATTTTATTGCTATTCGCATTGCATTGTTCTTCGCTTCATGTATTAAAATACATGTTCTGTAATACGACTTTTAAGAAGAAATCATGCAACATATCTAAATGCCAATCCATACAAAAATTTCCCTGAATTTGCAGTTTGCAATTTTGATGCACCTTAAGATGATTATCATCAATACATTTAAGAAAAAAAAATCATGATATGGTCTGAAAACTAAAAAAGAACCATTTCAACAAGCTTGAAGCATATTCTACCTGTGAATTTACGGTTGGACTGGTCAAAAATTAAGAAGCTGGAGAACCAAGTGAGAACAAGAATGAGATGCACGTTAAGAACAGTCAATATTTGTATGCATCAGAGGTAAAAGTCGACTCGAACAACATTGGTGACCAATCGGCGGATAGCTTTAACTTGGTCAAATTTTGTTTCTTGATGGAATGAACTTTCTCTGTGAACTGGCACTAGGCAACTCATGGATTCCGAAGAAATTTCTTCTTGGTCAGCTGTGTCCACCCCCAAGCTTGCATGCTTGTATTAGATAAATTCGAAGCTGCATGTGAGATGATTTTTAGTATGCTTAAATAAGGGAATCCCATTTCATCAGATTTGCTTTTACGTTCATCGGTAAGTGGTATGATCGGTGCTAATTGTCTACTGCATCATAAACATAACGCAAATGGTGATTTCATCATGGAACCAATACAAGTAGAAAACTTAGGACTGTCACAAGATGTTGCTTACACTGTTTGTTATCAGAACTCAAGATACTTCTTACAATGCGAAGGCAAAAAAAGAGAGGAAAACCCTCGTGATGACAAAGCGCACATTTATCCGGTTGCTTGTATCATTCAAATCAGGATCAGTGTATCGTGCATGATCGGTGAACAATGCCGAATTTGTTGACAAGGGAAGCATGTAGGGTTTCCCCAAAACTGTTTTCCTCGACATAGGAATAAGAGGAAGGAAACTGGAGACATGAAGGACGAAACAAGTTGCAAATCACTTCAGCTTAAATCTTTGGTGCTGTTGGAGAGAGACTCGAGCACCCACTTGCTGCTGCTTCTACTGCTACTCTCCCCATCCTTTTGTGCCCAAGTCTGGCTATCCTTGTTTATGAACGAGCTAATGGCTGCTGCGACCGCGGCCGTGAACTTTGAGTCTGAAGCAATAGCACCGATGTTTCCTGCCAAAGACTTGTTGGCACTCTCACTGTTCCAGGTCCCCTCATTTGGTAGCCAAGAACTTCCACCAGCAAAACCAGGATTTGGAATGGAGGAGGCGGCCCACGGGTACGTTGCACTGGAAGGTTGTTGGCGCCCATGGTCATTGCTGCTAGTTGCACCAAAGATGCTGGAATAGCTAGTAGAACTTGTGAGGCTGTTCATGGGCGGTAAATGGGGAGAGGGATTCGCCAGGTAAGGGTTCAAGTATGACAATGGTGCGGTGTCCGCAGTGGAAGATGAGGAAGGTGCGTCGTTCGGCAGCATAAAAGTAGCTGCTGTTGGTGCTGCGAAAGCCAGTGCGGTTGCGCCCACAGGTAGGGGATGGTTATGTGTGCCTTCGTAAGTCGTAATCAGTATCGACATGTCCTCGAGGCATCGCTGCACCTGTTCAAACGAAAATATCTTTGTTGAATTGATTGCCAATTGCCAACCAATCTCATCAACGCCTTATCGACATCAAAATCGGGCTTAGTTCTGCTATCTACCTGCTTTCGAACGGGGCACCCCTGTGCGACGGTGCATCGGTAGTAAGCTCTCGGACATGGATTCCCTTTCGCAACCTTTTGCCCATATTTTCTCCATTGCAATCCATCATTCATCTATAAGTACTCTTCGAGAAAGAGAGTTAGCTCGAATCCATGAAGATGGACATAATTTTCCTAAAGAGATGCATGTAAAAGCTTCATTCTCAGTAAGACTTACGGTCGGTCCTTGGCATCTTGCTCTGACTGAAACCCTAGTTTTTCTAGTGGTTGGATTGATGGTTTGACTTGTGACGGTGGAGAACCCACCAGTTTGCAGCTTGTCATCAAGTGGTTGCCAGCTCTTCGATCCCTTCCCTTTCTCCTCACTTGTATCTGCATGAGGGCCTGCAAATGTTCGCAGACTCAAGGATAAGCCCAACTCGTTGTCATCACCTAAGTCGCCGCTTTGAGCGGCCACCGATGGTTCCTCGATCTGTTCGCTCTCGCCGGCCTTCATCGGCTCTTGGAAGCTCCCCCCTCCGAGCGAAAGCGAAACTCGATGCTCCTGAATACATAAGCCCGCAAGAGTTGAATCATCAAAATCTTTTGATTGGATGGAAGAGAACTCAGGTGTAAAATGATTACTTTTGGCTGCCCCTGCTGTTGGATGTCTGCCAATCTCATCTGTAGCTCGTAATAATCGTTCGAGATGCGATCGATGACCTCTTGTAATCGCTTGTTTTCTTCCTTCATACGATCCATCTCAGCTTGCAACGCGCACAACTGCAGACGACTTCAAAGGTCATAGCTTAGCACGTACAACAGAAGAAGGTATGAAGAAAAGAGAGAATTAGCTAACCTCATCCTCGATCGCATCTTTTGCTATGGGATTCTCACAACCTTGATCTTTCTCCTCCTTTTGGGTCTCCTCACGATGGCTGCTTCCCTGCTTGCCTCCAATCAAAATGATCTTTTCGCCACCCTCCTCCTCTTGTTGGTGGTGGTGTTGATCACCAACCGCATGACCCCCTTCTACCTCTCTTTCCTCATCTTCTGCTGCTTCCAAGGACAGATCTATGTGCATTATACGCTGCTTCCTCTTCTTCTTCGATGACATGATCTTCTTGTAGTTGATGCCCACCCCCACCCCCTATTTTTCTCTCTCTAGAGGTCTAAATGATGTTACCGAGGCAAGGGAGTCAACGTCGAAGGCGTATTAAAGGGTTTTAGACGGAGCAAGAAACAAAGGCTCGCTCTCACACAGTGCCTTAATTTTCTATGCAGCAAAATAAGACGTATGGGGAGTAGCTCCAAACAACGATCGATCCAACTGACAATGACGCATGCCCCTCAAGTCAAGAGGGTGATATTTCCCAAGTGTTCCTGGTTTTGGTGCGAGCGATGGTCAACCCCATGGAATTTTGAGGGCTGACGTCCTTATCGTCACCCAGAACCAAACACAAACAAATGGCGGCTATCGCCTACCATGACATGAAGCTTCTCAGGCTGATACATGCTGGCTTTAGCTTATACATGACGGCGAAAATTTACATGGTTCGACTTCCACCACCGTCTCAAGTTTGGCATTCCATCGTCTCCCAACTCATCTTAATTTGGCGCCTAATAGTTGCATCCATCGGGACTGATTAGTGTGGGGAGCTACATATGCTTGCAAGCCAAATCACACCAAAATTTGCATTCTTCTTATGTGTTTTTGTTTTTCTTCATCGTTTTTTCATAGTTAATATGAATTAATCTCCGTTGCGGCCTTTTAAATCATGCACCAGAAAGAATACAAAGTTAAAAATCGAGTTTTCCTTTTATTTCCAACAATATCATTTAATTTCCATAACGAAAACAGTCCTAAGATAAACTAGGTTTAGATAAATTTCTCTAATATTCCTCACAAGAGAAGAAGAAGAAGAAGAAGAAGAAGAAGAAGAAGAAGAAGAAGAAACCATAAGTTCTCTAAGATCATGTATTACATTCAATTCCGATGCTAATATTTTGGAGGCTATCATCACACACTATGGAACAAACGTTTACCAACTCAGCTTCATTGATGGCTGATTCCCAACTATGGTCAACTCCTCGCAATATTCAAGCACACTAGCTAAAGCTGTCTCCAGGAGGCAATTTGGCATCTCCTTAATGGTACCCGAGAAGCCTCTCACATGTACAGAATCCCAAGAATGAAAGCTTCTGAGATCAGCCTGGAAACTGTCAACAAGAAGACCACCAACCATTCCCATCTCTTCCTACCATTAAACTCAAGCAGAAGTTTACTAAAAGAACTGCCACAGCAACCACCAACTCAATATAGTATGTGGGGGGGGTGTATATCTACTTGCAGAACAGCCAAGAGTTTGTCCAAACAGTTGACGAGGCCACAAGTTGAGATCTTCACATTTGAAGTTAGTTTGATTAGAGAAGGAAGTCCCCTTGTCTTTGTTTGAGAGTTTCTTCTTTAACTACTGCTGCCTAGGGAATGCTAAGACATTTAGTTATATGTCTCAGATCTTAGTTACAGGGCGACTCATCGACCATGTACGTGTGTACTGCTTGCTGGACGAAGGATGCATGCATGGCTTTAACTGCTTGTCCCCTTTTTTTTTCCCCTGAAAAATAAATTGATTAACTATATTATACTATTCCACAAAACACTCTTAGTGTATCAAAAATAAATAGAGGCTTCACCGTCGATTGACCATCTCTCTCTCTCTCTCTCTCTGCAATTGGATCAGCCATTGCTACGCAGTATTAACTGCTTGTCTTATGATTCAATCAGATGCAATATAATTAACTAGAGAAAAGTCTTCCGTTTGGGCAGCAGCTAACCCCTAAATTGAAATCTTGCATCCATCAAGAGATAATGTATATTATCATTCCCAACAAAAAAAAAAAGAAGAAGAAAGAAAATCTAATTGTCGTTTGTGACCATTTCAATCTCTTTTCTTATATATGTTTGATCTTTAAGTAGGGCGATCGAGCCAGGCCAAGATTCAACATTATTTATTTGTTAAGTTCTTGGACTTGACTAAGGCCTTGAATGAGTCACGAAGACCAAAGAATGAGTCAAAATGGTTGTGCATAATTTTTGTCACCACCATGTCGAATGGTTGTGCATAATTTTTGTCACCATCATGATTTTTTTTTATGAACCAACCAACACCCATACAATTTCTCTAATGTCGCATAGTTGTATTAAGTAAAATATTTTATGTTTGTAATTTTTTTACCTTTCGGTTTGTGAAAATGATTTCATCTATATGTTGAATATATCGCATAGCTATTTTATTTATTTATTTTTGATACTTATATACAACATTGATGATGGAAGAACTTGTCTTTTTTTTCCTTTTACTTTCTTTTTGATAAACATTACAATTCATCATAGAATCAAACTTTGCTCCCAAACAAAGAATTCATAAAGAGCACAAGAGCGTCCCCACTCCATTCTGTCACTTCCTTTCTCTCCTCTCGATACATTTGAAATCACGGGGAAGCGGACCGTTGCTCCGCAGGCTTTTTCTTTCATCTCTCCTCCTTTTCCTTTCCTCCTCCTTCCCTCCATTTGCACCACCAGCCCAAGCAAGGCATCTGCGAGTTCTGGCCACCACCACCACCACCACCACCATCTGCTGGTTTCTCCGATTCAAGCATGCACATGGAGAACTCCTCCTCCTCCTCCCCCCATCTCTTCATTGCCTTCTTCTCCCTCCTCCTAACTGGCGTCCTCGCCAAGTCGACCATCGAGCCCTGCTCAGGCTCTGAGTCCTGCCCGGCCCTACTCGGTTACACGCTCTACGCCGACCTCAAGCTCTCCGAGGTCGCCGCCCTGTTCCACGTCGACCCCCTCGCCATCCTCGCCGCCAACGCTTTCGACCCCGCCGTCCCCGACGTCGAGGACCGCATCCTCCCCGCCGGGCTACTCCTCCGCATCCCCACCCGCTGCTCCTGCGCTGACGGCATCCGCCGGTCCCTCGCCGCCCGGTACCGCACCCGCCCCGGCGACACCCTCGCCTACGTCGCCTCGTCCGTATTCGGCGGCCTCGCCTCCCCGGACCAGATCCGCGAGGCCAACTCCATCCCCGACCCGTCCGCGCTCGACGTAGGCCGGACCCTCGTCATCGCCCTCCCCTGCGCCTGCTTCAATCTGTCCGACAACTTCCTCCCGGCAATCTACCTCTCCTACGTCGTCAGGCAGGGGGACAGCGTGCCGAGCATTGCCGCCGGGTACTCCACCACGGCGACCGACATCATGAACGTGAACGCGGTGGGCGGTCCCGCTGCGATCAGTCCCGGCGATGTACTCGTCATTCCCTTGCCAGGTGAAAACCACTAGCTCTACTCAGTTGCTGATCTATCGCTACTCAATGCATCGTTGCAAAGTCTGAATACAATCTGTACTTGGAACTTAGCTACATCCTATACGTTTGTGCCAAAACACTGGTTCTTGACAGAGTAACAGCCCTTCAGTCAGTAAAATTTCATGCATCATTCATCTTATGGGCATTTTCTACCGATAAATACGTTGGTGTTTTGTGTTATTACATTAGTTTAACCTGAATGATGATCTTCATTTTCGATAGTGTTTCTGTTCTCTGTCAAGTCTAAATTAGACTCTGTTTCCTAGTGGGAGTATGTGCTTATTTCTTCTGTGATGGAAGAGTTCATCTGCTGCAAGTTGATATCCCATCGACTCACCTATAATTACACTTGAGTTTACTGCTTCCTCTTCACCTTCCTATACAGCATGCGCATCGATGCTCCCAAATGACGCCTCCGATTTCGGCTTGATTGTGGCAAACGGCACTTATTCCATCACTGCTAGCCAGTGCGTCCAGTGCAGTTGCGGCCCAGGAAATCTCAAGTAATTAGAAACTCGTTTCCTCTCTTCCCAACTCCTTTTCTATCTCATAATGCTTGCGATCTTTGCAGATTGTACTGCACGCCAGCTTCCCTGTCGGTGTCGTGTTCGAGCATGCAATGCAGAGGTAGCAATCTTATGCTCGGAAATATTACTGCCAGGTCGAGCAGCGCTGGTTGCAGCGTCACCTCCTGTACTTACGGTGGTTTCGTCAATGGATCCATCGTCACCAAGTACGCATGTGTTTTGGTGGGGTATTTCCCATCATATATTCCTTTGTAAATTCCAGCTACTGATTTCATTTTACCCTTTTGCAGGTTGACTGCGTCGCTTCAACCTCGTTGCCCAGGTAATTATTGATACTCAATGGCTCATTTCTACTTTTTTTGGCGTAAAACATCTGCAATCTGATCTGTAATACGACTACGCTGCATGCCGTTGACTGATGCAGTGCAACCTCAGATTCCTTCGCTCACAGCACCACCAACAACACTAGTGCATGACCTATTCCTTGCTCCGACGCCATTGCCACTCCCACCACAACCAGGTGGCGCCGTGCCAACACCAAAAGAGTCGCCCAAGTCGTCATCAGTGTCGGGGGAGTTCGCACTTCCTGGTGTCTCTCCTGCAATCGGCCCCGATGGTGGTGCCGCAATGGCCAGCTCCGTAAGCCCATTGGATCACGGGAGAGAGATGCTTCTGCTTTGTTTATTTCTCAGATTCTTGCTGTAAATCTTGGTCGAACCTTTGTCCTGGAATTCAACTGAGCTTTAAGTTTTGTCTGATATATCTGATATCGGACTGATGAAACACATATAATGTCGCTGTTCTGTTCAATTTTTGCAATTGCTCAATGCAATAATTTGTTGGCCCAAAATTATTTGCTGCATTAGAAAGATGACTAAGAAAAGGTTGTGAACCGCAAGTTTTCCTCGTCTGGTGCCTAAAAATCCACCATCGGTAAACTATGTTTTTATTTTATGTTTTTTGGCTGTATACAAGTTGAAATGCTGAAGGCATGTGTTGACTTTGATATTTTCGAAGCCCATGAGAAGGTTAGTCAAGTCGATCATATGATCATATGAGACACGGATTTCTTGATGGTTTAATCCTTTGGAATCTTGCTAAATTTGTTCCGCTAAATTTTGGGTCACGAAAATAATTAATATCTCCTAAATCTTCTGTGCATACAGATTCTTGAGACCAATTTTACATGACTTATTTATCTCTCCCCTCTACACGTCAATTTTATGTAGCGGATGGGATGGAAACCTCCAATTCCAGATAACCAAACTCCTCCAATTTCTCACTCCAATCTGTTAAAAACTGAAGCATCCTCGTCTTTCCTTGTTTATTAGATCTTATGACCTTCTAAAGGTTTGTGGGTGGTCAATGATGTGAAAAAAATGACACATTAAAGAAGAGAGGATAGTTTGATACATTAAAGAAGAGAGGATGCAGGCAGATGTTTTCGAATTATTTATTGTATTATTGTGAGACGTGAAACCAGTAGGAACATTCCTTGAAGCTGTGGTTGGTGTTCTCGTTTTCCTTCTATATTTTGTTTGTTTAGTCTCAATGATGGTCTCTATTCATTTTAATGGCATGAGTAGAATATTTTATTTGAATTAAATGATTATGATTCAAGAATTTGCCCTCTCTCAAATTATTCTAGCTCTCGCTTCTTGCTTCCTGGGACATGATGATTCATTCGAGGAAGTCACGGCAAGGAACTCAAAACGTCATGTGCCAATTCGGCAACACCATGTCGAGAGAGTATGAACTGCAAGTACATTATTTCTTAGATCATATGCTTGAGTTTGGAATGGTCAAAGTTGATTCCAACTCCATTCCCATCGTCCCCATCGGGAGCCCGATAACTAAGAAGGTCACTGGAAAGTACGTACGCACCAACCGATCTAAGATGACGTACGAACAATATTCTGTCAGCCGTAATATACCAAGGACGGCGTCCTTCCTCAAAGGAATGTAATATACCAAGTTCGGCTTCCTCAAATGAATGAGGTCCAACAATATTATCCTCGTGCTACCATGATCCATGGCCGAAATCCGTCATGTGAAAGTGATACCGATGGGCGACGAGGGAGAAGCAGGTGTTGGGGTTCTGAGTCACCGACGCGGTTTAGTTCAGGAGGACAGTGGAGATCCAGCTATTTAGAGTTAGTAGTTTGATGTCTCCCCGACTATCGATGTCACCAGCTGTTTTCCTCTCACCTTCAGCTCCTGGAAGCTGCCTCCGAGTCTTAATGTTTCTGATAGCTTTCATGTTTGTCAGCCATCGTGCGTTTGAACAAAGTAAGCAAAGCCATCTAGAAAGCGATAAAACAATTCTCTACGTTTAAAAATACATCACAGGGAAGCAAAGATCTACTTGGAAGATGGGTCATTCAAGAACATGAAGCCAGCATGACGAGTTTCTATTATAACCTTGACTAGTCTCACGAGGAGGGATTGTTGATGGTTCCCTGCATAGTAACGTATGTAGATTATGGTATGAACAACATAAATGGTAAATTATTACTCTTCACTCTTGCTTCCTGGTTTTCACCGCATGAGCTCTACCAAACTGTCCTCTATAAATAAGCTACAAGCCGCCCCATTTCGAGCATACAAGAAAGATAGCAATTGCTTGTGCTGAAGAGACAGACAGAGCGGACAGCACAAAAGCGCATCATCGAGCAGCCATGGTGAAGAACAGCAGCAAAGTTCTACAAGATGCAGATGGCTACATTGGAGTTGCAAACAATCCTCATGGCACCAACTTCCCACCGAAGCTCGGCAGCAATGGCAAGAGGCAGTACAGGGGTGTGAGGATGAGGAGCTGGGGCTCTTGGGTCTCAGAGATCAGAGCACCGAACCAGAAGACCCGGATATGGCTAGGCTCCTACTCCACACCGGAGGCTGCGGCCCGGGCCTACGATGCGGCACTCCTCTGCCTCAAGGGTAACTCCGCAAGATTGAACTTTCCTACTTCTCCATGCATTCAGCTTCCGGACACCACCATGTCCCCCAGGTCCATCCAGAGAATGGCTGCTGCTGCTGCCGCCGCCGCTGCCAATGCCGCATTACCATTTCCGAGCCCTGATACAACGCCGCCTTCTTCGCCTCTTGATTCGTTTCGGCCACCGTCATCAGATACCTCTGATGATGAAACGTCGAGGACGACAAGCCCCGAGGAAGAAGGAATGCTGAGTGGGCATTTTCTGATGGACCCGTCGATTAATTTCGAGGCCTTTTTCCAGTCACCAAAGTGCATGGATTATATGCTCAATGCATCTGCCTTCTTTGCTCCGTCGCAATCTGAGGAGTGGGAAGAGGAAGGTGACATCACGCTGTGGAGCTTCTGCTGATTACTTGCGTTCCGTTCGGTGATCTCCAATGGCATGCCATCTTTTAAGGCTGTTCCATTAGCTTCTAATTATATATATGTTTTTTTCCCAAAGGGAAGGAATTCTGCTTTCGATGTATACAATCTGTGAACTCTATTCAAGTTATAATGGACTGAAAATTTTGTGCCATTAAAATGGAAGCACATCTCCCATTAATTGCCCTGTTTTTGTCAATCAGGAATGATCCATGTTTATATGAGAAGCTGTGCAGATAGGAGAGCAAAGAAACATGTACTGAATCAAGCTCGTCAAGGTCAATCGTAGACAGAAATGAGCTTCTCGGGAAAGATGGGAAGATTTGGTATGGACTTACGAAGAGAATCATATTGGTCGATCACGACTCGGTTAATGCTACGAGTTTAAGCAGAGTCAATGCAAGACTTTCTTGTTGGCTGATATGATAAATACGGATTATGTTGAAGTAAGATAATGTGCTCAAAATCATGAATTGTTGACCGATATGATAAATATATAAGACTAGATCTGTAAGGTATGCTAAGTATTTTAAGACTTCCAATTGGATTTGAAGTACTCTTAATTACATATATATTTTTTTGTTTGTTTGTAGAATTAGGGATTCAAGAATGAATAGGAATCCTTAGTGAATTAGGATTTATTATTATAAATATATAATATATCTTTAGATTTTGATGGATGGGAAAGATGTGAGTAAATATGTTTAGAATTTATGCGAGAAGATGCCAAAAAAAAAAAATAGTCCCTCGTGCCGAAGGCGGATCCAAGATCCGAAATCAGTGCCGATCGATCCTACCCGAATCCGATGGTCCACAGCACATCCGAGTATCACGGCTAGCAGGATCGAAGACGTTTGGCGTGGATGTTTCACAGCCTTAAAAGCCAAATCATGTCCGTCGGTTTTGGATCAAACACACCATGCTCCCCATAGAGATCTGGTCACCGATGTGAGTGCAAGATTCTTTCCGCAAGCGTTTCCCCTTTCAAATTCTCCTCTTTCTTCGCCATGGCTTGCGACGAGAGGTTGATCGAGATAGAGGTGCACAAGAGTCAGCTCACCCGCACGCGGTCTTCGCTCCTTCGCTCCACCGCCGGTCGATACTCCATCCAGAGCATCTCCTCCGTCGCCGAGGCCGACTACGAGGAGGAGAAGCCCCACCGCCCCGGTCGCCGCCCGAACCACCACCATCACCACTTCCTCCTCCTTCCCTGTCTCCTCTTCTTTTACCTCATGCGTGACTTCCCTTTCTTCGCCAACCTCCTCTTTTGCTCCGCCCTCATCTCGGTCGCCTCGTTTGCCGCCTGCCGCGCTTCTTCGGTCGAGTGGTTCATCGGCGACGAAGACGGCCGTCGCCGCCACCAATCCGAGAAGAAGGAGGAGTACAACTGGAGGACCGTCCGCGAGGGGGTGTAGGTCTATAGCAACGGCGACTCCTACGAGGGGGAGTTCCACTGTGGCTGATGCACCGGCAGCGGCTTGTACCGCTTCTTCGCGGCGAAGGGGCGGTACGAGGGCGACTGGGTCGACGGAAAGTACGATGGCCACGGGATCGAGACCTGGCGCGGGGAAGCCGGTACTGGGGGCAATACCTCAAGGGCCTACGGCACGGGTTCGGGGTGTATATGTTCTATAGCGGGGACAGCTACTTCGGCGAGTGAGCCGGCGGTCAGAGTCACGGGGTCGGCTTGCAGAGATGCTCCGACGGCAGTCGCTACTCTGGGGGTTTCAAGGCCGGCGTCAAGCATGAAATCGGCTGCTACCATTTCAGGTAAAGAATTTTCCTCAACGTTAGCTTCTTTGGGTTAAAATTTTGTTCTGCCGTTTATTTAATTGTCCAAAAATTTTGCACATTTTAATTTTGATTGTTATCAGTCACAATTTGGGGGGAAATTTGGAGTGGAAAAAGGAAGAGCGTTCCTGCAATTGATTGTGGAACTTATATTTAGCTGCTGTTGAATCGAATTAATGGAACAGTGAAGTGTGGATTCAGTCTGAGTTTTGACTTATTTAAGTTTCAAATTTGGACTGCACATTGCCACCTGTCTGACTTAATTATCATTGTCGTCTGACTGGTTTTCACATTGGGTTTGTCTAATGTTTGGTGTCTGAGAAGGATGAGATCATTTTTTAGTGATCGAAATTATCAACTGATTGTTTTGTTAATTCTAGTCATGTTATTGAGTAACTTGTGGGTGAAGATTTGAACCAGTTCACAAGGCAAACATCGGAGGTTTTTCATGAAATTAGATTGAAGTTAGTCTGCGATAGAAGGTTTCAGTGGCATTTTTAATGTTAGTGGGTTATATGGGGTTTGCAGTTTCCAGTCTAATATCCAGATGCAGGCCTCTAGTTTTTCCTGTCACACTTGGTCGTCCGATTGTTTTAGATGGTATTATAAAACAGCATTTAGCCACTTTCAGTATCCTGATTGACATTTTATTTTTGTTTCTGGTTTCTTTAGTGACCACAACATCCGGGTACATTCACCCACAGATATGCTCTGTTATTCTCTTCTTATGTTGTTATATATAAATACTCATCTGCATATGAGATTGGTTTAGCTACTTTTGTGGTTAAAAGATTTAGATTCGTTGTGAATTGGTGCTTTTCCTTGTTGTTTTGTGTTTTCCTCCATGTTAATTGCGGATTGATCATTTAATTATGACTAGAAGTCTAGTAATTTTCTGACTCCTCATGTCAGTAGTTTTTTGTTGATTTTAGAACCTATTCAAGATAAATCCGAAATCATAGCTAGAGCATGCTTTACAAACCGAAGCATTCAAAATCTTAGCTCGGTCATAGTATAATAATTTGTTTGATAGATCAATATGGTGTGATGTTGTCCTAACAGCAGAGAACTTCTGTTGCTGTAGGAATGGTGACCAGTAATCTGGAGAGTATTTTGGTGATAAGATACATGGTTTTGGAGTCTATCGCTTTGCTAATGGTCACCGTCATGAAGGTTCATGGCATGAGGGCAAGAAACAAGGTTTTGGATTATACACATTCCGGACTGGCAAGACAAGATCAGGCGATTGGGATTGTGGAGCTCTAAAGAACTCTCTAGTCCCATCAGATCCTGCTGTCCGGCAAGCTGTTCAAGTATCTGTGCTTCCATTGTGTTCAACTAATCTTTTTTTTTTTGGGTGTGTTTAACTAATCTTTGTAGTCTTCTGATACATGCATGATCCAAAATTTCAAACATGTTCTATTGAATCAGGCTGCTCGAAGATCTGCGGAGAAAGCTGCTCTTGTCCCAGGGGTAGATGAGCAAGTAGACGGGGCCGTAACTGCTGCTCAAGTTGCTGCTATTAAAGCTGTGCAGAATCAGATGTATGGCATGTTTCGCGAGACTGATGTTTAAGGTCCAGCATTTTCTCAAATTGTACGCTTGCCTACGAGTCGCTGAGTTAGTGACCGGCTAGGCAAAAGGCTACCTGAGTGGGAAAGGGAAGCTGATGACACCAGATACAAACACCAAGCATTGCTCTGAGATGTGAAATGTACATATCTCCACATGTTCATGATCTGAATTACGTTTAGAGTTCCAAGGATCCTGTTCTTAAAAGTTTCAGATGTAGAGTACTCAGTCAAATCTGATGATCCCATGTGCTCATGTTTGCTTATATATGGCTGTGCACATTGGAATCACAAACTTCTCTCAAATCTGGTATACGATGTATTATTTCATGTATCTTGAATTGAATTGTACCAATACCAACAGTCTTATAGGATATATTGTTTCCCATTAAGACAACACCACCATCAATATTGGGGCACATATGGTATGAACAGTTTGAATTAAGGATCCAATTGTTGCTAGAGCAACTCTTAGATACCATTAAGACAGTCTTAACATCTACTGGAGGAGTTCTCACTAGTCTCCTTCTTAACTTCAAGTTTAAGACATTCAACTTTCTGGTGCCCTTTCTTGTGAGACTAATTACATTTGCCTTTCCTAGTCTTTGACTTTGATCTTGATTAATCTCTATTATTCCCTAACTCTTTTCTTTACCTCTTCCTTTTAGCTATCAAACCACTCACTGAATTTTGAGTCTAATTTTCTAACACCTTTTTCTTCAACTCTTTTAGAGTACAGAGCTGCCTTAACATCCTCAATAGAGATTTCATCTCTCCCATATAACATCATGCCAATAAAAGAACATAACAAAATCAAAGTTTGATCCTCATCAATAATCTTAACATTAATATTTTTTTTTCAAATCCACAATAATTTTATTGAGTTCATTAATATGATTTTTTTTTAATTTGCAAACCTTCTACCTATCTTTTGCGACAGACAATGTGACATGCCAATCATACACAAATAAGATTGATGTGGCAAACTTACAGAATGAATAAAAATCTTCATTTTCTGTAGTCTTTAATACGTTGATTAACAATTAGTTATTACATTTCTCAACGTCATTAACTTTATCGATTGTCTGCATCACAAGGAAGTAACACAAATCTAGTAATCGTCATGTCTTTATTTCTTGAAATTGTCACAAGGATTTTCTCAGATGGGGCAAGCATTACTATAGTTTTACAATAATAGATAATGGATATTAGTGTGATAGATTGCAAGCTATATTCAAATGGAAAATGGCGTTGCTTTATCGTTAAACATTCAAAACAATTATCACACAATTCATCATCTCCTGAAAATGTAAAAATGTTCCTCCGAAACACTTGATGAGGAGATGGAGACGGTAGCTAAATTGGTAGACCATCGAGGAGTGCCCATAACAACATTGTTTTCATGTGTTTCTCATTTCACGAGGACAGCGAGTTGGGACCGTCGCTCGAACCGCCGGTCGGAGGAACCATCATCCAGTCAAAAGACACTGCGAGCTTTTCTTTGAAGGGTGCATGCAAGTATATATATATGAAGTTAAGACACGCAGATCCCAAGCCAAGTATGCCCATCGCCAGAGTATTAAGCATTCTCTTGGTATAAACTTCTCAAGATACAGAGCTTGAAGACAGCTCTCATGATTCAATGACAGACAGCGTGTCCCCTTCTCCATTCTTCATGGCCTCTGAGTCTGATAGCAACCACATGGTCTTAAGGCCAGACAAGACGGGTTTTCCATCTCTTCCAACTCTTGTTTAGAACAAAACTCGATGGGCATGTATCCATCGAAACTCCCATTGGCATGGATCTCGACTGGGAGAGACGGAGATGGGCTATCTTCTTCTCTGTCCTCCTGCAGAAGATACTTATGTTTGTTAGGAAGCCGATGGCTTGGTTTGGATCTGCGATCGAGTACTGGCCGAACCTTCTGTCGGAGAATCATGGTTTCATCTCGCTCTTGTTTAATATCTTGACAGGTCCGTATATATATATATATGCATGTTAAATATATTTAGCAGCTCAGTTAAGACTATAACTACAGCATATATCAGAAATTATTTGTATTGTCCTCTGGTCTCGATGTGTGTTATTATGTGTGATATTTCTCAACCCTATTTTGCCATTGAAATATATGTGCGATCAATGAATAACAATCATATTTCAAGCCCCTATTCTTCCATCCATCAAATGCTGAAAAATGATCCAACTGACAGTCGTTAAAAAAGGTAGCATTGAGCTCAAATATGTGTAGTTTGTAAAATGGTTTAGTATACAAAATAATCGCTTCTAATTTCCTCTTCGTACATAAAAAATACATCGATTTTCTCCATTTTTATTTCTGTAAAAGAATAAACATGAATGAAAGCTGACACTGTGTGATTCCTTCTCTTCAGGGAGAGTGGTCTTTCCAAAAAAAGGGTCATCAACTTATAGAACTGTTATTGGATTTAGTGACACGAGAGTGGAATTGGATAGGAAGATTAAACCAACCGACAAGAAGTATCACGCAGCACTGTCGATGATGGCCGCAAAATTGGCTTATGAAAATGAATCATGCATCCAAAGCATAGTCAGAAACCCTTGGAACGTAAGTTTTTGTTTCCTTTTCCTTCATTTTGGAACTCTTTGTTGCATACTGTAAAAGCATTATCTCATCATGGAATGCTTAGATGATTCAGTTCAAATCTCTATGCATGTCTGCAGATGGAGTTCTTGGGGTTCTACAATTGCTGGAACGGTAAGAGCTACATGCCCTTTAAATACAGCCGAAAAGCCATCTGAGTTACTTCACAGATTGTTATCCATCTCGTCTTGTACCCATTCTCCTGAAGTGGCAACTAAGAAAAAAGATTAGACCGGGATTAATTACATGATCATGATGATTCACACTAGAACGATATTTGCTTCATTGAGTGCACACTCATTTGCTTATTTTAGCAGCCGCAATCTACGCATTGCTACGGATTACTTGCGTATTGCTCTCATAAAACATGTTTCGCATGGGATGCTACAGAATACCAGAAGCAGTTCAGCACACAAGCATTTATGTTCAGTGACAAAACGGGTGATGCCGAGCTCATCGTAGTGGCATTTCGAGGCACCGAACCCTTCGACGCAGTTCAGTGGTGCACGGACTTTGACATCTCACATTACCAGATACCACATGTCGGGAAGGTCCACCAAGGCTTTTTGAGAGCCTTGGGATTGCAGAGGAAGCTTGGGCTACCCAAGGAACTGAATGGGAGTAGAGTAAGCCCACCATATGCGTACTACGTCATAAGAGAGAAGCTCCGGGATGTGCTGAGCCGGAACGAGAGGGCCAAGTTCTTGGTCACCGGGCACAGCTTGGGAGGGGCTCTTGCAATACTCTTTGCGTCCATCTTGGCAGTGCATGGGGAGAACTGGCTGTTGGATAGGCTTCAGGGAGTGTATACATTTGGGCAGCCCAGGGTGGGAGATCGAAATTTTGGGGAGTTTGTGGAGCAGTACTTGGACAAGCCTAAAAGGAGGTACTTTAGGTTTGTGTATTGCAATGATATTGTGCCGAGGGTGCCCTTTGATGACTCTGCTCTCTCGTATAAGCACTTTGGGACATGCGTGTACTTCAACAGCCTCTACAAACCGAAGGTGAGAAGGGTATCTTCCGTACTTAACCAATGATTATTGTTCCATGAGAGCCTATCTATTTATACTTGAACTACAAGAGCTGATGGTCTTGAAACAGGTGATGAAAGAGGAACCAAATAAAAACTATTTCTCCCTTTGGACACTTATCCCAAAGTACACAAACGCATGGTGGGAGCTCATCCGAAGCTATCTCATTGGATTTGTCAGAGGCCCAGAATACAAGGAAGGGAAGACTATGAGGTTACTGAGACTTATTGCGCTGGTGTTTCCTGGGCTTGCACCGCACTTCCCTCAAGACTACAACAACTGCACTCGACTGGAGACTTCTCCTGCACTCGACAAGAGACTCGTGTGACGTGGGATATTCAGCTTCTACATCCTCGTCATGTTTGGAGTCTTTATCGTGTTGAATAATTGGATCATAGTTTCATATATTGTTAATATTAATATTGATTTTGGTGTCTTGAAAATGAGTGAAAATGAGGGGTTAAGGTTTCATTTATTAAAATTATAGTTGTGCCCTTATAAGTTTTTACTTCCAACTTATGTCATTTTAATAGTTCTACCTTTCAAAAAATATATTTTTATTATATATATCTTAAATAAAATTATAGTTTACCATTTAGAAATTAAATTTTTTTTACTTATGCCCTCGATTAAAAAATTGAATATTTTATTTTATTTTACTTAAATATTTTGATCGGGATTGTCAATGTCTATTTTTTGGTTGCTTGACTGAATTTAGATCCGATCAATCAGATCAAATTAAAAAAAAAATCAATTTTTGATCAATTTTTAATTTTAACGATCCTAATTGGACGAATGGTTCACTCAAATCTATTAGTTTAATTTAGGTAGCTCGATTCCGAGCTTGCCTAATTAAATAAAGTTGATTGGTCTAAAGGTTTCATATGAAATTTAATAAATAAATATTATGATTTTTATAGTTTTCTCATATGATATATTGATAAAATTTTACATGTGATAATTATAAATCTAATTATTGTTCTTAGATATTTATTTGATTAATCACATGCATATATTTGAAATTATAAAATAATAATTATTTTTCACATAAAAAGTATGATTTATGATTTATCATGATTATAATTATCATATGAGTTTTTCATTATGCTGATTAATATTTAAAAATAATTATGGTTATTGTTTTCTTATTATTGAACTATTTTGACATATATTAGATTTAAAAACTTTATTGAATATTATTTATAACTTATATCTCTTAATTTTCTCTAACTAATAGCTACTAAAGTAGCTTAGGATGGTATGAATTATAATAAATATTTTATAAATTATAAAATATTTTATATTATTTGATTAGTCTTATAGTCGCAAGTAGCCCAGACCATTAACTTATAAAATTATATTGAAGAATTAATCTTAAATGATATAAAAGAAAATAATATTCATAATAGTATATATAATTAGGATATTCAAATGATCCCAAAGGATAATCTATTTTAAATAATTATATGATATGATATGATAATATTGTCTTGGATATCCTTATAATTTAGGGTTGTATACCAAAGATAGTAATACTATTCCATATGGATGATATCGGTCTAATATAAATAAATTAATTTTATGTGAACACTAGATATGTCAATATTTTAATAAGAGATAAAATAGAAATGATATCAGTAGTTCAATATTTATTAAGAAAAACCTAAAGTATTAATATTATATTATTTTTATTATAGTAGTACTTTCATCATTATATTTTTGTAATTGTCTATATTTTTTTAATTAAATTGTTATAAATAGTTTGAGTATATATAATTTATATTGCATGTGTCAGATCTTAATCGAATAAGTTGAAAGGATCATAAACATAATTACTGAAAATTTTAAAAAATAAATAATTGATCTAATTGATCGGAAAAGATTAAACAACTTAATTTTATAATAATTACTAATAATATTTAGACTTTATTACAGTCTACTTGGGAATTAATATAGTTATTGTCATTTATTTATTTCCTTAAATTATGATGAGGACTTTTTTTGAGATGGGGCAAGGATTACTATAGTTTTATAATAATAGATCATGGATCTTAGTATGATTGATTACAAGCTATATTCAAATGACAAACGGCGTTGTTTTATCTTTAAGCATTTAAAACAATCATCACAAAATTCAGTGTTTCATTATCTCCCAAACATGTAAAATGTACATTTCCGAAACACTTAAATGCGGACGGAGATGGAAGGCGGTAGCCAAATGGTCGACCGTCTACGCACCCATTACAACATTGTTTTTCTTTAGTTTCATGTGTTCTCATTTCACGTCGACAGTGAGTTGGGATCATCGCTCGAACCGCCGGTCGGAGGAACCATCACCATCCAGTCTTTTGACTGGATGATGGTTTTCTTTAAAGAAGGGTGCGTGCAAGTATACATATGAAGTTAAGACATGCAGATCCCAACCCAAGTTTGCCCATCGCCAGAGTCCATCAACCATCATTAGTGATAGAATATTAAGCAAATTATGAGATGAGATTTATATGAAAAAAAAATTTCAATATGAAGGAAAAAAAAATCACAATCTTCCATTATAAAATAATAAAATTACAATTTCATTTTCTCTAGATTAACTAGAGAATATTAATATCGTATAAAAATCAGATTTAATTTTTTTTTCTATATAACTCATATATCATTAGGATTAACAAATTTTAATTAACTCTCATATATCCCATCCCACCACTTAAGTGGATGGAACCACCCAACCCAACAAAAGTTAATACCAATTCAGCTGAGACAGTAATCGAGTCACGAAAGTTTACATGACCGGTCGGTCTTTGAAAATAGTAGCTAAAAGGAAGAAAGTCGAGCACTCATGTTGTGTTACATCACGCCATTCTGCATCCACTAATGTTGTACACGAATGCTCGCCGTCTTCCTTATCTGCTTTACGTGGAGATCATACCGTTGCTATCTTTGTATTCTATAGACACTTGCCCACATTGCTTCAAGCACTCCGAGTTCAGTTGCATACGTTGCTGCTTCCATGCGGAACTGTGGTCGACATGCCCATCCATGGCCAGCCGAAACCCATCTTTATGGGCCGCTCACCGACGCTACAACCGTCGATGCTCTCTTCGCACCGCCCTCTCTTTTGCCTCCTATTCTTGCCACTCTCCTCTCCCTCTATACTCTTCAGCAGCACTCCAAAAAGCTTAAGACCTTGTTCTTCACCCAACTTCCCCTCTTCTGCCTCCTCCTTCTTGGCCTCTGTTTCATATCCTGTTCCAACTGTTAATGCAGCAGTTTCCTGCATCGGATGGCCCGAGTTGAGCCGACTGACATCGACATGGCAGGATAGGAAACCAAGGAGCTGCCGGTACCGGCGCATGGCCTGAGCTAGCTCGGCGTTGAGGATTTGGTTGTCGCTCCTGAGTTTCACGTTCTCGTTTGTGAGGTCCAGAAGATGCTCAGAAGGTGGCTGCAGGGTTGGAAGCGAGCAGGCAGAGGAGGGGCTGTGAGCTTCGTCGGAGCAGGAGAGGGATGGAGGAGGATGACGGTTGTTTCTACCCGCGCTGGATTTTCCAGTAGAGGGAACATGTGGCGGAGCCGCCTTTCGCCGGCAGATGTTGCAGAGAAGCCCCTGCTCCCCTCGCCTGAAGTTGTCATTCGCGAACTCCCACCGATCGGGCACCACCTTGCGGAAGCCCTGGTGGCAGTCAAACAAGAAGAGCATAAAAGAAATCAGCATAGCAAGCTCGAGTAGCATCACATCCCATGGCCATACTAATAATCCTCTGCTTCTTCCGGTCAAATGTTGCTCTATACTTAAAAAGTAAATAAAATTTGCAGATCTGAAAGTGGGCAGAGAAAGTGGAAGCAGCACTTGGAAGAGTCATTTGCCGGCGGGAGGTTGTGTACAGTGGTGGGTGGGTCAAATTAAGAAGCGCACATGATTTTGATCGATGAAGTCGAGTTCTCTGTTTCCGAATTGTTTGAAAGATTCGCAGCGAAAAAGGACAAGCTCTGTTGCTCAAACTCACCCATAGCTTGACAAGAAAGTTCAGAAATTTAATGTAAGAAAGCTGTGGAAATTGGATGCACCCTCACCCTCACCCTCGTGGTTTCCCGCGTAGACTGTTCACGCACCATCACAGTAACAGAGACATGCTTATCATTAACAGTTTCACAGAGGACGAAGTATCGTCACCAACCTTAGCGATGTCTGTTCACGTTGCTGCGAAATCATTTACGAGACAGCCATAGACGATAAATTTCGGTAGAATGTTTTTGTCGGCGGTAAGAAAGTTTCTTACCGAAAATGCCATCCATCAGGATGAGTAAATATTGATTGGAAAACAAAATGGATTAAAATGAAGAGGGGTCAGACGTCAGAAATCAGTAAATTAATGTGCCTGATGATATTGACGATATTATTTCTCGCCTGTAATATTAGTCGGTAAGCTAAGGGAGGAATCCTGCATCGATCGTAACAGCTGGACAAGGGATTAAAGAGCAGAAAGACTTACGTAGGTGTTAAGCTGGCGGACGAAACTGGAGAAGTTGTTGTGCTTGAAGTGGACCGGAAGTAGGTCCCTGGCGAACTCCACCGGCTTCCACACCACGAAGGACGTCCCCTCCATCCCCCAGGATATGACGTCGTCCGTCGCCCCGTCCTCCACCATCTGGTGCGTCTTCAACAGGAACGGCGCCGGCCCTCCGCCGGCACGCCCGGCACAGCTGTTCTTTTTCATCATATTAACTACCTCTTCTGCCTCCACCTCTTCCAGAAGCTAAACCAAGAGCAACCTAAAATCTTGTATCTTCTTTTTCCTATAAGAAGAAGAAGAAGAAAAACAACAACAACAACCAGTACACTAATTGCTTTGCGTCAGAAGGATCGACGCAAGAAGACCAGGAGAGCAGTGAAGAACTCCCAACCCCAGCAGCACCGGAACCCGATGAACCCGATGATGACGTCCCTGTGCAAGCCAAACCGCGTTCCGCGATCAACTTTCCGTCACCGTGCAATTCCAGTTAGCCTCTCGTCTTCCGTAACTCACAGAAACAAGCGAAACCATCGAATCCGGGCGAAGCCATGGAGGTCCAAGGAGAAGATAAAGCTCGCTCTAGAGGGAACAAGCAGAAGGGCAGAGAGAGAGAGAGAGGTGCTTCGGGCTTTTGGCTGTAAATTCTTTGCTTCCGTGATGGGTGGCCACGGTTGCGAAAGTGGAAGCCTCTCCAGACACGCTATGGTCGCAGTCTTTTCGCTGGCGTCGGCGGAAGCTTTTGGTTGCTTCCGGAAAATTCAAAGACCTGAAAGAGGGAGAAAAGAAAGACAAAAATGGTGAGGATCATTCGGTTCTCTACCTACAGCTTGCCACATGTTTTGCACAACAAGGCACTACCAAAAAGAGACGGCAGAGTCCAAGAATCCAAGAAAAATGAATGGCTCGCGTTGGAGCTGCGGGTGGGATGCAATTACGTATTATCTTTTACGTGATTTGTTTTCCTGTATGCATTGATCAAAAGTTTTTCTTAATATAGTTTAATAATATTTTTTATCAAGATTTTTTTTCCCATTTATGACGTCACGAAGTTAGGACGAACAAGTTTCCTGAGGATCACCATCACGGCATATGCACTCCAAGATGTCTTAGTATCAAATTCATTAAACTGATAAGAAACAAGACATCGTATTCTCGACTTTGTCCTTCGTGCGAGTCGGTACGTGTCATGATCTCAATAAAAAATTTAGGTGACATGTTGACGCTTTCCTTCTCGCCCAAAACCAAACAAAATCCATGTATTTTGTCCCAACCATACACAAGATGGAGCAAAATACCTGAGACATATGTGTCGCTTTTATCTCTCTAGGTGTCAAGCTGGCCAACCAATCTCGTATTATACGTCAGTCTTCAGCTACTTCCGTGAGGTCAATATATGTGTTCCATGTGTCTTTCAAGGTAGGAAAACGAGATAAAGAATAGCGGGGGGGTTTTCCCTCACCGTAAAACTTGACTGTGGTGCTGCGCCTACCTCCTTTGTTCCTTGGCACCCTCATCTTCTTGGAGCCTTTTTCTTACTTTCTGAGCGTGGCTTCTTTTGAATGAGAACAGTAAAAAGATGCCACGAGACATAAAGAAATGGTGGACATGGAAGGAGCATCTTTGATGGTGTCAAAGAATTTGTGGAGCTTATCCAATGCATTGTGGAGGAAGTTTCCGGCTGCTACGAGTACTAAGCTAGGAGTCGATGGAAATCATTGACACTTAGCTTGTGTATTTATTTTTTGGCATGTAGCTAAATTTTTTCCAAGTCCTCGGTGATAGGGAAAATACTCACGGCTGAACAGTTACTGACCGTAACACTCGGTGCTTTAATTCAGCTGCTGGTGATCAAGCAAGTCTTGTCCTCAAGTTGATAATGATTTCTGGGCAATATGACTTGACAAAGAAGGGCTGTGGAGACCATGCATGGGTCATGCTTTTACTTGTATTTTTGGAGTTTTGATTTCAGGCTTTGATGCACCAGCAAGTCTCTGTGATGTGCTACTTTTAATTGTTTTGCTTGATTAAGAAGACACATACTTTTTACTAGGCAATCTTGTACCCCAAGCATAATTCTTCTCTCAAAAACATGAGGTAATTGGTCCAGAATTTGGATACATGATTTTGCTACTGAATTCTAAGCTAGTTTGTTGAATATCCAGAAATTTTAACTGTTGTTGTGCACCAGTTCCTATCGAATAAGATTCAAGATTGTTTGATTTTGGTTTACTCTAGCAAATAATGATCCCTAGAAACACATCACCCAATGATGATAACAATAACATCTTCTTCAGTTCTTTTCATATAATTAATTAGTCATTAATTTTGTTTATCTAAAATAGGCCAACATCTCTAACTTTTACTCATGCTCAGTACACACACATGAATAATTAATTGCTAAAGATTATAACTTATGTGACATTCACAACTGTGGTCATCGTGAATAAAATTCAAGTCTATTATTATCTTTCTTTTCCTCTCTTTCGATTCTTCTATTATAGAAAAAAAAGATATGAGAAAGATGGCAATATTACAGTGAAGAGAGCAGGATCCTAACACAATATTGCTCAACCTCCATGAAAAAGGTGAAGCATAAAGAAACAAAGAACTTTGGAAGACATCAAGATCAACCATCCATAATCCTTCCCACATATAGCCTCTATAAATAATAATAATAATAATAATAATAATAATAATAATAATAATAATAGTAATAATAATCAGAACTCTCATCAAACAGGGACTCATGATGAGTTAGAAACAAATCCCTTTCGTGGTGTCCATAGTCAACAGCACTAAAATTGTCAGAATCAGGCAGCCTTTAATAGATAATTCCATTCCACATATGCCACGGCATAAAAATGAACTTTCGAGTCCAGAATCTGAATAGACTTTGTGCCTCCACTAAGAATAATTTGCTAGGAGTCCACACCAAAAACATAAGAACATCTAACTTCGTCTCCGTTTCATGATGTGTTGAATTAGAGTTGAAACATATATAACTCGGCTTCTCGGTAAAGTGAATACTGCAATCCTCTATTTTCTTGCGGTGCTGCCACCGGAAATTTTGAAGGAGGAAATATGAGAAGGGTTTCGGATTAACCATCAAGTCTCGTTGTAAGCTGCTCGACAAGAAATAATGTCTAGCGTTTGATAGGAAATATGTCTAGTAGAGGAATGATGTTTGATGGAAGAATAATATCTTTTTTTTAGTACGTTGGTCTATAATCTTTTTCATATGACATGGGGTTTGATCAAAACGGACCATCCTACCTTTCTGAGATGGACTGATCCGATATGGACTAACAAGACTCGAGTGGTAAATTCCCCCCTCATTACATATCCATATAGGAAGGCGGCTGATCCTATCACATGCAACACCTTCCGCTTGAGAGAGCTCCGGAGCCTGATGTTCAACATGGTTCTCTCAACTTCCGATGATTTCGGCCGAGGAAGTAGCCGACGGGGGCGGTCAATGGTCATAGCCCAAAGCTGTTGGGAGTTGGGATCTGTCGCCAGCGAAGCTCTCGTCTCGAGGCCTTTTATGATGCGGCACACAATACGATGCCCAGCTTAGCTGACAGCGCTGCTGCCAGTCGAGCTGACCGCAATCGGTGACACATCATTCCTCCATTCTCATCCAGCTCGTCGCCGGCGTTATCCGTTAGCAGTATATATCCACTGGAGACGTGCCGTCGAGTCCATCTTGCTTTCTTCAACGGCCTCGTCGACGACATGATTGGCCGCACAGGAACAAAGGCACCTGCAAACTCTGGCTCGAAAGTTCAACCCTCCTTGTGTGTTCGATGGTATTTATCGGATGAGATCCGTAGGGCACGGCCAACGTAATGTACGACATCGTTGACTGAGTTGTGCTAGCCAAGCATTTATAATCCACCCATTTGGTATAATAGTCAATGATGACCGGAACTCGTTGACGTGTGAGATTTCCGTGTGTCAGTAAATTGGATCACAAGCCACCGTTCTCAAAGGCTCGCTCGATCCAAAACTATAGTCGCCATTGTGCTGTTGGCCTTCTTCATGAGACTAACAATCGGTACTACTCATCTATCATGATACATGAAATCAATTAGGGATGGATTGCCTGAAGGAAGGAAGCCCACTACTGACTGAACTCGAGTCTCGGCTTGGTGCCACGATCTTCTGCTACTGGTTCTTAATTGGTCGTAATGTGTTCTTGGTGAGTGAGACCCGTAAAACGGGGAGTTGAGCATGCAGGGAATGGTGGAAGAACTTCCTCCAACAGTTGCTTGAAAGGCTTCTGCATTAAATCCATAATCTATCCGAGTAACAATTTGTCTTCTCGTCATGTAACGAATGACTCCATTTTTTTTCGCGTAGATTCCTTTTTTGGCTATGCACAAATAAATTATGGTGCCATGTTTATTTGTTTTTTTACAGGATAAATAATAAATACGAAATTCGAATTCAGAATTTTTTTTGTGATAAATTGTTAAGATCAACTAAGTTAGCTGAAAATTTCTATTGATTAATGAACGATGTCACAGCTCACACTTCAACTGAGTGTAATATGATTGCATCGGTCAAAATTGCTTAGAGTTCATACAATCGAGTGAGTGTAGTAACTATGACATCTTATTAAGGTCTGTGCGTTCCTGTTCTTTAATACTTAAAATAACAATTTATAACGATATTATTTTTCCAAGATAATTACCCTAATTAAATATCTCAAATTCACACAATCAAATATAATATCTCAAATTCACATAATCAAATATAATTATAATAATTGTGGTTTTTTTAATTGGTGCCCTCGATTTTATTGTTTTCAAATAATTACCCTGATTAAAAAAATAGTCATATTGCCCCTCAAAATTTTATTTTGACTTATTACAATGTTTTGATCATCACAATAAAAATATTATAAAGCATACGTGAAAATAATATAAATAAGCTAAATAAAATCAAAACATAATAAAAATAATTTGATATATCAAACTAAGATTCCAATATGCATTTATAATATTTTATGAACAACATCCCCTAAATAGAAATAAAAAATTAGATTATTATAATGTTTTGACCATCATAATAAAAAAATTATAAGATGCACACGAAAACATAGTAAATAATTTAAATGGACTCGTAATCTCAACTAAACCAATTACAAGCTTAAAAATATGATGCTTATTATTATTAGCCTACAAACAATGATGGTGAAAAATAAATTTAAATGATATTATAATATCACTTATAAAAGTCTATGATATTTTCAATAAATGCCTATAAACACCATTGAAATTCACAATAAATAAGTTAAATTAAAATTTATTATAACAATTTAAAATTATTAATAAATGAATAAAAAATTTTGGTGAAATTTTTTTGAGATGTATTTTGGATATTTTTTGAATTAGGGGTATTGTTTCAAAAAAAAAAAAAAGCAAAAGATGGGATACCTTTTGGGCAATATCCAAAATCTGAATATTTTCTAGAAAATTATTCTTATAACATCTCATTCAAATATTTTATTATTATTATTTATTTATAGATTATAATTATGTATTGGGTTCTTAGGATGAATCAATATAATATATCCTCGTCTATAAGGATATGTTTGTCCGATCGTAATGATGCTTTACAAAAAAAACACGTCTGGATAAATCGTCCGCAAATGTTGAGGTACGACCGCCATTACTACAGCCTCCATTTGAGCCTTCCACAGACACGTCTGTTTCCGCCCCCTTCTCCGGGAAACTGAAACGCAATAAAGCAGGCGACGTCTATCCACAACTGTAACTGAGACGCTGCGGCTGCAAAAGTCTGTGTCACGTTGCCAACTGCCTTCCCCCCTTATCCTCGCTTCGGATTACCATTGGCGCTGGCTTCGATGATCGGGACTCGACCACTAAGACCCGACCAACCATGTATATAATGGCCTTAGCTTTCTCATCGTAACGCAATCCGTCCCATTTTTGTCTGAAGAGTTTTAGACAAGGAGAAGATGCAGCCACCGTCGCTTGCCTTCGTCCTCCTCCTCCTCGTGTTCTCGATCCATACTGTCAGCGCCCAGTCACATATCCTCTTTCAGGTGGTCATAAATATATGAACACTCTTACTACTCTGTGTGTTGTTGCTGTTGCTTAGCTCATGCATGCTGCAGGGTTTTAACTGGGAGTCATGGAGGAAGCAAGGGGGGTGGTACAACTTCCTGAAGGGCCAGGTGCCTGATATCGCCAGCGCTGGAGTTACCCTCGTCTGGCTACCTCCGCCATCCCACTCCGTCTCCGAACAAGGTTCTGCATGCATCCATGCAAGACTGATATGTTGTTAACGCCATTGCCGTAGCTTTCTTATCTGTTTCCTACTCCTTTTTCGTTCCAATCTTTTTTTAACGTGCCGTAGCTCGTTCGATGTCATTGTTCCTTTGTATTGAGTTCGAGGGATTAAACTTTTCTGGCTCCTTGCCTACGGCTTAACTTGCAGTAGATCGACTTGCACGTGAAAGAAGATATTAAAACTTATAAATATATTGATTGGATCCTTTTAATCCTGATTCATCAGACAAGCGAGGTAAAAGTGAGAACGTTTGGTAGGTTTGTCACCTTCCACATGAGACGACCAAGCATGTAGTTGTAGGAGAAACCCCAGCATTAACTATATAATGAGATTCTGCAGTCATTGTAGTATACAAACAATCAACTCCGTGGAGCTCATCAACTGAGCCTTCGCCGTCAGCTCGTCCCCGTTTAAACTTACGGCTAACCCTGAAACTTCTCTTTCAGGTTACATGCCCGGCCGGCTGTATGATCTTAGCGCATCCAAGTACGGAACCCAGGATGAACTCAAGTCACTGATCACCGCGTTCCACGCGAAAGGGATCGAATGTGTCGCCGACATCGTCATCAACCACCGCTGCGCCGACCGCAAGGATGAGAGAGGAATATACTGCATGTTCGAAGGGGGGAGCAGGGAAGGCCGCCTCGACTGGGGGCCGCACATGATCTGCAGCGACGACACCCAGTACTCGGATGGAACCGGAAACCCCGACACCGGCGCCGACTTCCCCGCCGCGCCCGACATCGACCACCTCAACCCGCAGGTCCAGCGCGAGCTTACGGAGTGGCTGAACTGGCTCGAGACTGACATCGGCTTCGATGGCTGGAGGCTTGATTTTGCCAGGGGATACTCGCCGAACATCACGAAGACGTACCTGAGCCAAACCAGACCCGCCTTCGTGGTGGGGGAGCTGTGGAGCTCCTTGACTTACGGACAAGATGGAAAGCCTGCCTACGACCAAGATGGCAGCCGCCAGGAGCTGGTCAACTGGGTTAGTGACGTCGGCGGCCCGGTGACGACGTTCGATTTCACCACCAAGGGTGTACTGCAAGCCGCGGTGCAAGGCGAGCTGTGGAGGCTGCGCGATCGCCAAGGTAAGGCGTCGGGGATGATCGGCTGGTGGCCGGAAAAGGCAGTCACGTTCGTGGACAACCATGATACTGGTTCGACGCAGAAGATGTGGCCTTTCCCTCACGAGAGGGTCATGGAAGGCTATGCCTACATTCTGACACACCCAGGGGTTCCCACCATCGTGAGTACCACAAATTCACTAGCGACATGGTAGCGTTATTCTCTGGACTTTAGTGATCGTATTAGGTTACTGATACATGTATCAAAATATGCAGTTCTATGATCATTTGTTTGACTGGGGGCTGAACGAAGAGATCACTGGGCTGGCCGCCATCAGGACTCGGAACGGGATTCGTCCAGGGAGCACGCTGCGTATCCTGGTTGCTGACGCTGATCTTTACATGGCTGTGATCGATGAGAAAGTTGCGGTGAAGATAGGCCCGAGATATGAGGTTGGGAATCTCGTTACTGCCGACTTCCATGTAGTTGCTTCTGGCAAAGAGTTCTGTGTCTGGGAAAAGTGGTTGACTCATTGATGGAAGGCAAAGAGCAGTGTGTCTCTTTAAGTTGCTCCTTTTTCTGTGATGCCACAAATAGGTTAACATGTTTAAGATGTTGTTGTTTAGGTTCAAGAAAGGAAGTTAATGTTCCTTGTGAAAGCTTGGCAGGTGCTTGATAGGAATGGCAACAATTGTTGTGATGGTTAGGAAAACCGAGAAATAAAATACCACAAAATTTCGAGATCACAAGTTTCCATCACAATATTTATCGAACGAGAGCTAATATTTATTGAACAAAAATATTTTTTTGATGGAATCCAAACCACTTTATAAGATTAAAAAAAAAAAAATGAAATCGAAAGCTGATGATGTCATGGATTCATTCATCTGAAAAGGGCATTTATCATGAATTGTGGATAAGAAATCGAAGGAATGTTTATCCGAAACCAATTGCGGATAGACATGAAAAAAGGATTTTTCTCGGAACCTTTCTCTCATGAAATTTGTAACGTTTATCCAAAACTAATTGCAGATAGACTCGAAAGTTTTCTCTCTTTGCATATATTTGTGAAAGTTTCTCTCTTCTCATTTAAAAACATGATCCGAATAACTTTTACCGATATCAAAAGGCCAAGTAACACAAGAACTTGCCCGTATTAAAAGTCATAATCTTTTTAAGTAGCTTCAAATATCAGACAGACAAAATTACTTTAAAAGCATTGAAGAACTTAATTCTACACAAATATCATCTAAAATGAATGTTCTTGAAAGATTTTTCAAGAAAACTTGGTTTACTAATACTGCTATCTAAATTCACTTGCCTCCTCCTCGACGCTATCCTCCATAAAGGAAGAAGAAGAGCAGGAAAGAAAAAGAAGAAGATGGTATTTATGTTCACTAACAAATGAATGGTTCATAAATATTAAAAAATTCGAATGATATTATGGATAATAAAAAGGGGATTATAAATAATAATCTTATTTTTAAAATATCCAAAAAAATCTCTCTATTTATGGAATGATCAAAATGTCCAAAAACTTTCGTATTGTCATTCTCATCTTTCAAATTGTCATTATTTTGTAATCGATGAACACAAATATTTCAAAATGTATAGCCTTCAATTTAAGATTGAGTAAAATTTTGGAAATATATCATGACTTTTATAATTCCAAATCCAAGATTGCTCACATTCTCTTTTATTTATTTTATAATATCTCAAAACCCCTAAGAAAATTGATAATTAAAACTTAGTTATGGTCTTGACCTTTATTTTGAAATATACCAAAAAATTGTGAATTTACATCTAAAACAACTTAAACTCTCAAATAAATCATCTTATGAAATCTAAAAACATACAATAAAGTTGATAATTGAGACCCATAGAGATACAAACTAATTGAATCTTAGTTATAATATTTCAGAACAGAGTTATAATGTTTTTGGTTGCGTAACCAAAAACAGTAGAAATTTATTCAAGAACATTATAACTAGATAATGTTCCACCTTTTCATTATCATTTTTTTGATAATAAATGAACATAAATATTATAAAATATTTCAAAATATAAAGACACCAATTTAATGCTAACCGGAAAATATGAGGATTTGTCATCCTTTATTTTCAAACGTACCAAAATCTTCTCAATTTTCATTCAAAATCAATCAGAAATTTGATCATGTTGTCAAATCTCTAAGGCACATAATAAAGTTGACAATGGTTTGAACTAATTAAGACTTGGTTGTTCCTTCGTCTTGCTTCCTTAATAGTGGACTATTTCAAGTTGAGTGATCATAAAAAATATATAAAAAATATTATTCAATGAATAGTCATCTAATGAATAAATCAAGAAAAACTATATATATATATATAAATAATATGTTCTCAATCCATCAATCAATCGCATGTGTTTTAAAGCACGAGGCTGACAGTCATAAGAAAAGTCATGTTGATGTGGCTATCTTATGAAGGCCCACGGTCAACGTCCTGATTCATCACATCTGGCTGGTGAAAGGATCGGTCGAACGGCATACTCAAGTCCACTGTTCCATGTTGTTCAAGTCAAATACTTCACCGTGGGAATTCCGCGCACAGAAATATCTACCGTGCTTATTATTATACACTTTGCCAGTGAAAGCGAGCTCAGACACACTGTTCCCCATCACTTTCTCCCACATCCACATCGTCTATAAAAGGAGTATAAGATCAAGTAGATTGCTGTTCCAATCATTTAAATCTTTATATAATATGTCAGCTTTTCCTTTGACTTGTTTCCTTTTAGATGCTTACCAAAGTTATTATATCGACTACTGATTAATCTATGAAGTTCTTTTTTTCTTTTGGTATGCTGAATATTTTTTTTCTATGTTTAAAGTTGTACAATAATTAAAAAAGGTATCTGCGGCTTCATACGTGGAGAGCGACACGAATTGGATTACGACGTGGACTTGAGAGCGTCAAGTGGCTTGCTATGTATAAATGCTCAATCATTAGATGGCACGTGGGGAAATGGTGATTCGCTGCGCAACTATGGAATGGCGCACACACTTGTCATGGTAAATCTAACAAGTAAACACACACTTGTCTTTTACATACCCGACAGCCAGCAGATTGTTTTACCACGTGGGTTAAATGAATGGCGCGTTAAACGTGAGTGAATCATTGTACTCATTTTAGGTGTGCTGCTTTGGTCACGTGTGGTACTGCTCTTTGGGATAAAACTTGGAAAACTGTCCATCTCCCTCCTGTGTGCCAGAACCTTTTCTTCCTTTTTCTTAACGTGAGGCCGGGATTTCCTCTCTCTTCCCAGACAGCATTCAGAGGGTTCGACATCGATGTTGCGATTTAGTACTTGAGCAGATCGGATCACATAAGTTCCTTCAGTGTGAGTGGTTGCGAGTTCCTGAACGCTGTCTTGGAATTTGCCAAGCGATCGCGGATGTCGGTCCAACAGTTGCGTTCCGGATTGCTCCAGTGGCTGGCTTCGTATCGAATCTCATGTCGGTTTACATGGACGAATTGGATCACGAGCCGACCATTCGTATCCCAAGTATTTCCCCGTCGTGCGTGTCCGGTTGGCGGGCATCACCGATGCGTGGAAGCTTTTGTTTGCTTCCATCGAATTGGGCTCTTCTGGGACCCGAGAATGACGCACGAGAGAAGTTTGTCGGACAAGCCGACTAGGCCCCCCCAAAAGGAAGCCGAGCAAGCGCGTTTCTTAAACTAAAGGCCGGGTTGTATCGGGAGAGCTAAGTAGGTGGAGCCCATCTCTCATCGCATGTCGGCTCCAGATTCATCACGTTTTTTTAATTATTTCTGTATATATTAGATGGTACACTAATTAGCAGTGTCAAATTGGCGAACCGTCGTGGCCATTCCATGCTGGAGTCGGACGACTACTTCACTATCTGACAAATTACCGTAATAGCTTTATTATTGTTTTATATTCCATGGTTTGATTTGAATTGATCCTATTAATGATCATTTATGAGCATTATTGACGATTCATGTGTCCAATAGAGATAGAATAAATTCCTGAAACAAACGCTTTGCTTTTAGGTTTTCTTAAGGAGAGCCCCATTTTTCTTTTTTTTCTTTCACACAGAGCTTTTTCTACTTTGAAAATCTCAGAATAAAATTCTCGGTTTGGTTGAAAGCATTAATAATTTAATCGAAATCAATTTAATTATATATAGCAATATGGAAAATAGATTTAAATTTCTGTAAAGTATATAATATATAATAATATTCATCCCTGTTATCATTTTCAAATATTAAAATACCTTGATCGGGTGTCCCTTTGCCCAAGAAATTCAAGACAGGCCTATCCCCGAACTTTTGCCTCTCGACGTTGGAGGACTATGATGGTGGCTCTGATCCAACAGAGCATGTCGTCACTTTTCGAGCTCAGATGGTCCTATATGACACTTCTAACGTCCTGATGTGTCGGACATTTCCTACCACCCTCTGAGGCCCGGCTCGGACGTGGTATGGCCGATAGAGGTCGTCGTTGGTCTCGTCTTTTGATCAGCTTGCAAGGGAACTCGAGCTTCACTTATTAGCTAGCGCGCAACCTAAACCGTCTGCAACCATGCTCCTCGGGCTAAGGCAGAAGGAGGATGAATCTCTCTCCCTCTTTGTCACCTGCTTTGCTACTGAGATCCGAGGGGTTCCACATGCACACCCCTCTTCGGTTATGCAGGCATTCTTGACGGGTCTATGACCTTCAAGGTTCTTTTGGTCGCTGATCGAGAGACCACGAGCGACCATTCCCGAGATGCTCCAATGGGCCAACCAATATGTTGCTATAGAGACACTAGTGGTAAGAAAGCATGAGGAGTCGCACAAGAGGCCCTACTAAGAGCTACCCATGTGAGAAGATCGGGAAAAGAAAAAGGCCCACCATGACAAGACCAGAAGAAGAGCCCAAGATGTGCAGATAAAAAAAAAAGGAGGTGTTTCCCAAGATGTTTAGCCAATGCCCGAGCTACGTTGCTCGACCAATCTAGTCCCTAGTGCCCGAGTAGTGTTGCTCGGCCAGTCATGTGCAATTAGTCACTGCTTAGTTCATTCAATGTTCGAGCAGTTATTTAGCTAAATATGGGACCGAGTAGTGTTGCTTGGCCAAGCCAATACTTGAGCTACGTTGCTCGGCCAGTCCAGTCCTTAGTGCCTAAGTAGTGTTTCTTGGCTAGTCATATGCAATCAGTCGCTGCTCAATTCATTCAATGTCTGAGCAACTTATCACGAACTTAGTTGGTTTTGCCTAAGTCGTGCGACACCATTGCATGTCTGTCCATAAAGATTAACCTCCCCGAAACCTCTCATGGTCCCTTAGGACCTACAAAAGAGAAAACAGGTTAGAGAAAGCGCCTCACTCGGGATCCACAAGCAAATATTTCAGAAAACACTTCATAACCAATACAAATTACAAACAGATTTCATAGGCACTGAACGGTTATACAACAAAGGATCCAAAATGGTCCACTACAAACCATAATTTTTCATAAATGTCCACATGAGATAACCTTTATTTACAAGCTTAAAATAGTCATCAAACGTAACTAAATTAGGGTTGTTAAGCCTTCAACCGTCCCTCTACATGTTGTGCAAAACATGAACAAACCAAAAGACATGGATATACATGAGCATTATATTAAACACTATGTTTATAATTTTGTCCGTGATAAACTTCTTGGCCAAACATGGGCCCGAGTAGTGTCGCTCAGCAAGCCAATGCTCGAGCTACGTTGCTCGGCTAGTTCAATCCCTAATGCCCGAGTAGTGTTGCTCAGCTAGTCATGTGCAATTAGTTGCTGCTTAGTTCATTCAATGTCCGGGCAGCTGCTCGGCCAAACATACCCCTGAGTAGTGTTGCTCGGTCAAGCCAATGCTCGAGCTACGTTGCTCGGCCAGTCCAATCCCCAGTGCCCAAGTAGGGTTGCTCGGTTCAGTCATCTGCAGCAAGTCGCTACTCAATTCAGTCGAGATTCGAGCAGTTGCTTAGCCATGCATGAGCCTGAGTGATGCTGCTTGGCTAAGCCAGTGCGGGGTGGCGCCGCGTGGTGCCGATCTATGCAAGTCGGTCAACGCTCGTATAGAAGCTAAAGTTGGCTACCCGAGGAGCCAACCACAGTTAATTGACCCCATACGATCAACTCATCCTCATAGGTATAAAAGCTAACCCTCCTTAATCAAGAGGGGGAGGACTTCAAACACTCAATTCTATCTCATTTCATCAAAAGCTAACTTAAGCTTCGGAGGGGTCGACTCAGAAAATCCTCCTCCAGACCTCGACCTATGTGCAGGAGTCCAACGACGAAGAAGCAGTCCACTCACCAAGAAAGAAGACCACGCTCGGGGGACGAGGCTCAAACCCGACTCGACTCGATGCTCGCCCTCACCGCTCGAGCATCCATGTGGACAATCTTGTACATTCGATTCACCAACAATATATAATTTAAGTTTTATTTATATTTTAAATATTTTATGTTAAAGATTGGATTTTTTTTATGTTTGACTTCTGGTAATTTATTAAACTTATCTCACAAAAAAATTGAATTTGGTTCCTATCTATTTGAACCAAAATAAAATTTATTAAACTGCTCAAACCAAATAATAAAAATTTTCAGGATCCTCTTGGGCATTATTAGCCACGTGGCATTTCTGCCCTTTGATTTTTCTCCCCTTGAACACGTGATAAATGCGCCTGAAATCCCAATATGATAAGCACATCGCACACTCTACCCACAGACACGACCAAGAGAAGGGGCTCTGAATCCGCGTGGACCGTCTCAGTCACACTCGCGGTAGGCTTTATAAGCCCCACCCCACGCTCCGTTCTCATTGTAACTCCGATGCCTCACTCTCACATCAGCTGATCACCCAATCCTCGAGCAACCCATATCAAGCTCAACTCAGCTTACCATGGTGGCGACGCAGGACCGCCGCCGTCTCCGCCCCGCCCTTCCCGCTGATCCCCACGGAGTCATCGACGAAGCAGCGTCTAGCTCGCACGACCGTCAACGTTCCTTCTCCTCCTCCTCCCGCATCTCACGAGAGCGGGAGCAGTCCGTCATCGTTGCCGCACTGATCCACGTCGTCTCTGGCTACCCGGTGGCCCCCGCCGAGCTCTCAATAGCTGGCGCCTGCGGCTTATGCGGCATTGGCGGATGCTTGGGCTGTGACTTCTTCATCTCGGCCGCAGATGACGAGGTCCCGAGGCCGTTTTCTGTATCAGAAACGACAATTGGCAGAGGTGGGAAGCAGGTGAGGAAAAGGAAGAAGAAGGGCAAGTACAGGGGAGTGCGGCAGCGGCCGTGGGGGAAGTGGGCGGCGGAGATCCGGGACCCCAGGCGGGCGGTGCGGAAGTGGCTGGGGACTTTCGAAACGGCGGAGGAGGCGGCTCGGGCCTACGACATGGCCGCCATCGAGTTCCGTGGCCCGCGGGCCAAGCTCAATTTCCCGTTCCCGGAGCAATATCCAGCTCAGGTCGACGGAGACCACGAGACTAGCCAGTCCACCTCGCTCTCTTCTTCCAATCCACCACAGCAGCAACCATCCGGTGCCCAACACAAGCAGCAGGATTCGATGGATCATCAAGAGCAGGAATTGACGGATATGTGGGCAGGACTGCAGGATCTGATGTCATTGGATGACGGACAACTCTGCGTTGGCTTTAGTTAGACCATGTCCAATATTCCTCTGCTGTTTCCAAGCGAATCTGGAACTGTTTTACTCTTTTGTTTCAGAGACAAAAACAATGAACATCTGCTGAAACAGTAAAAAGAGTTGAAAGAAAGTAATTAGTTTGGGATGACCGATGAGAGGATGAGGGCGAGCCCGAGTCGGAGATTCCAAGGAAACGTGTTCGATCCGCCTCGCGTCCGACACGGTGATTCGCCCGCGTCGGTGAATGCCGGTAAACCCACGCGGTACATACGTATGGGATGTATTCTAAGACGAGGTAGAACAGGTCAACGCTCTCTGTGCCTCGAGAATCGGGTCCCACCACGTGTACCCAGACCACTTTCTATTTTTATGTGCCGAGGCTATTTTCTCTGGTCTCTCTCCTTGTAGTTATATAAATATATATTGTATAATTTTTATAATAAGAATAAATACATGACCTTAAATCACAAGATTTGTGAATATAAAAATGGCTAATTGACGATTAGAGAACCAAAGGCACATGTAGATAGATGTCGAACAACTTGTGATCTGTAACTTGTGCATCCAACCGGAACCTTCGCTTCCACTGTTTCGGTGATCGTCGGCCACTGCTTTTACCACGCTTTATTTCTTCTCCTTGTTTCACCGAAAACCCTCTCCTTAGCCGACGACGGCGGAAAGGGGGCAAGGAGGAAGGTTGCGCAGTAAGAAGTTAGCGCCGGATGCCGTTCGCCGGCAACGGTGCAGCAACTCGAGTGTCCGGCGGAAAGGAGATGCGACTCTTGGAGTTCGAGTTGGAGTCGCAGTTCCTCGGCCAGCTTGTCGTTCCACTCGGTCGGCGGTGAGGAATCGCGTGCGCGCACCAATTTCGATCACATCAGATTGAATCCTAGTTATGCCGGGCCCTTGATTGAGGAGGCCCAATTCTGAGCTCGGATTTGAGTGGCCCGATTCTGTGGGCCTGCTCAACGGGCTGGCCTTAGAATAGGCCTATGTGCAGTAAATAAACCAAAAAAATTCGAACGAAGTTAAATGACAAAAATGAGATTATTATTAATAAATAAGTTAATAAAATAAATGTTTATTAAATCCATCGAAAGATATATGCAGTATTATCTACTTACGTTGGAAGAAATATTGAGCGCATGATCATAGTTATTTCTTTTTCTAGAAGTTTAGTTCGTTTTTGGACTTATTAAGATACATGAACAATGATTTTGATTTTTATTGCTATCAATGATTGAATTTGATTGTATATTAAAAAACTTTAAATGAATATTATTTATAATTTATAATCATGAGTTTTTTATTTAACTAATAATTATAAAAGTGACTTAAGAAAAATAGACTTATAAGATGTGAATTAAAATAGTAGTCGAATAACTAATGTTTATAAGGATGATAATTACAAATAATATCAATTTTTTTGTTATCATCATGTAATAGAGCGTTGAAATATTTTAAAGTTATGGTTAGCACTTTAAAGAGCTAACAATAACTCAATATAATAGTAGTCGAACATTCAAAATAAAAAATCCTGGTCCATAAAACTGTAAGACTCAAAACATTAAGCATAAATATAAAATAGACTTGTATATTTTGCACAAATATTTTATCATAACTTATCCATTTATTTAAAAGGTCAAATATCATAAAAACATTACATGAATCAATCTTAATTCTATGGAAATAAAAAAAATAAAGGAGAAAATTTAAAAAATTTAAAAAAAATGACACACTCTTCATATGTTTAAAAAATTTAGGAAAAAAAATATAAAAAATTAGATAGAATGCTTTGTAACGCCAATAACACACAATGCTTTCACTTGAAATGTTGACGGTAATAACAAACCCTAAACCCTTGGATGGATGTTGGTGATGATGATGAAATAATATTTCTCTATGAATAATAAATATTATCTCTATTTTATTTAATAATTGATCTATCGATATCTAAAGATTTTACTTAGATTTTTTTGTCCATCCAATTTAACTATATTCTCTTATTTATTTCTAAAATTACAAAGATTATATCTTATATACTTAGTTTTAGTTATACTTAATTTAAAAATCTTTAGTTTATAAGGATTATATCCGTGACTTAAGTTTATAATTAATTTTCTTTTGATTATAATCAATAACAATTAATCTCCTTCTTATCAAAAAGTAGAATAGAGCACAGGCTCTCAAGCTAATGATTTTTTTAATAAAAAAAACAAATGCATTGACTCAAGAGATATTAGCCATCTGTGTTCGATCGTATTACTTCATGTGTCATTTCAATAAAAATCTTTATCTACCATATTTGTATGGATAAGCTTTCTCATCAACCCACACAATACCACCAAGAAAAAAAGGTGTTCAAATGATGTGAGGAAGAAATGGGATAAAAAATTAAAAGTGTCGCTTTTCCTTCCCCAACTTCACAAGAAAGTGAGGCATTTTTCAATGGTTAAAGCAAAGGTATGTGAGTAGTGTAGCATTATTGTAGGATATGTCAATAACTTGTGTTAATAATAAATAAATAAATAAATATAGAAAGTGATGAGAATCTTACAAACAAAGAAAAAGAAGACTGATAAGCCATACACCAAACTTTTCCTCAGCGTCAACATCAAAGGGGAATAAAGAGAAACCAAATGGCATCTTCTCAGCGTGGTAGGAAAATCTAGAAATATCTAATCCGAGTCAAGCACAGCACATTAGAAATGCTAAACATGTTCTTCACATGAAATTGCGTACATATGCTTCCAAAGTCTATGGCTCCTTTGTGACTAAGATTTTTACCTTGTTCTCTCAATCAGCTCAATCAATCAAATGTTCTCTCAATATCTAATAGTCACATAATCAATGCCTTGGTGTTTGTTACATGATCATCATTTTAATATTATGTAATCGATATTTTGGTACTATATGGCCCGATCATTGCGTAGTCGTCGTCATCATCATCTTACCGTCGCATAGCCAACACCCTATCGTTACATGACCGATACCTATTTGTCATGTACCTAATGCCTCAACATCACATCTCTAGCATTTATGACTAACATGATATCATCCCTAGATGCTACCAATCATGACATAGCCGATATGATATGATTCAATTACGATATTAATCTTAAGATTAGTATGAAAATAAGTCAGCCATACAATTTTTTGTGTCATTGGAAGATGAATGAAAATACTTTTGAATTCTTTCTAAAAACTGCCAGGAAAATAAGAAGAATGTGATGCCATACTTCATCATTAAAATTATTATCCTAAATCATATTGATAGAAAAAAAATATTCACCATAATCTATGATGGAATCATATTTTGATATCAATCTAATATAAAATATATTATTAAAAAATCATCAATTATTACTCTTATTTAAAAATTTTCACTTTCCAAAGAATCAGATTCGACAACAATAATTTTTGTGCAGATAGACGTCTTCTTTGAGCCATGCATTTATCTACAAGCTTCCAAGAGGAAACCAATGGCGTGTGATATGGCGGTCAAACAGTGTGCTCCACCGCCTAATTGCAGCAGGCGCTCCTAATCATGCATGGCTCGATACAGCAGCATCTGGTGCTGCCTTTTCTCGCCCTTCTTTTGGACTCACCGAGTCCTTCCCACCGATGATGCATACGCGGGTCGGTCATATTCCCTCTTTCTTCAACGCAACTTTCCCCGCTTTTCCAAGAAGCAGCTAACCAGTGCTTTACCCGACGAATAAAGCCATCATCAACCCCGCCTTGTTTTTCCCGTAAAGATCGCCATAACTCGGAGGACACAGAGCGACCATCGATCATGGCCATCAAGAACAACGCCGTCCGTGTCACAGCACGCTCCTGGGACGACGAGATGACGACGGAAGAGTTCAAGGTGTGGCTGAAGAGCTTCGACACCAACAAGGACGGGCGCATCAGCCGGGACGAGCTGCGGCGTGCCATCCGCAGCATCCGTGTGCGGTTCAGTGGCTGGAAGAGCAAGCGCGGTGTCCAGTACGCCGACTCTAATGGCGACGGATTCATCGACGACGACGAGATCGACAATCTGGTGGAGTTCGCTCAGAAGAATCTGGGTCTCAAGATCGTGGCTTATTAGGAGCAGCAACATGAGTCGGTGTGGTAAGCTGAACTGATACAGACAGATCATGGTTTCATCGATCTGAAGGTGATTATAATCTTGATATGTGCTCTTCTTTGTTGCTATTGCATGGCATGCAATCTACTCTCGCGTCAATCAAACACTTAAGTTGTGTAAATTGCTCATTGTATGTGACTTGATGAATTTTCTGTTCTTGGGGCTGCTGCTGGTTGCTGTTTATGTTCATAATGAGCATAAATATGCTTGGGAAAGTTTTGGTCTTGTAATTTCCTCATGTCCATGCTGTTGCTAACCTTAGCAGTAAAAATAAGCTCCTTAATCACAAGAAGCTGAATGATGTCCATTATTTCAATTTGGTTCAAAATATTTTTTCCTATCCTTTTTGATCTTTTGGAAGCCAAACAGTGCTGTAAATTTCTCACAAAATGGCAGATCCAAAGACTATCTATCTATCTATCTATCTATCTATCTATCTATCTATCTATCATCATCATCATCATCATCATCAAAGATCATAAAGGAAAACCCCTTTTAGCTTGTCTGCAACTATCATGTTTGGGCTTCTCCTGTTTTATATCCCACATAAACTATCAGGGGGTGCTTAATCTCTATACCACCATTAGGCTTAGGACAGAAGAAGCAGCATAACACCATTGATTTACTTCACAAATCAAAATTTATATAGCCAACATGTAGAGAGAACAAATTTGACCAACTTGGTTAAGACAACATATCATTATCATTTTCTTTAGTTTCTATATAATTTTGAACCTAAATACTTGCATACTCTCGGAAGATACTTTTCAAGTTCAGAACATAATTGACAGTCAGAATCATATATCATTTTCGTGCATCACACTATCAAGACATAATAATATAGAAAAGAAACCCACTATTGCTTTAAAGATTCCATTGCCAGCACGATTAGACACAAGAGAGACACAATCTCTCTCCCTAAGCCTACCTTCATGTCTTAGTTTGGCTGCTACTCAAACCTCACCTCACCTCACCTCACCTGAATAATATATCCCTTGCCACCACCAACACTTGTCATCCCTCTCTCTCTCTCTCTCCCTCTAACAAGTCAAATCCTATATCCAACCTATCAACAACAGCGGGATGATACAGTAAAGCTTAAGCGTCCGTGGGAGACATTAACTGCAACTGCTACAGAGTGCTCCGAATCATCTTTTTGCAGAAATAAATGATCAACTCAATGTCAAAGTTTGAGCTACCCAAACAACACAAGCATGAAGTAGCCTGGAAATGGTGCCCTAAAACAAAAAGCAAATAAGCTATATAACAGCATGTATAGAACTCATGCTCCGTTTCAAATCAAGCATGGGTCAGATTTGCTTATCGAGTACAGACTTGACATGACCATCTAAGATGTCTGTCATGGCATGAACGTGATGTCGTATTGGGTTTGACTTCCATCTCAGTAGATCTGAACAAAGAACCACGACGAGTCAAGGCAAAACTTCAAATTATAGTTCATGAGGGACATCGTTGAACCATGAGAGTTTGTCATATCATTAATCAGCTAACCTAATAATCTAAACTTTAATCTACATCTCCAATGCAAACCCCATCCACAGCATCTCTTCAATTTAATTTTACTGGTTAGATCTGGCAAGTTTCTTAGTTTCATGGTTATCATCACCACATCTCACCACCGCCAGCTTCGTAAGTGGGTTTATGTTAGAATACAGTCTTTCATGACTAGACTATACGGCATGTATAGCTAGCTGTCTGATTGGATTATAAACGGGAAAAAAAAATAGTTGATTACATATCAACTTGGATCTAATCTTGCGAAGTCTTCAATGTGAGAAATCTTGATCTGGGATTTGATTGGATAAAATAGGAGGTAGGTTGTTGCATGAAAACTTGTTGGATCGAGATCACAGCAACTCGTTGTGTGTGATCCTGAGATGATCTTAAAGGTGTTAAAATTGCAGTAAATAATAAATAGATCATCACCTAAGCAAGTGTTCATTAAATAAGACGCGATCATTTTCTCTCGTTTCAAATTATTCCAAATTATATCGAATAATGAAAGCACAAGAAAACAGATATTAAAATCTTTGCATTTAGTTCTCAAAGGAGATGGTGATTAGATTAAGAGACGGACCTCACGGATACACCCAAGGGGTACGTACCTCCTTGTGCTTCCAAATTTTCTACTCCACATATACAGCACACACGTACTGATCCTGACATTTATACAAAACCTTCCCATCTTGCATCAATTGATTGATGATGAGCAGACAGATCTAGATGCCATCCTAACCCATTCTTCATCACCACAACCCCTTCCTCGCTCTATATATGAACACAAACTCCGGCCATACAGTGTGGCGGTCTCTAAGTAGATCATCTTCGCTGTGAAAGAGGACACAAAAACTGGAGGGTAGAGGGTGGTCGGGTTGGTGTTTCGATTGTTCTCTTTCTTTTCTGGCCATGGCATGCATTAATCACCGAAGCCTCCGCGGAGTGCCGCCGGCTCCGCCGATGAGCCCTCGCATGTCGTTCTCGAGCGACTTTAACATGGAGCCGCCACCGGCACGCACCCCCGGTCCTCCGCCCGACCCTGACTTTGAGTTCTCGGTCGGCAGCCGCCCGATGATCGCCGCCGACCAACTCTTCTTCAAGGGCCGGCTTCTTCCTCTTAAGGACAGCCACCAAGGCGGCGGTCATCATAGGATCACGACCCTCCGCGATGAGCTCCGCGCTAACGACGACGAGGAGCGGCCGCCCAAAGGATCCGTCAGGTGGAAGGGACTTCTTGGGCTGAGAAGGCCGGCGCCGAAGAAGGGCGATAAGAAAGAAGACGAGTTTCTCGGCAAGTATTCATAGGTCGGCAGCATGTTTCTTTCAGCATGTCAAACATGTATGCGTTTTTCGTTCTTGTGGATTACGACTCCAATGACACTTTCATTTCATTTTGTTTCTCGTAGGAGCTATGAATCTAATCTCCGGTAAGGGAGGAGATACAGTAAATACAGTGGCCTCTTCTTCATCTAATTAGTTCCGTGATGTTGTTGTTCACTCGTGTGAAAAGTTTGCCTGTATTACTGCGTTCGTAGGGAGGAGTTTGAAGAAACTTCGAGTTGTTTTCGTCGGATTGGTTAATGACATTAACTCTCTGGAAAGAAATAAGCAGTATTTTGCCGCTCTCTCTCTGTCTCTCTCTCTTTTTCCCCTGTGGGTTTGATCTGATGTCAATGTTGTCGTCGATTCAGCGGCGAGGTGCTGTCCCTATTTTCTCCTTAGCTGTTGACCTTTGAGGTGTACGAACGAGAAAGAGCAGAAGCGGGAATCTGATATATATTGAATCAATTGTTGTGTTCCTCATCATCTCCAACGACTTGTCCCTTCAAGTGACTTAACTGGCACCGCTTGAATTAACTTTCTATTTCTTGTGTATTTCCTGACACTGTCAGAAGAAGAAGAAGAAGAAGACAAAGAAATAAAAAAACAAATATTGCTCCTCCCAAGTGTTGGATTTTCTGATGAAAGATCTTCTTTTTAGACTCGGATTAAACTAATTTGCCAGTATACTAATCGAAGGAAATATTGCTTTCTCTCGAGTCCGAATGCTTGCTTCCTCATATAGGTGACTTGCCAAGTTTGTTCAAGGATAAAATGAGATCATTTGACTATGTTAATGTTAATATTAATGTGTTCGACACATTGATATCATATTTTATCATTGGATTCAACTCATAAAGTGCGTCCAACAACACAGCTGCATGATTGGGTTGTAATGAGATGTTTCATTCTATTCTTTGTAGATACTCTGTCCTGGATGAGATGGATTGATTGATGAATACATTGAAGGGCCGTGGTTCAGGTGCCTGTCTTCAGCTAACACCAGGGCAATTGTGGCTGAGCTATAGAATGCTGGTTCTTGTTCCTCGATACTGGCAATAATGAAGACTCATCGTCTTTATCTGACGAATGTGTTGGAAAATAGAGCATTAGGCTTCAATAATTAATAGAGAAGAAATAACAGAGAAAGATAATTTTAATAGAAATAAGCTTTGTAGAACACATGCATACAAGTCCTAAAACTGGTTGAGTCAATAATTTTACTGACCCAATTTAGAGGCTCCTTGGGCCTCACCTCATAAATGGTGTTTGGACCAAACGCCAACGAAGCATTCATTTATGACTCCTACTTGTTGAATTAGAGTGGGAGACCACTGTAGTTCCCACCATCTGAAATTTGTGCTTGTTGCAGGAATGAAGACGACCACTTTTAGCTGCAACGCCTCATTCAGTCCTTTTGTGGAGTCTGCACAAGCCAGCACTGGGATTGGGGACTTTGGTAGGTGAGTCCTATTCTGATGCAACCACTGTTGCTGCTACTTGTTCCTGTATAATACATTTATATTTCAAGATAGACAAGAAGATCGTGGGTCTGTCCTTGCAACTGGGTAAAAGATCTTTCAGAAATCTGCAATCTTATACTATATGAGTTAGTGTGTTCCTTCGTATATATACTTCCAAATGCTTGATCCATGCTCGTCGCAGCAGATTCTTGGAGCCTCCTTGTTCTGAAAGGAGAGGTTTCTGAGAAGCCAAAACTCAGTATCGCCTTCGACGTGGAAGGAGTTCGAAGAATGCAACCGCAAGCCCTTGCCACATCGCCTCCTTGGAGTTTGAAGAACTGCACATCCTTTTGGCACATTGCCGATTGCTTTGCCGACGGAGATTACGCTGTCAGTGTAGAAATCTTCCATGGCCCGGAAAGCATCATCTGCCAGGAGGAAAAGGTGAATCATTAAAAGCTGACCCATTCCTTTCACGAGAGACTGGAAGCAGATTCCTGACTCAGATTTGATTCGCCAGGGTGTCGTTTAATCATCTATGATGTATTGCCTCTCTGTTCGAGGAGGAATAGTTATTTCCATGTCTGCTGCATCAAACTAATACGCATTCAGAAAAATACATCTCTAATCATAGGAAACTGCGCGACATGGAAGAAGTTGATTGCGTACGTCTTCCACCAATAGCCGAGTATCATAAATATACTGCACAAATCATTTATGCTTTCTTGCCAATTAAACAAACCATTATCCCCGGGCGGAACAACAACTGAGTCGACTTGGACGCTCACAGTACCCATCCCCGAAAAATATGATTGGAGTTGCAGCGATGCTTATCACCAAACAATTTTCCACGCGAAAAGATCTTAAACAATTCTAATAAATATACATATATGTCCCATTTCTTCTTGGCCACTAACGCAACCATCTTTATCAACATGTCTTGATAACCACTCTATTATTGTATTGTGATGTCTTTGACTTTTGACACAGTCAATCCAAATGGGACTCACCCAGTCATTGGGAGCAAAGAAAAATCTTAAAACTTGGAAATATCATACCCAATTAATAGCTAATATTTTTATTCTAATCCGATTACAACCGTTAAATAACAATTTGATTATATATATATATATATATATATATATATATATATATATATATATACATGAAATTATAATTTATTTCGTGTTTTAAATAAAATCTTCGTTCACGTTTGACTTATTTTCCAAACATATTTATTTATCGTTTTTAAAAATAAAAAGAGATTGAATATAATTTTTTTTTTTTTTACCTTCTCTTCATCACGCAGGAAAAGGAATGGTCGAATCACATTTTCAAGCTTTAGAGAATTACCAAAACCTAGAAAGGGAGTAACATAAGACGATGATAAGTGTTGTCTCTACAACTATTTCAACGATGTGACTTAATTTGATCGACGTGACTAGCCTTGTGTGAAGCATTCCACCGGAGCAGGACGAGATTCAACTCAGTTGACATTGCCACGACAAAAGAACTTGGCACAAAGTCAGAAAGAGTATAGTAAATATACATGTGGACATTAGTCGAAAGCATATCTCCGGAAAGGCTATTGTTTCTCTCATCCCAACAGTTCTTGTAAGATCAATATGTCTGTTGACCTTCGATATATGTATGTTTACGTAAGATAATGTAGTGATCTAAAACTCGCTTCCGACATGTCAAGACATCATGAACAGGACATGATACGCTGGCGTTGGGTCCGTCGTCGGTCTTGTCTTTAGCATCGTATGTATTGTGCCATGATCATGGATGGGGGAATTCATGACCTCGGAGTCGTGTGAGCTTAGCGAGACCACTCCTCTCTCCTGATCATTCCTTCTTCCTTCCACCGAGCGGTATGTGGGTTTGCCTTCGTTAACTCGGTTGGCTTGGTTTCGTCGTCTTCGTCTTTTTGCATGCCGTGTTCCCGCCCCCGGGAAGGATCGGGATCACTCCCGGGTTTAAATATTCTGTGAAGCATCGTTCTATTCGTTTCTATTGATTCGGGTGTCATGGGGAATGGCGTTGGGGTTGTTAAGGTTCGCAGCATTTCCACTCCATTGTATCATCGGTTTTTGTGCTAATGTGATGGAGGAGGATCTCGGCGCCGATACAAACGGTGGAGAGTGGACGCGAGAGGAGGAGGTGACGATGAGTGCCAGAGCGCCGATTGCTGTGCAGGCCATGAAGGCTTCCTCGAGAGATGATAAAGTAGGCTCCTTTGTGGCAGATACGAAATGGGTCTCTGTTTCCTCTAGTTTTCGTTCTGCTTTGCCTGCTTTCTGTGTTTCTCTATGTACAGATTAGTTGATTTCTACGAATCCTGAAGTGGATTCTCTTTTAGTTGCTTTGGCTATTGATTTATTGGGAGTGCAATGCGTTAGTCTCTCGAGAAAGGCTTTTGAAATTTTGGATTAAACATTTCGTTTTCTCGAAGAATTTTTATTAGAAACGAATTGTTCTGTAGTTTCTTTACGAGTTATCGAAATCAAAATTGGTTTTTTGATCGAAGATGAGCTCCTTGGTAAAGAAACAATCACCTCCCTCGGACATCGATTCGAGGTGGGTGCTATGCTGGTGTAGTTGGATCAGCGGCATCCATGCTGAAATAAATTATCACCTTTTGTTCCTTTTTCCAATCTGGTGGTGTTCTTACATTCTTATGAACTCAGGAATTGGACGAGGACGAGAACACTAAGATGTATAATTTCTCTGTTTATGAACTAAGACGATAAAAACTACATTCTTATGAACTATGATGCAGGGGAACAGATCAATGGTTTCAGAACAAGGGCCCGGTAAAGTCCGGTCTCGAAGAGAGAGGAAGATTGCCTTACAGCAAGATGTATACTTTCTCTGTACTCACACCACAAGAGTTGTAATCAGTCAAACACGCTTAATCTGAGTTGTATCTGATTCCTTGTTTGCATGCTGCTTTGCAGGTTGACAAACTAAGGAAGAAGCTGAGACACGAAGAGAACATCCACAGAGCTCTGGTGAGGGCTTTTACCAGACCTTTGGGTGTTCTTCCTCGTCTTCCACCCTATCTCCCATCGCACGTAACTGTCCTTTTCCTCTTCCCCGTCTGTTGCATTTACCCAATACCAGATTTCTAGTTGGAAAATGATTTGGTCCTTCCTGTTATTTGTGCCATCCGTCTCAAAGACACTAAAGCTTCTAGCTGAAGTTGCCGTGCTGGAAGAAGAGGTGGTTCGGCTTGAAGAAGAGGTGGTAAATTTTCTGCAAGGACTCTACCAGGAGGCTATCTACGGCTCATCCGCCAAGCAGAACTGTTTTCCAAGTCCCAAAAAGTTGGAGAGATTGAAACTGCATGCCGATTCGGTGAATTCTGAAGCTGCAGAAATCAGAAGACCTTCATCCTTGTTACAGTGGATGTCAGGTGTAGAACAAATGCAGCCTTCCTTCAGTTCATCTGCCAATTATTGACATGCCCTGAAGAAAGCTGAACACAAATTTGCTATAGAGTTATGTTGCCATTTTCATGTGGATTACATGATCTGAAGAGAGAGTGAGGGTCAAAGATATCAAACATCAGAGTCATTGGATTGACCATTTCAGAGATTCCTGTGCACAGATAACAGCAGCATTCAGCAATTGATTTGCATGATTCAGGAATGCAACTTCTCTACTGTTTATTACCGCTAGTTCTCCATGCTTGCTTGCTTAATGAAACAGCATGTCACGCCTATATAATGAATGTATGCTTCGATAGCACATCTGAGGTTTAACCTTTAAGCCAACCACGAGAGGCTGAGCAATCACTCTAGACACCAACTCAAGTGGTGCATCGGTTGGCACGTGCCTGCCTGCGGTCAGCCACATAGAATGTCAAACCCACATGCTCCGAGGCCCAAAGCCTTGTACGCCACCCCTCCTCAACGTAATGCAGCACTTCAAATGGCATGATGTAGAAACCCACACCTTAATACATGTCATCTTTGACGAGGCTCAGGTGAACGCACGGCAGTCTTACCAAGCAAGAACTGTGGTCATATAGTTAATTCCTACACTGTCCTTTTGACAGATTTGATATGAACAATAAAATCGCACGAGCTTAAATATTAGAGAAATCGAGGGCAACATGATATGATCAGAGTCAGAATTGGAGGTTAGAAAGAGAAAGAAGCCGGTAACCTTCTCCGACACTTACATAATCCCAAGCATGGTAGTCTCAGTTTAGTGACATGGGATGTGGCGGTTTAAGCTGATGTTTGTGGTGATGGATGTGTCATTAAAGGCACACGTGAGACGACCAAGAAGAGCTCAAGCAGTGGCCAAAGCAATCCTATACCAACCCCTGCTGAATGCTACACGAATTAGTCATAGAACACCATTAATTATGTTCAAATTGAGGAGGCAGATGACCACCCACCCCACCTTGAGTTCCCTAATCAGTGCAATGTTAGAATTATTTTGTAAGATATATATCTCTTCGAGTCCCATAAATCTTATAACCTTGAGGGCAAACTATTGTGGTTCATCTCTATCAATTGATAATGATATTAGAACTCACATTGAAATAATATCCCTTAGAAAATATCAAAAAACATAAAGAATGAAATAATTGCCGAAAGTAATTCAAGGTATTTATAGTCGTTCGAAGATAATATGATATATATATATATATATATATATATCAGTGCAAGGTATATATATATATATATATATGATTTTTTTTCCTTTTTCTTTTTCCCTCCTCAATCTTTATATATATCCTGACACGTATGTCCAGAGGTACGCACTTATCCCTGTACGCTGTTTGGTCATAGTGTTTATACAGTGTATGATAATGTTGTCGTCTCTAACATAAAGCATAATTCTCAAACTCACTTCGGCCGCGCCTTTGGACTTTTATTTGCTTCAACGTGGCATATTTGTTTTTAGTGTAAAGCAAGCGGCAATCATGTCCAAGAACACACGTGCTCTTTGACAATTCCACTCCAAGAACAAACCTCTATCTTTTCGATTGGCCAATATGTTCTCTCTTTTGATCATTATGTTATATTATAGTGTTATTTGATGTCACATTAAGGCGTGTCCAAATCACACCGCTGCGAAAAATCTATAAGATAAATCGAGAAAACATGAATGAGTAATAAAAGGCGGCTCTCTATCTCTACCTCTTATCCGTCCTAAATCTACTATAAAAGATTTGCTCCTTTCCTCCTTGGTCAAAGAATTCTTTGCCTTCTTCTTTCCTCTTACCTTCCCGCAACCATTGCCATTTAAAGTCCCCGCCTCCATTCGCCTTCCTTGTTTCCATACTGTTCCAGGTGTTCCCTGAAAGCCATCATAAGAACAAAGGAAGAAAGAAAGACAGAGACAGAGACAGAGACAGAGAGATCATCAGAAGAGAGGGAGGGAGGTGAAGATGGAGGTGGTCGTGCCGGTGCCGGACTTCCACTTGGACAGCGCATGCACCAGCCCGTACGTGAGCGCGCCGTCGAGCCCGAAGCGCTCCGGCGACCCCTTCAACTTCTTCCGCCACTACACCAGCGCTCCCACCAGCCCGACGCGCGCTTCCGCCATCTACGCGCATTTCAACGCCATCTCCTCCACCAATTCGCCGGCCGCCGCCTCTGGTGTCCCTTTCGACTGGGAGGAGAAGCCTGGCACCCCGAAGTCCCGGGGCGGCAGCCCCGCTAAGGACGAGGAGGAGGACGTACTCGACTTCGCCTTCGATTTCAGCGGCCACCTGGACAAACAAGGGTTGCCGGTGCTCACCACCGCCGATGAGCTGTTCGAAGAAGGAAAGATCCGGCCGCTCAAGCCCCCTCCTCGGCTGCAGCACCCGGTCACGGATGACGGAAGCAGCGTGGCCTCCTCGCCGAGGTCACCGAAGCAGAGGGTTTTGTGGTCTCCCTGCCACCGAGGCAGAGGAGGAAGGGGAGAACAGATTGACCCCTTCACCGCGGCGATGGTGGAAGCGACGAGAGATCGAGGAAGAGCGACGACACCTACCTCTCCTTCTTTCTCTTCTTCCAGAAGTCGGAAGGGGTCGAGATCGCTCTCTCCACTCAGAGGCGGAGGAAGTTTCTTCAAGACGACTCCCACTTCTCCTCCTGCAACAGCTTCCACGGCCAGCCTGAAGAGTGGCGGCGGCGGTGGCGGTGGCGGTGGAAGCAAGAAGTGGCGGCTGAAGGACTTGCTCCTCTTCCGAAGTGCGTCTGAAGGACGCGCCACCGGCAACCGGAGCAAGGATCCTCTCCGCAAGTACACGCTGCTACCATCGTCGTCATCATCAATCAAGAAATCCGTGACGGAGGATCTGAAGAATTCGAGCTTCAGATCGACCGACAGCAGCGGTTCGATCAGGAGGGGGAGTGGTCATTTTGCGTCGTCGCATCAGATGCACTACGCCGCCAACCGGGCAGCGACGGAGGAGCTCAAGAAGAAGACCGCACTTCCCTACCGGCAGAGCCTCTTCGGCTGCCTGCGCTTCAACCCGGCCGTGCTTAGCATTTCCAGAGGATTCAATACCCACTCGTTCGGCCGTCGGTGATATGTTCCTTGTCGTCGTCGTCGTCGTCGTCATCGTCCTGTATCAACCAGTCGTTCTACTCCTCGCGAGACAATGTAATCATACAGTCAACGGTGAGAACACTCACTCATCTTCGTTCGCGTGCTGTGTAATCATCTCTCTGTTTTAAGTTGTGCAAGTGAAAGATATCGAGTCATTTGCGTCAAGTCTCCCGTAGCATTTCATTTCGCCTGTGTCTTGCTTGCGCAGCAGAACAACAGAAGCCCTTCCCACGTAGCATGAAATAGAAACAATTAGTTCTGAGTTCTCGTGTTCACAGCAGCAAAAACACAAGAAACAAAATCGACACCCACTGTTCCGGTAACTAAGAGATTATAAACATAAGGGGAAGCATTTATTTACGCTGTCCTAGTCACAAGCTAGCACTGCAAAAAGGAGAAATTTACGTATCAATGTGGCAGGTGAACATAAATATGCATCATATGTCAAGGTAAATGGCAGAACAAACATAATGTCAGCTACTTCCTGTCAGCCACGCTCGGTAATAAAAGCTAAAGAAGGTGAAACCACTGCTGCATCGGAGCCATCCGTCTGCTACAGTGAACATGCGTGAATCTCTCTCTCTCTCTCTCTCTCTCCGTCAACAGTGAAGTCGCAGTGACCTTTCCTATATTAAGCATGACTTTACATCAGTGCTTCCACCGTCAAGCCTTTTCTACGTACCACTCCTGCACTGCTTTTACCAACACTTGTGCTGCTGCGGCTCAGAGTTTGGTTGGAAAAAGTTTAATCCGGTGGGGGCAAAGACAAAGGTTCAGCACAGTGGAATAGTACTTCGGCCTCTACCTTTCTCTGTAGCTCTCACAAGTCAAAAGACATCGAGGAGTGGCAGTATCCAATCGTGATGAGTCAGGAAACCTCATGATTCCCATGTGGAGTTTCCCATCCATAAACTGCATCGGGTGTAGACAGTAAAAGATATATTTGATCTAAAGACTGCAGTGAAATAACCCAGCAAGCAAGCAAGCATGTCCAATATGTGAAAGGCTGATGCCTAACTATCATGTCTAACATTCACATCTTCCTAATTTGTCTCTCTATTTGGTTCCATCTCCTGAATTCAAACCCAAATGTTCTGCCGACCAGGGTAGGGGGGGGGAGGGTTACTTATGAGGAATTATTATGATGTCGAGTCCGATCCGAGTGGTATTTATTAGGCCTGTTGTGGGTCCCTTGAGCCTTTAGTTTGTACAGGAAAGGAGAGTCTGTGACCCTTACCCTAGGACAGGAGGCTTTTGCTTTCACAGGCTTTTATGATCAATGGTGAATGCGTTTGCCATCCGAGACAATAGCCACAACACACAAAGGCATTCATTCTACCAAGCACCATGCATTTTCTTTTGTTTTCTCTTTAGACCGCATGCATGCCTGCTCTACGTACCTGATAGCATGTTACAGTGGAAAATCTTCTAAGAGTGAGATGAGATTATATGAAGATATAATAATAGACTGTTTTGGACAGATTCTTTGCAAGCATATGGATTATTAAATATTGTGGGCTATAACAAGTTACGGATCACAATCACCAAAGACTTCCTACATACATATATCATCACTCCAGAATCAAGGCTGCATTATATGGATTGAGATGCGTGGATATGCAAAAGAATAGCCTTGTTCAACAAGTATGGAAATTTCCATTGGACATTGTTTTCTTGGGTATACTAAAGATGACAAGAAACAGAAATACTTCGATTGAGACTGATTTTGGAGGCAAAATATATTGAGATGTAAAAAGTCTAGCAGAAGTGAAAAGGAGCTGTGTTGGCTCCACTAGCATAGTTCGGTGGTATCTGCTAAAACAGTGGTGGACATACATGTCAAGGATTCACATGTGGGTGGGTGGGAAGTGGTTGGCACAATAGAAGACACTAACAAGCAAGCAAATTGACCCAAAAAGAAGAAGAAGAAGAAGAAGAAGTTTTAGTCACCCGCGTCGGTGGTTGATTAAGCTGCAGCAGTGTGTACAAGCATTCCACGCCATCATCGACCGCGACTCCCCTTGTGCAACCTGAAAGATGAAACGCTGGGCGGATTTCTTTGACGACCTGCTTCAGAGACAGAGAGAACAGCTGGATCGACAACTAGTCCTTCGAGGACACAACAAATCCGTCAATCATGCCAACTTCGAACAGTGTCAAGAGAAATGAAAGCGACTGTAAACAAACATGCTTCATCTCCGGTGCATGGAACACATGGAAATGCCACCAGCTTCATATAGGCGATCCAGGAATACCAAAAAATGGACCGATCAATTTCTCCATCTATCCATGTTAACTTCTCTCTTATAATCGCATTATTTCGTGTTTGGATTACAAACGAAGTAGAAGATTCGTACCTCCTTTGAGAAGCCCAGTGGAATGATGCATCAGACATCATATCCCCAGCAGCAGAGTTCCTTCATATATCTACGGGAGAACTCTTCATTAGCAACATATAAAGGCAAGTACATGATGAATAAGTGTTAGTCCTATGTGTTAAATGCAACTGTCAGCACTACAAGAAAGCAAGAATACGATGATGGAGTGGTCAAAAACATTGTTGTGCAACAGCACGCCCGCACCTTGTACTGCTTGATCAAAAACCATAATGTCATGGAATGAAGGCAGAATCAGTAAAGACTGCTAATTAGCATGAACAATGACAGCTAATGCATCGAAGAACTATTTGTCAGGCTACAACCAGATTCTCATGCCATTGATCCGATCACCTTGTGCGCACAAGTGTTCAAGGTAAAATGTCAACAAATCAAGGTATTTGACAGATCACAGTGGTCGTTTGATGTCACATGTTTCACCTTGGGAAGATCACTGAAGAACCGACAAGAACCTGCAGCCGGATATTAAGAATCATAATGTGTTGAATCAAAAAAAGCAGTAGCATCGCAATGTGGGAATGCAGCAAACAAGAAATAGTTCACATACCAAACGGTGCCAAATACATCAGAAGTTAATGTATACAATTTTCGATGCGGGAATGTAGCAAACAAGAAATGAACACTTACAGTTCATATACCAAAAGGTGCCAAATACATCAGAAGTCAATGTATACAATTTGTTGCCAATTGGTCTATGCACTCATCTGATGCTTCAAGACATGCACCTCAATAAATATTGGACATGCCGATATAGATTACAACTTTTCATTGCAAGCCATTTTCTACAACATGAAAGTAGTCTAAAAGATCATGCAAGTGTCTTCTATTGAATTACTATTTTTTCTTCCAAAGCTATAAGCAATTGTACTTTCTTTGATTTTCCCATCAATGGGGTACCCAAGAGCTCAAACAAGATCTGAAGACCGGATAGGCTTCCATGTGACATCAGTAAACAGCTGTTCATCATTAATGCGCACAGAGTATCTGCTTGCATAAAAAATATCAAATTATTGGCTTTTATTGCCTGAACCTTAAATAGACCTTTAAAATTTCCTCTCATGATCTAGAATGACAGATGATAACCTAAAAAATGTCATTCACATCCTCCATAAACAACAGATGTTAAATACTCTCATGTCATGATAATGAACATGTATATGCCGTAGGGTAAATTGAAAATACAAAATTGAAATATTGAGCAAATAAATATTAAAGTTATGCAAATAATCAGAGAAATAAAAATATGACTTCAGCAAAAACAGACACGTCTCCACTAAAAACCATTCAATTTTACCTAGAAAAGAGAGTAGACATATCCCCAACTCTAGCTCTTTTGAATGTTCTAATCAGTAGAGAGGAAGACTTCTGTTTGTTTTATATGTTATAATTGGATTCCCAATTGAACAAGCACAATATTACATACAGTTCAATAATGCAACAAATGATCTGCTGACAGGTTTTGCTTCCTCCAAGCAGATCAGTATGACTTATATAGGCCCATGAATGGTTTCTCCCTTTCTTCCATTCTTTTCCTTGCAGCCTCCCTTGCTTTTAGAGCCTGGACTTCCTCTTTTGATATCGCCTTTGCCTTCCCATCATCCCTTTTTCTCTTGTTAACAGCAACCGATGATGGTTTACCTTTAACAGCTCTCGTGGGGTTCAGAGGTGTTGAAATGACCAACCCCGGAGCTGGGCCACCTTTGGATTTGGAAGCAGCTCCATTTCCTAAAACAATGTAATCATTCATCACTCTTGTGAAATTGGGATATAAAGTGTAATAAAGTTTTTTGACATGATCTGGCACCTCTAAGAAAGCAGCAAACGAACATGAGCTTAAGACTCAACTAATGATGCATAAAGGCCATGCAAGATCCAGGGAATGGTTCAGCCATGTCCAAAATGGAAGTCCCATGGACCTGGTGCTTACTCAGCCCAACATTAGACCATCAGGCATGGGACCAAGCCAACCTATACTGCTGTGTAAGAATCTGGCCAGTGTGCTCATATAAGAACCTTGACTCAAGATCAAGCGGTGGTATTCTTGAGAATAGTACAACTTAAGGGGACCATTTTAATTAGCCACCAATAATGATTATGGAGGGTGTTCCAAAAGGGTGAATCCAAATTGTTGCATGGTACATCCAATTAAAAGATAGAGAGAACTAAACAAATAACACGAAAATATTTTAATTGCAAGTAAGAACTATCACGAAGAAATTAATCAGTAAACATAAATAGGAAGGGAATCAGCTGATATATGACTCAGTACCAAGTCATCTTTTACAATAACAAGGTAAAAAATGTCAAATTTCAGAAGACATTTCGCCTATAGGAAAATATTTTAGACACCCACTTGATTTCATATGTGTATCGCACCATGTCAGTATGTGTTCCTGACAGGATTGAGCATGATATGGACCAATTCGTCCTTCCCATAACTTGAAGCCATTTCTTGTAGAACTACTTTGGTATGATCCAATTATTAGATGAGCTAAACTAAACATATTTGCATCCATTAACCAATTAGATGCTACACAGTGGACCTGGGTTCAGGTCAGCAGACAAATAGGCACAATGTTTGGGATCATTAGCTTATAACTTCAAGGTCTCAATATAAACCTGATAAGAACAATGCTGAACTCCTTCAGATAAGAGACAATTCAGAATGCTGGCAGGCAGATTGGCAGCCCTGCCATACCATGCACATCAGCTATAGAAGAAACTCTAAATATTACCATAAGATATGCATGGAATGACATGGTAAACGAAGGAAAAGCACTATTCCCATGCAAGTGACCGTTCCATGCATATCAAGTTCATCTAAAGTGATAGCAGACTAGTTGGCTTTTAATGTTCAGAACATATATTGAGAAATCTTGGGATATTACCATTTGTAGTTGCAGCTGAACATTGGGCTTCGTCTGTCTTTTTCTTATTTGAATCCAGTCCAGTGCTAGTATCAACGCTCCGGAAAGAAACTAGATCCTTCTGGTAACTTCGTTCCGCTTTCTGCATGACACAGAATAAAAAGAATAATAAAACAATTCAAATGTGGTAATGCATTATCTTAACATCAATGCTTAAGGTTCAAAGAAAGCTTACTGCTTCTATTTCCTTAAGGGCACGAGCTGCTGCTTTTTGTTCTTTCTCCTTGGCAGCACTCTCCTTTCTCATAGTGGCAAGCCTCTTAGCAACATTGTCCTTGTGGCGCTGACCCAGTTCATGAGTTCTGATGCTCAATGGATTGTTAGCAATATATATCTTGCAGAAATCACACCATTTGTTTCCTTGACTAACCCAATACTGCAAAAGACGCAGAAAAAGAAATCATATACTGCTCCTTTGGAGCTTGTGCATACAAAGGAAACAAATGTCTCTAAGAACCAAACCCAATTTTTGTTTGGCTACAGTGACCAAATGTGGTTACAACAGTTAGCAAAGAATGTAACATAATGCTGAAAGAATAAGTAGAAGATTGACAAAGGATTCACATGAATCTTCGTTCCTATAAATATTTAACATGACTTGAATTCAGAGGATAAGGGTGAAACCAGGAAACTAATAGAGTCATGAACATACACAGACATTAACAGGTTATAGATGTCAATAAAATGAAAAAAAAGGCCTAGACATAAACTCAATTACATTATAACAATAATACATTTGTTGTGACTTATAAATTTAAACAAAAGGAGTTACAGATTAAAATGACTCTCAAAGGATCAGCAATTTTTAGAAGCTTTCACATTTTTAGTTAGGCTCACCAATGGTTCAACAAGAGGAGTCCTCTGACTGAAGATATTTCGTAGAAGTAGGTGCAATTACAAGGAAAAGGAGGGACAATTAACAAGATTTAGTCTTATTAGAAAAATTTGTGAAAATTGAATTATTTTCTAAGTATTTGTTTTCCAGTGAACATAATTCTAATCACTATTGCTGTTAATGTAAAATAACTACCTATGTCAATGTAATATATCTACCTAACTTAGTTATTAACACTTAAATCCAACGACAGGATTTATTCAACATAACTATAATTACTGTTTGCCAAAAATCTAGTATGTCTATGTAGATGATGGTAAAATGATAATTAAATCAATAAATATTGGTACAATATTTGAGAAAAAGAGAAATATTTGGAGAACAAGGTCCTATTTCTTTCCTTCTAAATCTTGATCATATTGGCAGGCAGCATTCCTCTGAGGTGTAAATAAATAAAACCATTATGTTTTGGTCTTTTTGACTGGCAGGGATTTCCCTATGACTTCTCCAACTGGTATGTCAATATGGAAAAGTTCCTCGCATGTTTCTCATGTTATTTTCTCGAAAAGATATTAGATCACTGCAGGAAACTTCAATTATGAAAAGGATTGGTACAGAATGCTAGTGGTGCATTCACACATAAACACACCACGAGAAAAACAAATACAAAACCACTGCATATATTCATACTTGTTTCTTCGTTATGTTTCTCATGATATTTTCTTCAAAAGATATTAGGCCACTGCAGGAGACTTAAATTATGAAAAGGATAAGTACACAACGCTTGTGGGGCATTCACAAAATAAAGCACCAGGATAAAAAAGAAAAACCACCATATATGTTCATACTTGTGCTTCTTAGTTTCTCTGCTACAAGTTGCTCCCATCCCTCACAATTTCCTTTGTTTTATTTATATATTAGTCATGAGGTGGCATAAATATTAATAATAATAGACTAGGTTTTATCTAACTTGATACATACTATGGTTAAATAAGCAAAAAAAATGTCATAGTCGTGCTCCTTAGTTTCTCTGCTATGAGTTGGCTCCCATCCCTGACTTTCCTTTGTTTTATTTATATATTAGTCATGAGGTGGCATAAATATTAAATAATAATAGCCTAGATTTTATCTAACTTGAAACACACTATGATTAAATAAGCCAAACAAATGTCATGCATCATTCCAAGATCTTAACTTCTATTCATTGTTTCATCTTATGCTTTCTTTTGTTAAAAAACTTTACAGTTTATAAGTCACATTTCCAATTTTTCCAACAGTTATGAGCTCCTACCTTCTATAAAATCTTCTACTTTTCAACAAGTTCACCTACAAAAGTTTATTACAGAATATATACAGATTTTGTGGTTTTGCATCATGTAAACAAAGATAGCAGACATATTGTATAATTTCTACTACTAAGTAAAATACAAAATGGCATTGTCACCGTTGCTGTGCACATCTTATTTTTCAAGCTCAAACTTGAAATGTGTCTTTGCGCTCAATTCGTTTTCCATCAAATGCAACTGAAGTTGTATATTTTCCTTCTTTCTTTTCTTCATTGTGTTCTTTTCATGTGTCCAACTTATCACAACGATAGTATTTCATTCTTGATCTGGATTTGGACCTTCCTCTGAACTTGTCATGATTTTCAGAATTTTGAGAGTTTCTCGTGCTATCTCTCCCCCCTTTTTTATATAACAAGTGCATCAGATTAGTAGAAAATGAGTCCAGACCAAGTGGCCAATGAACAGTTCAGTTCATATTCAACATACAAATAGATGAGCATGATAAGACCAATGTCAAATCAGATAAAATCACATATTTCAAGTTTTTTGAATGCCCTCTATAATTCTGTATCAACCTCGTGTTGTCAAGACCTAGATGCATGAAATATCTTCGTCATATCAAATTAAGATTTTTAGCACCCACCCAAAACTGAAGAGCGTTGTTATATATACACATATATGTATATATGTGTCTGTATATATGTGTATATGTACGCCTATATAAGGATATGCATACACCTGTCACTGTAACACCAACAACCTGATACATAGTGCTCTGCATCTCATTCATACCTTCTGCAACGACATCAACATATGACTAAAGATACACAAGAAGTGTAACCAGACATCCAGAGAGATCTAAATTGTTTTTGCAAGAATCAGTCTCTTACCATGGACCGCGACTTCACGACATGGTGCAACTTCATTTCACATACTGAATGAAACAGCGTCATCAAGTGCCTCGACTCAATTTTCTACTAATGAAAAAGATAAACCTAAAGAAACCAGTCTAAATGCCCTCATGGTTTCCTCGTCTGTTCCAACAATCACCAACCGAGACAAGAAAAGCCACGTATTTTATCCTCCAAATCTTCTATGCAGCTTTCACATCATCGAATTTAATAAATTATTTTGGAAAGAGATACAGAAAAAAAAAACCCTAACCGGAAGAATCACATCGATTCAAACGAAGAGAGAAAGAGCAAGCGAGAGATAGTCACCTCTGTCATGTTGGAGAAGATCAGGATCAACTTATTTCGAGAGGAAAGATCGAGCTTGGAGATCGCAGTTCTCGATCGAGGAGATATCAAGGATCACGAAGACGAGCGAGCCCTAAAGCTAGCGAGTACCGAAGGCTGGCTTCACAAAGCGAAATAAATACCAACCGTAACGGATCGGATTGTGCCCTATCAAATCTGTATCCGTATCGGATCCGAACTCTGGAGATACCGAATCCGATCCTTTTTCGCGCGCTATTGATGAATTCACGAGGGCCGTCGGATCTCCATCTCCCCACTCATAGGCAGTGGTATAGTTGTTTTCCGCCCGCGCCCGCGCCCGCGCAAACACATCGATCTAAAAACTAAAAAGACTGTGAGAGCCATGACTTGAGTTATAAACTTTAATTCTTCTATTCTTTTATCCTTTTATATTCTTATCTTCGTCTCCTCTATTTTATGTTTGGACTTTAAAGAAACAAGGTGTTTGATAATTAAGATGCATTAATTCCTAACATTTTGTATCAAATTTTGATTACATTCTAATTTATTCTTTTAGAAAATTTGTTTTTGGGTTATTTAAGAAGATAAATTATAAGAGATCAAAACTATTAATTTTTAAAGATTCGAGTCAACTAGTCGAGAGAATGTTGGGCCGATAGGCGATAGTGGATTCAGCTCACAGCCCACCCCCCTTTGACTTAACTCTAGATCAAAGTTAAGGGGTGCAGGGGCTGTGATTTTAGTGTAGAAAAAAATTGAGCCACGAGCAGTAGTAGCAACTTATTCAAGGAGAAGAAGAAAAAAAATAGAAAAAAAGAAAAAAAAGGGAATAAAACAATGATAACGCAAAGAAACTATTCTCAATCATCTAGTAGTATTATCATCTCAGGTTAGATCAGATCTACGGTAGATTCTTACTATGATTACTTGAAGAGAATTTAAATATTATATACAGTGACATGATCTTTATATCCCAATTATCCTCTTGTGATCGTTGCTAGAGTTTTGGGCAAGAAATTGTGATTTATATATTTATTATTCTTATAATGGATTATTTCTAGTTTGTCCCGTGATTTTTACCCTTGACATCGGATGAGTTTTCTATTTAAATCTTGGTATTCTATTTTATTGTAATTTCATTTAATTCTGCTAGATGTTATGATCTACTAGTATTTGTTTATATACAAAAGTTTATTTCTCTTTATATCCCATGAGGGAAGACATAATTGAGGGGTTAATATGATGTGATTTCGTGCTTTGATAATTATTATGATTTAATTATTTTTTTGATTTCATAATTTTTATTTCTGAACTCACAAAGAATAATTTTGGTTTATTTTACTTGTATCGATGATCTTATGAGGTCTCGGTCAAAGACCTCGTGACAAGCTCTAATATTTTTTTTATTATAATATTTTCAAACAAGTTCATGTATAATAAATAATAATAATATTGATTGTATCTATTTTAGCTCTCTTTGGTTAAGTTTGTGGAATCCATTATAAAATCAGACTCCCTTGTGAACATTTTCAAAGTGATCTTCAAAGCCTTATCATCCAAATAGCACTAACAGTATTTATAGGATTTTTTCGATTGATCACTTCACTTCACCTATGATATGATACTCCACAGGAAAATATTTTAAATTGATTCATAAGAGTGAGGCACAGACTCGAAATTAATATATATTTTTGTTATTTTTATAAGTTGCAACACGAGATATATGTGTTGGGTAAAAACTCAATAATAATATTAAATATAATTTAATTAATAAAATACAAAAAGTTTATAAATCACCAAGAATTGTGTTTGAAATTGTCCTAAGAAATGATTTAATTCAAAAGAGGTTTAATATGATATTAACGAGTTTATTGGTTAGTCAAAGTGTAAATTAAAAAAATGAAAAATGAAAAATACATTGGTACATAAATAAAGCTTAACTCTAACCTCTATCCGTGTTATAATTAATTATTCTTCATATGTAAATGTATAGAATGAATATAACTCTTAAAGAGACCTAAAGTGAATTTTTATTGTAAGATATGACTCTACGTATATTTTTAGCATGAGCTCTTTTATATGATAGAATTTGTAGATGACTACGATTAAGGATATAAATAATCTTTAGAATCACTCGTGAATAAATAAGATACTTGTAAATTTATATAAACTCATAAAAATATATTTCATACCATGTGAGCTAGTTGAAGTTGGATCAAAGAACGATACTTCATATGATCTCATTGACTATACGGTATAAATATTAATAATATTTTTTTTACTTTTTATTTTATTTACTTATTTTTAAAAATATATATTTTTATGAGATATTATAGGCTTACCCTCACTTCTTTATTATTTCCTTTAAGGGAATACAAAATTAATTTTTATTATGATATATAAGTTGTCGTTTAATCCTGCACTATTCAGAAGCAAGAAAAAAATAATAGAAAAAGGTTATAAAGAAAGCCCTCAAGAATCCCTATAAGTAGGCTCTAATGTTTCTTCCTAAGTTGCACTTTTCTTCTTTTCTCCTTCTCCTCCTCGAGACATTTGTCTTAGTTGTTGTCACAAAGTTTGGTTTTCGTGACGTCAACATTTAAGCATCTTAGGGATTCATTCAAAGGGCAACTCATGCACATAGAAAATATCGAAGGAATTCAAGAAGAAATCTTGATAATGGTTGTCTATATATAATTATTCCGAAGAGCATCATAAGGGTAACTCTGTTCATGCGTGTGAAGCATTAACTAACCTTTATGGAATGTAAAGTCTTTGGTGTACTGAATGAATCTTGCATCAAAATGTAACGTTGCTTGTTTATTGGTAACATTTGTGATAATGCATGTTCGTTCTTCTTGAGGCGCATTGGTTGTACCATGCACAAGGACTTCACGGACCTTAAGCACATCGAATTTATTCGCGCTGTATGCATGGCAGCTCTTCTTGTGAGCTATTCATAGGCTCCGTGGAGTCCAATTCATACAAATGTCATCTAAAGTGACCTTCTCTGAGACTCGTATATAGCCTCCTACATGCATGATTGCTGGTTGTGTTCACGCTATACGCAACTTTGTTCTTCATTGTGGCATTTATTACACTACTACATTAGCATTAAAATCATTGTGGCTATACGCAATGTTTGCACCCTAGGTCGAGTGTCCACCACGGCGACTAGGCACCACAGCGTTGCATAAACTGTACACTGTCATCGGCTTCCTTGCAGCGACGTACTACGACACCTCTCAGACACAGCTGGTGCACTCAAACGCGTTGCATCTTTGTGTCCCTCCATCCCACCAACTCAATCTCAGCGGACACAAGTGCATCACATCCACATTGCCTCACCTCATTCTCGGCCATTGTGGTACGTGATGATGTTGAGACGACGCAGGCATCAGGAAGGATAGGGTTTTTTTGTATCATGGCTTGTGCTCGTGGCACTGAATGTAATTTGATGGTAAGCCTCAGCGATAGCAATCAGGAATGCTGGTGTGATGGAGATCCACTGGATGCCAGTTCACAGGTCATTTAGTTCCCATTACTGCACCCTCTTAAGATCTCATCAAACCTCTCAACCCCCACAGAAACTTACTTCTTTCCTCTATAAATACCAACTCATCAGTCGACCCACACCCCATCACTTAGACCGAGTGGTTTCCGTAGCAAACCAGCTGGTATGGAGATGAGGCCTCTGTATGCAACCTTCACACTTGTACTGATCCTCTTCACCTCCTCTTGTCAGCAAGTCACCATGGCAGCTGGGTCAGGTAAACACGAACACCTTCAACTGATCTCCCCCTTCTCACTCAAATCTTATATGTAATGCTTTCAACTTGTTTGTTTCTTGGGTTGGATTCAGCATTCTGCGGCTCCAAGTGCAAGGTGAGGTGCTCCAAGGCCAGTCTGCAAGACCGGTGCATCAAGGTCTGTGGGTTGTGCTGCGAGGCTTGCCGGTGTGTGCCGTCGGGGACGTACGGTAACAAGGATGAGTGCCCTTGCTACAGGGACAAGTACACCGGGGAGGGCGTCAGGAGGAGGCCCAAGTGCCCTTAGTTGAGTTCGAGCTGTCTGGAGTCGGAGAGAGTTCTTTGTTATCTCCCTAGCTAGCTTCTTCCGAATGGTCGTTGTCTGGTGTGTCGATTACGAACAGTGCTGTTGCTCGTACTGCTACTTAGCCTTCTAGAGAGAGATTTGTCGTGGTTGGATAGTTCTTCAATATCAATGCATTGTTTCGCTTGCCGCATACGTTGCCCTGCAGCATCCTTGATCATTGCGCAGCCATGGGTTCCAGCTGTCCCTTCTCCTTTACAGCGGAAGGGCTCGCTGCGCAGAAGCAGCGAATGCTGAGAAGAGAGGGGTCAGCTTCGACCAGCATCTTCTCCGAGTGGCAAGGATGACCACTTTGAGATTCGTGCGTAGCTATGATAGGCGTCATCGAGATCGGTGCTGGCGATGGCCCAGACAGCTGGAAGTCAGTTAAATGTCCATTTGGTACGTAGGCTCGACCATTTGACGCCGAAAGCATGACAGCCAAAGGCTCGTTGCCTTGGCATTATTTCCACCCACAGAACATGCAATTTGAATTCAAACATGCGTGTTCTTCATGGCAGATAGATCTGACGGATTCAAGCCACAATCGAACCAAATCAGTCATTAAGTGTTAGCAATCAAAATTTACGAATAGTATCTAATACCATGATTTGGGTCAATTTAAGAGCCATTGCCCCTCAATCAATCTACAACTTTTGAGGAATAAAATTTTGGGTCATTTAATATCATCTATGATTTTAATCATCTTGAAATCGAGGATGATTGAGGAATCAAAATTGAGGAGATTAATAAGTATTTTTTTTTCCTTTTTGTTACTCAACCTGAACTTGATTAAGGAATATTTAAGCAGATCAAATAACCCAAAGTGACCAAAGTGAATGACCAGATTATATATGTATATGTATAATGATGTCAACAAATATTTTGGTATTTTAATTTCCTATTAGAAAAGAGGAAGAAAATTATAATCGATGAAAGGGAATTTTAGTTCACGCATAAATTAAATAAGCATAAATAGGGAGAGATTTGTTGATGTTGAGTCCATCATAATACAATCCCATAAATTAAGTATTACTAGAAGAGAGACTGCTTGAAATTTCACTAAACTCGTTCTATATCTGACTCGAACATTTAATTCCCTTTATAAAGATTAAAATACAGTTATGTAAGTGTTAAGGACGCACAGCAATTTGGCTGAGACTGGATCGAATCGAATGCAAATTGTCATCCATCTATGAGTTCCGTGTGAACCGAGCCTCGCTCCTCCCCTTCCCCTTCCCCCCACACGTCTGCCTCGGCCTCGGTCGTGTACTGCGGCTGCGCAAGTCCAGGTTCAAAGAACAGGACAAGGCTTAGTTTTCTTTCCCGTACATGGACCAGTCTACATGCGGATGGCTCCATTAATGTTCTTTCGACTCTCCCGTCTTTGTTTTCCACTTCGGCTTCATTTACTGCGAGCCAATCTACCGGAAAATATGCAACGAGTTGATGCATTCAGGAGATGCTAAAACAGTGTTTTAAGCTGATGCTGATCAGCAAGCCAATGTCCTACGCTGCGTGCATGGCTGAAGCGCCTCCTCTGATCTGTGTTCTTCGAGGTTGGGTGTTGGTCAAGTTAGACCTCCTCCCAACCGAGTGTAACACGTAGAAGGCTTCGATGCCATGTGGTGGAAGCTCGCACCACACGTCATGAATTAGTGGGGTGGAATTAAGCATGATATGACATGATGAAGAGAAGGGGCGTATATAAGCGAAGAAGATGGAGCTTTTCCATTTCCAGCGTTTCATTTCGGCCTCAAAAGGTGGTCGTGTATGTCCACGAGCAGCCAATCCACATCCTCATCTCCCCACCCCACCAACACCACCACCGCCACCTCCCCCTATCTCTTGCACAAAGTTAAACCTTTCCCCTCATGTCACCTTGCCAACATGCGGTCCATGTCGTGCTCCACCTCCCCCAAAGGCATCGCCGCCATCGTCGGCGTCGGCCCCAAGCTGGGCCGCTCCGTCGCCAGGAAGTTCGCCCACGAAGGCTACACCGTCGCCATTCTCGCCCGGGATCTCGGCAAGCGATTCCTCTCTCTCCCCTTGCTCTCGTTCTGCCCATCGAGTTTGACGCTCCCCCTTTTCCGTTCCCCTTCCTTGTCTGCTTGCAGCTAAGCTATCTCGGTTCGCCGACGAGATCGCTTGCGAGGCCAAGGCCCAGGTGTTCGCCATCCGCATCGACTGCTCCGACTCCAAGTCGGTGCGCGAGGCCTTCGAGGGCGTCCTCTCGCTCGGCTTCGTCGAGGTGCTGGTCTACAATGCGTGCGAGCCGCCCGTGACGTGCCCCCCTACCAACTTCACCGCCATCACCGTCGAGTCCTTCGAGCGCTCCCTCGCCGTGTCCGCCGTCGGAGCCTTCCACTGCGCGCAGCAGGTAGGCATGCACCGACACATCTGCTCACCTATGCATCCCCCACACAAACCTTTGGATGAACTCGGCAACCTTGTTCGATGAAGGTTATTCCCGGCATGGTCGAGAGGGGCAGAGGCACCATAATTTTCACCGGTTCTTCGGTGTCCCTTAGTGGCTTTGCAGGCTACTGTGGACTAAGTAAGAGTATCTGATCCAAAGCAAAGCAAAAAACATAAAAGGGAATCCTTGTGATCGATTGCAATCCTCAGTGGTCCTCATGCTAATGTTGCAGGTTGTGGGAAATTTGCTCTGAGGGGCCTGTCCCAAAGCCTCGCAAAGGAGTACCAATCATCCGGAATCCACATCGCGCATGTAGTCATCCACGGGGATATCGGCGCTCCAAGGTCAGCTTCCGTCCTCGCAAACAAAGTCAAAGCTACTGATCCTTATTTTACCACTGCGTTGGGTGCTGTATCAGATCATCAAGAGGCGATCATAGCACGACGTCAATGGATCCAGATGCACTGGCACAGACATACTGGCACATTCATGTGCAGGACAAGGGTGCATGGACGCAGGAGATCGACCTGCGATCGTCTACCTAAAGCTCGCGCGTCTTGGTGTGGCGGAGGAGCTTAGTAGGGTGTTAAGGTAGTATAATTCGGAGGGGTGGAGTTGATTGCAGACACTGTAAGAAACGATTCCATGAATCTGTGGTGTCAAGGTACTATAAATCGGAGGGGGTGGAATTGATTGCAGACGCTGTAAGAAACGATTCCATGAATCTATGTATCAATGATTGCTGGGTCCATCGGAATTGGTTAGTGCACGAAGGAGAGGGAATGACGCAGCATATGGCTGTGGACGACGAGTCGTGTCATTTTCGGGTGCACACGATTTGTGTTGTGATTCACTTTTGAGTATGATGTCGGTGATGATTTATGTTTTCGTGTCCGTCGTGACATTTGCTTGCGGCCGAAGTTGAAGCAGTGATAGGACGGAAGAGGTAAAATTGTAATTTGCGGAATCTAAACCATTATGAGGAGATATTTTTGGGGAGAACAGAGGAGCTATCAATCATTCGACTTTTGAGGGAAAAGGAAACGGGTCATGCTTTAGAGGTGCTACAGAACAAAATTTGGGTACCTGCACAAAAGCAGACGCCTTTGTGAATTATTATGATTCTGACCATTGAAAACATTGGGCTTGAAAGGGAAAAATAATAATAAATAAATAGAGAGAGAGAGAGGAAGGAAGATTTGAGAGGGATGAAATAAGAGATAATTAAATTTTTTAGATAAGTATATATATATATATATATATATTATATTTTTAATATTTTTATATGATAAAACTCATCTATTTATAGGGTCGATGATGATGATGGTGGTGAAGATGGTGAAATAATTTTAAACTTTGTTTGCTTATATTTATGTTTATAATAATATTTAAATTATTAGGATCAAATAATTTATAGGTCTTGAATTTAATGTTATCCCAAATAAAGATAAGTTTGAAGCTCTTATCGTCCTCCAACTTGATTCTTCTTTGATCATATACATGTAGATAAACCAATGTGCCTAAATACCTTGAAATGTGAGATACTCGATTTTTCTTTTGATCCATGCCTCTTGGGAAATCATATTTTTCAGGCTTGATGTAGGGTACTATTCATTGTTTGATCCATGTAATATTTTCTTATGATCCATGCTATGCTTTTGTTTAACCCTTGGTAGATACGTAAGAGCGTCTTCTTGTTCCTACTAAAGTTATTATCAACATATTTATTTGAATGCTTTAATTTTTATAATTATCTTTTTTAAGACAAGCTACTAATTTTTTTAAAAGATTAGTTTCTATTTATAAAATATAGATGAAAATTACAAAAATCAATTTTTATAACTATATTTATATATTTTTATTGTAGGTAATCTATCTAATTTACTAGCAATTTATTATTTTTCATAACGTTGTGATTTCTATCATGATATAATCTCTCTATCCTCACTAAATTCTAAAAATTACAATTATCTTCACTCATGTGATCACAAGAGATATTTCAATAGTCTCTTTTAATCAACTTGTTTCTCCCTGTGAGAAAACTCAGCAACATCTTGATAACACAAACATGATGAGGTCATTGAAAATGCCATTTCAAGGTCATCCCATGATGAAGACAAAAAGGAGGGGAGGGGAGGAGGGGGAAGGGGTTCCATGGCAAATGATACAAACACTTGTTGAGACGGGCAAAACTACAGAACCCCCTACCCTTTGACATAAAGCAATAAAACCATAGCAACAAAATAATAAATTGGATAATGTTGCAACCAGTCCCTTTCGTGGAATCCACATAAGTTAAAGCTACAGAAAACTGTGCACAAAGATCACCAAGGAACTTATCGTGATTCTGGAGAGGGTATCTTCCCCAAGCTTTCCTTATCCAAAAGGTGCCTCAATTGACAACTCAAGTGGAATGAATAGTATAGCTGGAACCATGTCTGGGAGAACAGAAGCCATTGATGAGGTCCCAGCTGCCGCTTTCGCAAGTGTAAGAGATGCCCATTGTGAACTCGGTTGGTGAAAGTAAAGGAGTCAGAATTATAGTGGAGAACAGTTGTCTCATGGCAACGTGCCAAAAGCTTCATTCACAAGTGCAGGAGATACCGTGAAATATCGATCACACAAGATGAGTAGCCCGGTCCCCTCACTGAGTGGTCCTGCAGGTCCCCTTCATGGCGTGGCAACAGAATCACCAATTAGATTGCAGCTAGCAATGGGGCCGATAAATGATGTCCCTGTTGGCTACAAATGAGTGTAATTAATTACTATAAATCAAGGTCCCAAAGATTTACATAAAAAAAAACATGCAAGCAAAAGTGAGATTCACACGCTCAAAACTTAATCATTGAATTGCAGTCATCATTAAAAATTGCAATTATGTATTACCCGGGTGTCATGACAAACTATTTGATTGGCCACAAAGTGCTATCTTCGAAATGTTGCATCATATAAAAGCAGTTGTAGTCCATAATTTCTTTTCCTTTCTAATTAGCTGAATCGAAAGCCTGTGTGTGCATTTCTTCTGGACTTGGTGAAGATGACCATGATTATGGGGACTAACAGTATGTTGCTCTAATGCCCCTGCCTAACTATTGAAAGTAACAAGAGATTAGCTGAGGACACTGTATAGCAGATAGAGATAGACTAAACCTTTATTTGTATATGATCTTTGGCACAAGGATATAGCTACTATTAGCGTTAATGACTAGTTTGTTTCCTTTACAAGCTCTTAAGAGTTTTTCAATCAAACTGAGATCTCCAACGGGTGACAGCCCCTTGTCTTATTGCATCATCAAAATAATTCACAAAATTCAGAACCATATAAATAAGACAATAACTAAGACACCGGTCCAACTCGAATCTCCATCATTTCTATCACGGGAATCAATTCAAGATATAGCTGGCGTTTTTGGCATCTATCAGAACATTAAACCTAAAATAAATATGAAGAATTTGAATTGGTCTCTTCCAATGCCTGGCTGATCAAGCTTTCATTACTCATCTATATATTCACAGCAGTAGGTGCATTACGTATATTCATAACCTGATATCGTCAATTGATTGAATCTGACTTGTTTTCACAAGAAATTAAACCCATCAAACACCATATAGAAATAGGCTAATATAGCATGATAGACCTGGACCAGGACAATCTCATGATGACTACATTATCTTTCTTGACTGTCAAAACAACCACAAAAAGTTGTGATGTTAGAAGACAAAGGACATAAACAAATATTCTCTTTGAAATCCTAGAAACAAATCCTCCAGTTTTTGTGATCTTAAATCACATGGCCTGTCATAGTCATTGATGGATCAATATCCTTCTCACTTTCCCTTAGTATACCAATCATTTCTAACTCCAACAAACTTTCCAGGACCAAACACAAATAAGTTTATGGAATTTCAAACTCAAAATAATTAAGAAGCAATGAAAGTTAATTGGACAAAGATAACACCATTTAATAGAGGAACTTTCACATGCTAACCTACACCAATTTTGATCATAAAATAAATGGTAGACTACCTTTGTACAACCACTAGCAGTACTTTGTTCCCTCTCTGATAGGCCTGTCAAGAGGATGCCTGTGACAGAATGTTGAATAATTTGCCTTGTACAGTTCAGGATCACCTTTAGCTGGTAACGAAAACAAGAGAGAGAGAGAGAGAGAGAGAGCATATTTGACAATTGACACTCCAATCTGATCTCACCGAATACTGACTTTCAATGGAATTTGAGATAAGGATAAGCCTTTTCTTCATCCTCATGTAAGCATGTATACTTTTCCAAACCCAGATATCCTGACCTTGGATCCAGGGAAACCAAACAGAAAGTTGATGCATAACTTTGCTCGCATGTGCATCCTAATAGTTACATTACATAATTCGTTCATCATATTCATCTCATCTTTTGCTTTGTGAAGATGTAATGACAAACAATTATGGATTCTTAAAAAAATTTGCAAATCCTTAGAAGAATTTTAGGACAACTCGGATCAAAATGTGTTCTCGTATGCTAATAGTGAAAGAAGAATATTACAACTAGCTGTCCACATAATTCAACAACTAGATTTCTTGCATGCAAAACTCAAGAGAAGAAAGTAAAAAAGAAAGAAAGAGATAAGTAATGGAAAATACTGTGAAGGTTTCCAACCAAAAGAAACTTTCTTGCAATCTCAACCATACAAACACTATTCCCTTCAAATGAATATACAACAACAACAAAAATGTAATGTCTTAACTATTTGGGGTCGATTATATGGATCATTAGTGGCCATTGAATTCTACAAATGTTTATATCTTTAATTAAATTAAAAACATTATAATCTTTATTTACAGTTTTCAATAGTCTCTCAGATTTTCCTCTACGTCTCCTTATACCATGAATATTAATTATCTCATATTTTCTGACTACAATATCTATAAGTCTCTCATTTCAACAATACAAACGTTTTGTATATATTCCTTGTTACATGTCCAACACTGAAATCCATAAAGTATTATTGGCCTAATCACTATGTAAAAGATGCTCATATCACATGACACTTCTAACACCCCACTCCACTCTATACGTACAAATATCAACAATATCTTCATCAATTTTTTCATCTTGTTGAATAGTCAATTCACAATACCTAAAACTTTTGCATATTGAGACTTCTCATCCATCAAACTTAACTATACTCTTAAATAATTTCTTAATATTATTAAAATTATATCTTACATATTTAGTCTTAGTCCTAATTAATTTAAATATTTAATTTTAGAGTTTACCTTAATAACTTAAATTTAGAATTAATTTCATTTAAATCATCATCAAATAAAAATAATATCGTCGGCATATAAATACACCATGTGGTCTAAAGAGTATGTGATTAGTAAGTTCGTTCATTATCAAAGTAAAGAAAAAAAAACATATAGATCTTTTTGTGATCCTATACTAATAAGAAACTCATTAGATTTATTTCTAATGGTTCTAATATTAGTGAGTATACTATCGTACACCTTTCTTTTGAACACACACTATAATAAATCCTTCTGACCTTTATCATGGATTTTTTCTAAATTGATAAAAAAATATCTGCCTCACACCTCATTCTATGTTAAATCATTCTTTTCCAAATTTTAAAATATGACTTAAAATCTTTATTTTTTTGTTATTAAAGCAATTTTGGATATCTTCCATATTCCTATAAATTGGTACCGAATAACTCTTCCTTTATTCATCGAATAGTTTTTACATTTCAAAATTTTATTAAATAAACTAGTTACCCAAACAATTTCTTTATCTCCTAAACTCTTCCAACTCACAATTAGAATACCATTAGTTCTTACTCTTACATATTTTTATTTTTTTTTAAACTTATTTTACCTTAATTCCCTCAAATTTATAAACAAATTTATCATTACTAAATCTACAACTATTATATGTCTGTAGAGTTAAATTATTTGCAGAATATTCATTAAATAATTCATAAGAAATGATTTTTTCCATCTTTCCTTAATTTCTTTATCATTAGTAAGTATTGTTTAATCTTCATCTTTAATAGATCTAACATTACCTAAATTCATATTCTTTCTTTTTTTAACTTTAACAATATAAAATATATCATGTTCACCATCCTTATGTAACTTACTATAATTAAGCCTTGATCTCACCATACTTACAACTCTTTTGTCCTTTTCCTTTCTTGCTATAAAATTTTCCTCATAGTTACAACTTACAATTTTGCCAATCTTTGAAGTAGATGGTCTTTTAGTAGTAATTGTTATTTAGACTTCCTTACACCATCTCTTTGATGACTGCACTTCTATCTTTAGATTCCCCAACAATCTCTTTGGTCATGCTCCTAATTTTCAGTTGACTAATATAGACTCAAAAATCAATCTTTTTAAAATTCAACCATAGCCTTAAAAAAGGAATAGCTATAAGATAGACTTCCTTTATTGAAAACACTTTTCAACCAATTAGAACCATACCAAAAAGCAATCCAATCAAATCTCGGGTCACTGAGTTTGTGGTTGGATTGCATGTTTAATTAAAAATAAATAAAAATATATAAAATATAATAAAGATAATAACATCAACCATCATCAAAAAAGAAAATTTTATCATAATTAAATAATGCATGATAATTTTTAAAAGGTTTAAAAGAGAATATACAGTTCAATTGCTTCAGTAATGATATGGACTGATATCGATGTAAAATATACGTAGGACGAAAGTTAAAGTACGCTTATGTTAATAAATCGAAGTATAACAAGAAGAGATGACAAATTGTTTATGACCATAAGACCGAGTGATTGGAGAAGAGAATGCGATCATAGATTACTAAGTGAAGAAAAAATAAGCACAAGAGGGGTTAAGACATAAAAAGAGGGGTGACAGTGGGGAGAGAAGGCGAAGAGAAGACATGGGAGTGTAGATGTGTTGAGAGAACAATGATGGAAGGAGATGAGTAGGAAGAGAGGGGAGAGAGGGGAGAGATGGATGGAGGAGGGCGAATAAAGAAAAGAAGTGATAAGAGAATAAAGGTCATTTTCTTTCTCACCTTTAACTCCAATTCAAAATTGATGTAAATATCCTATAAAATAAATAGTAAGAAAATTTAAGCTAAGGGTATTTAAGGAATCTTAACTATATTACAAAACCATATTGATTTATTTAATCCGATTGGTTCATGTGGATTTCCAAAAATCAAATGGGTCAACCAGTTCATTTTGGTTCTTTAACATATATGATCTAATAAGAGGTTAATGTTAATAAGCAATGATACTACTGTGATATTCAGAGATTGACAGTGGTATCTATTTTTGGTTCCTATATATCAGACCAATGATTGTTAGCTACTTTGCATTCAAATTAACATCACCCTGTACTTTTCATTAGACTGCAAATTGCCTCCATTCTATTCAAAATCAAACATACAATCAGACCAATTTTTGCCGATAGCACCTCTCTGTACAGATTGAGGTGGCTGTTCTAGGCTTTGTTCTGAATTACTAAAACTGGAAAATCTACATGACAAGATTTTTACATAACATAAAATTCCTATTACCACCAAGTCCTAGATAATGGGAAATCTTAGAACTACCTAATCTACATTCCCAATGGCTTGAGAACTCTCTCCCTTCTATACCTACCACAACTAGAAATAAGAATGTGTAATCCAAATAAATACATTAAGAATCGAGGATCATCATACTGATTGACATGGGTAGAAACATGGCATGTTAGAAAGGTGACATATGTCGCACCAGTCTATGTCAAAGATGTTGACACATGGCTATCATAGGCCTGTGGCAGATGTTACAGGTGCCTGATAATCATGCCATGCCAGGACGCTGTAAGTGTGTCCCTGTGTCATTGAATAGCAATCCTTTCTAAAAATAACAACAACAAAATCAATCAAAAATAGTCAGATTTAATTGACTGAACTTAATAAATCCTAGGACTCTCATAGGATCAAGTTTCGATTCATCTGCATCAAAGTCAAGTGATTTTCCATAGAGAACACCACTTTCCAGTGAGAAGTAAGCATCCAATTAGTGATGAGTTTGCTGAAACAGACAGTTAAATTACATGGAACAAGTACCATGTTTCCAACAAAATATTGTTTGAATATTTTCAATATGCTGACATGAACTCAAAGAAATTTAAAAGTTAATATTCAAAACCAAAAATTAAAAAAGAATGATTATGCAAATATATTATTCCCATAGATCAAGAAACTTGACCATCATATTGTTTGATTAACCAAAGCTAAAATTTTGAAGTAAGGATTAATCATATATATTAAGACTTACTAAGAGCTGGATAATCGTCAAGAGCACGGTAAGAGATTCTGGCTTCTCTTAGCTATCTATGCTAATATTAAAGCTTCTGTTTGTTGACATTTATGGAAATTTTTTTCTATTAACAATTTAAGTTTTGTGCCTTGGTTTATATGTGGTAATTTTAATTGCATTTGCTCTATTGATGAAAAAATGGGTGGTAAACAATTTCAATTGAATCAGTTGTTTACCAATTTCAGAAATTTTGATTTTGCTTTTGTTCAATCGATTTGGGTTTCAAATGTTGTAAATATACTTGGAATAAGATTTGTTAGCTCCAGAATTTGAGTTGCCTTGATAAGAGGCTCCAGCTAATAACAACTAACTTTCTCTCTTTCATGATGTTAAAATTAGGCATCTTCCCAAGATCTCCTCTGATGATGCCCCCCTTCTGATTGAATTTGACACCGTCACCAAGAATCACAGATCTCCTACTCTCTTTGGGTATGATGCTTATTGGGCTAACTAAAAAGATTGGTCACATCACTGTTAAGAAAATCTGCAGGACCTCGTCCATTCCACTCCCAGTGGTCTGATAAACTGGAACCAATTTGTCTTTGACATCAAGTTGCGTCCTAACAATTGGTCCAAAAACAATCTTGGTCATTTGGAAGCCAGAGATTGAGAGAATTAAGCAGAAAAAATATATTGCCAGACTCTCCAATCAAGACTATCTTCATCTCCTCACTCTTAACAACAAAAATGATTCACATCAAATGGTGGATCCATGTTAAATCCCAATGGATGGAAAAGGCAACAACAATACCGAGTACTCCATAGAATTTCTAATCTCAGAGGCCGGAAAAACACTAATGTGTTTGATCTCGACCTTATTCTACTAGAATTCTCCAATCGAAATAGATTTTGGTGTTCACCAACTGTTTTTGTCATGTGATCCTTGTATCTAGTTTCATATGCCTCAGAAAGCAAAAGAAAGATAATAGATTACAGAAAAAAGACCACTAAGAAATGTAATCATCAACTGCTGAGTTTGATCTTGTTGTCTGTGCTATTGAGGGGTCCAAGGCGGAAGCCTAAAAACCCAAAAATATCTTATGATCAAAGACTAAGATTATTAGCAACAATTGAGCAAAGCCTCCGAAACTAGCAATAGAAAAAATGGGTATTTGGTTATTGCCTGACAGTAACGACCATGATTTATGTGCAAGGCCCAATAAATCAAACATGTGGAAACGTCATTGTTTAGTTCACATTAGATTTCATATAAAAATTGTAGACAACAATGACAATTAGAAGATCTACAACCCACCAGTAGAACATATAAGAAACCTAATATAGACAAGAAATTAGCCAAAGAACAAGCGAGTACGGTTTCGGATAATGCCCAAGGTCGAGCCGACAAAATTCAAGTAAAGAAAAATTAAGCTCAGCTAATCACAAGCTTTTTTTTATTTTTCCTCACCTGCACAATTATTTACCTTGCTCCTGAGACAAGCTTCCTCATAGAGATCTTCCGCCAATGCCTCCCTCAAGCTCTCACCCAAGTAGTTAAGAGATCGCTCGCTATCCACCAGGCTGGCTAGCTGAGGGCTCTCCAGCGAATCCCTCCACATGTACCCTCCTTCGTCTTCTGGCCCCTTGGTAAACTGACACATATTGTGCAGCACCACGCATGCGACCACCGTCTGGGCAGCATGCTCAAGCCCTACGTTGAGGTTCCGAAGTATCTTCCATCTTACTTTGAGCAACGCGATCGCAGCCTCCACTGATGCAGCCTGACCTTTAGCAAGGGGAGGTTGGGGGAACGGAGGAGGTCGTTGCCAGGGACAGGGCCGGACTTTGGGTCGGAAGGGTGGGAATGAGGGTGGGGTTTGTCGGAGTCGGAGGTGGACAGGGAAGGAAGCAATGGCGGCGGCGAGGTTGGGGAGGGCGGTGAGGCCCTTGAAGGACTGTAGGGTGGAGAGGAGACGATCCGGGGAGGCAGGAAGGGTAATGTAACGGTGGTAGGTGGTAGAGGCGGGTAGAGAGCAAGCGGGTGAGTGCACGGGTGCAGCGAGAGACGAGGGCCGGAGGGAGGGAGAGGGAACAAGCGAGGGAGGAGAGGCCGACGAGCCCGAGGGAGAGAGCGCGATCGAACGGGAGCGATTAGAATTCGAGTGAGATAAAGAGTCTTGAGTACCTGAAAAGTTCGATTGAGAAACAAATACAATATAATATGCTTAAATTGGATTAAGTTATATATGTTAATCAACTGGAACAGATACAAATAGTATAAATACCAAACTCGAATTCGAAGTAGTTTCAGAAACCTACCTAATTAGTCATGTTCTAAAACCAATAGCATAAAATTTACAGATACCTAATGATTATAAGTATAACTATGTTCAATGCAACTAACGTAATTATAATTATGTACCAATTATATATTATTAACTCTCATACTTTTGTTAGACAGATTTATAAATAAAAAAAAACATGATCTTTGTTGGTATGTTTCATGAATTATAATTATAAATATAATTATAATTTTTGGTATGTTTCAAGAATTAGGGTTGTTGAGTATATTGTTGTTAAGTGGTCCCACCCACATGCTGTTTTTAAATAAAAAATAAGCTCTCGAGAATTTTAGTTATATCAGTTTCTTTCATCGTAAGCTTAAGTTTGTGAGGAATTATCCGCTTTAGAGGGTGAATAAGTACTCGATTACACTTTATTCATTTTACTTGAAATAAATACCATATTTTACAATCAAATGATATGAAAACCTAGTTTAGTAAATTAAATAAAGGAGGTAAAAATATCTAACTCATTGTCAAGAAATCGAAAATTATTTCTATCTTGAAAATGGCAAAACAGTCAGCTGAAATGCCAATCGACCTAACTCTATTTTCATCACCATTATCTGAATCACTAATGATGACTCTCTTGCATTAGAACAAGTGAAATAATGGTGTTTTTTTTTGTGATAGAACATATGAAACACATTGATACATTTCATCGAGGTAGGAGATGTCACACCTGATAGTGAACTCTCAACTAGTATAGTACTTATTGATTAATAATATCTTTGCATTGCAATGCTTCTTATCTAAATGATATAGGGACCATAAGCATAAAATTATATGTAATGGACCAACAGCTCTTATTAATCCTTAAAAGATCACATGGTTTATGTTTAACAGAGATAACACAGTGCTCGGGAAGAAGAGAGCAAATTTATCCTATTTATATGAAAGCCAATCAAAGAGAATAAGATACAAAGTTGAACCAAAGAAGTTATCCAAAATGAAACAAAAATGGATTGTTGGACAAAGACAAAAAAAAAAAAAAGGTAAGGAGATATAACATCACCTCATCGAATATCATGATCACTTTTAAACCAGTTCAAGTGCACATTGTTAATGCAATAGGAAAATAAAGAGGAAGAGACATAGGTCATTAGATGTCAATGGCTATACGTGACTTGTTTCCTCTCATCTAAGAAATTTCATGTGATCAGCAGAATAATTGCAGTCAGAATTACAAACAGCTGTGGAGAATCTGCAGCCGGTTAGGTCGGATCGGCATATAAATGGCTTCTAACTCAGTCGATGGCCAAGTTTGGCATGATCATGAGCTGCAGTGTGGGCCTGCAAGTGATCCAAAAGGATCCTGCATGCACACAAGAACTCCTCGACACTCCCAACATGATCTCAGATAGGAGAAGGATTTATACGCTATTTGGTGAAGATTTCAAATCTGTGGGACACCGGAGGTTGAACTAGTGTGGCCGTGGTGTTTTCCCTGAGTAAGCAGTGTCGTAGTACATGCGACCTCTGACACAAATAGCTTTCCACGGAGGGAGAGAGAGAGAGAGAGAGAGAGGGAGGTGGGTGACCAGGTTCAGAGTGCCCGACAGCATGGGAATGGACTGAGGGGGAGAAGTGTGGATGGAGAAAAGGGTGGGCGGGTGAGAGGACAGCGGAGGAGACGGAGGCATTGGATGCGACCACCTACTCTGCAGCGCCCGTCTCCTTCCATCTCTCGCTGTCTGTTCATTAGGTTAACCGAGTTGATGACGCGGCGCCCTCGAGGTCTCGTTGGTGGTGTGAACATGACGATCCAAATCCATCCCCATGCATGCACCCCACGCGAGAAGACAGAAAGGCTGACACAGTGATACTCAACACCACATCAGAATCGTCGCCTTTAGCGTCAACCCGCTCCAAGAGACGAGGCAAACATTCGTGCAAACAACAGCACGGAGGCGATCTGCGAGTTTGCATTCACAATTAGGGAGAAAGCATCGCCCACTGCAATTAATAAGACTAGTAAATGATCCATGGAGGAAAGGATTATTTTGATAATCACTTCTCCTTTTGTTTTTGTTTTTTTTTGTTGGAAGAACAATACTAAAAGTTGTGAAAGGACAAATGATTAGCATGGAGTTTCCTGTAAAAATATTGTAGTGATTTTGATACATGAAATATGGGGATAATTATTTGTGCAACCTCTGATCTGGCTAACATTCATGAACTACCTTCCATGGAATCTTTCCCACTAGCTTAGTTAGTCTTTGGGAACTAACACCTGAACCAGTATTAATTTCCATTCCCAACAATATCAATAGGAAATAATGGTAAACCAAAATACTGGGAGAAATGCTATCATCACAATCCATCTCACAACACACTTCTCTGATGATAAGGAAGGGCACCACCTGCTAGCTACTGCCAACATGTGGGATCCAGCAGCCTCCCCATGGAATGCATCCTCCCTTCCTTTCCAAGGAGAAGGCTGTTCCGAGATGCAACTTGGAAGCAAAGCCAGCCATGCCTCTGCCACAAGCTTGCTTGGTTGCAGAAGAGATCTCTTTTGTACCCAGTGGACATATGAAGGAAGCAATGAATCCATCCCACCGCCCGCGCTCATCTCGTCAAAAGCAAAAGAAAGGAGAGAGAGAGAGGGAAAGGAGTGTACGTGATATGTTTCAGTTCAAAGCTTTTACTTTCCTCGTAGATATGTTTCAGAAGGCCAAAGTACAACCTTCCTGCCTCTTAAGAAGAAAGTAGGTTTTGTTTTGTCTTGCTCCTGACCTCGCTTTGGTGTTCGCTGCTTTTGAGGCGACCAGCTTTCATCCACAAGGCTAAAGCCTATCCCCTTCCACCCAGCCATTCAAGTCAAAAAAAAGTACACACTTCCTCTCGTCTCTGCCAAAGATCCATCAGATGTGTGTACCATTGACGCAGTCGGAAGACACAGGGAAGCACGCAAGAGAAAAATAAGAGCTAAAGTGGATCGCGTGCGTATCTCCCCGGTGTGCTGCAACCTCAGCCCCACTTTGCAGAAGCAACCCTAGCCATTCAACTCCCTCTCCCTCTCTCTCTTTTTACGATAACACCAAAGATTAGAAAAGAGATCACATAAGGGAACCCCATTTCCACGACAACACCAAAGATTAGAAAAGAGATCACAGAAGGGGACCCCATTTCGCCAAATTACTTACAGAAAGGTGACAAGGAGACTCTACGCCTACCCATGCATGCAACCTTGCTTGACCAACACAATGGCTAAGGACTTTGTTGTGTTCCTCCAATGCCTTGATCATCTCCAACTCAAGGGAACCAAACGCTACAAACCAACAACGATCTATGAAACAGCAGGTGCAACTGTAGCAATCCAAACAAGCTGAATAGAAGGCTTCTACAAATTTAATACAGGAGACAAGAACAATATGACATATATAAATCGAAACTGAGAAATAAGTTTCACTTTCTTTTGCCTTTAGACACGGTGCTGTAACCATGACAACCAACCAAGCTAAAAGAGCAGAAAATTTTGCCTTAGACTATTGAGATCAGAAACAAAGAACATTCAAGTCTTGGAGTCTTTAAGAAAATGGGAGGGATCGCATGAAGCGAAGCATCAGTAGGGCGGCGGAGGTGGCGGGCGGGCCGTAGGCGCCCATATGACATCAGACGGGACGTGGCCGCCACTGTAAACGGCCATCCCGCTCGACCCCACGGCCATTGCAGCAGAGGCTGTTGTCGCCAGAACTTGGTGGCGTCGCTGGCGATGGGCTTGCTGCTTCTGTTGTTGATTGTACATGTGCTGGTCCTGATCCTCCATGTCGCCGCCGCCACCGCCTCCGCCGGTGATTGAGACGGATGCCGACACGTCGTCTTCCGCCGGGAGCCTGTGGAAGGTGGGGTTGGAGAACGCCGCCGCCACCACCACCACCGTTCCCGCGGCCACCAGCGGCCCCGCCACTGTGCCCCCCACGATCTGTGCTTGAGGCCCGGCCAGAGAGATCGAGAGGCTGGATGCGGCGGCGGGGGACACCTCCGCCATCGCTGGCGTGAGGAACGTGCCTGTGATGGACAGGATCTCGAACCGCCCGCGAAACACGATAGTGGCCGGCGCCCCCGCAGGCTGGGGCACAAGGCCTAGATGCGGCTGGCGAAGTGTGACGTTCGCGACGGCACCGATGCCGGAGAGGACGCAGATACCGAGGTTCCGGCGTTGGGAGAATCTTGCGAGCGAGTCGGCCACGTCGTGCCCGGCGGGGATCTCGAGCACGTGAGGCCGCATCACCGCCGAGGGCTCCTCCTCCCTGGTGATCACCACCGGCACCTTCGGCTTGTTCTTGGAACCCGGCGGCCGGCCCCGCGGCCTCTTCACCACCTCGATGGTGGACCCATCCCCTCCTGTTCGCTCCCTCTGCTCATCGAATTTTACCTTCTTGTTCTCGCCGCTGCTTTTGCTGCTGTCGACTTCATCAGATAAGCTCTTCTGATGCTGCTGCTGCTGATGTTGTTGCAGATAATGGTGTTGAAAGAGTTTGTCCTTCATATTGCCGGAGAGAGGTCCTAAGAATATAAAACAGTTCAAGCAAACTGTAGCGGGAAGCTTCAAAGGGCTTTATATTTTATGTAGGACAGTATATGGGCGAAGAAGAAGAGGGAGGAGGTGGTGGTGAGGGACTATTTGTTTGCGGTTGGACTTCGAAAGCAGAGAAAAGAGGAAGAATAGCTTACACAGAGAGAGAGAGAGAGAGAGAGAGAGAGAGAGAGAGAGAGAGGAACGGAGTTTGAGGGAGGTGAAGGTTGGTGGCTGGTGAAGTCTCTCTATATCTCGAGCTTGCTCACCGCTTTCGGTCCATTATCTGCGGACTTCTTTGACGATTGAGGGAGGAGAGAGAGCAGGTGGTTCAGATGGGGTGTGAGAGCTTCCAAGCGAGGAGGATAAAGATGGAGCTCCCTCCATGTTTTGTCTTCATGCGAGCCGCTCTCTTATACTATTTTGTGGCCAGCAATTTATTGGGGAGTATAGCAATTATCTCTCGTACATATTCGAAGTTAATAAAAATACATCATATTAAAATGGACAGTTTACCCTAAAAAAAAAATATCAATAATGAGATTTTAGCACATAACGTCTTTCATGTCTAATTTCTATCAAAGGATGTTTTTTTTTTCATAATATGATCAAAATATCTTTCATAAAATTAAATAATAATGTATAATATTTGATTCTATTTGATTTTAGATTTTTTGGGATAATTCGTTGATATAAATTATAAATCATACCAGTTTAAAATAAAATCAACTATTTGATTTATTCAAATTAGACCTAGATTGACTTTTTTTTCTTTTCTAAATTATCCCACGTCATTCAACAAATGTAATAAGAACATAGAAAAGATCGATGGTGCTAACTTTTTTTTTGTCATTGGTCATAATTATTATCAACAATAGAAACGACGTTACCTAACTTAGCGATCAAAAGAGTCATAGCCGTTGTTTTCCTATCAGGCCTCAATGGACACGATAGCCTTCACAGATAGGGTAGGAGGTCATCATTGCCATCCTAATGAGCGTCAATGGTTGTGATCGTCGTCGTTATTGTCAGAGCTGAGATTGGCCTTGTCTTCCCATTAAGCATCGATGGTCACGGTCAATGTAGCCAAGGCAAGACATCGTCATCACTTTCTCATTGGTCATCTTCATAATTGATTATTAAGCCTAAGTGATCAATAAACCAACAAAACTATAACATAACCATCGTCAATTGGTTATCGTTCGTGATTGACGAAGTCTTGTAAAGCCTCAATGATTAACGACCCATTGCCCCAACCCTATTCAGCTTTATGTAACATCACAAAATCATTGTATGACTAACCATTGTATTGGTGAAGTATTTGTAGTATCGATAAAGTATCGCCTATATCGATCCATTATTCAATGTATAATCAAATCATTCATTGTAACAATAAAAATATATAATATAAGATATTAGTCAAAATGAAGAATGTAAGGATAAATTTAAGACACAATTACAAAATCCCTGTTGAAGGTGTCAACATTTATGTCATAATCAACTATAGGTTAATGTAATTAAATATAATGCAATGTAGAATCTTTGGTCTTTTTGTATAGCCTAATTTTGTTTCTTTGTTTTTTAGGTGTACATTGGCTATAAGAGAGTTTTTTTATGTATAGTATACCTATATAAGTATATTGACATAATTTTTTGATAAATGTGGCATAACATTATAAACTTTTGCTAATTTTGAATTTTAAATTATAATTTTGGAATTGATGTTGCAATCCTTATTGTATTTATGTTTAAATTGAATTGATTTGACCATTTTACTAATTTTTAGGGTGGATTATAATTTACTTACTATCTTTTTTATTTAAGTTGAACTTGAGTTGCAAATGAGATATGATTACGATCTATCATTTTGATCATTACATGTCAAATTTTATTAAATACACTAAAATCATCCAAAATTATGATAAATAATTTTAATCATCTTAAAATCATGTTATAGCAGTTGTGGATAAGTTTCGAATGGTTTTGTTAAATTTAACTCAAGTTAATACTATATAATAAGCTATGGTGTCACTCCAATCCGGGCAGTAGTACCAACCGGAACTATAGTATTATTTTTGAATAATTTAATTTATATAATTATTTAAAAAAAATAAATAAATTAGAAAAAAATGATACTAAATATATTAAAATTATATTAGGATGGATATAAAGGAGTTTGTACAGGTTTGATAAAAATTTTTGACTTACACTCTCGTTATACTCGAGTTAGTGGTACTACCGTTCATACCTCAAAATTTTGGGGATTTAAATTTTTGGTTCTATTCTTGAAATCTTTTGGGCCTATATATATCCCACTCAGGCTTGATTGATAAAGTATCTATTTCTAAGTTAGTAAAGTATTATAAGTTCTCATTTTGAGCATCATTTGTGTCTCTTTCTTCTCTTGAGTTCAATTATAATTCTAAGTTGTAGGAGATAAGAGATCCCGTATAAAAAGAGAGTGTGAATGTTATTTCCTTAGTCTAAAAACAGAGAAAGTTGTAATAAGAGTAGTTGATATTTACCCATTGGAAAAAAGATCGATAGTGAAAATCAATAATGTTGGAGAAAAAAGAATTAAGAGTAGATATTGGTTAAAAAGATTGAACTACTATAAATTGGTTTGCCTCTATTTATTTGGCCTTGTGACTTAGTTTTATTTTCTTTACTTGAAACTTTAACTTAAACAATTGAGTTTTCAAAATATGTTAATTTATCAATGGAGTTTTAAAATCGATTAAAAATACTATTGAACTTATTCAACCCTATCTTAGTGCCATTAAGATCTTAAGACAAACTTCAACTTTTTTATTGAGCACTAACAATGAAATAACAATAGATAACCATCATCTAGTTATAATTTGTCAACGAATCCAAATAATCGATATATGATAGTAATGTTAAGGTGAAGTATAGTTTGTTTGATAAATAAAAATATATATAATATATAATTAATAAAAATTGATAATATTAATATCATCATCACTAGCATCAGCATACACATCAAATCTTTTATATTTTGTCTATTAGAAAGTTGATCTCTAAAATATTTCTCAAGCATATAAACCAAAGCGATTACTTCATCATCTAGACTTCTTCATGGTTAAAAATCTTCAAAAATAGAGCAATATTGCTTGGGCTAAACTTAATTGGGACACTATCAAAAATAAAAATAGATCCTTTCATCTAAAATTCCAAAATACTATATAGAGAGATCAACACAGAAATATTAGAAATATCTACTATATAACAAAAAAATGTCCTTTTATGAATATGAAGATGACACCACCTAAGTGAATGAATATGTGTCATCACTCATATCACTTAGTACATATAAAAAAAATCTAAAATAATCTATATAATAATGACCATTATATATTATAAAGAGGTGATGTAATTGCAGAGGAAGGATGAATGAGGAGAGGATTGTGGAGGAGGTGAAGATGGAGGAGAGACTTTATACTTAAAAAAAATAATTATATATAACTTAATAATGATTAAAATAAATTATTATCTGATCTACTTTTTAACCCCCAAGTCTAAGGATCTATGTAATAAAGTAATTATATTTATATATATAATTAAATATTATAAAAAATATTATATCCAAAATTTAAGAGAGAAAAATTACAACATAATTATTAGATGATAACCAAAATAAATGATTAATATAAATCTTCTTTAAAGATCATTTCATCAACAAACCACATGAATGACAAATTCTAGTCATCAAAGTTATTACGAAACATATGTACTTACGTAAATATATATGAAAGTTATTTTTGTAACATATAAAAGAACAAGAAAGACGTTCCAATTCCAAATCTCACATAAGAGATAAACATGCTTTGAAAGAACATATGCCAACACCGTTCTAATCAACACTTGAAAAACTACAAGGAAATAGGACAATTCAAAATTGATATCCACATCATCTATTCATTGAAGGGTGACACGCATTTAGCTTTTGATGACAAATCACATTTACATTAGCACATAAATGCTTGGAAGAACACAAGCCAAGAAGCTAAGGTTCCTGTGAGAAGTAAGGTAATTAAAAATTTAGTAGGCAATGTAACAAATCAAGATTAATAATTAGTAAAATTTACATGACTTTTGAACCTACATTATTGCAATATTCTCATCACCGATCGCATCCTTCAATTAGTAACACTAATGAACAATTCATACAAAATTCAAATTGAATATTCTCCATATAAATGAAAATATTTTATGATTATTGTAATATATAAGACAATATAAAGCTTACTTTTGTGCTCGATAATGTGAAGTAGTTATCGACGAAGATGTTGCCATTCGCAACTGAAGAGAAGATTAGGTCATTGCAGTTGGGTGATGCCATCAACAAAGTCGTTATAGGTAAGTTAATACTAGAGAAGGTAGGATATTCTAATTGTTAAAGAGGGGAGGATGTCATCATCGTTCATCGTAAAAAAGAATAGAGAAGAGAGGAGCACTTATCTTCGTTGATTGCATGAGAGTTACAATCACTTGATGTAACCCTCTTTGTCTTTTGATTCAAACTTGACCCGATTTGTTTCACAAGATCAAACCCGAACTACGATCCCAAATGGATTGAACCAACCCTTAGATCAATCAGATTTGAATCAGATCGCTTGATTCAATTAAACGAGTTGATTGATTTCAAGGGTATTTTTTATATTTAGAAAAAAATACTCGTCGGTAAAAATTAAATCTAAGGGTGGTATTATGTAAAACCTCATTCTTGAATTTTTTTTAGATAAATTATTTTATAATAATAATAAAATAACTTTCGACACACCGATTAGAAGTAAATATGTTCGTCCAATGCCTCAATTGTGTTCAATTTGGCTGAATCAACAATTTGTGGAATTCTGAAGATCCATATGGCTACTGCGGTGGAGTGATTACCGACTAAAGAGGATCAAATTTTTAGTCAAACATGATCTATCAAATTCCACTGTTTCGAGCGGATAGTATTCACATCATACTTTTGACGTAATTGCTCCTCTGATATCGACACGATTGATGTATTTCTATCTATAATTGGAATTACATTTATATAAAACACAATGCAAATCTCCAAAGGGTTGAAGTGAACTCTTATGAATGAACTTTAAACGCATGCCGAGATGCAATTCTATAAGATGAGCATACCAAGCCAGAGTAAAAGAATAGATGTGACTCAAGTCAAAAATACGTTAGAGGTGGAAATAGGATGAGATATAGAAATTAAATTTCACTTGTATAGTATTAAGGATAGTCGATATGATAGGAAAGTAGTTTCGCATGAAAAGGCTATAGTCCAACATCCCATTCCCCTCCCCTTAGATAGTCCGAACTTAAAAAGGTTATAGTCCTCCATCATAAGGATTTAACTTCAATTTTTTTATTTCAAAAATAATAGTTATTACGGTGATTCTATAGGATCTATACACCATTATAAAAAAAAAAGGAAAGAAAAAAGAAGCTTAAGTTGCTTCAATTATATTATATTTTTTCGACATATTCTAGAGATATTTTTTGCTTATTACTAAATTAGACTTACCAAACTTTCTAGTTTTCCAGTTGATCTGATAAAATTCCATGTCAAATATGTAAAGAAAAAGATACGAAATCGATGAGGCTGGAAAGGAGGCTTATAAAAGGTTGAATTGCAAGAGGGAAGAAGCTTCAAAGGTCCAAATCAGATGGTCAAATACATAAGGCTTGAGAGAGAGAGAGAGAGAGAGAGAGAGAGAGAGAGAGAGAGAGAGAGAGAGGTTGTTGTTGGAAGTCAAAAATCAATGCATGTGAGCCAAAAATCAATGTTGCTGGAAGTCTATTGCTGGATGATGTTCTCGCTTTCAAGTGATGAGGTTGAACACATCATGCACACAAGTTTTTGGGATGTCTTTGGATATGTGTGCTACAAAAGTTTTACATAATTATTCCCATCGATCTAAATAGGTGAAAATTCCAATGCAAGTATTCTCCGAAATAAATCCTTTTTGTTTTCTCGACGACTTTCAATATCTCAACGGAGAATATGCTTTCTTTCTTTATGTTTCTTAGAAATGTTTATGAAAATTGTATTTACTATAAAAATTGAATCTGTTCTACGATGATTTGATACAACAACAATCTTCATTAGCTAAGCTAAGTATTACATTCATAATTAGTTCCTTCATAAATATATAAGCTTAAGTTGTTCCAATTAAGGGTTATGGAACTTTGATGATGCATCAATTTCAACCAACCATTGTATTTGATTCAATATATATTATTAGCTAACATAAATATGAGGACAATAACCCTTTAATCATTATCGGAACAACTGAATATACTATATTTTTTTCTCAAAAAAAAAATCATAGTCGATGAAACAATCATAAATATATCAAGAAAAAAATTATTTTTGCGTGGATGATGAGTTCGACTCTTTAACCATTATATTTTATGAGGTCGATAATTACCATAATGTGTACGTATCTAAAGGGACTTTGCACTCATCAAGGAGAGTCTCGTTGGTTCAATGCATCCATCCATCCGAATGAGTCCATACAAAGTCGATCGAAGTTGGTGCAGCCTTCACATCTCTTTTATCGACTTAAAGAAGCTTGTCCAAATGATGCCACCACAATGTCCTTAAATCAAGCCTAAATTATTGGCACATGAAGTGCTCGTAAATAATGATTCCTACTCGAAAATAATTGCACAAATAATTTGCTCTTTCAACCATAAAATTAATTGCTTATCGCCCATGTCAGATATGGGATGTTGAAATGGCTCGTTAAAGATTGGGTTACACCCATCATCATATATCCTGGAATGTGGATTATAAATCAGATTTTTGGCGTGTGGATCATAATGTGTCATCATCGAATCAAAATTAAAAGAAAAAATAGGGTGCCCTTCAAAAGTAATGGGGACTACTCTCCTTTTTGCTTTTATAGCATTACTCGTATCGTATTTTTCTTTGATTAGCAGTGACGTATGACTCGAGTGTCATATGACCTGGTAAGATTATATTTCGAGATGGTTACGTGGTTTTCGAACTCGGATCATGATAAATATAATAATACTATCACAAAAGTTCTTTTTAGCTCATGTCGGATTCAATCTGTGATGGGGATAGCATATGTGGCAAGTGGATAAGTGACAGCTGGGCATGCTGCGTTGGGCCAATCTATCAAGGATTCGATCCTTACCCCAAGATTCTGTCTGGATAAGTTGCTTATTGGTCCAGACTCGGGGGGTCCCACTTTTGTCTCGAAAGATCCAAATTGTGAGAGAGTAAATATTAAAAAAGGGATTTTACATGTATCAATCATCATTTCGAGGTTTGTAATAGCATGCTTTTGACCCTCCAAATATTAATATCATTTAATGTACAACTCCGTTAATTTCTGTCCAATAAACTCAAGTTAACTACCAATCCTAAATATCATTGATTTCTTAAAAATTAAAATGTTAAATATCTAAAAGACCGATTACAATTGTCATTAATTATTTGATTGACGTCTCCGAATTGACACAATTAATTCTCTTGGTAGGCATCATTTGTTCCCACGTGTTATTTTCTTAATGAATGCAATAGCATAGAAGATAAGATTTTCTCAAAAAAAATCTCTTTATTCTTTTGAGAAAAATTCTTATTTTATTGAGAGTAATCATTCCTCCTAATCTGTATAAATAGGAGAAGGACATGTTAATATATTTAAGCTAAATTTTTTTTAATAAAACTTCTTCAATAATTATTTTTATTTTCTATTCTTTTTATCACTGTCAACTAATAAGAATACATCTAACATATGAGTTATCAAATGACAAAATGAATAGAAATTAGCTATTTTGAGGCAAAACTTTTTCTAGGAATGCTTCCGAATATGCATAGCATTTGCCTTCCACCTGTATTTTTAATGGGATAATGCATTCTTCTTCTGTCCGATTAGTTTCTCGATTGCATTCAAACAATTTTTTATTTGTTCTATCGATTTATTTTTATTTTATAGAGCAACAATAAATTATAAAAAAAAAAGAAAACACTTCTCACTTGCTTCAATAATATTAAGTCACTATTACTCGATCAGTACAGATTTTTTTATTTTTTTGGGCCAAAAAATAAAAAGAAAAGGTTTGGTGAATGTTCTATGTACAGAATCATGAAATGTGCTCACTATTGACTCCTATCTTTTGAGCTTTCAGTCATGAAGTCGGTGTTAGAGACAGGCTTTTAATAGCAGACTCGCGTTTGGAAGCTGTAAACTGATACGACTAATTACTTTGATCTAACATGATGGAAATGGTCATGGAAATGCCGAATGGGAAGCATGAAATATCCTTGCAAGTTTTTGTTGAAATACATATGTGATCACAACCCAAACTGATATATTAAAGGACATAAATCAAATCATTCTTCTTCTTCTTCTTCTTCTTCTTCTTCTAAAACCAGCAAGTCAGATCAAGTGTGAGAAACGCTAGCCGCCACTTTGCGAGTAGATGGTCAAAGTGGTGCACTGTGAGAGTGATGTGCTCAAAGAACCGAAGCCAAAGGACCAAAAGGAAAGGAACATCGGTTTGATGTGGGATCTGTTGAGCGAGATCAATTGACCCAATTATAATTTTGTCATGTTTTTATTTTGGATGGAGGATGTCATTTACGGGTGGCAAACCGATAGGGTATTTAAATCTAAATCGGGTTCGCATGCCTTTAGCTCGATTAATATAATAATTGAAATGATACCTATAAATTTTATCCTCGTAAAGTCTAACTGATACTTTTCAACTGGGATATATAAAAAAAAAAATTGATGGAAGAGATAAACAATAGTGATTTTTATTTGGTGTAATTAGAGTTCAAATTCTTGCTATTGAAAAAAATTGAAAATCTTGAATGAACACTTAATCTTTCCAATCTTTTCACTCCTCTAGAGTAAATGAGTAAATGTAGACCACATCAACTCCTAAGTTTCTTCCATAGATTCTATGAATGCTAGCTCATAGAATCGTTTCATATTAATCTGAAAGAGATAATATCTTCTTTTGTGTATTCAGAAAATTGAAATCGTTTTATCCTAAATGGGCTCATGGATTCAATGTTGAATTCTATCAACACTTTAGAACTTTCTAAAGTCCCACATTATGAGATTATTTACTGCTTTCCACTCCTCTAAGGATATCTTCAAGAGTAGAGTTGGTGGAGAACTCTTCTATTCTTTATTCTTAAAAAGGAAACCATCTTGATGTCAATAACTTTAGACCCATTGCTCTCTATGGTTTACGAGCTCTTATCTAAAGTCTTTACAAATAGAGTCAAGCCATACCTATAAAACCTCATTAGTCCTAAATAATATATGTTTGTTCAAAGTAGAACTATTCATAATAATATTCTTATCGTGAACTTGTTCATACTCTCTCCAAATCCAAAGACAAATCTCCATTGGTTCTTTTGAAGCTGGATATTGAAAAAACTTTTGATTCACTGTCTTGGAGTGGAAGCTCTTTAGCATATGAATTTTCCTTGGGCCTATTATGTTAATTGGATTCGAGCTTGTATCATCTCTTTCATGTTTTCATGTCTAATCAATGATTCTCTCTCTAGATGGTTTAGCTACAATAGAGGTATTATTAGGCAAAGGGGATTTTTTTTTTTTTTTTTATCCCTACTTGTTCATCCTTGCCCAGTAATTTTTTTCTTCCTTGATTTCTCTCTCTAAATCTCAAAAGCTAATCACCTCTTTCGATCTAAGGGGATTCCATTAAATGTTTATTGATAACATGCTTATAGAAGCATTTCGAGCCAATCTAAAAATCTTATTCCAATTTCCTCATAGCCTTTATAATAATATTCCAAAAGTTAACTAATCTCAAGTCAATTTGAATAAATTTAATATCCAGCCCCTCGTCTCTAAACACTTGATTTCCAATTCTCTTGGCATTAGAGAAGACCAGTGGTCTATTAAGTATCTTGGATCATACCCTTTCCCTTGGTCGGCTCCCACAAAGCTATTAAAATATTATAGTTGACAAAACCATGTCTCGTGTTCAAAGATGGTGCGAGGGTCTTATTTCCAAAGCAGGTAAGACGGTGTTAACACCCAAGGCCACGCCCACTCAAATCTTATCCCTCGATCGTTTATGATTTTTGATCTCTCTTACATAAAGGGTGTTCGCCCTTACGAATGAGATCCATCAACTTGGTCCTGATCTGGAGGGGTTTGGAAGAATGATTGATTACCTTTGGAATCCTATCATTGAGGCAGGGAGTTTTGCTTTTGTGTTGCAATGTTATTGCTCGTTTTTGTCTCCTAACTTACCCTGCTTCGTCTTCTTCTCTCCAACTGCTATCACTGTTGTCGGAGGCTGCTGCTACTCCTGCAAAGCTCACAAGTCCACCATGCTAGAGGCACTGACGGCGTTGGTTGCTGTGAAGCGCATCATTGGAAGCACCTGTTTTGGGTTGTTTCTAACTCACACAGTGGAGGATAGTTCACAAGAAACCCACCCGCCCTTTCAGACAAGATCTAATTAACTAATAGAAGCTAAAAAAACGAACTAATAAACTGCTTTCAGACAAGAACTAATTAACTAATAATAGAAGCTAAAAAAATGAACTAATAAACTGCTTTCAGACAAGAACTAATTAACTAATAATAGAAGCTAAAAAAATGAACTAATAAACTGCTTTCAGACAAGAACTACACGTGAACAACTAGCGAGGAGACTCATCAGTAAATGAAATACCTCTTCTTTTCTTTCATTTTTCTATTCCCTTTGCCTTGTGCAAAATATAATCTATTATTCATTTTCTCGGCAACCCAAACAAATCAATAAAATGTTCGGGCAGTTCTTTCCCTACTCGGTCTTCTCAATAATATGCCAGACTTAACCTCATTTGGGTTAATCCAGCCAGTCTCTATGGCCCTACACTGTTCTGTTAGATTTCCACAATGTTCGTTTTTGTCGGCATACAAAAAGGATCTGCTCTCATCGCTGTGATGTTTGACACACCCAGGCCTCTCAGCCTCCACCTGGTTGATTTCCCTGCCTGAAGAATTAGCAATGCATTCAGAATCGTCGCCTCTGTGGTGATCTGGCATTGACCCACTTAAGACTGCTCTTGAGGAATCTCTAGAGCTCAGAGGAGAACGAGTGAATCCATCAGACTCCTCAAGGACTCTTAGGGGGCTATTCAAGTTGACACTGTCTGACTCTCCAGACATGCGTTCCCAGTACTCTTCAGTACTTGTTGAGTCCCTTGTGCTCTCGGTGCTACAAGAGGAACCTTCATCGAAGAGAGAAGAACTGTCGCTGGAAGAGTCGTTCCGCAGAGGACGGAGCCTTTCATTGAAAAGATCTGATGAACGGAAATTGGAATGGTCACTCATCGTCCGCTGTGGGTAAAAACAAGTCCCTTGCTGTGCTACTGATGGACCACCAGGCTTTAATTTGCTTCTAGTCTTCCTTGCTTGTTCAAGCTCATGGGCCAAAGCTTTCCTTACGGAGGTTGGAGCACGTGGCGAACACCTAATTTGAAATGCCAATTCACTGAGAACTTACAAACACCCAACTGAAACAAGATTGTGACTCCAGAACATTCAACTTTACCTGGCATAAAGAAGCATGTATGCACCTTTTGATAAGACCTCCTCAAGCTCCACGGGATTTACCTGTGCAAAGAGATGGAATATTAAGGCAATTCATTGTTGGATATTCCGTGTACCCATTATGACATACAACTAATTTTTGTTTTTCTAAGATTTTATGGATGGCATTGAATTAAGCAGCGCATGACCATTAGGATGATCGGTACCAGGTATGCAATTTAAACCTCGTCGTGATACTAGAGTGTCATGTACAAAACATAGGTTCAAAGAGAAATAAGAGAATGATTTGCTATTGCATAAATCACAATTTAATTGTGTAAAAGGTGCATCCATCTTCATCAAATTAAGTGAAGTTACCTATCAAAACATAGAACTAAGCAGATTCTATCTCTGTTCCAAATCAAGATGAAATAATGCTTAGAGTTATTCAGACAATTCTAATATAAGTATACACATTCTCTATCATATACAGGAATAAGTTTGTCAAAAAGGCCTTTCAATCAGTATAAGAATTTAACAAGCATTATACCTTGCTATCATTGATCTTGTACCACTTGCCTTGTGTGTCCTTCACATAACAAACATAGTGACCAGAAAAGGAAGCATTCTTGACATCTATGTGAACAATTGCAGCATACAGCCGGTAAACAGGGGACTTGTCATCTCCACTCATGTAAGGAGCTAAATCGAGGTACTCATGGAACCGGACAGGTTTGTTGAGCTTGCCAAACATACCAGACTGCAAAAAGAATAGAAGACTATCTTTATTCTGTCTACCCGAAAGGTGGTAAAGATATCCTACCAGTCCCCTCAAATAACTGAATTAACTGGAGACAAAGAAACTTATTCCAAATATACTTATGAGGTAAAATGACAAGCAAATATCACTTCTAGCTGAACTATAAGCTATAAGTCAAACAGAAGAAAAACGTTTTGCTTACAAGTAATTACCTGAAATCGTTTCAACACAATGGTCAGGACATTCGGTGCCTCCGATATTGTCAACCTCTTTTTCGCTCGCTCATAAGACTTACATCTGACAAGAAAAAATACACAGTATAAGATCCGTAAAAATAAGAAAGCATCACCTGTGAGTACCATTATAATCATAGAGAAACAGGTAGCAAAATATGTACTATCTGCATATTCATCATGATGTATAAATGTGTCAGTTGTATGTCAGTTAGGGCTGAGTTATATCGGAACAAATTTTACTAACTTGATCTGGTAGTCACCTTGGTGACTATCATCATGGTGGGAAGAACAATAACAATCACAAGCTACTTCTGATACTATGAGGTTATAGCCCTATATGATTTGCATAAACAAGCAGGGAAAGCTGTATTAATGGAAAAGGAACTAGCCTAGTTAGTCAATTTCTTAGGAACTTCAAGTTTGATTCATGCCAGACCAACTGATAATTAAGCAACCAAATCATGGACAGCCCTTGGTGATCTGTTCTACCTTGAAAACTCAATTGGACAAAAAGAAAATCATTATGATGCACTACCCACTATCCTTCTTGTGATTCTGATTTCTTAGTCATCAAAAGATGAGATACAAATTTCTTTATAAAGCCTAAACGACCAGTAGTATTGCCAGAATATAATTTCCACATATGCATTAAAGAATAATCAAATATAAATCGTATGTTCATCTCCATCATGAGAATTTAGGATTGAAATGTCATTTAGGCATATTAAGTTGGTTAACAACATTAACTGTCGATGTGGCAATGTTGGTGACCCCAGAAAATCCTTATTTTAGACTTTTTTTTCTAATTTTAGACTTTGCAGCTTTCCCTCACTTGGCTGCTCATTCTCTACTATCTCTTTGCAATTTATGATAAAAGCTGGGTAGCAATAATATAGACATATTTAAAAGGTTTGTCTTATGAACTGAATGTGCTCAGAAGGAAATTGTCGGAAAAAAAAAGATCAAAGCTGTTTTTTCTGACCACAGGGTTTGATACCAAAATTACTCCATAACGTATTCTAGCATGTTCAACTTTCAACAATTAAAAAACATGGAAAAACCAACCTGCCACATTCATACTTGTTCTCCCCATCCAAAATTTCTGGAGATGTAAAACGGAGAAGTGCTTCATCAAGGGTAGAGATATTGCCATCTATCTCTACAGTAAGATCCATCATTCTTTCACATCGCTCAGACTTGCTCTTGCATCTACTGCACCTTATCTGCATTCATTAATCATCAGCCATTTAGCAAATTATCATGATTAGACATCCAAAATAAACAGTTTTAATAGTATATAAAATAAAGTTTAAAATTAACTTGCCTTGGATCGCAAGTAGCCACCAAAAGTTTGTTGTATGAGTGTTGTTTCTTCTGCTAATGGGCCATCTGGTTTTTTTCCAGCTTCCATTAAGCAAACAGACTGCATAGCATCAATAGCATACCTGCCAAAATGTATGAATAAAATCAATACTTTTAACTATAGTAACCCTTTGAAAAGGAAGCTATATTTAGCATGGTTTGTCTTATCGATCCATACTGGTGTATCGACCCGTTGTCGGTACAGTATATACCGAGCTGTACCGAGTATACTAACACATGATATGGTGAGACATACCGATGTAACACCCATATCGGTCTCTTGTTGGACTAATACATACTGCTCATACCGAGAGGTATGTCTCGGTACGGCGAACCTTGATATTTAGTCACCATAAGGATTCTCCTCATCAACTAATTCCTAATAAATTTTTTATAGGTGTGCATATTACGATTGTATGAAAGAATAGCTTTCTAATTGAATCTCATATGCAATAAGTCAGCCAAGATAGTTTAGTGTTGACCACTAGGCGTTAGAGAACAAACTGAACAAGCCAAACTTAACAGAAAATACTAATCCCAAAAGAAAAATAAGAGGCGGGAGTAAAATAACCTAAAAATATGTATCCCCAAGAGTGCAAGTAGCATTTGCTTTGTGCTCACGTTTGCAGTGCAGTGGCACAGTCAGATACATGTCTTATGCAAACAGCCAATTGGCATAACCAAAATATGCAAAAACAAGATCCTTGCTTAACCTAATATGAACTTCAGCTAACCCCAGACAGCATCAAGTCTCTTATTCATCATTTTTTATCATGAACCTAAAATTAAGAGAGAAAAATTATAAATCACAAACTAATTCTGGCAAACCCTAGTTTGCATGCACCCAAAGAAGCACAAGCCACCTGGAACCAAGCATATTTACTTTTGATCATCCCAACCCATGCCTTCACGTCCTAATTATAGAAGCTAACAGTATCCTTATCCATGTACGAATATAAAAGTAGTTATTAGCAAAAAAAAATCTCAAAAAATAAATACAAATAAAGTTTATGTCAACATTTCTCTTATTTAATATCATGTCCATATAAAACTAATGACAAGGATTTGAGAGTTTTTAAGGCAACATCCGATGTTCAATCTCACCTTAAGAATTCATGGGCATCTTCTTCTTGCCCATGGCCAAAATTACTTCCAATATTGTGTAAATGAGAGAGTATACCAATGGGGGACAAAGGAGAGTTCCCTTCCTTTGCCTTCATGGCAAGCCTTTCAAGTTCACATGTAAAGCACCACTCTTTCTTTGGACCTAGTAGCAATGGTAAAAATTTAAAAGATCTGTGTTTTTGAATACAGCAATAAGAGAAAAAACAACAAAACAACATAGATGACATACTTACATATTTTTGAGTGAAGACCTTCGAGAAAATATGCAGTCAATGGTCGAGTAAATGCCAAGCACTGGAGAACAGCATTAGCATAACAGCTGCAATCAACAAACAAACATGTTTGAGGAGGAACATTAGTTGATTGACTGTACATAGATGGTTTAGGTCCTCATATGCCACGAAAAGTGCACACGTGCATCCATTATATCATGACAATAGGAACTAAGTCAATATGATATATATTAGGAATGCAATATATGCATAGTTCATCATATAAGTAATCAATTTCTTTAATTGTATCAGTTCAGAAATCTGTGAGAACATATAGATTTGTAATGAAAGTGCTTCCAATCTCCATATCAAGATATTATATACAGCTAAGATGGATTATAGGAGTTGCAAACGACTTCAGGACAATAGTTGATCATAAGTTATAATTCAGAAGTCTTAACAGTGAAGAAAAGGAGGGCAGAATGATTTTGTAAGAAGCAAAACAACTAACATACACGGGAAAATTTTTCAACTACAGAAACTATTACAACTGCAGATAGCTTGCTGCCAGTATCTTTGACAAAGAATTAACATGCCAGCTAGAAACAGGAAAGGTACGTGGGTGCTTGTCCATGCACCTTGCCCCTGGTACATACCTGCACATGTAACTGCCATGACCAGGCATGAGTACAGCATGAATGATTGGTTCATGTCCAACCAAGTACAGCCACATGGCTGGCAAGCAAACTCAGCAATCATTCTGTTTGACTAGACTAGATATGGGGCAAAGTATAAGCAGCAGTAGTATTAAAGAACTGGAGTATATAAGAAGCAGCCAAAAACACAATTTATATGGGGCAGCACTTGTTTATACCTATTTCCACAGTTAATAAGACCACAGGGACGCAATTCAATCTTGTCAGAGTTGTAGAGTTTAATGAAACGATCATATGGAAAAAGCATCTGCAAGGCCAACAATAACAATATAGTAAGCTGGAGAAGTCCATGAAAATCAACTTAACTACAACAGACTTAAATGCCAGTATGCAAATTCTTGTCATCTATACCACTCTGTTGATATTGAAGCAGTTCACTTACCAATTCTGAAGAGTAAAGCCTTGAAATCTTAGAAGATGTAAACTCCTTAACAACTCTTTTCACAGATGTTGACATCCCATTTGCTATAGAACCATAAGTATCAGGTGATCCGACAGGTCCTCTAGGAGCATTACTAACCTTTGAGGATTCATAACATACAACAGGGTGAGCACCACCATTAGAAGATAATTGATCAGAAGCATATGCTAATGGTTGCGAAGTTCTGGAATTCAAAGACTGTATATCAGTGCTCGTCCCATTAGCAACAGATCCTAATATTTCTGTGTTTGAAGTTAGCATCTCCTTGTGCTCCAATTGAGACTTAGCTTCTAATGATTCAAATGCATGAGAAGAAATTTTTTCGGATCTTGAAAATGTATCTGGATGAATCCCATTACCAACTCCCCGAGGAGAAGTGATCTGACTACCAGCAACTTCAGGGTGCTTAGCACTTGTATGATCAAAAGATGAAGTTGCTTTTAAGCCAGATGGTTCATTCGACATGAATTTATCTGCCTCTGCTTTGCATGTGGATGCCTTCTCCTTTATATTACTGAAGCAAGAAGTGTTATTTGCCAAAGGACTTGATCTACCAGGCTCAGAAGTTAAAGATTTGGAAGGATCTACATAACTAGCATCGGCCACTGTTCCAAGGCCGCTAGTAGAACTATCAAAAGATGAAGATTCTCCCGGCCTACTATCATGGAGCGGAAGTAGATTGCCAACGGTCAAAGTATCATCAGGAGTTCCAACACTAGGACCAGAAGTCGTTTCCATTCCAGATACATCCATAGAACCACTTTCTTCATGTTTGTTTTTTTTATTAATATCATTATAAGAATATGCGAGTTCAGATGCAGCAGGCCTATCGGAAACCATCTCAACTGCTTTGGTATTTAGCTCGTCTCTATGCCCAAAACTATTCTCAAAAAAACCAGAGTGTTCAGCTTGCACTCCCTTCAAACCAGAAAATTTTAGTTCACCACTATGGTCATCACTAACTTGTGGAGGATGGCATTCATCCTTGTGGCCTTGTCTCCAATGAATAATCTGGCATTTGCCAGAGCTACAATAAACAATGAAAGAAAAGTTCAACTTTAAGCATGAACATTGGTCTGTAATTTATGCAAAAAGATAAAAGACGCCACGATATTACAGGATAGCCAGTTGCAGTACAGTACGGTACCTGTGTTGAAATTTTCATATTCATTCATGTATAACATCAAACAAGCAGATTAAGCACCCATTAGTAAATAAATTTTTTATTTAAACGGGTGAAACTTGTATCATTGTGAGTCAATCGATTGGTTTCTCTACTACTAATCCATAGACGAGAAGTCTACAAACTTTTGATGGCTGAACATTTTGTTATGATAATAATTTATTATCCTTGAGTTTTTAATTTGGCAGTGGACTATAGTTCCTGATGCTTCAATGAAATAAATTTATCTCTTGCTGATGTCATGCTTTCATACTATATCATACTTCACAAAACAATGAGTCAAATCTTAATCAATTTTTCATGACCTAAAGTTCACATTACTAAGGATAATATAATCAAATTTTCATGACCAAAAATTTTAGCTGCATAGGTAACAAATTTTGAGAACCCTCACTCAATCCTGCATCACTAATCTAGCTGCGTCAGTAATGAAGTAAAAAGCTCAAGAAACTAAGATACACGTATTCTTTTATCTTGCATCACTAGAATATACACCAGTCCAGAATAGAAACTCATAAGTCCAAGCAATATTTTTGTTCCAACAATTAACATAAGTCACAATGCAGAAAGAAAGAATTAATATAGGCTGCAGCAGAAAAAGTAAAAAGTTCAAGAAGCTACTATACAAATACCATTATTATTATTATTTTTCATCACTAGAATATACACCAGTCCGAAATGGGGGCACTTATAAATTCATGCAATATTTTTATTTCAACAACTAACCTAATGTATAAAAATGGAGAACCTAACACCGACACCTTCTCAAATCACTTTCTTCTCCTAGAGAACAAGTACATGACATTTCCAGGTGGAAAAAGGGAGGTTTTGATCTTTTCCAGTCTTTTATATCTCCGCTGGGTAGTGCAGGACTTTTCTTCAACCTCAAGCTAACAACTTCAGAAATTGTCCTCCAATCGTAGGGTCAATAAAGATTCCAAAATCTCCAAATAAATAGAAGAAGCATCAATTTCACTCGCCACTAACCTAGGTATAAACAACAAACTGAATTAGGAAACAAAAATCCTTTCAGGTCAATAATATGGCGTCCAAGTTTTACAGGCTACATTGTCTTAAAATCAACAGTGAAACCCTAAATCGATATAACTCGTTTCAAGCCACTAGCCAAAATACCCGCAGAAAAGATAAAATTGAAGGGAATCAACAGAATTACAAGCAAGAACGAAGAGAATTCGAGTCTACCAACCAGTATCTGACAGCCTTGCACCGGGCACACCTTGCGGTGGCAGGGCTCAAGCACACGGGGCACTCCGGCCGTGCCGACGGGTCTTTCGCAACGGCAGCAGCAGCAGAAGCAGCCACATGTGACGAGGCAAAAAAGACCGTTATCGCCTCCATCTCCGCCCGCGCGGCCTCCTCCGCCGCGAGCCGCGCCAGCCGCCGGACCTCCGCCTGCCTCACGGAGGCCAGGCGCCATCTCCTCCGCACCACGAAGGCGATCAAGGGCACAATAAGGAGGAACACCAGAGACGCCGCCCCCGAGAGCCCTAGGTCGCGGTGTAGGGGCATCTGTCCGCCGACGCTCCCCGGCTAGCAGCTTCCGATGTCCGTCCTCCTCGGCCGCGCCGGACGCCACTCATAGATCCACCGGCGGCTGCCGCCCCGCAACCGACGACCACGATATCCCTAGAATCATCTTGCCGTTGGAGCACGATTACACGCTTCGCCGATACCGCCAATGGAAACAAGAGAGAGAAGGAAATTGGAAAAAGGAAGACAAAAGAGAGGAGGATTCGTTTATATTATTAGATCAAGGACGAACGTAGCAGAGCAGAGGATGTGGTGTTCTCGAGAACTTATAATAGAAATCCTTGTCCGAAGAGGACTGGGAATATTAATCATATATTGGTTAAAATAAATAAATAAATAATATTAAATAATTCACAAATAAATAAATAAAATCAATATTAGTTAGATTTTTATTTTTACAATGGAGTCATAGTCACCACATTTTGTTACTAATTTTAATTGGTTGCGTGAGTTATAAGAATCCAGTGAAACAACATGTAAAAGCATAATTTTGCTTTCATTGACCATGAGGCTTATGCCTTTCTACACGACAAACGTGTTGGAGAATACGAAAACGTAAGATAACTTCCTCAGATCATGCATCACGCATTCATGAATCGGTTGCATGCATGGTTTAATTCTACATCCGATTCAGTATATGAATCACATAGCAACCTCCGAAGAGAACGGAATAGGCAATCGAGTACGAAGGGGATATAGAATATTTTTAAGAATATTATTTTAAGAATATTTTAATCATTAACAGTATTAGAATTATTTTAATATATATATATATATATATATATATATATATATATATATATATATAAGAAGAAAAAAATTCTTTATTTGTTTTGGAGGAGCACTTGAAGGGAATATGCCCGTATTTATTCTTCGCCGGCTACGACTGCTGCCGTGGACCATCGATCACGGCCGTCTGATGACCGAAATCGATGACCTTTGACCGATAACGACGGCGTCGACAACGTGGACACATTTCGACGGAAGTCTCACGTCCGGGACGTTCGTTGTTCTTGAGGAGATCTCCAAGCGGGGGAAGACCCTGAAGAGCGCTGCACACGGTAGGATCAGATCTGGACGGGGTCCCGTATTTTTCGTCTGTCGAGATCCTAACGAATCTCGGCCGTTGGATCTGTTGGCCACTCTTTCTGGTTCCGCCAAGCCCATGCGTGGATCCACGTCGGCACCTGACTTTTAAGTGGCACGTGGCGTCCCCGGGAACTTACGAGGCCAGCGCTTGACGTCGCAACGACCAAGCGCTGTGTGGCATCGGATCGCCTGTCTGGGTTCGGACAGGCAACGTAATTGGGAAGCACTGCCCAGATGGCGCCACGTAGTTGCATTCCACAGGATTTGTTATTACTAGAAAAAATTATTATGTTGGTAATTATATAGTTTTCATGTTAACTCAACACTAAGCTAAACATAAAAACAATACGGCATAACCAAATGCAATCTTGATATTGAATTTGGTAGATGGATGCAACTAGAGGTCAACCCAAAGGGCCCCATTCAAGGGACATCGGAGATGTCTCCAAGCTTCAGTGGCATCACAAGTCTCATCGGAGGAAGAAAACAACACAAGCTTCTGTGGAGACTTGTTTTAAAGGTCTTGGACTCTTTCAGGTGTTTGTTGGGTAAAGTTCAAAGCCGGCCTTTCATGTCATTTGCTGCCATTTGAGAGCCAACTGTTGCGGCTGAATTTACCTTATAACTTGATGATGATGATGTCCAAAAGTTATAGGTTTTTATGTATTATCTTAAGGTTAAGGTTTGGCGAATGCTCGTAGATCAAAAGAAATTGCATTTCTACTCGGAGGACGAAAGCAACCAAATCACTTTCACGAATAGAAAGTAACATGTTGACTTTTATGGTCGCCTTCTCCTCATGTTTCAAATGTCAAAAAGGTTAAATGTGATGGTTGGATTAGGCGATCCAATTTATAAATAGGATAAGATATATTAATTACAATCTTGCTCTCATATATATATATATATATATATATAAACATGACCTCCTAAAGTTATATATAGATAGAGATGATAAATCTATTCTCTTCTCTCGTTAGTCTCTATCTCATCACTATTCGTAGTTATGTAAAAAATAAAAAGGATAAAGTGAGTCTAGCTGTGTTACTTCGTAAGGACTACGATGTGTACCAGATCCAATAGAGATATTCCATTGGTCTTGATCTATTGTCCATTAATTTTTTTTCATATAATAGTAGCATCATGATATTTTTTCATACATCAAAACCATATTTTAAAATCAAATATACATTAAATTATAGTAATATTATATCTATTCTATATTAAATTTATTTATATTATCGACTTAGAAAGTGTTATTCAATCTATTTGCTTATTTTGTTTGCGATTGTTATTGCAAGTTATAAACGTTTCCTCACCCACACGAGTGGAACCACATACGGAAACATGCTACTCGATTTTGGTTGATGAGCTATGAAAGGTGGCGGTTTACCTTAGTCATTGGCCCTATCACAAGTAATGGTTTTACAAACAATAACAATTACATAAGTAGCAACTACATAAGCTATGCGATGACACAAAAGGGCGGTGATATTGAGAGTTTTTATTATAGATGGTCATCACGAGTGATCACCTATATCAACAAATAATTTATTGTCTATGATAGTACAACTTAGAGTGATGATGTATCGTGGTCATCAACCTTACTGTGGGCAACAGATTACTGTCAACAATATTATAGGGAGTTATGATGGTAGAACTTTGGTTGGTTCTACTAGTGGTCGAGAGTAATAGTGGCATCGTGACGTTGGGCGTTGTGATGAGAAATCACACCGCAAAGTGTTGATATTAACTCGATTAAGAGATGTGGGTCTCATACTAGATGGTGCCTACTTCATCACTAATCGAGGTTTTATAAAAAAATAAAAAGAAATGAGAAGATAAAACCATGTGAGTCTAACATGGTTACTTTCTACTGATTACAATGTAATGACAAAGATATTTCATCGAGCATGACATCTAACGATACACTAGTCTGATATTGATATATCATTATTTAATTTTAATTATATAAAAAAAAATTCTTATAACAATAACAAAATAACAGTTTTATGCTTAGAGTGGTATGAGCCACGGTTTCCCTTTGTTCCTTTACCACTTTGAAGGATTCAAACTTGGTGAGTGGTTTGGTATGACTTATTGAACCATAATTAATCGATCCTCTTCAATTTTCTTAGAGGTGTTTTCATGATGTTCTTTGCACGTGTTTGAATCAGCAAATTAGGTCAACACCACGGCGTTGGTTTTGGTCACTGTGCTTATGTTCATGATGTACTTTGCACGAGTCTGAATAAGTGAATTAAGTCAACATCATGGTGTTGGTCTTGTTCTTTGTGTTTATGTTCACAAAGCTCTCTAATTTCAAATAACCATATTTAAATAGCACATTCTAAATACTCTTTTTTTCTTTTTTTTTGAAGTTTTTGCTCATGTAGAGACTGTTCACAATCTAAATACTATTTCAATGACTATAACATTAGAGTAACGATTGCACGCAATTTATGTGAACAATCGCTCATAGTACGTGAGCAATATACATCATCAAAATATTAATTATTCACAACATGCAAGACATATTTAGATTTATTGGATAATATGATGAATCTTTGATTTGAAGGGAACAAATATCTTTGGACAATAGTAACAACATGACATACCATATGATAGTTACATCATCTTTGAGTGTTTAGAGTTATTATTAATGTAATGTTTTCATACAATTAAATGATGATCCAAAATAAACAGAAAAGCTTTAGAGCTATTATGATTGATAAGTATTTTCAGAGTGCTAATAGGAATTAAATTGCTTCTTGATAACATTACTTGGAGATTAGAAATTGATCCTTAGTCTTATTTTGATGTTTTTCTATTGCTGATCACAATATATTAATTCATTTAAAAACTTTACACTTCTTGTGATCGATGAATATGTTAGTTTGAAAAAATAATTTTTTTTTTTTCTGACAAAAGAGAAACCATCCATATATTACCTCAAAAATGAGTAATTATTATCTACAGCATCAAAGGCAACCAAATCAGAAAATTTGCCAATCAATTGGCAAATTTTAAAATGCCATATATCGATTCAAAAAAGTTGTACATTAATTCAAGCCTCTATATGCAAATTATAAAACGTTCGAAGTGATATTTCAATTCCAAGAAATTCTAGTTTTCTTCGTTTCAAGAATACATATAAAATTATCCAATTTCTATTTCCTTTCATTTGAACAATCTATTACAATTTTAGAATTGCATATGCAGGTTTGTTTTAGGAATAAAACCGATTGATTTTTTTTTTTTTTTTTTTGTTACGAATCTACTTGACTCACTTAAATCAGCTTCAGCTATTTTCAATTGGGCTTAAGATGGGCTCCAATATCTAAGAAATACTTGCAAGAAAATGAATATATATGTCTATTCGATTCCTTTAAGGGCACTTTGTTTGAGTTATTCGAATAAATTCAGAGATTCAAAACTAAGTTAGATTAAATTTTAGATCTGAATACCTAACTCTATGCTTGAATTTGGATTCAGATAACTAACATTGTATATTCTTACCAATAATTTTCCAAGGAGATGAATGTGAATACCTAATTCAGAGGCAAATATTTTATAACAAAGCAAATAGTAGATACTTGCACAAGCAAGGATATACCACAACAAAGCAAATACTAGATGATATTTCAAAGGCAACCACGCTAGAACAACATAACTAACGAAAGCAAAGCAAAGACACATAAAACGGATAGAGCGAGGAGACTCGCGCTAGTAGCACATCACAATTCTCCTCATAGTTCAACCTTAATCTAACACAAAGCAAAACACTAGATGAATGCAAAGCAAAGCCACACACGTTAAATAGATAGAGCAGAGGAGACTGTGTTCCTCATGGTTGAAGCCCAGTCTTAACGCGTCATGGGAACATCACAAGGGTGAGCAAAGCTCATATATTGGTTCCCTTACTCAAGACTTGACTGGTCTCTTTTCAACCCCACCACTGGTGGACAGAAATTCCCTCATCCCTGAGCCTCCCATAGAGGGCCAGGCACTCCCAGTAAGCCCTCCTTCTCCCCTTCCCTTGCTTGTGCCACTGGGTCTTGCACTCCAAGAACAGCTCATCCACCAGCCCAGTGGCGCCTTCCCTCACCATCTCCTCCACCACCTCGGCCTCCGCCTTCATCACCACATACTCCTCTTCCCTCAAATTCTTCGACAGCCACCCGGCTATCCCACTGGCCACACTTGCATACTTAACTTCGCCCACGACATCCAGTTTGATGATCTCGAACTCGGAGTTCCTTTTGGGGTAATGCTTATTGAACCACTTGTCGATCGTGGCCCTCCCGGGCATTCCGACATCGATGAACACCCTTCTCGAGTACTCGTTGAGCGAGCCGGCCAACAGATTGGAGAGAAACCTCGTCCTCTTCATGGCCCTTGTCGAGGCTTTTCGATCGGAAGGCGGCTCCAGCAATGCATCCTCTAATCCATTCAATACGCCAATGATCGATTCCGGCACGGCAAGCAATTTCCTCCCGATATGAGTGCCGATGAAATCAGCTGCATTTTCGTCCTCGAGTCCGTTCGGCATTTCCATTGATTCTGGGAGGGTGAGCAGCTTCCTCCCTGTTCGTGAGCCCATAAATTCGTCAGCGTGTTCGTCTTTGAGGGCAATGGCGTGGGCCGTCTTCTTGATCCCGACGATGGTGGAACCGAAGCGCCGGATGTAGACGATCCTGTAATTCGCTGGAAAATTGAAGGTGTGCCATGGATCCGAGCTCAGTCGAACGATAGTGACGCCTCCAACTCTCAGAATCCTTTCAACAAACATAAAGGAGGCGTCGCAGAAATCGTCGGCGGCGAGCACAAAGTCGACAGAGCGGTCACGAACGGCCATCCGACTGGCCTCCGACATGACAGGGTGCATCTTGTTCTGCTTCACGAAGGCGAGCCGCGAGCCGGGGTTTCCGAGGAAGAGAGCGGCGTCGCTTGCGCCGGCTACGAGCAGCCCCTCGCGCCTCAGATCGCGGAGGAGCATAGGGAGGAGGAAGGGGTCGTCAGTCCACCGGTGTGGGGACAAGAGGGAGCATGTGCCGTCCGGCGGAAGCATGGATCTAAGCCAGGGATAGGCGAGTATGGCAACCGTTACGAGCACCGACCTGGCGATAACGCGGAGCACTCGTGGGTGGGGAAGACTGATCACGAGCTGATCTCCGCCACCTGCGGCGGCAGCGTGGCTCTCTCCATGGCGTCTGGTAGCCCTGGGAGGACCCTTCATTGTGCAGATGCCGCTTATACTGCTACGGCGGCAGCGATCAAGAGACTTCTCTTTTCCCAAAGAAGGGAAACCAAAGAGGAGAAATCAAACCTGAGAACGAACGAAAAGGCCGGCGGGGAGGCGGCGACGAGCTTAGCGAGAGCAAAAGCGGGCGGCGGTGTGGTTACCACCCACGAGGGCCACACGGGTGCTCAAGCGTCTCAGCCAAAGGAGCATCAGCAGCCGCATTCGCTCCGCTTCCATGGTGGGCGACCAGATCCCGATGGCGGAGACAATAAACACCAGATCAGACCTCGGTCTCCACCGCCAGTCCCCGGCGGTGGGAAGAAGAAGAAAAAGATGAAGGTGGAGAAATGGAATCGCAATGGGGAAGGAACGCCACTGGAAGGCAGAGAGGAAGCGGCGAGGGTGCGCAGTATATATTCGGAGGAGAGAGAGAGAGAGAGAGAGAGGCGAGGGAGTAAATTAGGGAACGGAAGGGGAGGTTGCTACTGTTTCACGGAAATGAGGTTGTGCCGTAGATGTCAGGCTGTCAAACTTACCCTACGCTGTACTCTGTTGAGTGGTTGGTTGGCCGAGTTGGATTGCCATGGGGAACGATGATGAGATCTAGAGAAATCTTGATGAGTTGATCATGTGATTTTGATCATGATTTTGAATTCAATTTCGGGTGGGATAGAATTATTCGATGTCTTATCAACTTTAATATACTTTGGGAAATTATGTACTGAATCAAATTAGTTATCTCCTATTGAGAGTTGATTAATTTGAACGGCTTGGATTGGATCACTCACGTCGCGGTGTGTTCCTACCAATTGGATAGGCTGCAACGGTAATGATAACCGACGCGAGTACAGGGGAGCACCGTATCAGATGGCAAACGAAGGTCGGTCTCGTTCAAATGAAGACCGAGACTTGAATTGGACCAACCCACCATATTTCCTCTATGGGTCCACACCACAGACACAGACTTGCAAACACAAGGAATTCATCAGCCACTGACTTAACTTAAAAGTGCAAAATAGAATATACTCAGAAAATAAATTTGACATTTTTAAAACGCATATTATTTTTGTATTTAAGAATAATAAATATAAGTAATAAAACTATGCTAGAAAACAAAAAAAAATATCATTGATAAAATACAAAATTAAAATAATAAATATAAGATTTATATGTTTTGACATTGTTTACCAATATATGGAGAAAAATCAATAATTTTATTATATGAGAATAATGAATTCAAGGGGTAGAACTTTAGAAACCCAAATCTAAATACAAAATCCATACTACCATTCTCATGTAAAACTTAAAATAATTTTTTTCTTTTTTTCTTTTTCCCATAGTCTCTCTGGATAAGAAAGACAATGAGTAGGTAGGTTTGGGAATATATTTAAAATATGCATTGTGAGCCCAATGCATATTTTAAATATAAATTAATATTTGGTAATTTTTTTTTAAAAAAAAATCGTATTTAGCCTAGAGATTATAATGCATTTTAATATTTGTAGAATGCTAATATAAATTTTTAAATTCCCAAAGTACCATATGATATTACCTAAAACCATAAGATTACTAATATTTTTTATTTTTATAAATATTTTATATTCATTTTTATGATTATGATTTTTATTTATTATATATACGAGCCATACAATTTTTTAAGATTATATACATTATTTTTAAGTAAATATTATATATATATATAATATTAAAAATATTAGAATGACAAATTTTATATAATATTTAATTTATTTTAAAATATAATTTTATCAAACAAAATTAATACATATTTAAAAAATAATTTTTATCGAACACTTAAAGAATTTTATAACTTTTTTTCTCTAAATATATGTTCAAAAAAGTAACCTATATTTGGTACTTTCTCATGCTAAATAGTAAAAACATTAGGTATTTACATAGTAACAAATATAACCCATTAGTACTTCTCTAAATCTGATTATGAATCTAAAACTTTAGCTAACCCTCGTAGACATATTATCTTCTGTGATTAGTTAATCTTAATATTTTAATTCTTATATTTTGAAAAGTTATATTGATATCATTATGGTTATATAAGTAATACATCTATGTCTAATTACCTCAACATCATTAATTTTATCAATAAAAATATAAAAATAAAAAAATAATCTTGACAAACAATAATGCTGTTGGGGGGTTACGAATGACTATTATGAATGATGAGAATAACGACAATAGGTGATGATCGCTCTACATCCATGTCGATGTCATTATAGTTACCGAACGATAAAATAATCGTCGATGTAGATACCGAACGATGTTGCTCTACATCTACGTCAACATCAATGTAGATATAAAATAGTTTTTACCTTTCGTTATCGTTTTGCTCATCTACAACATTTACTTGTGGCCCCAGCAATATCGTTGTCCGTCGTCACTAATTGAGATGTTTCTATCGGTAAAATTGATAATGTTAGAATAAATGAATCTAAATATTTTACTTTCATATAATTTATATAGATATCAATTTATTTTTTAAAATATAAAAAATAAAAATACTAAAGATAATACGTAATTAACCCAACCGTTCCAAAAAAAGTATCGTAATCAATATGAAAGATAAAATCTAGCGCAGGATGTCATCTCCGTCTCTTCCTATTTCCTTTTTTTGTTGGTGAGTGACGGCTAGTGAAAATTTAGACAGTGCAGGATAATAATAAGAACAACAATAATAGAGAGAGGTGTCTCCCCTCTCCTCGTGTGGGCTCTCCTCCACCTCATTATATAAATCCAAAAGGAAGCCAAATGAAACACCCTACACCGGAAGCCACCGGCCTCACTCCGCTCCACACAAAGGGTACGGTAGGACCCAACGATTCCCCTCGCCGTACACCCTTTTCATGTGTGCGAATCATGTGAAGCTCCACCCATCATTCGTTCCTGCTACTAAATTAAGTGTATTGTTATTATTATTATTATTTCGATTTCCTCACGTTGCGGGATGGTTGGAATCTCAATGAACGGTCCAAAATAACTTCAATTTTTTGGCTTTTGGTGGTAATTAATGTGTGGTAAGTTGCCACACATATGGTCGCTTGCCAACATTTTAATATGGTTTATTTCATGGTATGTGAGCACACGAACTCTTAATTCAAGTTGGAAAAAGGTGTATTGGCTCGATTAACTATGACGAGAGTTTCATCACACGATCCAAGACACGCGGTGATAAATATAACGATAAGAAACATTTCTATTGTTGGGTTGGACAGTTAGACTCATCTTTTTTAAGTTGATCGACCGTTTGAATCAAAACTTTAGGCTCATCTTTAGGTTGGATGTGCGATAGGGAAGATCGCATTCAAGCGATCGTACGGAAGGAAGGGTAAAGGAGGAGACTTTGCTCATCTCTACGGCAAGCAGTCAAAGCATCTTGGATCCGTGAACGGCATTCAAATTTATGGGGATGCACTGTCTCCAACCATTTTGATGCACACCTTCGATGCACAACACTGAGAGAGTGACTACAGGAAAAGGACAGGTGATATAAAGGAGCAAGGTGAGGACAGCAGAGGTCAGAATCATGCCGAGCCTCATCATCTCCGGTCTCACCATTGAATGATGGTGAATGAGGACAACATGATCAAATCCGGTTTATTTGCCGAGGAAGAACTTAATGAAGAAACAAAAAACAGTGATCAAATTTATTGACAGTGGTACGGCAGATTTTGATGATCCCTCTAATTTCGAAGATAACTTAAAGTTCAATGTCTGTGGTAAGATGTGGAACGCGTCAGAGATTTAAAAACATAATCATGCATGATTATTGTATTGGGAGTATTCGGGACAAAAGTCACTTTAATATTTAAATTATATATAATAATAATAATAATAATAATATTTTTTTTTTTTAGATAAACGATTATATTGGATCTCCGATCATTATTCAATCGTGAAGACATGTGTGAAGAACGATAAATATTTTTATCAGTGCTAATTTGATATCAAACTTGTAAGGTGACATGATGTTGGATTGCTCACATGACATTTCTTACTTTTGCAAAATATTGAAAAACCATAATATTTTTAAATTTTAATTTATACAACTTAATTTTAATTAATTTAATATTAGCTAATAATTAAAAAAATTAAAAAGAGTTTCCGAAACCTATGCCAATAATGTTGAACTCTCCGACTCTATGCATAGTCGCTACCATGTAAGTAGTTAGTTTAAATTAGTGTTATTTCTAAATAACTTTCCTTTTTATCTTACTTATGTCTAGTTTCTTTTCTTTTATATTAGTATTATTTTTTTATCGATTTTATTATTTGTGCAAGATACATTTATAGATCAATATCAATAATATTATGTGTTGGTCTATGTCAAATTCTTTAATAAAATCATGAATTTTATCCTGCCTCATACTATAAATCCTATTCGACTAAGGTGGAGAGACGGTTGATTGCCTCATACTAACAGTCCTCTAAAATCCTTATGGCATAGATCTATTGTCACTATCATACCCTCATTGTGAATCATGTCGCCAACGCCTCATTACATTCTCATACATATACTAATTGGTTTAGTGATGTACAAATATTAGCTTTAAAATCTGAGCTCAAATCATCGCTACGATCCTCATTTTTATTGTAAATAAATTTCTACGTAGCCTTATGGTAGGTATTCTTCATCTTCCTTCGCTTTTTTTTTAATTACATTATCCCTTGCCTATTTTGTTATATCGATAGATCTCCATTAAAATCTTTTTCTATTTTATAACATCGAGATAATTGTTAATCAAATATTGCTTTAGTTGAATGTTTCATCTACCCCGATCAATATAATCATAATAAATATATTACCAATAATGATAATTATTGTCTAAATAGTATATGATTTCAAGCATTAATATGAATTTGTTCCTTTCGTGTAATATTTTTTTAAAAAAATCAAATTAATAAGTTACGATTTGCCTAATTTTTATTAAATTTTAAATAACAAGTTATGATTATATGTAATAAACCCTACTTTGCCACTATGAATATGTCAATCACCCTAATAGACATTAAATATATAGAATCGACATAATATGGGTGATGCAGTCATCATTAAATTTATTAATCATAGTATTAAAAAGTTATTTACTCCCTAATTAGCCCTATTTTACATTATAAATATGTCAAAAATCCTAACAAGAATTAAATATATAAAAATAACCCAATCTTATTCAAATAGTGATAAATCATCATCAATTAGACTAATCATACTATTAAAAAACCTAATTACTCCATAATTTACTTTTTTGTATCACACTAAATATGTCAAATATATTGAAAAGCATTAAATACATAAAATTAACCTTATATTATTTAATTTATAATGAAATCATCATAAAATTTACTAATCACAGGATTAATATATTTTGACCTAATATGAGTCAAAATTTAATTAAAAACATCATTAAAATCATTAATCATAATATTAAAAAAAATAATTAAAATCTTATCAACCCTCTTCTACCATCATAAATATGTAAATTATCGTAATACACATTGAATACATATATTTCAGTCAATATATATCTAATTTCAATTAAATCGATATTAAACATACCAATCACAACATTAAAATTATTAATTACTTCTAATAAATCCTATTCAACTATCATAAATATGTCAAATAACATAATAGACGTTAATCACATAGAATAAGATTAATTATCTCATCAATCAATAAAAATCTTAAAAAATATACATCATCTCTTGATTAAAGTGACCATCCTCTAAATTAAGTATTAAACATCCCAAATGAGTTTTTCAAATTTGATCCAATCCATAAATTATATACATTTTTTAGATAGTAAAAAAGTGAGAACGAGAGAGATATATAAATACAAATGAGTTTAAGAGAGCTGGAAAAGTGAAAAAGAGTAAAAGGGATTGAAAGATAGGGAGAAGGATTTAAAAACTCTTTGAGCAAATTCTGATTAAATTTACCATTCAAACCGATCAAATCTAAGCCTTTGATCGATATCAATCGAAATTCAACGATTATTGAGTTTTGATTGTACGACTCGGTATAAACCTCATATCGCTCGTTTTGAGATACTCATTTCATAACCATTCGATACGCCACATGTTGCATTTTTATTGAATTGATATGTACTGTCCGTATTGTATTATCAAGCAGTGTTACGAACTGTGATAATAACCATTAAACAAGCTTTGAGCAATTATATTCTATTCTAAACTGCCCATCAAGTTTATGGATTGCCGTGCTCGATTTTGCATGATCAGATCCCTAATCATCTTTCACCAAAGTCGTCTTTGACTACAACTGTGATGCTTTATGTTTGTCTGTTTCGATTTGGTCCTTGACAAGCCACTGACTATTTGGAAGTTATGCTGACGAAGAGTTGGCTCACTCTCATGTTTATGCCTACAAAGTAATCAGTATTCACAATGCAGTCTTATTATATGTAATTACTCTACAATGCCTTCTCTGCTGCTGAATTCTATGTGTGGCGTATTTGATTCTGTACTTTGTGAGCAAAAGAGGCCAATTAGATGCAGCAGCCATGTTTTAAATCCATGCATGTTCTCATCTAGATTGGGCCTCTGGTTGTAATGCCACCTCAAATCATGCATTACACAAACCTATATAGTTCATGTTGTATATGCGTTAACTTAAATGTTCATGTTAATTGAGAAGTGCAAACATCACAAGTTATTTATTTTTATTTTTGATAAATTACCCAACAAAATTTCTTTCATTCATGGCAAGAGACTTTCTGCTCCTCTTTGGAGTTTGGGCGAATTCAAAACGAGGAACTGATGTGTATCTTTCCACGCCAATGTGATCTCAGAGCCATATGTAGCAGCAAGCAACACCACCATAGAAGATACGTGAAAGCAACACCTCAAAGTACTCCTTGGTATCTGCTACACACTAAACTACTTCTTTATCTTGTTCATGAGCCCTTAAAAAGCACATCACCACCGAGGGTGCCTCTGCACGAGGTCTTTTTTTTTGTTTAACGACCTTGCTGGTGTCATTTTGACCACCACCGCCCAATGACTACCTCACTGATGCTCTCGGCACCACTCCATCTGCCTGCTATATGTGCGTTACTCATCCTAAGCTATGACAGTCCAAACCAGTTGAGTTCATGCGTGCATGGCACCATCCAACGCAGACAATGTGCTCAAAAGGTCAGAAGACAGTAAACAATTGGTGCATTGAGTGTCCAGTGTGAGAAGCACCAAGGAGGGGGGAACATAATGTTCAAGGAATCATAGTAGGAAGAACCTTAGTGTTAGAGCTATCTATTATTTGAGATATTTGCAAGCCTGATGGCCAACGAAGAACAGTTTGCAAGGCAAACGCTGTAATGTCCTTCAATGTTTTCTAGGAAAGAGAGTTTGAGCCTTAATGGTGTTTGTAATAAGCTACAAATTTCTGTGTTAGTACGTTAATGATGTTTGAAGTAAGTATTTGGCTCCAAAACGGTGGGGGTTTTGTCCTCCTTCAAGATTAGGAGACAAGGCGAACACTCTCAAGTCAAGTTGATGTGTATATTAAGTTGACTGGACCTGAAGTTGGAGTCTCCGGCAAGCATTACACCCTCCAGACCTGAAGTTATATATATATGGTGGAAGCAGGAGTACTTGTCCGATTAATACGCAAAAGACACTACAATCTGACTCTCTCTTTCGAGCTTTTTTGCCAGCAAATTAACCTGAAATAGATGGTTCGAGTGCCTCGATGTAGACAAACAACTTGGATGGCGTCAGTGAGCATCAAAACTGACGAGATACAACTTCAAGAGTCGATAATAAACACAACTTGCAGCTTCAGACGTATATGACCTTTCTGTGCCAAGGGAGACGCTCATCAGCTCTCGAGACGGTGCCACTATTAGATTACATACAATCTAAACTAATCTGAAGTCTGTATGTTTTGCGATCATAAATTTCCTGTCAGCAGCTAAACATGCGAACTGAACAGTTTTAACCCACGGGACTGCCGGTACGTACGTAGTTGCAGTACACTGCGCTTGCCTTTGCAGATCCCAGGAACTTTTGATCAGTCGTCCTAAGCTCTTAAAGCTACAATATATGCATCATTTTCGAGGAGTAATTTAGTGTGAGAGGAGCTCCGATACAATAGAGGAAGCACGAACGCACTTGTAGAGTTTAGTTGCATGGGCATGGATGGATATGCATAGAAATGCAGTTCCAAGAACTCCAACCTCAAAACAGATCAAAGAGTGTGGTAAGGAGATCAGTGCCTGATATCAGAGCCATGCACCCACCATCCCTTGCTCACCAATAGATTCAAAGATCGAAAAAGGCCCGGACTGCAAACGAAGAGAAAGGGATGGTGCGCTAGCTTATGGAGATCTGCAAAGGCGTGCATGCGACACGGTCTATGCTTAAAGCCTTCCTCATCTGAGTCACAGAAAGAGCTGGACAAGAAACAAGGAACAGTTGAACGTTTCAAAAGGAGGCTCGTCTCTTTGGAGCAATTCTGAAAAGTAAAAGCTTTGAGTGCCTTCCTTGTTCTTTCTTCCTGATACCTGATTCAGTAAAGAACAACTCTGGTCCTATGAAACTTAATTAGTTGGTATATATTCAATGTTATCCTCCTTCTCGTACTTGCAAGAACACCATGATGCAGGGTGGTCCATGGTCAAGATTCTGAATAACCCAACTCTTGGGGTTAGATAGATAATGGATTACGAGGACAAAGGTGGTGGATGGATCTTGAGTGCATCTGAAGTATAGTTGACCGGAACCTAAGTTGCAGGTAATCAATCTTGGCGTAGATTGTGGTGGGAAACGGTCATAGATTAAGCCTGGATCACATGCAACCCTTCGATCGATCTTAGACGACTAGTAATTAATTAGCCCGTGTCGTGATTTCCCTATACAAAATGTTGCTTAGTAGATCTTACCTATTCTTAGCCACCGGCATTGCAATTTGATAGCTGAAGATAACAAGAAATGTAGCGTGTTTTTCCTCCTTTCATTTCTAAGAAATCGACGCATGATATTGATTTTTTTTCTCTCTGTAATTTTGAGAAATTTGATTTGGTGATCAAAAACTAATGTTTGGATTTGATACGAATTAATGATGATATTTATTTATTTTATTAGTTGCTTGGGCCACTGTTTCTTAAAAGGAAGGTTTTGGCTCGCCGGTCTCGTTCGAACCATCGACCAGGGAAGTTTACCTTCTCATTGGTCGTCAGCCACTGGGCCCGACGGTTGATCGAAGAATGTAGGCAAAGCAAAAGACGAACATCCGCGTCAGCCAATGAAAAGGCACCATACTCATAGTCGATGGCTCGACTGAGTCACCGGTGGATGCGCAAGTTTTCATTCATTTCTCATTCTGATTTGAATGACAATATTATCAGTGACAAAGCATTTCATGTGCATATTAATCCCTCTTTCTTCAATCCCTATTCATTTCTTATATTGATCATATCTAAGAGACAATTCCATGAACGACAAATCATAAAAAGTTGCTTCACATGCCTAACAATCAATCCCTCGCAGCAAAAATGACATTAATAATTGCCATGGATTCCACATACATTAGATTGCAGGATAACTTGTTGACAAGGGAGACCAAAGGGAATGGCCATGAGGTATGAAAGATATAGACATTGAAATTGCAACTCATGAATCCCTTGGAAGATTTCTGATAATAATCAGATGATACACTCCATTTCCACTTTCCATAACTCAGAAACAAAGCAGCAATCTGTGGACTTTGCTGTGATTCAGTGCAAGATTAATCAAGCTACACAAATGCACTGCATGTTAAAAACAAATCCAACACATTCATCTCCTAGCACTTGTAGATTGTGTGAAAGGTGCAATCCCTCCATGAACCCTTTTTTCTTTTAGATCTTATCCTGTGAATATATCTCAGAGAACATGACAAATTCTTAAATGTGATTGAGGTGGGGGGAGTCTTTGCAGTATAACACAACAAATTAATTATATAAAACATCTATACTAACAATTAAATTTGCACGCAGCAAGAGATGAGCTCCCCATCAAAACAAAAAATAAGTCAAAATGATTGTAAAGAAAGTTATTAGGGATTAATAAAAAAATATTTCTGGGTGAAACCTTAAAATATTAGCCTTCTCATTCTTCTAATAACAAAATATAGGTGCACAAGTTCCCAAGAAAGAAAGAAAGAGGAGGAGGAGGACTGGAGACTGGGCCCTGCTCTAATTGGTCAGAATCTGCCATATCTATTTCCAAAACTACCCTCAACAATGCCTGAAAGGTCCCTCAAAAGAATTGACCCTTTCCAGTTTCCCCTGTAATATACCTGTTGACTGCCCCCAGATGGTGAGCTGTCTCCCTCCCAAGCCACTGTAATCTATTCAAGGTTGTGCAAATCCAAGACTATATATATATATATCCCAAGGAATAAAAAGAAGATGCTCCTAAATGTTTTATTTTTTCCTCATAAAAATTGAACATTTTTGAAAAACCTATTTTGCAATGCATTGTCATCCGAAATCATCCACCACAATCCACTGGCAATAGATCACAATGAATTATTTATCCATTGCTTTATTGGGTACAGGAAACCTAAAAAAAAGAATTGGTGATTTTGACAACAACTGTAGATGAGTATTAAGTGAATTGTTGGAAATATACTTCATGCCTGTAGAAAATTAATAGCCCATCATCCACTGATCTCCATCTGAAAGGGAAGTAATACTTCATGCACACATGTGATCACTGCTAATAAATTGGAAATCTTGATCACCAAACCAAATAGATTAATGAGCTTCTTGGCATTTGTGTTCTGGCAAGTTCACTATGATTTGTGATGGTCCCCAATTTGGGAGTCCCAAAAAGCCTCCCCTTAAACAATGTCTTTGTACTTTGTACAACCATATCATATACAGTATAATCACCACAAAGAAAAAAAAAATGTTCCCACCTATCAATTATCACATCATCACTTTTCTTTTACTATTCATCATCACTCCTACAACCCCACACAGCTGAAACCCACCACCACAAATCCCACAAAAAGATATTTTCAATCTTTTTTCCTTTGTTTTTTTGTCTTCCTCTCCCCTCACCAAACTCACTCTCTCTCTCTCTCTCTCTCTCTCTTCTCTCTCTCTCTCTCTCCATTGGCAACAAAAAACCTTACTTTCCTCTCTATACAACAGTGAGTCCCCTTCGCCTCTCCTCCTCCCCTTCTTCCAACTCTGGAATACTGTTAGCATAGAACTCGTTTTCTATATAAAAAGGAGTCCTCTTTGAAGGAAGGGGAGGAGGAGGGAGAAGGCGGAACAGGGACCTTTTATCTGGATTGAAGTTTTCACACTCTTTTGTCTACATCTATATCTCTTCTGTGTCACTGTGCAATGAGTCCATGCTTTGACTGCTCTTCCTCTACCCTCCTCTGCGCTGAGGACAATGACAGCATCCTGGGCTTCGATGATGAGGAGGAGAAGGTCGGGCATAGGCTGAGTTGGGTTCCTGAACCAAAAAGGTGCGATTTTTATGGGGATTTGCTCGTGGATTTCCCCCTGCAGTCGGATGAGTTCTTGAGCTTGTTGGTCAAGAGAGAGCCGGAGCATCTGCCGAGGGAGGACTATGGCGAGAGGCTTCGGTCAGGGACATTAGAACCTTCCATCAGGAGAGATGCTATTGATTGGATGTGGAAGGTGGGTTCCTTTTTTTTCTGAATATTTTTCTTATTTTCCCCTTTCTTGTTCTTCGTCTCCTCCATTGATCTTGCTGAATATTGTTTTGAGTTTTTGATGATTTTCTCAAAGAAAACGAAGACCTATTATTCATAAATTCACCACTTATTCTAGATGCATATTCTCCTTCTCGTTCCTTTTTCTTTTTGGTGCATTGTTTCATCTTCCTGCATCTGTCATATATGGAGATGCATATTCGATTTATTCTGCCTATTTACGAGTTTCTTTATCACTTCTACATCTAGAATTTTTAAGTATATGATTTAGGTTAATGGGTGGGATTATTTGATCCATGAAATAATAAAATTTTGGTTTCTATTTTACCCTTGCTTAATATTTTGTCTGCACTTCCTGGAATGTGGTTTGGGGGAAACAACCTTCTCTTTCTTGTTTGTTTGCTGTTGTGATTTCTTAGTATCAAGCTTCGGTTCTTCTTTTCCTTTTCCTTTTTCCTCTCTAATATTTTCCTCTCTAATATCTTCCTCTCCTCAGCTCTGCACTGACATATTTTTGGCTTATGGAACAGGTTCATGCCTATTACAATTTTGGACCACTGAGTGCCTATTTATCTGTCAATTACTTTGATCGGTTCCTCTCCGAATATGAACTCCCAGTAAGAATCATGTTCATTCCCTGTTATATGATCTTTTATGCATTCATTGCCCATTTTCTTTTGTGTCAATTGTAGCCTTTATTTTAGTCTGATTCCTATGTTGTTATACAGACTAGTCTAATACACTAATTTTTCCTCTTTTTTCTTTGTTGTTATCTATAATTGTAGCAAGGCAAGACATGGATGACACGACTATTATCTGTGGCCTGCCTATCTTTGGCTGCCAAGATGGAGAAAACTGATGTCCCTCAGACCCCAGATTTACAGGTGAGAGAACATCAGGTGTAGAATTCACTGATGTAATCTCCACAAACATAGCTCTTGTAACCATTTATAGATTGCCTTGAATAGGATGGTGAGGCAAAGTATGTGTTTGAAGCTAGGGCCATTATGAGAATGGAGCTGATGGTGCTGAACACCCTCAAATGGAGGATGCAAGCTGTGACTCCTTTCTCATTCATAGATTTCTTTCTTCACAAGTTCAATGGTGACAATGTACCTAACCAGTCATCGATCGTTCGGTCCTCCGAACTCATCTTGAGCACAACTAGAGGTGCCTTTCTTCCACAGCTGTAAATTTGAGGATTTGATTTGTGGCATGAGTAGGTGGTTTAGCGTTGTATGTCTAAGAATGAAGCAATTGCATGCAGGCATTGATTTCTTAGCATTCAGGCCTTCGGTGACTGCTGCGGCCATTGCGCTGTTGGTTTTGGGAGAAATCCAGAATGTGGATGTTCAGAAGGCCTTGTCTTGTTGCTCCCATGTTGCAAAGGTAAAACAATTCTATTATTATTTCAAGTTAAAGACCAGTACTAATTGTTTATTTACTTTGGATCGCAAGAGTTGTTATACTTCTTTGGATGATTTTTGTTGTCTTCGATGGGTGTCAGCAGGAAGGAGTGTTGGAATGCTATGAAGTGATTCAAGACAAAGTATTGATGAGGAAGCAGTCAGCTAAAGATGTTAGCCTATCAGCATCCTCTGTGCCACAAAGCCCAATTGGGGTGTTGGATGCTCCATGCCTGAGCTACAAGAGTGATGATGCAACTGTTGTGTCACATGCAACTTGTCTTGGTACTTCTCCAGCTAGCAAGAGGAGGAAAATAAGCAGATGACCAATCTCATGGAGTATTGTTTTGTCTGCTCATCATCTCTTGGGAGGTTCTGGTGCTTTGGAACATGTATTTTGGTTTGGTTAGGGAGGATTTTGGTGTGTTCAGGGGTTTAACCCCCACCCCCACCCCCCAAAAAAAAAACGAATGAATGAAAGAATGACTTCAAAAAGAAACAGTAGAAACAAAAAATACAGGTGTGGAATCAGTTTCTCTGTTGCTCATGCCTTTTAACTGTGGATGAGGCAGCCACCAACTTTTTTTGTTATAAAACATCAGAATGAGAAGTGCCAAAAGGATAAATTTGACAGAATCAGTTGCTCTTTTAGGTAAAGTTGCTGTGAGAGAGGAATGATTTACATACTGGTTTCCTTGTTGAGATGAGCAAACCAGCAAGCAAATTCTTTAAAGGATCAAAAGTGAGCAATGCAGACAGAAAAGAAAAAGAACAGAATGTGAAGGGGAAAAAAAAAAGAGAGAGCAGGAAGTGGATTTTTCTTTAAGAGAACTGTGTTCCTTTGTCACCATCTACTTAAAAAATCGTTTTCTAGTATTTCTAATGCCCACCACCTGACTGCTTGTCTGCTTAGACTCTGGAATTTGCTTACCCTATGGCATGAAGGAAGAGCCCACTGTCAGTAGAAATCTTGGGAAGGCAACAACATACAATAAGAACCTTCAAGGAGCAGAGAAGGTCACATAACACCACTATATAATAGGTGGGTGTGGGACTGTAGGTGGACTTCTATTTGGAAGTTTCAGTTTCTAAATCAAGATCATAAAGAATGAGGGGAATTGTTCCCTGCAGGCCTCTTCTCTCATTTTTGGCTCCCTCTGTTAGGCATTTTACTTAGCCTCAATAATCAAGTACATAATCCTGAGATCCAATCTGCAAAAGGCCATTGCAAATTATGCATATGATTTTTCTGATACCAGTTTGGATTAAAATAGGACAGTAGCATGTGATAAGCAACCCACTGAGGTCCACTTCAATTAAAGGGTATCTATCACATGTGCACTTATGTGGCACACAACATAGCACTGTCACTTTGGCCACTGTTCACTGTCAAACGTGCTATTTGGTCTCATCTACGCTTGAATACAAAGTGATGCCACGGAGCAGTTGGCTGACCATACTATTTAATCTTTGCTTGGTAGCATCCTTTCATGTTCATGTATACAGTTCATGCTCTCCTGTATTTTGGCCATTTAGTTATTATGATTTCATCGAAAAAAAGTTTTTTTTTATTTTATGAATCAAGGTTTTCTCTAATGTCGTCGATACGAGACGATCAATATATAATCTTACCTTATTGTATATAAAGAGATTATTTTCGATGACTCGAATCATAAACATTTGATGGTATTTAAGAAATCATATTGTTTAGTTCAAAATGATTATCTTTTAATTTGATTTTTGTCACCGACATCAACTTCTTGTCTTTCTCAGATTCATTCGTATGATCAAAATGGTCAAATCAAACACATAATGGATATATAAACACTGTGCATATGAAAAACTCTTCTTCGCATACTTTGCCAAAAAGATAAATTTAAAACAGTTCCTATCCGGAAGGATTCTAATTTATACTAACCCCATCTCTTGATATAGTAACAGAGCAAAAAAGTAGCCACAATCTTAAACAAATACATTGAGCTGACGAGTGAAGTACCTAAATACAATACTATCAAGTCGGTCTAAAACTTTGATGGAAAAGGTAAAACAGTTACGTTAAAGTCACTAATAATTAATATAAAATTATATTATCCGATAAATATGAAACTTAATCGATTTTAATATAGTACTATAGTACTATGTGAAGTGACACGAGGCATCTTCATCGTCAAGGTATTTAGAATTATAAAGAATGAGTTACGAGGTCATTCGGAAAAGGAGACCATCGTATTGATACCCAAATATAATATCAAATAGGCCGGGACCAATAAGAATAAAAAAATTAGTTCAAAAGCAAAAAGTTCAATTAGTAATTTAGAATATATAAATACTTCCGGAGAAGATATTAGAATTGATAGGTCTCATGATCAAAAGAAGAATAAATATTATTTACTTACAACGTGGATCGAAAAAAAAAAACTAAAAAAATTGATAGTACCATATTTAAAATTTGGTATATTAAAAAAGTTAAACATAATAATAGATACAAATTATTGTTCATAAGGATCTTATATAGTAGATGTAAAAAATATTTACAAATATAATTATAGTTCTGAAATTTATAAAAATAAAAAGATGTTTTGAGTGTCATTAATATTTATGCCCCAAGTCAAATTGGATGATCAAACTAAAAAAGAATTTTGTGCAAACTTAGATTATATTATTAAAAAAAAATACCTATAACCGAAAAACCTATAATTAAAGGAGATCCGAATGGTCATGTATACAAACAACATATATGATAGAAAGGGGTATATGGTGATTTCGATTTTGGATTTTATAACTTTGTATGATTTTATAATTATAAATATTCACTTCAAGAAAAGAAATAAATATTTAATTACTTACAAGAGTAATCACAACTATTATTAAATATATTTTTTCTCACTAGAAAAATAGATATAGCTATTTGTTTGAATTATAAAGTTATATCCGGTGAAAGTTTAATGAATCAATGATGCTATTGGATATTTGTTATAGAAAATAAAAGAAGAAAAAAGATAGATAGTAAAAAAAATTACTAGAATTAGAAGGTAGAATTTTATAGATAATAATGTGAATATTTTTAAGAATAAGATAAAAAGTGGGATGACTTAGAAACTTTGATGATGATAATATTAATATTATATAGACTAAGATGATTAATAAGATTAAGAGCTTAATAAAAAAGATTTTTGGTGAAACTGAAAATAGAGATATAACCTTAAGAGAGAGGGTGGTGGTTCGAGTAAGTTTAAAAAATAATTTTTACTAAAAGATCATATTTTAAAAATTAATAAAATTATATAAAAAAATAAAAGATATAAAGAATATAAAAAAAGGCTTAGAAAACAGTTAGTATGATAAGATATAAAGCTTATGATAATTTTTATAATAAATTAAATATTAAATATGGTGAAAAAGATATACAGACAATAAAAAAGTGTAAGAAATTAGGTAATATTAATTGTATTAAAAACAAATATTAAAAAAATAATTATTAATGATAATGAGATTAAAAATAAAAAAATTTATAAATTATTTACTAAATATTCTACATAGGATTTAGATTTAATGATAAATAATAGTGGTAGATTTAATATTTATATATTTATTTATAAAATTAGAGTTAATAAAGTAAAAGACATATTAAATAATATGAAAATAGTTAAGAGTGTGTGATTTGATGGCAATGAAAAAATTTAGAGGACAAGCGAGTAGCTTGGTTAACTAATTTATTTAATAAAATTATGAGATTCGAAAGGATGATCGATGATTGGAGAAAGAGTTTCTGGTACCAATTTATAAAAATAAGAGTAATATGCAAAATTATTCAAATTATAAAAAAAATAAAATAACTAGCCATACTAGAAAACTTTAGAAAAAAAGTTATCAATAGTAGGATAAAGCATAAAATAAATATATCTAAAAATTAATTTAGTTTTATGCTTAAAAGATTAATCATAGAAGCTATTTATTTATTAAAATAAATAGTAAAAATGGTAAGAAAAACTAAATTTGCATATTTTTTTTTAACTTAGAGAAAACATATGATAAGGTTTCTAAAGTTTTATTATAATAAGTTTTAGAAAAGAAAGATATATGTACTACTAATTATATTGATGTTAATAAAGATATATATGATAACATAACTACTAGTTTTATAATTATAGAGTGCACAGTAAGTTTTTCATTAACATACGATTATACCAAGGTTCTGCATTAAGTCAAACTTTTTCATATTGATAATGGACAAAATTACTAATCACTTATATGATAGACTTTTATGGTATATATTATTTGCTGTTGATATTATTTTAGTTGATGAGAGTCTAAATGAAATTAATTATAAACTTGAACTACTGAGATAAGCCTTATAAACTAAAAATTTAGATTAAATAAGATTAGAATTGAATATATAAATATAATTTTAGTAAGTATATAAATATAAAAGAGAATATAGTTAAATTAGATAAAAAAAAAATCCTTTAAGTAAAAGGACTATGTGTCTTGTTTCAATTATTAAATAAGATAAAAAATTACTATTTATAAAATGAAAATAGGACCATTAAAATGATGAGAGGCGTTAGAAGTCTTGTGTAATTATTGGATATCTTTGAAATTAAAAAAATATAAGATAGTGAGACCAATAATACTTTATAGATCTAAGTATTGGACATCTAAAAAAATACATACATAAAAAGATACGAAATTTGAATAATTAGGTATCACTTTGATGGATGATAAAATGAGAGAAAATTAATGATATGAGAGACATTTGGAATGATAGTTAGAAAATATAAAATAATTAATATTAGTGGTATGATAAAAGATAAAGAAAGATATAAAAAGATCTTAATAGAAACTATAAATAAAAATTTAAATATTCTAAAATTAAATAAATAAATATATTTTATGAATCTTAATGAAGATAAGAGATTAATATAGTCGATTCTAAATAATTGAGATTTATGATTTTATTATTATTATTGTTATCTAAGAAAAATATCTAAATATATATTATACTAGTATAAGTATTCATGGAAATTAATCGATTGGACCTAATAAAATAAAGAATTTAATAATCTTGTTATGTTTTGGAAATAATAAGGAATAATGATGTTCCCCTCTTTTTCTTTTTCTGTAATTTTATAATTATTATCGTAAAGCTCGAAAAACTTGTGTTTGGGATGGAAACAGATCCCACACTATCCATATCCAATGTCATTCTTTATCCACACGAAAATCCATTTATATAATATATTTTTATATTTATTATGACTAGTAGTAGCTTGTGGTGGGTAGAGATGTATAATTTTTTAAAAGTATTCATATGTGAAATAAAAATGAAGAGATGTCTAAAAAAATAATCTCACATTTATAACAATTAAGAGAGTCATACATATATTGGATTGATTCACAATTTGTTAAGATTAACTTTTGAGTTGAATTAGTGTAGCTTTCAATTAAAAGAGTTGGTTTACAGATATATTTTTCAATATTTAAATTCAATTGGACATGAACTCATACCCATATCCCTATCCGGAAACATTGATGGAGTCACATTCATCCGCAAGTCTGGATATGGAATGGATAGATATTAATATAAGCATATGTAATTAATTGTACTCGAACATATAAAATATTGTACGTATCCTTTTTGTGGCTTTTTATTAATGGGGCTACATACATCTCGAAGGCCCAATATATATTAATGGGTAAAGCCGAAGCCAACCCATTGGTGGACTGAGCCACTCACAAGACAGGTAAGCTTCGGGCAACCGATGCATGGGTACGAGAAGCATTCTGGAAAAATACATTATATCTTTCTTCAAGAATTGGAATAAGGACTAAAATAATTGTATTACGAGCTCCTCAGCTACCGGTCTTCTTAGCCTTCTCACCTAAAATAAATACATAAATAAATATAAAATAATAAGGTGTTGAGTCAGCCTCTACTTAATGTCAAGTTTCTCCGACGCCTTGCACTCTGAGATCTCGACGAGCATCCACGTACGAAGTCCCTTTTGTTTAGATCAAACCTCGGTTGCAGTGGCTTGCACGTTAGAGAAACAGAGCCTTTCGTTGGGGCGGAGAGAGAGAGAGAGAGAGAGAGAGAGAGAGAGATTGGTCATCCCTTTTGCCTAGGTGATGGCACCCATACTTTTTGTTCAGATCATCCGTCTCTCGTTCCTTTCCACACGCGGGGTTGTTGAAAGCGACCTCTCCCGTCGATTAAAGAACCCAAGAAGATGTGTGTGGTATTCATCCTCCCTTCCCTTCTCCTCATCTCCACGCTCGCTTCCTTCCGGTCCTCTTCTCTTCCTCATGTTTCCTCCCTCTCTTCCTTATGCTCCTCTTCTCGTTCCGTTATGCAAGGTAGAAGAAGAAGCAACCTGAGCTCTCTGCGATGGGAGGGGACGGAGGCTGTTCTCCTCCATCATCGCCTGTCTGCAGCATGTGCGGCGACCGCGGCCTGCCGGAGGAGCTCTTTCGATGCAAAACCTGCCATGTTAGGTTTCAACACAAGTAAGAGTATAATCCTTTGTCGAAGTGATTCCATCCGAAGCTATCTCCGTTTCATACTTTTACCCATCGATCGACTGTGTCCTACAGATACTGCAGCAATCTCTACCCCAAGGCTGAGGCTTATCGCGCATGTAACTGGTGCTTAAGAGACGTAGCGGCCGGCAAGCCCGTTGCTCCAGAGAACTGCACAGCTCAGAACACCTCCTTCTCTTCCTCCTCTAATGGTGATGTCGTCGGATCAGCTACAGCAGTGAAGCTACGACGCTGCTCTTCAGTATTGAATCTCGACAAGCCCATCAAAAGACAAAGGCTGCCTGAGAGGCCATACGAAGCACGGTCACAAGCGAAGCAAGTCTTCAGAGGTAAAGTTAGGAGGTATAAGTTGCTGGAAGATGTCTCTAGCTGAGTATGTGCTTCAGACGCACTCACTGCAGGGTTTTCCTGCATGTATCTTCTTAATAAGATACCATGTTTTCATGCTTTCGTATTGGATGGATATATCCAACTAAGTTGGCAAATTTGTGTCCCAATTGGAGTCTTCTTAGCTTAAATATCAGTAAATTCTCCCCCTAAAAAAGGGAAATCTGTATATTTAATTCGAAGATTGTTTTTGCATTCATGAACTAAACTTGCAAAACCTTTCCTTGAAGTACGAGCAGTGAGCATCCCAAGAACAAGGGATATACGACCAAAGTAACATGGACCTCGTAGGTAAAACACCATCAAGGATGTTTGATTTCTAATTTCACAATCTCAAAGCATGGCCAGGATCGATGTATTGGAATGAGAGTTGGCACCAGATTCGTGCAATGAGACAATGTCAACCTTGGTTGACGTCACCAAGTTGCTCGAGAAGGCATGACAGGGGAAACACGTACATTGCTGGATACCGGAGTTGCATAAACGCCTAAACCTTAAGGTTGTGGACTTTATTAGGGAGTCTCTGACGTCCCATCTATTTTGGTCAAAGTCAAACCCAACGCACAACTGAGTATAACGGAGAGCCGTATTAGATAGAGGAGGCGTGTCAAACCCCAACAAATGGACCCACGCTTCGCCTCTTCTTTCAGCCAACCGCTGCGTTCGGTAAGATCACGAAGGCCACCAGTTAAATGTGATCCTTCCTTCGCACTTTTTCTACCTGACTAAGGATGGAGGAAAATACGGGCCCCGTAGTACCATCCAATCACCTATCCGGTAGAGAAAAAGAGTATAAGTTAAGTGTGAACCGATTTGCATATTCCAGTGTTCTTGAACACGAAACAGACATCCCTCCCACCACGCGCCGGCTCGCCATCCCGTATTCCCCGGCCCTTCCCACTTGCCAACCACCGGGCCTCAAATTTCGTGCCGTCAGCTCCTTCGCCCTCCTCCATTTTACTGATCTCTATCGGTCTTGAACTTGATCTCCAACGAGATGAGGTCTTCCTTCTCTTGCTGCAGAACTTCCTACGGAGAAGAAGAAGAACCAGCTTGGGGCCCCAAGCACCGTGTGTTCACCCACGAGGAGATCGAGTCCGCCACCTCCGGCTTTTCTGCTTCCTCCCTGCTCGGTCGCGGCAGCCACGGCTCCGTCTTCCTCGCCTCGCTCGATCAGGGCCGCCTCCTCGCCGCTGCCAAGCTCCCCTCCCAGTTTTCTATCTCCTCGGATTCGCCCTCGACCGCCGACGCCGAGATTGGCCTCCTCTCCTGCCTCCCACGCAGTCAGCTCCTGGTGAACCTTGTGGGCGCCACGCCGGCCGCCGGGCCCTCCCCACGCATCGCGGTCGTCGACCTCATGCCACAAGGGTCCCTCCACGACCTCCTGCACGACCAGCTCCGCCCAGCACCACCATTCCCTCGCCGTCTCCGCCTAGCCCTCCTCTCCGCCACCGCCCTCGCCCACCTCCACTCCTTCTGCGTCGCCCATCGCGACGTCAAGCCCGCCAACCTCTTACTCGACGCCAAGGGCCGGCCCCGCCTCGCCGACTTCGGCCTCGCCGTGGGCCTGTCCTCCCGGGACGGCCACGAAGCTGCCGTTTTACCGCAGCCTGCCGGCACCATGGGCTACCTCGACCCGGCCTACGTCCACCCGGAGGACGTCAGCACGAGCACCGACGTATACAGCTTCGGCGTCGTCCTCCTGGAGGTCCTCAGCGGGCGGGAAGCCATCGACGTGGAGTACAGCCCGCCGTCGCTGGTGGACTGGGCGAGGCGACTGCTGGAGGAGGGGCGGCACGAGGAGATATGGGACCCGCGGGCGGCCCCGGAAGGGAGGAGGGAGAAGGAAGCCGCAAGGGCGATGGCGGACGTGGCGGGGAGGTGCTTGGTTGCGGCCGCGAGGGAAAGGCCTTCCATGGCAGAGGTGGTGGCGGAGCTCAGGGGGGCGGAGCGGCGGATAGGTTTGCGCGGGCTGCGCCTCGCGCGGTGGGCCATGCGGGGAAGGACGGAGGGGAAGCGGTCGCACCCGCTCAGTGGGAACCGGAGGGTGTCCGACGTGGCGGCCTCGTAGCATTCACGTGGCTTTTAGGTTCACGTCTTCGGCAGACACTTTAATCTTCTGTTTGACGATCGCATGTAATGGATGATGTGGATTGACGCGTGTGTCGCATGGTTGGATAAGAACAACCACCTTACTATTGCCTCCCCCATGAGGGGACCCACATTTGGGACAATGCAACGGTTGAGATATTTATTAGTAGGATTAAAATCTCGTCAAATTCATCTTCAACATAATGTGATTTAAACCACTTTGTACGTTGATTTATGTGTTGTTAGTAACATAAGCCTGCTTTAGCAAAGTACATAGATGTGGACATTAAATGAAATGAGGCACCGCAGTCCCTTTACATAGAACAAACAGCAAGCGTACTTGACATGACTTTACATTATACATATTTGCTTCATATATTACCAATTGACATCTAATTTTTTTTTTTTTATTATATAGCTACGGTTCTACGGTTGCATTGATGTTTGCTATTCTAAATATTGTTATAAAAATTTATTATTTTACTATTGATATTTTGAGCATTCTTTATAAAAATAAAATCATTGTGTTATTTTTATCCTTCTTATTCTATTTCTAACAAATTATAATTCATCAATATAATATATTTTGTTAATTTAACCTTCTAAAGAGTTCACAATATATGTAGAAAATTTGGTTTAGAGAAATTTTTTTATAAAAATGTGATGTGATGCACTATTATTGAGGAAAATTCAAAAATAGTACATTGCATAGGTGCACCATTTAAAATAATCTTAAATTTTTAGAAAAGCTTCAAATAGGAATCTTATGAAGATATGTCACTGGTTTTCTATTTTTATTTTTTGGTATTTTTATGAATTTTTAGCATTACGTGTCATTTTTATTTTCTTCTCATTTTTCTATTTCTAAAAAAATTATAAGGTATTCGTATAATAATTTTTTCACAAATGAGCTTTTAAATAAATCAATAATATATCTAGAAACTTTAGTCTAGAAAAAAAAATTTCCTAATAGGTGATGCACTATTATTGAGAAAATTTAAAAAATTGTGCATCGCATAAATGCACTATGCAAAATGATCTTAAATTTTTAGGAAAATTTTGAATAGGACTCTTATGGATATATGTCATAGCTTTTCTATTTTAGAGAATTTTTTGGGTATTTTTATGAATGTTTAGCATCTAAACATCATATCATTTTTATATTTTTCTCTTTTTTATTTCTAACAAATTATAATACATTCATACAATGTATTTTCATACTTGAGCTTTTAAATAGGCCCTCAATATAGGTAAAAAATTTGGTCTAGAAAAAAAATTTCCTGATGGGTGATGGACTATTTAAAAATAAATAAATAAAATAATGTATCGCATAGATATACTATTCAAAAAGATCTCAAATTTTTAAGAAAATTTTGAATATTAAACTTATAACATATGCTACTAAGTTTTTCATTTTAGATAATTTTTTAGTATTTTTATGATTTTTGAGCATCTAAAAAGTGTCATTTTTTATTTTCTACTTATTTGTATATTTATAATAAATTATAATACATGCATAATTTTTTTTTTTACATTTGGGCTTCTAAATAGATCAAGGATGTCTGTAAAAAAAAATTATTTGGAAAAAAGATTTCTAATTGGTGATGCATTATTTTGGATGAAAAATTAAAAACTATGTATCGGATAGACACACTGTTCAAAAAGATCTGAATTTTTAGCATCTAAACAATGTGTCAGTTTTTTTTTTTAATCTTCTCTTTGTATTATTTTATTTCTAAGAAATTATAATTCATCCTATAATGTTTCTTTTATATTTGAGTTCCTAAGTAGATCAACAATGTATGTTAAAAATTTTGATCTAGAAAAATAAAATTTTAATCATTGATTCACTATTTTTGATAAAAATAAAAAAATAATACATCGCATTAAAACATTATTTAAAATGATCTTAAATATGGAAAAAAGAAGAAGATAAATAAGAAGATGAAAAGTAACAAAAGAGAAGCTTTTTATATCTTCATCCATATTTGCATTAGTGTTAGGTGGACAACACCATTATATATATATATATATATTCAAAAATTCGCCTAAAAACTTTTATCGCATAGGTTACGTTAGGTGGGGAACTGCCTTCCTGCCTGCCTTCCACGCCACTGCAGAGGAATTCATGCTATTTATTATCAACCAATCATTATTTATTTGATAGAATTAAATGAGTGAATCAAAAAATTTAAATCTAATTTGTAGTAATTGATATATGTAGTCATGTAACAGAAAAAACATGTGATGCCACACATTTAGTTTCATTATTGTTGTCTGCTATTGTTTGTTTTAATGTGTAAGTAACTATGCTGGATGGGTTGGGTAGGAATCAAGGACCAACTTGCAGTTAGGTAGGTAGTCCCAAGTGATGGACCCACTCGGCCACATAGCTTGGTCACTCCAGTAACAGGTCTCAATCAGGGTGTCAATTTTGACCTCAAATCCAACAAGTCAATTAAATGAATCGGATGAGTCCGTGGGTTAGGATAGTCCCGACAATCCATGCCAGACATTCATTTTATTGTGGGCTCTAAGGTTAAATCAAGTGGCCCAAGTCAATTTTTTTGCATGCAGAGCCCAAACCTACGACGGACAGATCTCTGCCACGCTCTCTCCACCGCACTGGAGAGGAGCCGACCGGAACGGAATCCAATCGAACCAATTACGAGTCGGATACTGTAGAGGAAATAACGAGCTGTCACAACCGTTATCATGTTTGTATCCATCAAATCCAAATCCATGCACTGTGACCCGCTCCGATTTGAAGTTTTTATAACGGTCAAAATTACATTATAACGGTCGAAAATTTCGAAAGCCCTTGTGTGCCGTTACGACGCCGCTGCCTCGTGTCACAAGTGTCTCGTGGAGCGTTCTTTGGGACTCGACTTAAGTACGATGATTTAAACGTGGTCCGGCGTAGGACCGCATCCGAAATTGGAGCTTTGGAAACCTCCACCTCGAGGAACGAAGAGCAGCCCGAGGTTTCCGACCCGATCGCGATGGATTCGGCCGTCGATCTAGTTGCCAAGACGGGATCCGACGGCGGACACTCGCCGGACGTTGCCCCGCGCACGAATCACCACGCGGAGGACGGCGCTTCCCCTCCCCCGCCGCCGCCGCCGCCGCCTCCTGGTCCTGGTCCTGACGACCCCCAGTCCCAAAAGCAGTCCAGACCCCAGACCCTGCCGCCTGACCCGACTACGATCGAGGCCCCGCCCGCCCCCGCCGCCGCCACGGCACCGGCTGAGTCGAACCCCTACGTTGCTCGCTCCCCCGCGGCGAACTCCTCCTCCTCCTCGAAAAGTAGAGCTTTCCCCCTTCTTTTTTGTTTGGGGTGCGATTTTTGGTTTGTCAAGGTCGAGCATTGATTGGTCGGAATGGTTTTTTTTGAATGGTTAGGTACGACGGAGACGGTGAAGAACGTGCTTAAGAGATGGGGGAAGAAGGTCGGGGAGTCGGCGAAGAAAGCTGAGGATTTCTCCAGAAATACATGGCAGCACCGTGAGTATTGCAATTTTAGGGTTCCTCCTCATCTCGTTTTGAATGCGTACATCTTAAAAGGAAATATATGTGCTACGAAGATAGTTATGTAGATACTAGAATGGCTCTTTCCTTCCCTTCTCTCGCCCTACTGATTTGCAGTATAGAACTGTGGAATTTTGGATGCATGGCTTATTGGAACTTAGGATCCTTACTTTTTTGTTGATAGTAAGCTCTAAGTCGTTCTATGTAATGCAGTTTTGAAATGAGATAAGATGAGAGTGAACAAGGAAGATCACGAAATTATTGAAAATCCGGATGTAACATTGGGTTCTTACAATTTTGAGGTGCGATAAGATGCGATTGAACAAGGAACACAAAATTATTGAAAATTTAAACTGGAAATCCAATGATATGTCAGAATGGTAAACGATTGCAGCAGAAAATTTATGATATTCTTATTCTTTGCCTGTTGCAGCAAGGTAATCCTTTTTGGCTGTTAATTATAGTCAGTTATGTTTCCCTGTTTGGGATCTGGTAAGGATATACTGCTTCTAAAACTTTCCAAAAATAGTGTGCAAATCTGTCATATCTTTTTCTTGCATTATGATCTGATTTTAGTTGCAGGGAATAATGGTAGTTCAGCCTGTTGACTTGTTAAATGACTAATTCCATTTTATTCCCATCCTTCATTCCAATTGAGACGTTGTAATTTGATTTTTCAGATTGACTTTTAACCTGCTCGAACTATGTATCCTATTCATAGGCATGGGTCTAAGCTAAAGACAAGTTTTTAAAGTGGAGTTAATTGTTTATTTACGGTGGTAGCAAGCTATATATGCAAGCAGTAACTTCACGGGGTATATGCTAAGAGCATCACAGTAGGTCATGCAATTTAAGAAATAGTTTTAGTTGTCCTTTGTTGTTTGTGTGAGAAAAGAAGAGGAGCAAGGGAGGGGGGTAGATAACTTGTGCAGATGGGTGGATAAGTCATATGGCTGGCTCTTGCCAATAGTTTTAGCCATTAGAAGGGCTTGTAAACTAGATTTACTTGGAAATTTGAATTGTTGACAACATAGAACTAAAATGAACAAAGTTGTAACTTTTCCGTTCTCTTTAGAATTAACCTGCAAATGCCTATATTATATATGTTTATGTTTAATTATATTATAGCCAATAACTACAAGCTATTTGATATAGATTGTATAACTTTTGTAAGTCAAACAAAATCTGGATCTGATTCTCTTTATGAAGTCTAAAATTTGACATTGTGTAGGAAACTCTATAGAACTTTGCTATTTTAGGTTATTATCAAACTATGAGGTCAACAATGGTTGATGTAGCCTACTAACACCTGCTATTTTTGTCATGTATAGCAAACTTATGTAATAAAATGCACAGTGACAATTTAGCCAATAATATACATGTTTATATTTAGTTATATTATAACCAATAACTACAAGCTATTTGATATAGATTGTATAACTTTTGTAAGTCAAACAAAATCTGGATCAAATTCTCTTTATGAAGTCTAAAATTTGACATCGTGTAGGAAGCTCTGTAGAACTTTGCTCTTTTAGATTATTATCAACCTATGAGGTCAACAATGGTTGATGTAGCCTACTAACAACCGCTATTTTTGTCATGTATAGCAAACTTATGTAATAAAATGCACAGTGACAATTTAGCCACATCGACCATGATCACTCACCTAATTTCACTAATCATGACACCATTTCTAAAATTTATAAAATGTGCATGCCATACAATTTTTTTATACTATCTATACTTCAGCACATAGATATAGCTTGTTCCATGTTTTAGGATGATCCTAGAAAAAAACACCAAAACTCTTGTATGCGCCAGTGGATTTCATGTGTCATGCTGAATTTAGTGTAAGACTAATAATTGATGAGTCATTTTAGCTGATTCATTTTATTTTCAATTAATGTACCTTTATTTGTCTTTTTTATCTAAATAATTGTGTTGATCTTTGCCCTTTCACTTCCTTTTATGAAAACTTTATCATTCTTACTCTGCTTATTTAGTAGGCCAGTGGCATATTTATTGATGTTTTGTGTTCCTATTCATTCCAGTGAACACTGGACCCAGTTTTGTTGAAGCTACCATGGGAAGGATTGCTCAGGGTACCAAAGTGATTGCAGAAGGTGGTTATGATAAGATATTTCGACAAACTTTTGACACACTTCCTGAAGAGCAACTTAAGAAATCCTATGCGTGCTATCTGTCAACATCTGCTGGTCCTGTTATGGGAGTTCTTTATCTCTCCACAGCAAAACTTGCATTTTGCAGTGACAATCCTCTTTCCTACAAAGTCGGGGATCAGACTGAATGGAGTTATTATAAGGTATGCATTCTGAAACATAACTAGCATCATGAACTTGTGATCTTATTTTACTGGATTCCATCGAGTACAGGATAAATATGTCTATGGAAATATCAAAAACTTTTATTAGTTTGTGCATCGATGTATACATAGTCAGACCTAGAAGAACATTTTCAAATATACTAACAATGACATTTATGTAGAGGAGAATGGGAGCTAGCTTTCCCAACATAGTGAAATTTTTGGACATTTCACCTTTTGGACCTTCATATTAGATTCTTTGTTAAGCACAGGAGCAATAAGCTCTGGGAATGTCTGAGAACAGAAGGAAAATAGCATATACGCTAAGTTTATCCAACAGAATCATCCATCCGAAGTATCTTTCAACAAAATTTTAGGAGTTGATATTTCTTTTGTTAGCTAGAGAAGGCCATTTATGACATTGTGCATACATGTGCTTCAGCATATTTTGTACTCATGTACATAACAAAGTAAAATATTTATTATTTACAATTTTTGAAATTTGACACATAAGCATGGTAGGAATAAGCACCATAAATGTTCAGTCCAAGAAGGGAAAGACCATATGCACTTAATTTAGCCAACAGGATTCTTTCCAACCTTTGAGGATTTAACATTCCTCTTTGAAGTTCCTCTACTACATTGTGTGAACCATATGCATGAGCAGACACACTATTGCATGTACAAAGGGAAAAAATATTTGTTAATATGCTTACAATTATTGGGATTCTACTCAAGTTTCTTATAGAATGATCTAAAGAGCTTCTAATTTTTATGATCGCAAGAAAGGGTTAGATAGACTATGTTGTTTGTCCAAATATTTAATATGAAATTGGGATCCATTTTGTTTAAAAGTTTTGGTGCCTTTATCACCCGAGGAACAATGACAAGATTGCCTTGAACCTTATTGTGGGAATTTTCATAGAGAACCAAGTTTATATTTACTCATTTGAATTAATACATACATATGTAATACGTAAAGTCCATAAGCATGTGTGATCGTGTCTCTGAGTACGAAGAATACATGTTTTATATACATGGATGTAGGTAAATAACACACTTGTGTGTACTTTATAGGCTTATCTATAAGTAGATTAAGATATAATGCTAAATATTCATTAATTTCTCATAGATGATATCATATCATGAAAGAAGATCATAAAAAAACATTACATGTGACCTATATGTGAGGATTAACTTATCTTACAAAATTTTATTAAAGAAAGTGAAATCAACAGAAAAGCAGAGGCTTAGTGAAGGAGAGTAAAGAAAGAAAATCATTAGGCATTATAGTAGATGTGGTAAGTCCTTTATAGATAAGTTTTTTATAATGTCTTTTTTTGTAACACTAAGCATACAACAATAATAACAACAAAGTTGTAAGTCCTAGCTATTTGGGGTCGGATACATGGATCTTTTGCTGTTATTGAGATTTGTAAAAAACCATATGCTTATTAGTTAAGAGTATTTAAATTTTTATTTATAGTTTTCATTGAGGTCTTTTTAAATCTTTATCTATCTCTTCTCGTACCACTAACATTAATTATTTCATCTCTTTTAATTACCACACCCGGAGGTCTCCTCAGTATATGCCTCATACCATCTTAAGCGATCTTCTCTTATCTTATCCCCTATTGAAGCTTATACCTAGGTATTCATGAATAAGAGTATTTCTTTTCCTATCTTTCCTAGTAACTCTATACATTCATCGCAACATTCTCATTTCGACAACACAAATTTTTTGTATATATTTTTTCTTAACTACTTAATGCTCGACCCATAAAGTATTATTAGTCTCACAATTGTTTTATATATTTTTTTTAATCTTATCCGATGATCACACAAGACTCCTAATGCCTCTCGTCATTTTAATTATCCTGTTTTTACTCTGTGAATAATATCTTCATTGATCGCTCTAACTTGTTAAATAATTGATCCAACGTACCTAAAGCTTTTATCTAAGAGACTTCTTTTCCGTCCAATTTAATTATATTTTCTTGTCTATTTCTTGAATCATTAAAATTATATTTTATATAGTCAGTTTTAGTCTTTCATTAATTTTACTTAGGCTTTCATTAATTATGGCAATATCATCAGTAAATAACATACACTAGGGATGTCTGTCATGTAAATGATTAATAAGTTCATCAATTATCAATGTGAAAAAATAGGGACTTAATGCGCTACGACACACTTCTTGTAGTTCTAACACAAGTAATTATATTATTATATATATTTTTAATAATATCGATATAATTAGTGGATACACTTTTCTTTTTCTAAAAGCTACCATAATAAATTTCTAGAAACCATATTATTGACTTTATCTAAGTCAATAAAAATCATATACAAATATTTTTTTTCTCTATATTCTTTTACATTAATTATCTTAATAAATAAATAACTTCTATAGTTGATCTTTTAGGCATAAAACCAAATTGATTTGATTAACCATAAAATCAAATTGATTTTTAGAGATATTTATTTCAAGCCTTATCCTACTTTTGATGACTCTTTTCCATAGTTTCATAATATAGCTCATGATTTTAATTCTTCTATAATTTAAATAATTTTTTATGTCATCCTTGTTTTTGTAAATTGGTACCATAAAACTCTTTTTCCATTCATCAGGCATATTTTTGAATCTTATGATTTTGTTAAATAATTTAGTTAACCATCTCAATAGGGATATCGTTAAGCCTCACACTCTTAGCTATTTTCATTTTCTTTAATGCATCTTTTATTTCATTAGCTTTAATTTTATGAATAAATCTATGATTATTAAATCCATCACCATCATTTCTCATTAAATCTAAGTCCTGTGTGAAATATTTATTAAATAATCTATATAAATAAAATTTTCATCTTTCTTTAATCTCATTATCATTAATAAGTATTTTTTTTATTTTCATCTTTAATACACCTAATATTATTTAAATTCTTAAACTTTCTTTCCCATACTTTAGCAATTCAATATATATCTTTTTTTACCATATGTATTACCTAATCTATTATAAAAATTATCATAAGCTTTCTATTTTATCATACTAATAGTTTTTTTAGTCTTTTTTTAGATTCTTTATATCTTTTAAAATTTTTCTCATTTATCATTTTGCTAATCTTTTAAAATATAATTTTTAGTAAAAATTTATTTTTTGAACTTCCTCGCACCACCACCAACTCTCTATTAAGTTTATATCTCTACCCTTTGTTTCATTAAAAATATCCTTTGTTAAGCTCCTAATCTTATTGGCCATCGTAGTTGAAATAATACTAATATTATTCTTATTTAAGTTCTAAGTCGTCTTCCTTTTCATCTTATTCTTAAAAGTGTTTACATTATCATCTTTAAAATTCCACCATTTAGTCGTAGTAATTTTTTCTACTATCTTTTTTTTACTTTTATTTTCTATAGTAAATATCTAATACTATCAACGTATGTTGATTCGTCAAACTTTCGCCAGGTATAACTTTACAATTCTTACAAATAACTTTGTCTACCTTTTTAGTGAGAAAAAAGTCTATTTGACTACAATTGTGACCATTCTTATAAGTAATTAAATGATCATCTCGCTTTTGAAGTAAATATTTATAATTATAAGATCGTACAAAGTTGCAAAATCCAAAATCATACCACCATCTTCATTTCTCTCCCCATAACTAAAACCTTCATGCCCCCCTTTATATTTACTATATGTTTTCTCTACATGACTATTCAAATCTCCTTCAAGTTTTTTTGGTTACAGGCATTCCTTGAATGATATCATATAAGCTTTTCCAAAATTCTCTTTTGGTTTGATCATCTAATCCAACTTGAAGGACATAGACACTAATGACATTCAAAACATCTTGTCCTTTCACAAATTTTAGAACTATAATTATATCTCTAAATCTTTTTACATCTACAACATTGCTCTTAATATCCTTATCAACAACAATTCTTAGACCATTTATGTGTTTACCTAACTCTCTATTCTTGGATTCACTTTTATACTCCCATTGGTCCAAAACAATGAGAGAACTTTTGCCTACTTAACACCACATCCGGGCCCCGATGTGATGGGCCGCTTCTGGTCGACCTTCTAACACACTGTTTGCAATTCAAGACACCTAGGTGGTGAAGGTGCCTCGCATCACTTCCAGGTGATGACCTGGCTCTATATTGAAATTGGTTAAGATCTATCTTCATAAGATCTGATATAGTTTTATGTTGGTTGTTAGTGACCTATCGTAACTCTCTACCTTTTAATTCGGGCTTGGGATCGGTATTGGTGGTGTTTAAAAATAAATATTAGATTTAATAAAACCATTCTTTTTCATTGAGATTCGAACTCAAGACCTATCGTTTACTAAATGGGTGCTCTAACTAACTGAGCTATGGTAATACTAAGCATGCATCTCAAAATAACAATTTTGCTTCACTGATGAACGCTATATGATTAAGTTACATATTCTTTGAATATGTAGTTAAATCTTCTCTTCTTTTGGAAATTAGATTTTAGTTACTAAAAACTTTTGAAAATCTTTGACACTAAACTTTTTTCATGGGGTTGATGGTAATTACAATGGAGATTTATTGAATCCATGCCGTAGGTATAGCAGTAGCATATATGACATTTTGGGAACTAAAGTTGATGCTTGCAATGAAACTGAGCTAAAGTTGATGCTTTTAACCTAATATTTTTACAACAGCCTACAGGTGCCATTTGAGGTAAAAGCAATGCGTATAAATAAATTAGAAAGATCCCAGATAGACCAAATTCCAATAAAACTAGTGTCCTGTGGTTTATTTGTATCAGCTTTTTGGATGAGATGTCAGTGGTAAAAAATTAATAATATTATAGAGTTGTAGGATTTGTGTTCAACTCTCTGGGACACAGTTTGTCTCCTTATTTAAATTTCACTTGTGGGCTGAGTCACACTTCTAGCCCACAGGTGAGAGTGAGTTTTCGAATATAAATAATAAAATCTGTCTCACTTATTATGCTCTTAAATGTCATAGTAGTGGTTAAAATTTGAGTTTTGATTTATGTAAAAATAACATTAACCTCAATTTTATACTTTTGGCATATCATCCTGTTATATCTTTAAGGCCTTCTTTTACTGAGAAGAAGGCAGATCATCGCTTGTTTTCTCTCAGCCAACTCTCCTTTCTTCCTCCCCCTTTTCTCTTTCTAGGGAGAAGCAGATATTCCTCTTGGATAATATGATGATCGAGATCATATTTTATTTTTCTCACGACTATAAATAGACTCTAATTTCAACTTCTAATTTTTTTGACGATATCATTGCATCATGTCATTGTGAAATGTTCATATTATATGTTGTTGTCACAAATGACAGTGTTCTACCATCATACTCAAGAACACTTAATTTGGAATTTGAACCATGGTTGCAGTAATTTACTTGGCTTCTTCTGATGTATAAATTGTGAGATCATGGTAATATCCCACTTTGTCCAGATTTCTGCTATCTGCCTTAAGTACCTTTAACCCTTGTGTTAATAACATTTTTGTATACTTGAATGTTACAAAATCAAACTGGATGTGCAATGAATTATCTAGTTTAATCGGGTTGGTTATTGACAAGGTCTACACCAGCTTTCATTGGTGTGAGCTCTGTGAGCCCTGAAGAATTATCTGTTCTGGGTTAACTTGTAAGGTTCGGCCCCTTAGGTCTTGGATCTAAAAATGCTTCTTGGAGACAATCACCCCTGCTTCCTTATTTTATTTGGTGTGAGCTCTGTGAGCCCTGAATAATTATCTGTTCTGGGTTAACTTGTAAGGTTCGGCTCCTCAGGTCTTGGACCTAAAAATGCTTCTGGGAGACGATCACCCCTGCTTCCTTATTCTGCCCTTTATTGGGCCTTAGTTCTGCAACTCTCTAACCAACATAGGATTAAAAATAACCTTATTAATTATTAAGCTTATTTTATTTGAGTTCTCGCTGGATTGGGAAATGTGTAAGATTGATAGAATTGGTTGCTGACATGTTAGGAGTATCTTTTGACCTGAAATGCACACATTATTTTCTTTACTTTCTTATATTCAACTTCATCCGGAGACCTGTGTTATTTCATACCTGTGTGTTATTCAAAATCACCTAGTGGAAGGAGCTTTCTGGAAGTATCTGAAAGCATGTATGATTATGTATTATTTGCTCATTCCTGTGGAAATTACCTTGCCCTTGTTTCTGCAGATAGTTGTGTTGCTGATTTTATTTTTCCTTATTTCTAATGTGAATTTTTTTCCTCATGGAATAAATACATTACCAAGTTGATTCTCCTTTGTAATTCTTTTCAAATTTAAAATGATGATCATAATGTCACAGCCTGTTGAATGGAGAGTCTTGCAACACATTGAAAATTGTGTTGCTGACCTCCCTTCTTTTTGAGTAATGATGATTTGAAGATTATGAATTTATTTTCCTGGTTTATGAGCAGGTTGTTATTCCTTTGAATCAGCTCAAAGCAGCTAATCCTTCAGTCAGCAAAATGAAATCTGCAGAAAAATATATTCAGGTTGTTTCCATAGACAACCATGAGTTTTGGTTCATGGGATTTGTGAGCTATGATGCCGCTATCAAGAATCTACAGGAAGCTTTTCGTGATGCACAGGAGTCTCAACCATAATAATGGTGGCTTCAAGCTTGAGGCCATTTAAAAGCTTTACAAGGGACAGCTTGACATCCCCGAGGACACTTGCCGTGACCATCAGTGAACTCATGATCTGGAATGTTTGGTCTCCATCTATCCAATATCTTGAGGAACAACAGTATAATTCTTTTAATTTCAGATGATTTAAGTTGCCTTTATGGGTGTGTGTTTGTCACTTGGCGTAAGTTCCTGTGTTCATGAACTGCCCATGTTTAGTTTTTGCATGGATTTGGTTAAATTATCACAGTTTTATTTAGTAAAGCTCTATAAGTTGTGTCATTATCAGATGACCTTATAAGTTTCATTGTATCATATGACAGAAGAGCTATTAAACTGCCCATGTCCTCTGGAAGGTCAGTGCCAGGGCCCAAGAACTTGTTCTGGTGATGATGTATTATCATGAACTGGGTAACGGTATATTTCTGGACTGGTGAAATTATATTTGCAGTTTATATTGGCAAGAGTATCTTCTACTGCATTTTCTATTTTTATTGTTACTCACTTGAGAGATCATTATAGTTTTATGGCTGTGGTCTTAGCAGAGGCTAAGTGTCTTATGTATAGACTAACCTAGAAAACGGGAAAACTTGTGCTATTTAAAACTTGATATTAGCTGAGCAAGAAATGACCCATCTGATTGGAGTAAATTTTGATTTTTGATCTTTTTTTTCTTCCTTGAGACTTGTTCTTAAATAATATCACTTTCTATATATGATTCATAATGTTTTAAATTTATGCCACGGAAACAATTTTGAATTAAGAGTCAATATTCATGTTTGTTTGTTTATATGATTACAACTATTTGACTAAATATCTTTTATTTTGATGGATTAAGTTGCTGGTTTTGATTTCTTTTTTCTTCTGAATAAATTTGTAGGAGACTTCTTGGACATTAATATTATTATAATCTGAATTTTATTTCAACACCTTCAATCTCAAATAAAATTTAGGGGAATAAATCATGCATAATGAAGTTGTTTATCTTCGACCTTATTTCAACACCTTCGATCTTTGCTTTATATATATATATATATATATATATATATATATATATATATGGACTGATAACTTTTAAAGAACTCGTAAATCAATTCCTTATCTTTAAAAAAAAGCTTAATTTAATATTTCAACATTTTCGAAGTTAATAAGTCAATTAATTTGTGTCAGGTAAAAATGGCATTCAGCAGACGTGTTAGTCTACGTCTGGACCTTTGTGGGAGAAGCTTTGACTGACTGATTAAGATTCAATGAGCCTTGCCATTAGGGAAATCATCCTTACGATCACACGGTCCCACCCATCTCCCCGGTGTTAGACAACCCACACTGCACTACATCACCAACAAGGTAACGAGCAATGGCGCACTGTCCTCCATCATTAAGATCACGTAAGAGCGACCCACCCATCATCAATCAACCATCACAAGCCTCCGTTGAAATCCAAACACCAGAACGAGAAGAAGAAATGGAGATGCAAACAGCCAAGAGTCCTAAAAGGATCAAGGGGATCAAAACAACACCACCTACCTAGCAGACCAAAGGACTAAAGGAAAGAAGAAGAAACCTTCCTTAATCGGGAGGAGGAGGAAGATTTAGGGTTTCTTACCGAGGGTGTTCTTGTTGTTGTGCATCCACACCTTGAGGACGTGCCGCTTGATGCACGTCTCCTCGCAGAACTGCTGCACCGCAGCCTCGTCGTGCTTCTGAATCCGCCACCCCAGCCGCTCCGCGAAGGCCAGCATCTTGTCCTTCTGCTCCTGCGTAAACTTGGTCCGAAATCTCTTCCTCGCCCCCGACCCCGACGCCGCCATGCCTCCTCCGCTGGCACCGCCGCCCATCGTGGGGTTCGACATGTCCTCCTGCTCCTCCCTGCTCTGCGCTCCTCCGCCCGACGTCGACGGCAAAGCCAAAGGCGCTGCCCTGTGCTGCTGCCCCGCGAATGCCGCCGCCGCATAGTGGTGGTGGTGGAGGAACTCGGCCGTCGTCCGGTAGTAGGGCGAGAACTGGGAGTGGTACCCTGAGATCTCCATTGCACCACCACCCCAGGAGGCCCCTCCTCCCCCCGCGCCACCTTCCTCGGGATCCTTCCGGTGGAAGTTGCGGTGGCAGCCGCAGGCGGCGCAGCGGAGCGCGTCGAGGCTCCCTTCCGCCCCGGCCGCCATGAACTCTCCGCAACCGTCCACCGCGTGCCCCCCGATCCCCACCGCGTGGTTCTTCAAGCACTCCCTATACCTCCCTCTTCCACCTCCCACACCGTATGCTTTACGATGGCCTGAACCCCCCACCGCCATCGTTCCCGCTGATTCCCCTCCTCCGCCCATCTTCGCTCCACCACCTCCTCCTCCTCCTCGACCTGAATTCTCCATGGGAGTGTCGTAACTAGAACCCACAGGCAAATCCATCTCCTCCTCCCCCTCATCATGGTCGTCGAAATCCATGCCCACCGGCTCTCCCCCGTCAGATCTCCGGATCGGCTCCTCCGCCGATTCCTCTCTCCCTCTCTCCTTCTCTCTTCAGCTCAAGCTCAGGTGTAGAAGAGGACAAGAGCGAAGAGTGTGGACGCCAACAATTCTAAAAACCGTCCTCTACTATAGCTTTGTGATGATTCTCTCTCCCTCTCTCTCGCTTTTCCTCGACAAGCTGACTTCTCTTCATGGAGTGAAGTGCCACTCGCTCCCTTGCTTCCGATGCCTGCCGGCCAAATCCACCGGCCGGTCCCGGTGGCTTAAGCCCAGCCCTAAGCACCCTCTCCCCACCTACTTAAACGCACCCCTCCCCACTCATCCGTGCGACTGCTTAGATTTTTACTGTGTTACTCTCACCCGTGGATGCACTGCACATGCGTCACGTCAACATGAAGTAAACACGCCCCATGATACGAATCACAAGCAGAACCAAGATATAACTCAATATTATACTCGAGAATGACAATGGGCCGGAACAAAGAATCTAAGGTTAAGGTTCTTAGTATAGCTTCGTTCCATCGGTTGACCAACGAAGCTTTGGTTGACTGGTGTTAGGAAGTTGACCGACAATAATCAACTACATCATGGTTGATTATGCAATAATAATAATTCTAATACAATGGCATCAAGTAACTTAGTGCTAACCAATTGATGAGATAATGTTGGAAGGATATGTGTGGAATGAGGAGTCCAAAGACTTGTATTAGCTGAAACCTCATCTTAGTCACCACACTCCGATCCGATCTGGTCCTTCTCTTCACGCAGCAAGAGCCTCGTTGCTCATCTCAACCTATGGGAACATGCAAATTTAAGTACTCTTCTCTATTCCTCATGTACAAATCTTATAAATAGAACACTGTTGAGGTCAGAGGTGTTGCTGTTTAGCTTGGAAGAAAATGTACGCGCCTCTGACCAGTCTTCCACGTCCCTTTTGAAGTAGAAAACCCTAACGTTTTGTGGTGATGATAGAGAGGAAGGGGGAGTCGCACTTATTGGAACTTGGTGGAAGTGGGAATGGCTAAAGACAGTGCGTAGGATAGATTCCAAGTAAAAACACGTCATGTAAGTAAACGTTTCACCTGATAGTATATATTTAATATAGGAAGATAAGCCTGGCTTGTATCAGCTGTCTGTCTCGCATCAAACATCTACCACGCTTCTCAGATAACGTGTCCGATGGTGATGAAAGTACAGGCTGAGCGGAAAGAGATGACCACCGTTGTGGCTGGCTGTTTGTTCATGGAAGAAAAGCTGGTTGGTGTTCCGGGCACAGGGGAGGTGAAGGTATGGCGTGGGGAAAGGAAGGGTTCATGTCATGCGAGAAGGGCCAGGCCATCAGGGGTTGAACTGACGCCATGCTCTGACGCCGTACGTCAGGCCTGTCAGCTGGCAGGAGACCACCGACGGGGGTGTGAATGCATGAGAGAGAGAGAGAGAGAGAGAGAGTTTGACAAGCAATGAATGATGCTTCGAAATGTAGCAAGAAGAACGGCGACAAGGGAGCACACGACACTGTATCGACTCAGTGTCGCAGTGAGGCACTGTAGCAGGAGCAGCTGCTGGAAGAGGAGGTGATGTTTCATGTTTCACGCACCGTCTTCTGCTGATCTCGCAAGAAGCGCAACCACGGGAGGACCAGTCAAGTACCACCCAACAACGGTGCCCCGTGGTAACACGGAAACCGGTTTCGGAACTGTTCCAAGAGAAAGAAGGCACATGAGAGAGAGAGAGAGAGTGAGAGAGGATAATGGATGTGGACATGACGATAAAAGATTGGTCTGACCGAGATTTCCATTTCTATGCTTCGCAGGCTTTTCCCACTTTCGCTTTACCTCTTTTTTTCTCGCTCCTACACATGCTCTTTTGAGATGAGATGGATTTCATATTCCTCCATCTTCCCAACTAGGCATCACCACCAATCAACTCGAACGCATGGTTCCTTGCTATACTCTACGCTTAAGATTCGTACTGTCATATCATATTTTAATCGAGTCAACCTTACATCCCATGTTAAATCAAAGCATGGAAACTAAACAAAGGTATAGACAAGGGAATGCTAGTGATGTAGCGGACATTATGCAGTATGTATGTAATAGTTGTTGCTTCGATGATTCCCGCAGAGTGTTCACAGAAGGCAGGGAATTACAAGTGCCGAAACGTCTGTGCAGCGCTCGTTCCTCATCCCAGCTTCTCCCTCCTCTTGCACCGTCACCCGTTTGTCTCATTTCTCCCACACACATACACACGCAACCAGCGGACACCTCACACACGGATGCCCCCTGTCCCAACACCTCCATACGAAACAAAAGAACGAGAGGGCACGGACAACAAAAAGTGGATCATGATTGGTCACCTTTGAGCAGTGCTGGAGGAGAAGGAATGGACCATGTCACCTTAGGTGTGGGGTGCGCGTTCTTTGGGATCATGATTGGTCACTTTCAAGTTTTGGCTTGCTCGACATGTTATCCCTCCTTTTCCCCGTCCGAACACAGATGTCCCCGCTTCCCCTCACGCCAAGCTACACAAAGAAGATAACATCTGCGAGCTGCGGGCGAGAACACCGGGATGTGTTGTGTTGGAAACCGAGTGGATGGATGCAACGTCGCTGATCGAGGCGCTACCACAACATGCCAACACAATAATACTTGATTAAGACAATTCGTGGGAGATGCTCCAAAGCGGAGCCTGCGTTGATCTAAGTCTCCAAACTTACTCATGCCTAGTTTTGACTGTTTCGCATGTGAGTGCGAACAGTGGCAGTAACTCGAGAACCTTTACAGAGCTGTGCAGGTTAGCAGTAGGATCAGCTACAGAGCTGACTCTACGTCACTGGATCGTGAGAACCTTAACACTGGCCACGTACAGTGGAGGTACCGGGTTGGGTATGCTGCAGTCTCGGAGTCCGTCTTCTCCCTCGGATCTTAGGTGGAGCTCGATATATCATGGTGGGTGGGCGAACATCGTTCAACATGTGGGGGCAGTGATGCACGTAGGGGAAGACATGGATGCATGTATGTGGCTTTGACCCTCTCGTATCGCATGGTTTTACGCGGGTCATCAAGGGACGTGCGCGTTCTGCATGTGTTGGCTGTTTCCCTCTGTTTGCAAGTGAGGCCAGATTAATGATGCATATAGATTACGAAATATTATATCGTATCATCATCCTGAATGCATGAGAGTGGAAGTAGAGAGAGGGATTTCTGGTTTTAAATAGTAATAGCGGGGAGGGGTGATAGCTGGAAGAGAAATTGAAAAAAATGATGGGAAAATGGGATTTGAGAAGGAATAGGTGATGAAGAAGTGGTAAAAGGATTTAAAAGTGATTATATCAATGATACTTCAAAAGATTAGGAGTGAAGAAATATTGTTTTGGCAAGGAAGGCATTAATTCCAATGATAACATTGAATTAATCATATCTTTGTCAAATACATGTATAGTTGGTAGTAAGGTTACATAGATGGATTATGATATGACGAGGGTAATAATAATGATGGGACGCAAACTGACGTCGCCTGCTCTTGAGTGACGTCTCTTGTGTCATGCGAACCGAGGAAGCACATGGGTCATCGTCTGACCTTACAGCGCTGGGTCGAGACAGACCCGAATGCCGACCGAGGCACGTTGCCATCCTACAAGAGCCCGGTCCTTCACGCAACCCCAACGTCGGAGTCAGATGTCTTCCCAGGTACGGTCCTGCTCTCTACAAGCGGACACATCAACAACGATGACCTTCCCTATAAAAAACTCTCGCGTTCGAAACGAGGGAGGAGGGGAAAAGAGAGGAAAAAAGCCTTCTAAGATTATCGACTGACTTGATCGTCGGAGGGGTCGGATCGAGCTCTCTCGACCCGACCTGTATGTAGGGACGAAGACGGAGCGCCACTCTATTGCGCGCCCAGGTGAGGAGTTCCCTCTTGGAGGAAACGACTGTCCCGTCGAGACCGGATCAACGCACTCGGCTACCTCAACACTCTCAAGGGTAATCCCGAGATATCCCTGCTCATTCGGACCTGAACTTAGCTGCGTTGGCCCCGAGGCCGCGGCTTAAAGCTGTTGACACCAACATGATACAACTTTTTGGTGACATAGAATGGTTGAGGAGATGTGGCCATCTCGGTAAGCAATGCCAGAGAAGGTGTGGCGTCTTTTGAGGAGGCTCATGAAGGGATATTGTGATTGGACTAGCTTGTTTTTGTGTCAAATTTAATAGGCCATAGAAGAAATCACCAGAGAAGATGATGGTGGGATGTTGGAGGGAAAAGCCTAAGGAGGAGGTGCAGATGTATTAGTGTCGGACGTAAGGGAAACCAAAGATGAATTTGGATAATACTCCACTTTATGACATGCTCCAGGAATAATTAATTTCATAAGCTGTAGTTTGAAAAAAAAATGGGTCTCTCCAATCTTAATCTATAGTCCTTGGGGAAGAGAGGAGATAGGTCGATAAGGATACATGCTCTAGCAAATTTGCCTCCATCACATTTGATAGTAATATCATCATCTATCTTGACAGGTTTGCCTCATAGAGCATTAATTTAATATAGAATATAGAAACTTAAAAATTCAAGAAGGAGATCGATGAAATGGATCTAAATTGGCATTTGCTTAACCATGTCATGTCCTATAGGGGAAGAAAGTTGTCTCCCCAAGGAAGAAGACAGAGGAGAGGGCTTGACTCTGAAAGAACTAAGGTCTCCCTCCCTATAAGAATAAAAGTCATCTCTTCTTTCCAGTGGAAATGAAAACAAAAAATATCCTATTTGGATACTATAGGAAGGATTCTACAGTTTAGGAAGATTGATATTTAGGATTTTAAGAGTTGGGACCTTACCAAAAAATTTGCCATAGAGATTACCAAAATGATTTAATGAGAAATCAATATGATATTTTATTTATTTTTTAAAAAAATATTTTATATTTATTTATATGATTATTTTTATTTATTATAAATTTAGGCCATGTAAATTTTTTATAAGATTATGTATATTATTTACTTATTAATTTAAATAAAAATATGTATTTACTTTTGAATAAATATTAAAACATATTATAATGATAAATTTATCATAAAATATTCAAAAAAAATTTAATATACAATTTTAGCAAACAAAACTGATGTCTATCTGTTATTTTTTTTTTCCAAAGTATATTGAGAGGAATATACTTATGTGATATTTTTTTTAATATACACGTGTCAAATTCCATCAACGTGGATTACCCAAACCGACGGATTACACTTCGTGACGTCATATTCTGATTTATTTGGGAAAAAATTGAAGGCAGAAAACACGTGCCAAGTGCCAGCGTCACTGTGGCGGCCCGCGCTCGGCCCCTGAGACATTGCCCCTTGCGTGATCGGCGGCGGCGACGCCAGCGCATTGGCGGAGGTAGCCGGAGAAGAAGGAGATGAAGATGAAGGCGCTGATAAGGACGACGACGACGGGCATGGGCCCAGCGGCGGGTCCCGGGAGTTGACCAACCAATTCCGATTGGCACGCGGACTCCATCGAGTGGGCTTTAACGGTTCAACCCGCGGACTTGCAAATTCGCAGTTAGCTCTTGAAATATATCGACATCTCACGTAGCAAAATATACAGCAGTCTTTGATTGAAAAGCACTTGGCTGCAATTGTGGTACTCTGTTCTCGTATATGAATTCAGTATTCTCTGTCACGTCCATGTTATTATCGATAAAGGGATCAAAGAGAGATTACACTGCCGCATAGTGCTTCTTCAACAAACTTACAGCAATGAAGTGTTGCAGAATAGTATGCTATCGAGAATGTAGTAAGAAACTATAGAAAGGAACTCATGTACAAGTTTAATCCCTAACAGAGCAAAAACAGAGGATAACAATGATGGATTAGGGAACCCAGAGAGAATTTTGAGGCATCCATCATTATTTGGGCTTCAAAGAGGCCGCGAGACATTAACTGTATGGGTGGCCCAACAACACTCCTTACTTCAAGAAAGAAGACGCAAGTTCTTGGGATCAGAAAAGAACAAAAAGACCAAGGATTAGAATCAACAACATAGAATAATGTCATTTGCATCGAGATTCCAGTTAAAACAACTCTCAATCATCTACATTAATAATTCAAGCAAAGGACAAACTTAATGCACGAAACTTCGACCAATGTGGGATTTGTGAAGAGGACAAAAGTTAATTTTGTATTTTAGTACTTCAAATAATACAAAAGATATAACCATAGATTGCATGATCTTTATAAGATTAGACACATAGAAGATACACAGGTTTTTGCCGAGCTGGAGCTTCGAGGGACTTGTGCAATCGAACAATTTCTTTATTTGTTTGTTTGTTTTTATTATTTTTCTCTTTGGATTCTCCTAAGCTCCAATCATGAACCATCGATGATCATTGTCGGATACGACTGGATGAATGACTTGAGCAGGACCAACGATTCCTCCTCCACAGCTCCAAGTCTCTCTGCAAAACGGGACACATTTCTGCATCCATGAGATGACAGCGGTGTCATCACTTTACCCTGTACCTCTTCCTCCTGCTTGTGCGGTCCCTAGTCGGAGAAACGACGTGCAATGCAGCACTAGGATAGATCAAACAAGAGGGGAACAATATGGAGTCCAATCCTGGCCTGTGTACAGAAACTATGCCTCATGCTTTTAGCATTTAAAGAACAATAAATGCTCTTTACATGTCCACCAACTCTAGCAATAAAGTATCGATAAATGTTACCTTTAAACTATTATTATGTTCGTGTGACTCGCGCCATCCATTATCTCCATATTAGAGAGTCAGATCATACCTGAGTTTTGGTCATGTTGAAAGAGAGCTAATCTTTGCAGTAAAATTGTGTGATACATGAATGAAATGGTTTAGATGTGTTAGCCAGCCTTTCACATGCCCAAAGAAGGTCGATGGGAAATTAGAACCATCTCGTTGGTAGACTCTGAGTCGAGCCATCTAAAAACAAATCGTAAATTCTTTTTGATATTCTTTATAAAAGAATTGTCTATGAAATTTGAAATGCTTAAAAATGCGAAATCATATGTTTCGAAGCACTCTAACATATGCATCAAGCGAAAGGAAAAATGAGATTTTAGACAAAAATATTCTCATCTGATCGAGAATACATACGTAGGTATCAACAAAAGTCTGCATGAAAATCTATAGATGAGGTTCGATCATATCGATTGTTGTTTTGTAGAATTGGTTTTTACACCGTTTATCATATAATAATAGTTCGATGAACGTAAAAAACACATCACAATCATATGAATATTTGGTTTCTAAATATTTTGAATTTCCTAGATCGAGGCCTTTCATGACTGATCTGAAATCATCTCTTTCTACGTACCCACGTATACTTGCATGTACAGTACAGAAGAGAAAAGCCATCAAAATCATGCTTAATCCCCGCAACACTTGGTCGTTAACTGAGTGAGATTTGGTTTTAGATATACACACAAAAGTATACTAAATTAGACAAAAAGAAAAAAAAAAAAAAAGAAATCCCTGGAATTGTTAGCAAAAGAATCACAACTATTTGAGCATATTAATCATCTTTCGGTTGTTATTTCTTATTATCATAGAGAAAAAAAGGTTGAACGATTACGTTTGTCCGAGTCTCACACATACGGCCCTCCGCATTCAAATTGGTTCAAATCACCATGAAAACCTCGAGGGTATCAGTGTCCTTTTCTTCTTGTCGTAAAATACGAAATCATTGGGAACTCATGCAATTGTAAGGCTGCTGTCTCCAAGGCCTCATCATGAGGATAGTACCCAAACATAACGAGCATTTAATGAGGACAAAATGCACTATTCATGAGAACAATTAGTAAGGGTAGGAGTGCTTCGTTCTTAAAATTAGTGAGTGTATTGAGGCTACAACAGCTTCACTCCTTACCTCGTGTGTGCTAATAAATGGAGATGAATAAACCAATACATATTGAATGTCTGCAATCTTATGCTTAGCCCCTCGATCATAGTTTCATTTTTCATAAGGCATCTCCAGCTGCGTTACGGTAACATATATATATATTTTATGTAATTCATTTTTACTTTGCGTAATGATAGGCTTATGGACCCAACCACATGATAATGGATGCTGGGTTACTGTATGATCGCTAGAACTATATGTATTGCTTATCTGCAGATGTTGTGAAAGAAAAAGATGAGAGAAGACGTTTAGATTTCTGCAAATGAAAACATAAACAAAAAGGAAGGCGAAATTATTTGAACTGATTCTAACAGGAGATCAGTGTTTGCATGCATGCATTCCACTGATTCATGCATCAGTAGTGTCTGTCTTTTTGCATTCACGGTTCCCAAGCCTCATGTGACTCGTACGAACACTTTTTGACTTGCTGTCCGAATCATAAAGGTTGAGACGGAGAACTGTACTCAATATTCCGTGGGTCGTTCTGAATACGTATCCAGAGGCTGCAGTCTGCAGCTTATAATGCAAGAGAGGGAGAGGGGAGAAGAGGGAAGGAGAGAGAGAGAGAGAGAGAGGGCGGGCGTCGTCAGCAAACCCGACGGTGGCAACACGCCAAATCACGTACGTCCGCGTGTTGCTGGGTTGCCTCTCGTGAACGCCCCCATGCAAATCTTTGTACGATATATCCCTTTAAAAACACCCCCCAAAAAAAAAAACTGATATTTATCACCTTAATTTAATGCACAATACAAATAATGCATATTCCATACCCACGAAGAGAAGAAAGATATGAACGCAGAAGAGGGAAGAAAATATACCACAGAACTAGTAAGTATTTTTTTTTCAATCATTACTATGGTAATAAAAAGTACTCCACATCGATTCATTTAACACGAGATGTCAATATTCGAATTAAGAAGCCAAGTATGAGTTGAGCTTGCCAAAGTTATATATATCATTACCATAATCGAAAAACTTGAGCTTCAATTTGAAGTCAAACTTTTCCTTCGTCCTTAACGATGTAAGATCCTTTTACATAGTTTTTTTGTTTTGTTCCCAAGTATCATTCGGACATACAAACTTGTCCTTTACATTGGCTGTGAAATCAAATTCCAGTTATCATTCTTGAAGCTGTGATCTGTGATCTGATGTGTGAAAGCCTTTTTTTTTCCCATTTAATTTCAAACCATTTTTCTCAATTAGTTTTCACAAGAAAATAAGGCTGTCATATGTGTATGGAAAAGAAATATTATGTAGCTTTTAAATGGAAGTTTATATATGCAGAATTGATGGTTCATTTATGAAATAACAACAAGTATTTTGTAATCAAATATGAAGTTTAGACTGTGACAACACATTCGATTGACATCAAGAGGAAGTGCAAATCTATCATAAGCATAATATTGAATCTTGACCCAATCTATTCATAAGAATATCTTTATTACTAAAAATTATATTGTCAGAAGCACAAGTAAGTCATTAGAGCTAGGAAATGGGGGATGCACTTTTATCCACTTAATGTTATTGTGCCTTTCTTTACAAGGAATATGATAAAACTAAAAAATATATACAATTATATCTTTCTTCTTCCTTTGATCAATCTTAGACCATTAAATTGTGATGAGGAACTGTTAAATCACAGCCCTGAAAGACTACTTTTTGCTACCAAAATTTTTAAGATCTAATCACAGCTTTTCAACGCTTGATTTAATAAAAGTTTATTAAAATTACCTTTTACTACCAAAACATGGGACGGTTCAAATTAATCCGATACCATTTTCTTCCACTCATGTCCACTAAGCATTATAGACATAGATTGGACAATTGAATTTTATACTTTGAATAAGTATCTCATGACCTAATCGGTGGGCAAAATCGAGGTCGTAAAGGTTAACTAAAATTTATAACAATTAAGGTCTTTTTTAGATTTTACAAAAGGATGTGAGATCATGATCAACCAAATAATAATACATTAGAAAAAAATATTTCATCTCATCAAGGTGAAGACTATTTCTAAAAATTATATTGTCTTTCTCCTCTCTTTAAAAAATAATAACAATACATTAGAAAGACTATTTTTAAAGAAAGGAAGATTTGTTTTTCTCCTCTCTTTTTCCTATTTTCTTGAGATTAGTAGTATCATTTGGTTTCCATAAGTGTTAACTTGCCTGCATACAGAATCGATCTATCTTTGACGAGAAAACCAATAGCTCACATGATGAGGAAGTAATTCCTGACGATGAATTAATACAAATAGAAGCAAAATTTTGAAAGGCCAAAACACAGTAATCATTTATAATTTTCACATCTTCTTTATCAAATAAAAAAAATTACAAAGATAAAATATATTGTGATTAAATATATTCATGAGCAAGTCTTGGATTCATTTATCCCCAGTGGTGCACAGTCAATATAACTCTTTCAGCACATCTTGTCATATTTTCCAACAAGCAACTATTTAGAACAGAAACATTCTTATCACTCTCTTCCAAGTTCATTTTTATGGACATCAATCATTTCAGTTTGTTAGACATGATACTGATGTATCTAATGATTGGGTTTACCAAACAAGAATCTTCTAAATTATTCAGCACTCACTATTTCCTCAGTGGATGTTCAGCATCAAGCAATAGGACCCCTCCTCTATTTATGACTGTCAGTATAATCATTGTTAGGTTTCTGACCACAGCCATTGCAACTTTGTAATAGATCATGTTTTTTGTGTGGGGCTTGAAGTTTTTGCCTATTGATAAAATATGGTTTTTTTACCATAGTAAAACTTTAGGGTCAAATACAGTAGAAGAGTGTTTGCTATGTTATCCTTTCTTACATTTTGGTAAACTTGGCAATATGGAATACAAACCTTAGAAATAGCTGTCCCTGTAATTTTTCTTATTTTTGGACAAATTTGTTAAATTTCATTATTACATGATAATCCCTCTTATTTTTCTATGCATGCCATGGTCTTCTATTTTTAAGTCAACATCTCTGAATAAACCCACTAAATATAAATAAAACAAAATCCTTTTTGCACCTAATTGTGCATAATCATATATCTAAAAAAGTGTGTTACTTCAATCAAATAACAAGAAAATTGGAAATGAAGCAAATGATTTGGATTTTATTCTCAACTCTAATCTCCATTCCCATTTTTCATATAAGCTCATTGTGACCGACAGATAATGCAGAAGAGAAATAAAATTCATTAGAAATTTAGGATATTCCTTATAATATTTCATGTCGAATGCTAATGAAGATTAATAAATATTCTTAGTGGCGAAGATGAAATTCGAGCCTAGGACCTTGCGATAAATCGTCAAGATCTTTATTAGTTAAACTAATTAGCACCTTTAACACCTTTAGTTAAACTTGTTATTAGGTAAATAACAAGTGTTAAGTGACTGATAGCAAAGGTCATATAGATTTGTCTACAGAAAAGCCTAAGGTTTTACTATGTGCACAACATTTTTTATCTTTTAAAAAATAACATATGAATGCTGAAAATTTTAAAATAGTATATATATTACTCTAAATATTAGTATTCTTCCACATTTGCCACTTCAGCTACCATCATTCAACATACCAAGTATAACCACTACAATCTATGTTACTGAATTTTAAATAAATATTTGAAATATAAAATATAAAATTTCTTTAAAAGTTTATTATTTTAATAGAGATATTAATATAATCAATATATTAATAAATGGTTTTGTTTTTCTTGAAAAGAATCCAAATTCTAAGAAACCAATTAAATTAGTATCAGTAATCCAACATGTTGACTAAAAATAGATTCATATTGGAATCCATTCAAGAATTAGAGCTATGATCCAACTAGATTTAAATCAATTACATTTATTTGTTTCTCCACAAATTATGATTTGAATATCTCAAATAATAAATATTGTTTAAAAGCCATTTAAATTGCTTTTGAATTATAGTAATAGGTTGAGTTCCTAGCTCGGTATCTCGGATCAAAATTGATTTGTATTCAATGCAATTATCGTTGAATAATTCGACTAGGATTTTAATTAGATTTCGATCAATATTCTACTTAAATCAGATTCTGTCACGGATTGGGTTACAATCAACCACTCGAGATGTTGATCATCTTAGAAGCAATATTGTTATATGAATAAATTGCACAAGTAGTTAATTGAACATTTTTTGGTCTTTCTTCTTTTAACTTTAAGACTTAAATATACTTAAACAACAGAATATGTATGATCATTCATTCATCGAAGGTAACGAAGCATTTCGCTTTCCCTATATGATTTGAATCTAAGTAGTTCATATTTCTTAATAGAATTTAATTTGGTATTTTTATTTAGAAAATGACGTTTTGAGTTTCTTTGAACTTTCAGTGATAGATATGATGTTTAGGAGTGCTTTTGCGTTGGTTGATTATGATATGCTGGCACGGGAACCAATAAAAAAGCTCAGAATCGAGAAAAACCTTCAAAACCTCGACACTCGATCCAAGTGGAAATCAAGTCCTCAGCTTCTCAAAGACTCGGAAGGAAGCGAGACAGAGCACTCAAAGCTTCTTCGATAGATTAACATTCTTGAACAGGAGAGATTGTTGGGTGTGGACGAGTAGTGTCACATGAGGAAATAAAGGATAATATCAGGAACCGGTAGACTGTGAGTTTCATGATTCATGTGAAATATAAGATGTAATGGTTGCGTATAATGATTAGATACATTTAGAAACTTCTATGCATCAGAATGGTTTTATGATTGCACTCAGAAGATACTTGGAACTTGTGAGTTCATGACCAGCTGAACATATTAATAGTAGTGATGATGATGATAGTATTGATGACGATGCTTGTGGATCGATGAATGAGAGCCAACTTGTGTTTGTGAGACTGACGAAGCACGAACTCTCGTTCTGGAGTTGTGGTTTAATGTCGTTTGCGTGTTGTTCATGGACTTTGATTTCATGTGCCTGTCTGCGGTTGGTGATAGTAACTTGAAGATGGAGACAGAAGCCGCAGGGGGTTCTCATGCCCCACGCTGTTCCCATCTCTCTCTCTCTCTCTCTCTGTGCATGAGTATGCATATGATACGGAGTTGTCCAAGAAACCACAAGATCGGGTAGGTTCATGCATTGGTTCGCAGTGTCATGAAGTCCACCAACGACGAAGCCCGTGATGTTGTCATAGTTGAATCTTTGTCGGAATGTTACTGCATTGCTGTTTCCCTCATCAATACAATCCTATTTGATTATATCATCATGATGCATTATGCTCGACAGCAGAAACACATGCGTAAGCAAAAAATTGGCTGTCGTCATACAATGGCTTCTTCCAGAAAAGATTAAAAATGCATATTAGATTATGTAAGACGTAAATAATATAATTATTTATATCCTTCGACTATCAACAATCATCCACAAGTTTCTGTACAAAATCACAAAAGGAAGACATCTTTTTAACGTGTTGAGTTCATAATCTTTGAAATATTTTGTTCATTGTGTCTTTTCTATGTAATTATTCTCGATATCATCTTACCTTTTGTGGAGTTTCTGTTTATGAAAATAGTAACGCCTTTTTAGCAAGTCACAAACTCTCCGCTTTTCTTCAACACCATTCCACCAAATCAAACTTTTCATGAGAAACTGTTTTCATGGTAGCTATAATTCCTGTTCAATATTAATTATATATATATATAATAGTATTTTGGTTTTTCTAACACTAAAATTCCACTTTGTTACCTAAGAGGTGAAAGCAAAAACCAAGTTTTTTTCTCGTAGCAAAGGAAAGAAAATAAAATAAGAGAAAGACAGAGGAGATGATATAAGTGAAAGATCATGTCACACTATTTTCTTCCCAAACTCACTTTAGGAGGATTCTTTACTTTGTTGTCTACTACAAGTGTTAGAAGACAGAACGATCGATTTGAATCTTTGAATCATTAACTTGGTTAAAACAAGAACAATCCAAGGGAGGGTTGTTCACAGAAACAATAGAGAAAAGGCACAAAGCGTGAATGAATGATGTATATCATAAAGACGCTGAAACACTTACTTGTATTCTGAGAGGTGCCAATGCCAAAGAACTCATGAAAAAGCAATTGCGCTCTTCGTGATCTTGACTTAAAAGCTCCTTACATGGATGCAATGCAACACTCCAGAACACAAACCGTCTTCATATACGTGCAAAACACAGACATTAGTATCTCACTTTTGCCTACATCCTACAGCGACAAAAGAAGGGTGGGATGGTAGGTATATAGGTCGTACATGGGAGTATTGACGAGTTACTATCAACGGAAAGATGAGACAAAAGCGATCGAGAAGACTGTGCAGAACACAGTGTCTACGGATTCATCTCCCAGACTGATGATATATCCCGACGCACGTCCCTGCGCTTTGTCTTCACCGGATCAGAGTGTTGGCACTTGGGAATGCAGCCTACTAACGTTGCATGATGCTGTGTGTGCTTCCATGGCAGGAGTTATCATGACGGTGACACGTAAACGACAGAGGAGGAGCCATGGCACAGTCATACGGCACATCCAGGCAAATCGTTCCCTTCTATACTGTTGATAGAGACAAAACCTTTGGGAGGAAATGGTTTGCTCTTATGTGGAAGTTGGTATTTTGGATGTATAGTATGGGTTCCTTGTAAGTATAGGGGGGCGTTGCAAGTGCATGCATGTACTTTGGCACGAGGAACAAGAGACGTCAACACTGGAAAACCCAATTATATCATTTTGTTTTATTTGATAACCTAAGATATATATATATATATATATATATTCTTTTTTTGATAAATGAGTAAACTATGTCGGTCAATATTTTATCCATTAAGTATATATCAGATTAGAGTTTAGACTTTTAATCTTTGATAAATGAGTTTAATACACTATCAGTAGATTAATATTTTAGGTGTAAAATATATGGAATCCTTTAATAAGTGAGTCTGGTATCCCAAAAAATATTTGTCAGCATAAGAACCTTATTTAAGGTAAGGTAAAAGAAGAATGAGTAAAAAAGTTGTAAGTGATTTCCTGTAATTTACCAAATAAATCCGTCGACAAAGATAAATTCGAAATCCAACCCCCGTGAACATTCTTAGATCTTTCTGGCCATTATTGCATGGACGACCTGACACCGTCGTCCCCACGCGATCCACAGCGTACCAGCACGAGCATTCAATTGTTATCACCTTAACAGTGGTGTCACACAACCCCCTGATATGGAATCATTCTCTGCCTCCTCCAACAGTGAAAGCTCATGCAATTTGTCATCTGCAACAGCACCTTCATTGGAATCTTGTCTGATCTATCAAACATTTCACCCCCATTATTACTTGGAATCTCGCAAGTTTGGCATATCTACCCCTCCCATGTAAGTGAATTTTTGATACATCCATCTAAATTTAACTCTATCCATACTAGAAAAAATCTACGATATGTCCAAACTCTGTAAGGACAGAGATTGTCTCGCGATGGATCACAATAATCCCTAACAGTTAGGTGTCCTTCCTGACGCAGTCACTAGTTTTGTACGAGGGTTAGAGGAATAAGCCTATGGGTCTCTTCTCGGTATTGTTGTCGCGTATGGTGATGTCGTCCCCGCGAACACTATGCATGCGACAGTCGACATCCCAAATTGGAGCGTTAGCTGTTGATCGGTAGATGTCAGGTGGGAGCAATACATCCTTTTTAGTCCCTTCTTACACCGTTATTATGCATCGATCCTTTTCGTATGAATCGCAACAAAAGAAAAGAACGAAGAAGCCTCGATCATGTTCTTGCCACTACTCAAAGCTCGTGTGATGCAGAAACCGGATGGAGATAAAGAGTAAAACAAGCAAAAGTTGAAGATTTGCGGACGTAGATAACAGGAAAAGTTTGACCTAACAATGGACAGAGTTCCAGGGAGAAGCTTTCGGCCTTTATGGCCGATGACTGCAGAGGAATTGGAGGAGGGACACTGGTGGTCACATGGCCTTTTTCTCTTTAGCGCACATAAGCGACAGCGCAGACACACGTCGACGCTCCTCAGGAACCCTTCAAGATATGTAGAGAGGGAGAGCTTCTTCTGTCATGGCTACTTTCCTGTCAGCCTTTCCCCATACCCTTTTTGCCCTCGATCTCTGTGCTTTGACATCAGATCAATTATGGACGAATCAAAACAAAGCTCAATTATAACTCATCGTAGCCAACCCCTCCTCTACCCATCGCCAAATAAACTAACGCACGCCATGTTACTTGTGTCTCTTCCCCTCCTTTGGCTTCATCCGGAAATGCTGTGCTGTTTCTTTTGGTTTCATCGAGGCCTTTAAGTTTCCCTCTCCGCACGGAGGAAAGGGGCGAGCTCGCTCGGTCTGAGTGCCTTGATTTGTGTTTTCCCCGGAGTCGACAGCGAAGCATATGGCACTGGAAGCGGTGGTGTTCTCCCGAGACCTCCATGGCTGCACCATGAAGGAGCGGTACAACGTGGGAGGCGCAGCATGGTGCCGTGCCTTCGCTGAGCACAAGGGAATGGAATCAGAATGTGAGGTCGGTGGTGGAAAGCATGGGAGTTTGGACGCCCCTTGCACCTCCCTGACGCCAAAGACCGATGCCCGCGGTGCAAACACGCCTCCGCCGGGGACTGCTGCAAAAGACGGTACTGATGGCACCGCCAGCCACGAGGCGCCCGCCGGGCGGAGGAAGCGCAGGCGCACCAAGACATTCAAGAACCAGGAAGAGGTGGAGAACCAGAGAATGACCCACATCGCCGTCGAGCGCAACCGGCGGAAGCAGATGAACGAGTACCTCGGGGCGCTCCGGTGTCTCATGCCGGCCTCCTACGTTCAAAGGGTTCGTCATCCTTCCCCCCTCCCCCCCCCACCCATACTTAATTCGCGTCGATACCTAATAGCATGGAGGTCTCGCTTCATTACATCTGCTAACAACGAGCCGTGCTTTCATTTTCTACATCTGTGTGTGTGCCATCTGATGATCTCTCTTTATCAGATGTCTTGTTCCTAGCGTAAAGTTTTCAGAGCCTAGTGGCAGACTTTACAACCATGTCTGGTCATCGTTCGGGTCCTTTGGTTCCCAAAATGACAAAGAATCTCACTGTCTCACAGCAATGAGTTGAGAGATCATGTCATATGGCTGGTGGCTATAACCAGTTCAGCTTTTATTGCTTTACCTCTTAATAAAGTCTCTTAAAATGAATGAATGAGAATGAGATTTAGCGAAGCCATCATCATGTCATGCATCATCATCAGGGTGATCAAGCATCGATCATCGGAGGGGCGATAAACTTCGTCAAAGAGCTCGAACAATTAGTTCAATCCCTCGAGGCCAGGAAGCGAATCGAGCAAACCGCGGACGCAGCTCCTTTTGCCGACTTCTTCACCTTCCCTCAGTACTCCACCACCGCCTCCCGGGGAGCAAACAACGGCCCCGCCGGCGAAGAGGCGCAGGAGAACCGGCCGGCTCTGGCCGACATCGAGGTGACCATGGTGGAGACCCACGCCAATCTGAAGGTCCTCTCCAGGCGGCGGCCGAAGCAATTGCTGAAGATGGTGGCGGGCCTGCACGACCTCCGGCTGACGATTCTCCACCTCAACGTCACCACCGTCGCTGAAATGGCCTTCTGCTCTTTCAGTCTGAAGGTATAGCAAGTCAGCCACGCGGCACTCTTCCTACATGGCTTGTTTGCCATGGAATTGAACGAACGGTGTGTCATCGTTTTTGTTCTTCGGTTTGGTGTAGGTGGAAGACGATTGCCAACTGAGCTCAGTGGATGACATAGCAACCGCAGTCCATGAACTAGTCGGCACGATTCAAGAGGAAGCCGACCGTGACACCACCACCTTCTGATCCTGATCTGATCACAAATATGTAGATGTATTATCCAGCGTTCTTATATGCAACTTTTGAATCTTATTTTAGCTAATGGAAAGGCTGTGATCGCTGTTGGTATCTGAATCCTTGAAGAGAATGTGCGTATGTGTGTGTGTGTGTTCTTCAGGAAGAGGATCTCTCAGGCCTTTGGATGAGAGGTTACGAGATGAATTGCCATGTGATTTCAACAAAGGGATGGATGTTGCTGGAAAAGGAAGAAGAGGACAAAGGGTGACTGCTTCCTCCCATTCGTGATGCAGTGACAACAAAATTTGATTCATTGGGGCATAAGAACTGTAGGACACATTTACCTGAAAATTACATGCCTGGGGACTGAGACAAAGCAAACATGATCTCATGCTCTCCAAAGACCCACCGTCAATCCATGGCTGTCGATCACGGTATGGGCCAAAAACAGTGGTCCCCTTTAGAAGTCTCACATTTAGATCTATTGCATGTAAAAGAAGATTTAACCATGCATCGTAACATGATTGTACTACTGCTAAAACCAAGGTTCCAACATTCTTAACCTGCTCCAGCTCCTGGCTTGGATTTAAAGCATAAACAACTCTCAGAAATTAATCTGAAAAGAATATATTCAGTAAACAGTTGAATCTGTCTAAAAGGGAAAGAAGAAACTTTTAGTGACTGTATCCAAACACAAAGCACCATTAAGAGGGATCATCCAACACTTCTTGAGATGATGAACCACAATCACAGACTACTACCACCAAGGGATAGGAGCTATTTTGTTGGCCTTTCCACTGCAGGGTGTGGTTGAAAGAAAATTTGATGTAGACTATTTATGATGGAAAGACAATTGCATATTTTAATAGCATCCAAAAGAATTAGTGATTACCAGCAGCTAACATGAAGAGTTCACAGTAAAAATTTCTGTAGCATGTGAGTCTTTGAATTGCAGGTGCCATAACAATTCTTAAATTCCCATAGTTAATCAGATGTCCTAGAGTCAAGGTAGCAGCTTGTAAGAAACCCACAAAAGGCGGCCTGGCTTCTCATAAAAAGAAGCTGAAAACTGTTGCCTCAGATGGATAATCCACGATCATGACAACCAAATACTGGAAAGTAAAAGCCTGCTAGAAGCAAACACTTTGCAGAGTTTTCAGCTATAAACTTCCACATTTTGGCACTTGACACGTACATTTGGAGACTTAATACTGTTAAGCCAACAGGTCCTCGATTGGTGAATATGATCACCTACACAATTTGCAAAATGATGATTAGAAGCTCGAAGAAAGAGTAAATACACATTGTTTCAGAAGTAAAAGTGAGAATGAAAGATATAGCAAACAGTAAAAATGCAAATGACAATATGACCAGTACCTAACTAACATTATCAACAATCCTTCTTATCTGTGCACAGTTGTGAAAGCAATATGTGTGTTGGTGGTGAAATGAACCTAGAAAAGCATGTGAGGGGCCACTGTTAAACACTAGAACCAAAGTAAGTTGACAGACAACAGTACATTTATCATTTAGTTTATGTATTTGTATAGTGCAGCGAAAAGTAAGTCCAACTGCACATGCATGCTGTATGTAGAGATTATGGTCCCCTTACAACAGCAGAAGAAAGAGAAACATGAACATGTCCATGACACCTTGGAAATCAAATGGAAGCTTCATAAATAAGAGAAGTTCAGGATAGCAAACTAACAAAGTGTCACAGTGGTGACAATCAAACTTATTGCGAATAGTGGCCATAAAAAACATGCAAAAAAGGAAGCACAAAGTGAAAGAGCATTACAGGCAATTTCTGGAATGAGGCCACATATCTATTTCTTTTCCACAAGGAATCCACAAGATTTGAATTCAACACTATGTACTTAATTAGCCATGCCATATCTGTGAACAATCACCTCAGTCAGTGTTTGTGTAAACAGCTTCAAAATGTCAGAAGATGACATCTAGAACCAGAAGGCACTGTGACCATCCACCAAGGAAAGGTTCTTACCTAGATGAAACATAAGTCAATAAACATGCCTTTCAGGTGGCAACAGAGGTCAACCATCCAAATAATATATAGTGATCTAAAGTGCCCGAAAAAAGACAAAGACATGGTTCTTTATGTTACAATCATGCTTAATTAGCTGCAAATATAACATAATACAAGTCACAAGATGAACTGTACTCCCATATCTATACAAGTCTTGGGGCTCATTACAATGAAATTAAACACATTGCCTTATCCATCTGCAACTTGTATGAAAAGAATGCTGATCTAAAAGATAAATGAACACTTACAATCTTCTGCATTAAAATCATTTTATCTCATCTACATGATCAGAATTGAATCACCAAGAAGCTCACACATGGGCACACGACATGAACACTATACAATATAGACAGAGTGTCATGACTAATATGGTCAACTTGTATGGACACAAACATTTGATATATAAAAATATTGCATGTATAATTTAGTCGATTTCTGGTTGTCATATTATAGCTTATAATAATAACAATCATTTACAAGTTACTACAAATTTATAGCGATACTAAATTCAAATATAGAGTACATATATATTGCCAAAATTTGACACATCCAGAAGGCTTATATAGATGACGCAAATGGACCATATACTGATACATGTATAAATGATAAGTGAACTATATGTCTTCAAGTTTCCAAAATGTCTCCGGAAGTATTTAAAAAATATCCACCTATTACAACATGAACACAGCAAGCATTTTGAAGTCTCAATCCTTCATAGTTGAAGCAGACTGGTACAGGGTCAGCTAGTTGAAGCAGATTATATATTTCTAGACTAGTTAATATCTTTTGCCTTCAGCCTTTAGAATGTTGACTTCAAATGAACTATCCAATTGATCTAGCAGTACTTATTGACTTTACCATTCAAGTAAAAACCATTAGTCTCTCTAACAGAAGATCGTATTTAAAAGTTAACATGAATCATCATAGTCATAAAGAGTTATTAGTTCATTTATATACCACAAAAGCATCCTTATTAAATAGATACCTACATACAGTCAACCATCAGAACTGTTTGGAGATTGCCTAGTAATTGGTCAATTCTTTAAGATGATATCTGAAAAAGCTACTTCAATAAGTTAAAGTAGTTCATAATTCTTAGAATCTTGCACAATTTTACAGTGCATTCAAAGTTTTTAGACCCTGAAAGATTCTAAAAATAATGAAGATACAATGATGTTAATCAAATCCTTGGCATCTTACACTATGTCGAGGTATTAAAAACTGGTCGGACCAGTACATACTGACCAACATTTACAGGTCCAACCAGGAGCTGGCATTTTGACCAGGCACTTTCGCTCAGTCCGGATCGAATTGTTATTATCTTTGAATCTGGACAGCATGTCAATAGTTGTTGACTGCCAGCAGCAGCCTTCTCCTCTCCTCCTCTTCATCGCCATCCTCCCCTTGCCATCCTGTCCTCTTCTTTCTCCTCATCTTCCTCCCGTCTTTTTTTCCTCTTTCTTTTGGTCTGTGCACATATGGCATATTTTTTTGCTGCTGTGTTGGAACCAGACCAGTCTGGCCAAGGACCAGTACAGATCTAGACTAAAACTTAAAATCTTGCACTATCTTACAATCCATTCAAATACAGAAGTTTTTAAAATTAATGAAGACATAATTTAAACAACAAATTCACACAGAAACAAATAGCAACATACAGAACCTTCGGAAGTGTATTGATGTAACATTCTTGGGAGCAAACCATATATGGAAAACTACTGGTAGAGTGCACTCATGTCTTTTCATACAGATGTAATTGATGATGCAGCAAACTATGCACGGGTTAAACCACAATTCTGTTGCAATATAGTGACTCTAACAACTCTTCCCTGTTTGCATAAGACTTTCTATATCTACAAGTCAGGATTTGTACTTCATAACAGCACATATAACTGAAAGGATATACCACTGAGTTCTTCAAAAATACCATTCCCCTGACAGAGGTCTATATTATTTTTGAACTTCTCCTAGAAAATTTGTCAGAAGCACACAGAACTATAAGTGTTTTCTGAAGTGCCTCAACCATAAGGTGTATTGCACAAATATGTTGAGGAACACATTAACAATAAATAGAACAGCAGTTAATGAAACGTTGTCATTGGAAGGGAAAGCCCTATAATTCATATGATACAACTAAGTTATCAGTTTAATGCTACACATTGATATAAAGACCAATGATGATGCTAATATAAGTCATGCAATATGATGACTGATGAAACCTCCTACTGCTGTCCATGTAACAAAGAGGAGAGTTTTCCAGTTCTAATTGGCATTATACTTGTTAAATATCGGAAACAGCAATCTCTACCAAAAGAAATTTCTTCATTAAAACAGAAAGAGGCTTTCTAAATAATGGGCATCTGGCATGGTTATATTGATCAAAAAGATAATAAGAAGATTTCCTTTAGCAAGCCTTGCCTCATTGGTTTAGCATTATGACTTTAGCGACCATATAATATTTAGTATAAAATTAATGTGAGTAGAGCCACATATGATTGGTTTTTTTGGTCCAAATTCTGTCAGAGCTATCATATGGTATTACATAACTAATAACATAATTTCTTGGTGATGACTTGTGCCATGAAATTATAAAGGAGGAACAATTATGTAGACACACGTCAAGCATCCAAGAAAACAAAGAAATAATGCCATTTAATCTGCTATAAGGCAATAAGATCAATTTGTTCTACAAGTGATGCTAATTGTAGTCTCCCTACTCAAAGTTGTACCAGAAGATTTTTGTTCAACAAATTATGAGAAAATTTGACATTTCAGACCAGTGTACTCGAAATTTATTAGAAATCTCTTGCTATTGTTAGGACTCTGAAGTAAGAATTGCACATGCTAGTCACGTTGACCATGTCAGTGTATTACTGGCATATTGAGATGGTACTGCATTGAGGAATGCCAAGTCAGTGTATCTTGGTTTATAATTATGAGATTTTATGTAAAGTTCAAAATCTTGATAGCTATAAGAATTGAAGTACAACATCTATAGGATGTAGGTATAACTAGGTTATAAGTACAAAATCAAAGATGTAAAAGCAAATGCGGTACATTAGGAGTTCTGCACTAAGAACTTGGTAACAGTAAGGAGCAAGCATCATTGACTGAAGTTGGTGGAAGAGATAACTATGAGTCACAAAAGCCTAATATTGCATTGATGAATCCCAAAAGCCACATTTGGCAGAGTTCATTTTCTCAAATTCAGCAAATAGTTAATGAAGTGAAATTTCATGATTCAACCAAGCAAAAGGATGGAATAGATTTTTCTGGCGAGCAAAATTATTAGCATCTCAGGGATAAGCAACCAGTTCACAAACAATTAGAAATCATAAAATAATATTTTTCTTTGTTCAAGTGAAACTATTTCAAGCTATGAGAAATACAAAAGACATTGAAGAAGGACAATTTGAAAACATATGTCAACTCTGCACTGCTAAAGATTCTCATGCAATCAGAGATAGCAACTGAGCCAGGGCAGGTTTTACTCAGCCCATCCTTGTCCAGTCACTCAAAGTACTCATTCCATAGTATCCCGGCTTGACTCAAGTTAAGAAATAAAATATAATCCTTGACCCACATAAAAACCAACGATATTGATTTTGTTTCCTTGGCTTACCCACATGTGAATAAATTATGAAACTATAATAATTTTATTACTACATATTATGTAATAAAAAATATTTACATAAAATTATTGGGGATTGGATTTTTTTGTGGGATGGAGCTAGCAAGGATGGGGTGTAGTGGGTTTGGAGCAAGATAAGCATATTGGGCTTGGACAAACACAAGCATAAGGTCTTTGTTTCTGTCGCTACCCAATTTTTGAAAACTACACCCAACACTGGCGTTCCCTGATTAAAACTGGTTGAACCGAAACTAATCAGGCCAGATTGGGCTGGTGCACCAGGGGTCCAGGTTGAAATTGCATCCCTATCCCTATGTGCAATTTAGTAGAATGAAGAGTCCCTCACTATGTGCAATTTAGTAGAATCAAGAGTCCCCACATAAATAAACATGAATTCTGCATGCACATTTCATTCGCAGCTTTCATCACAATGCAACTCATGTAGGCTCTTTCTAGCTTCCAACATATCATGCATAAGGGTTTTGTTTTGTGTTCTATTTTGTAAAGGTAAGGTTGTTATGAATCATATTGGTTGTTATATGGCTTTTTCTCACTATGTATACTTGTATAGTATTAGCAGCACACAATACCATGCATTTGTGCACATTAAAGCGGATGCCTGAGAATTAGCTCAAGTTCCCAGATTTAGTAATTGGAGGGAAGTTCTGTAAAATAAGTTGTATTCAGCAAAGAGTCACATGGACGAATGAATATGTGAATCTCTTAAACAGAAAAACTAACTATATTTCACGTATCCGATTAAAGACAGATAGATGTATACTTTCCCAAGTAGTCAAGTCTAAATAGGTAATGTAATTTTATAGTGTCGATAGAGGGTGGATCTTCACACAATAGTAAGGTTGATCCTTTGTGATATGGGAGACCGGAGGTAAGACTTCGTACATTGACCATTCCCAAACTCTGCATTGGAGGGAGTCTTTGGGTACACTTTTTTTTTTTTTCTTTCAATTTTATAGTGTGGATCTTACGGTGTGGATTATACAGCATCCAACTAAGAAGAAAAAGTGTTGATGATATAGGCTCTAAAGATCCCCATTCTGAGACATGTAGAGATACTACAAGTATAATCGAATAAATAACTTAATAAATAAATCAATAAAAAGAGAAACATGTAGTAAGTCATGTAACATACCGAGAATTCTTTTTATGGTGCATATCGAACTGCATTACCTAATCCAGCTGTTTAAATTCATCATAAACCATGGTAGATGTTAGTTGGATTAACTATTATGCATGTTAAAAAAGGAGTTGAAAAGTTTCTCATGAAGTTTCAAGTCAAAAGAATTACCAAACAAGGATAAAGGGGGTAATGGAGATGGAAAAAGGGGCTGAGAACAAACATATTTCATTGATCCCCGCCCCTTTAGTTCAAGGGACCAGATAATTTCTAAACCTTATTCATTGTTAATATGTACTCAGGCAAGTATGAAATCAGTAACTGGTTAGCAACCTCATTTAATTTTCTCACCTGTCAATGGTTCCACATGGACACCATGCAATACTGGCAATTGAAAGGCCTTAATACGTCGACTTCTGTGAAGGGTCTCAAAGTGCATACAAATTTTGCTATCAAGGGCATTCAGTTGCCTTGAAAGCCAACAGAAATAAAGAACAAGCACAAGAAAAAGCTTTACCAAATGAGTCTATCAACCCATGAAACAAAAGATATCATTATGCATTTAGAAAAGGAAGAAAAAAAAACCAGACAAATAAGCAAAGGTTGGCTAGAGAAGCAAACCAAAGTTTCCTCCGTGCCATCAATGATCAAATAGGATATAGATTAATCCGAGAAATAAAGAAGTGATAATTCATGCATCCAACTGATTTGATAGCAAAGATGCACTTATTTCGATTACTGCAAACCAAATCCTTCAAGGAAAGCACCCTTTTTGAAACTCCCTCGTAATTCATGATTATCTAAACAGAAATATGCAGCTCCAGACTTTCCTGAGACTACACATTCTGTTCAAAATCCGCAGATATCACGACTCAAACCAAAACAGAGCTCATATTACATAGGCATGCTATGGATTCTGGCAACCCCATGTCTAGAGAAGAAGAACCCCCTTCCACTGCTTGATAACGATCTTTCTATATCTGAATGTTCCTTCCGAACAACGATCCCTTTGGAGGAACTTCCCTGCTTTACCCCATTGTTTTGGACAGTGTCTTCCTCAGAGGTCTCATCTTTCCCTTCCTCATCAATCATGCTTTCTTCTGGCTTGACTCTCACAATGATAGAATTCATCAGTGGAGTGTCCATCGAAACTGATCGCCGAACCTGATGCAATCCGAAATCCCGCTTATCGTCTTGCGCTAGTGACGCAGAACTCCCAGGCGTCGGATGGAACGCTTCCGATGTGTTGATCGGAATCCCAATTGCGATCATGCTCTCCGATGTTTCTCCGTTCTGCTGCTCCTCCGGTGGTTGAATTCCTATATGTGGGTCCTCCGCAGGAGCAGCGAAGACAGAATCGAAGTCCACTGAACCAGCGGAGGCAGTGACAGAAGGGGCGGGGGCAGCGGCGGGGTGCGAGAGTTCGCCGTTAGGGTCCACGATGTGAGCCCGGCAGATGGGGCAATTGACGTGGGCGCCAAGCCAAGTGTCGATGCAGGGAACATGGAACGCGTGCCCGCATTTAGGGAGCAGACGGACAAGCTCCCCGTCGCGAAACTCGCCGAGGCACACGGAACAATTGGAGGAGCCGTCGAGGAGGCCGTCGCCGGCCCGATACTCCGCCACGGCGATGGATCCGATGGTGGCCTCGTCAAGGCCGACGGTCCGGATGTACCACACGTGGTGGAACGGCTCCCCGTCGTCAAGGGGCGTGTCATCGTCGTTTCCATCGGGATTCGGGTCAACAAAGGAAGCGGAGCGGACGGGGCGGCGGCGGCGACGGAGGACGGCGTAGTAGGTAAGGGAGAGGAGTAAGGCGGCAGTTGCGATGGCGGCGGGGATTAAAAGGAAACTGACTAGGTGGCGGCCATGATGATTGTCGACGTGCAGAGGAGGTGCAGAGGGAGAAGGAGGAGGAGAGGGAGGAGGAGTGGCGCGGCCCTCCTTGTCATAATTCGAATGGTCCTCATCGGAAAGCATCCGCCGGTAGGCAGTCATCGAGGGTAGAGCTTACGTGCGATTTCACGGAGGATGATGTGCGGAGAACGGTGTGATCCGCATCGCCTGAGCTCCGCCGGAGACACAGAGAAGAGGGGGGCGGGGGTGCGCGGCAACAAAGAAGTCGTCGATCCACAAGTCAACGAAGTGGATCCCACATTTGAAACGTGGTGCATTATTCGGTGCTGTGCGACGGTGGGTTACAGACGTGGAGTACGAAACAGCTTTTGTCAAAAATACTCCGAAACCCGTTCATCAACCGCGCATCAGAGGTGGACCCCACCCGACGATGCCTTGTGGGACCTCTTCGGCTCTCCAGTCAAGTTGCACCAGGTGAAGTCAGACGGGTACGAAAACGTGGATCACTTTCGATTGGCACGTTGGTTCTTGGAGAAAGTTGGGGCCACGAAATGTAGACCGCAATTAGTGGACGAAACTTTGGGCATTCCTTATCTACCGCGCAGAGGCTTTATCTCTCTATTTCGAGAATTCCATCGGGCCGTGCTTCCATCCATCACCTACCTTCCTTGTGATTAAAATCAACGGTGGAGCCCCCATGGAAACATTTACTTTAGATAGGGAAGGTCTATCTGCCGGACCTCACTGTCGCCTTTGTGTTTGTGGTTATGCCTGCAAGAGGCATTTCGAAGAAAAATCCAAGTTGAGACGGTCAAAGTACATTGTATCATTGGGCAATTCGAGTGGCCTTTCAATTCAACCCTTCGTTGAACCCAGGGCAGCGCTAACCCTGCATTGGTGGGATGTGTTTGACTTTGTGGTAGATACTTATATTCATGGCCACCCAAGGTAATCAATCTATGGTGACCACCCACCCTGGTAGACCTCGCTTCTCCACCTCAGATTGTGGTAAGCAATCTGATACCGTGAAGCTGTCTGTTTTCAGCAAATCCTGAAATATCAAAGTGATGATAAGGGAAGTAGCAAAATTTCCAAAATATCCATAGGAAGATCCTTCTCTTTGAGCATGAGATTGAAATGGATGAACAACAGTGCTTAATAAAGCTTCCGATTGTTGATCATTATATTGTATAGAAGTTAGCTATTTATTTTATTGGTAAGAGTTTTTCACTGTGTTTTTTTAGCTTATTCTTCAATAGGTACAAATACTGAAAACATAAACCTAGTGCAGACACTTGTAATTTCATCAGTTGACAAGTCTACAACAGGCACCAACCATTTGCTGCATGAGCTCTCTTTTATTGTCTTTTTTTTACATCAATGATGATGCCGGATATAGATATTTTAAGCAGCAGTTCTCAACCACCAATCCTGACCATGGTTTTTCCCTTGTGAATCTGACAAGTTAGCTGTTCAATCTGACATTCAGAAGTAATTATTAACATATTTAAATCTAGACATATTTCTATGTAGGCTTCAGATATCATAATACAATTGTCAGATGTTCAACCATGTTTTACATCATTTGACTAAGCTCATACAATTTGTCAGATTCATTATTGCCTGTCCAGGATGTTCTATTCTTGCAGCATTCAAAAGTGATTCTGGAAGATGAGCAAATGTGATTATAAAAGAGGGTTGTGTTTGTGTCACACTTTATTAATTTAATCTTTTCAATCTAGTAGAATATCATACCCTATGTTTGAAGTTGAAGCAGCTGAATTGTCCTTATTTTCTTTCTCTTTTAAACTGAATAATTATTGTGATTCTGATGAAAATGTCAAGTTGTATGATGGTTGAAGCAGAGTCCAGTTCCTGCATATAATGGCAGGTTAGCTTATCTCAGATGATTGCTCAGTACTAGTAAAGTTGGAGGATTAAAACTAGAGGCAGAGTCCAACTTATCTCAAATTTGGTACCATGTTTCTTTGAGTTTGGATGACTCCATCATGGGAGTGACAGGAACATTTGCTTCAATCAAATCACAGAACCTAAATTTTCTACGGATCAGTCTCTTTGCTAGTTTACACATGATCACCAGTGGCAAATGGAAGTGTTGATGGAACAAGACTTACCAACAACCTGTTGACATAAAGAAGGACTGATGTCAGTCCTTCTCCGCTCCATTCATTGGATACTGGAGAAGAAATTTTCCATCCGAAGAGATGTTGAAGGGACCAAAAATGAAGTCTCAGAAAGATCACAGGCTTTTTTGACCCTGCAGATGAAAGGGTTGGCTTGTTTATTTGGTCTTCCTCTCTGTTGAAGAAACCTTTTCCTCAGCCAATTGCAAAACAACACATCCTTTTGATGTCATCTTTATCCAGTAATAGTTATTGCAGTGAAGAAGTTAATCCAAGGTTAAGTTCATTTCTTCTCTTCTGAGCCTTCTCTTGTTATCATCTTATCAGGAACATGCTGTTTGCAAGGGAAAAAATGGAGTTATTTTTCAATTTACTTGAACAACAGACATGAGTTCTCTTATAAGTGAATTGTTTGATTGATTTAAGATCTCCTGTTGTAGGAAGCCTGAAGAAGAAGGGGGCTTTGCAGACGGAACAGACTGCTGATAAAGAAGGGAAGGATGCAGGAATGGGTGCATCTACAGTCAAATTTAATGATCTTATTATATACTATTAAAACTAGACCTACCAGTGGCACATCTTATATTCATATTGAATGGTGAAGGATCTAAACATTTCAACCACAACATGGATTTCATTCTAGTAAATTAGCTCATCAATTGACATTCATCCTCCTTTTCTTATATTTGTCAATGTCATATGGTTCTGGGTGTTCTATTAGTTTCTCTTGCCATGGACTTCAAGCTAGAATGGTTGCTTGGAATGATGTATTTTGTTCACTCTATTTATTTCTTTTCGTGTTTTCATTTATATTCTAAAAGAAGCATTCACAATTCTCTCCTATCTACTAGAAAACTATAATACTGTGCATGGACGACTAATCAGAGCAGACACTGAACGAAGCTCTTGGAAGATGAGCTTCATATCTTCATCGGCACTAAAGTTAAGCTGCTTCATATCTTCTTAATCCAACACAAGTAAGTGAACAGGGAAAATTAAGGTTGCAAGCGATGAAAGTGAGATAACAGTTGATCCACTTGTCAGATGAGAAAAGGGTGCTCATCAACAAAAAATAGCAACCCCAAACAAATTGGATTCTCGAGAGACCTGCGGATGACAACGTAAATCCTCTGACTCTCAAGTGCCGTAGTTTACTTCGATAGCCTATCCATTATGTACAACAAAGCAGGGGATTGTGTATGACGAAAAATTGGTGTAATGCAGAGGGATGAAAATTAAACAGCAAGTCAAACCCAGCAGTATGTTTAGAATCCATAAGATCAGTCCACGAGTGACGGAAAGAACGAGAACTTGACAAGCAGTTCACTGCATGTAAAAAGTCTTGCTTGTATTGCCCATGCTTCTGACAGGGAGAGCTGCAACTTTGTAGAAGTTATGCGTCGCTTTTTCAATCTTTTAAATGATTCATTGTTGATATCTACTGTTTATGCACTTTGGTATAGTGTCAGAAATAAATCTACATCATCAACAACCTCATTCAAACCTTCTCGGAAGAGTTCCACGCATGGCAGAAACAGCTGAAGTCTCCCTGACCTTTTTACCTTGTTCTTCAGTCAACCAGGCCGGCTTCCAGTAAATCAGATCGCATCCAAAACTAATGCTATTGCTTTTTCGAACGATACTTCACATCATAGATTTAGGATAAGATAAGATATGCCAGCAAATAATGTGTTAGTGATGATGATGATAGCTGATAATATTTTCTTGTCGAACTCGCTTTCCTATCGGACTCCCCTCTTTGTCTGCTGTACGGTGCGTGCCGTCTTCGTTGCTACACCAGCCGTTGCCATGACCACACTCGGCATCACCATCAGGTGCGACCACAACAACGAGGGCCTGTTTTGGTACGGCCGGCTGCTCGCCCTTGGTAGTGGCCTGCCTCGTTGTCAACTGTCGATCCTCAGCTTCTGCTAAGAGCTAATTGCTATAGATTTCTCTATCAAATTGCTGCAGCTTTCTTCTCTGTTGCAACTTTCTTCTCTAATGTAGCATCGTTGCAGCTACATCCTCTACTGTAGCATCATTGCAGCTACCTCCTCTACTGCAGCATCGCTACCTCCTCTGATGTAGCATCGTTGTAGCTACCTCCTCTGTTGCACCTTCCTCCTTTGTTGTAGCTACCTCCTCTACTATAGCTTTCTCTTCTACTGTAGTATCACTGCAGCATCGTGCAGCTTTCTTCTCTGTTGTAGCATCGTTGTAGCTACCTCCTCTACTGCAGCATCGCTGCAGCTACCTCTTTTGTTGTAGCATCGCTGTAGCTATCTCTCCTCTACTGTAGCATCATTACAGCTACCTTCTTTGCTGCACCTTTCTCCTTTGATATGAGTACCATCTTACGAAATAGGGGGAGAATAGCTTCAATGTAAAATAACTTTTTCAATAATTCTTCTTGTCTTCGGTTCTTTCCGACAGCTGACACTTCTTTTCGTTCCAAAGGCGGAGGACAACGATGAGGCACAGCATTTCATCTAACACCAAAGCTGCAGGTCATCGAAGATAGGAATCGCGTTAGCTGGCAGCTCATTCCAAGCCTGGTAAAATAGAAGTCACCTTGGCGACCAAGTTATGCTCACACTTTGATGAAAGGATTCATCAAAGGTACAAAAGGACAAAAGGAAAGGGAGATAGACATGCCCCAGTATGTTGAAGGAGACTGCAGATATGTATGATCACAAGCGAGCAAATGAACGCCCATTCCGTGGAGTTGGTGGCTGTAAGCAAACCTAATCCCCGTTGTGTGCCTCAACAGAGTCAACTTGTCTCTGTGGGAGGCGGCTGTGAGAAGGTTTTACCCGTCTGCAGATGTTTGATAGATCTCTTGTCGGGGACACGAGCAGGAAGGAATGATATCTTAATAAATGATATCATCTTAATTTCACATGCTAAGATAAGGATGTATACCAATAAAATTTTGACCGATGACCAATGCATGTTTCATGACATAAAAGAGTCACCCACTTGCTTGGCACGAAGGTATTCTCCAGCCTTAGAAAAGTTCTAAAGCTAAGAGTAATATTTGAGAGGGTCCACTCACATGCAGCCTAACCACGCCCTCAAAGATATTTATTTATATGGGACCCTAATCCTCCATTATCTGGTGTGCAAGCTCCATATCTTTTCTCATCTCACAACCTTATCTCTAGAACAAAGCTTGAAATGGCCAGGCGCAGTTCCGTAGCTTCGGGTGCCCTCCTGCTCCTTTGTTGTGCGACGTGGGTCTCGGCCACCGATTACTCCGTCGGCGATTCCTCCGGTTGGAAGCTCGACTTCGATTACACTACATGGACTAGCGGCAAATCCTTCGTCGTCGGCGACAATCTTGGTTAGTTCTTCGACGCACCATGATCGGCGTTCTCCTTAGTTTGTAAGCAGCTTCCAACTTCTGATCGAATCCACGTTTTGGCCACTGCAGTCTTCAAATACGCCGCCTCGCAGCACAACGTCGATAAGGTGAACGCCGCTGCCTACAACGCCTGCTCGAGCAGCAGCCCCATTAGCAGCGACAACAGCGGCCAAACGACGATCAACCTGGACACCTCCGGCAAGCACTATTTCATCTGCGGGATATCCAACCACTGCACCCGAGGCATGAAGCTGGAGGTCGACGTCACAGAGTCATCCTCCACCTCACCCTCACCTCCATCCAGCTCCACCACCAACACCACCAACAACAACAATTCCGGCGCCGGGAGCCTCTCGCCGGTGCACGCCACGGTCGCCTTCATGGGGCTGGTGGTGCTCAAGCTCGGCGTCTTCTAGGCTTGGCCAGGAAAGAGACAGTGCTGTAACTACTGCTCCATTGCGTCGTTTCTTCCGTATTCATCACTCGTATTAGAGAATAAGAGAGTGCTATTTCTATATGGTGATTGTTGATGCATCTTTTGATTTATTTGGAGTGACATTGACTTTTCTTTTATATGGGAATGATGATTTCAAATGATAATATGATTTTTGTAGTCATCATTATACTTCTTTGGTTCTCTAATTTGTCGATAATATCACTGTTGGGATGAAAGGGGGTGGATTGAACTCCTACAAAACTTAAATCAGGTGCATATCCGATAAGATTATTTGACGCTCAAGTTAGCATGTATTTAAATTCAAAGACTATAGCTTGACTACGTCAAAGTCTCATGGAATCTTCTTTCCTTTTCTTCTGTATTTTACATCTCTGTATCTACGCAATCACATGGCCGCATCCACACAGATAGATTAATGATGTTCACACCATTTCTTGAAAGAAGTGTTTTTGAGTCAATGGCATTGGGTTCTCACAACATGCTGCCTCTTTCCAACGTCAAGCCAAGTCCATCTTCTTCTACAGTTTGACTCCTTTCCTGGAGTTTTACTCGATCAGTCGATCACAACCTCTCATCTCAATGATTGAATTATTAGTGAAGTACATACGGTAGAGGATCATCTTCGATGATTATGATATCTTATAATAGTTTCATATATATATATATATATATATATATATATATACATATATACACTAATTAGCACATCCACATTATCAATTATACATTATTTGTATACTAAGTATACAAGCTATAAAAATTATACTTATCTACGTAAGAGTTACCCCCTCTTTTAACGTACCATGATTTGACGCAGCGTTTCAAGAGTGGGTCCCACAATAAGACACACAGATGTCATGATGAGTGTACCGAGTCACTGTGTGCCTTACAAGTGAGTAGGAAAAGAATTGAACGCGGACATACTTGAAAATATTATTCAGTTAGGTATTTACTCCCACGGGATCGCGCAAGCACCATGCGTATCTGCTACACGAATACTAACAATTGTTTACCCGTTCTCTTGTGCAGTATGTAATTGGGTGAAGAGTGGGCTCCATCGTTGTTTAGAATCCTTTAGGAATTAGGGTACAGGAGATTCGACGTCGATGGTCACGTCGCTGCTAACGTAGCTAATATTTGTTGCTCCTCGGTAGCCGTTATCCGCTCAACCGCCGGTGGCGCTGGTTACATACCAACGACTGGCTGACGGCTGCGCTCTTAGCCTGAGGGCCGGAACTCCTCCTCTCGCTAATACCGGCGTTTCGGCTGACCCTCGGCCAATCCCTCCCTTCTCTCCAAGCCGCCGAGCCTTGGGGAGATGGAGCCCTTGGCCTCCCCGCTTGCTGCCCGCTCCTCCGCCTTGCTCCGCCGCCGGCCCATCCCCGCCCTTCCCCGCCGCCGCCTCATCTCTGCCGCCCCCCTCCGCCCTCCTCCTCAGCCCTCCGCGGCGTACCCTCCCTCCATCCGCCACCGCCGCCGTCGCCGCCCGAAACCCTCACTTTTCCCCGCCCGCTCCTCCTCGTCCCAATCCGATTCTCCAAATCCCGCCTCCTCTCCTCTTCCGCTGCCGCCTCCGCGTGAGGGCGCGAAGCTTATCCCCCTGGCAATCTCCCTCGCCGTCGGTCTAGCCATCTGGTTCCTCGTCCCCACACCCGCCGAGGTCACCCCGCAAGCGTGGCAGCTCCTCGCCATCTTCCTGTCCACCATCACCGGTTTCATTCTCGGCCCGCTCCCAATCGCGGCTTGGGCCTTCCTGGGCCTTACCGCCTCTGTCGCCACCAAGACCCTTACCTTCTCCGCAGCATTCGATGCGTTCGAGAACGAGGTGATCTGGTTAATCGTGATATCCTTCTTTTTCGCTAGGGGCTTCGTGAAGACTGGGCTCGGGGATAGGATTGCCACCTACTTCGTGAAGTGGCTCGGGAAGAGCACACTGGGGCTTTCGTATGGGCTCACATTCAGTGAGGCTTTTATCGCCCCTGCAATGCCCAGCACCACCGCAAGGGCCGGTGGGGTGTTCTTGCCAATCATCCAATCGCTGTCTCTCTCCGCCGGGAGTGAGCCAGGAGATCGGTCGGCCGGTAGACTTGGATCCTATCTGGTTATGTCCCAGTTCCAGGTTTGATCCTCTTATTCCTTTTTGCCTGGCTTTGTTTTCTGATTCATGTCACCTCGTTTGACTTGAGCACAAAAAGATAACCTTTTTTTCCATTTATTTTTCTATAAATCTTTCTGATACCTATTGTTCACATTAGCAATATACAAAATTTTCTCTTCGTTAATAAGAGAATACATTTGGCTTCCTCCTCCTCCTCCTCCCACAGGAGAATGCTGAACTCTTATCCTCCAGGTTCTATGTTGTTTGTCAAAAACTCAATGAAAGATCCCCTTTTGAATTTGATAACAACTGATAAGCCATAGGTTGATAACAATGGCAAGCCATAGGTTCTAACTCTTGCAGTTGGCTATATGCATCCTTTAAAATGTTAATGGGCTCTATCGAGAACAATATCACTACTAAAGTAAGAGCCAACCAAGTGCCTTGGTTTCTTTCTAATAGTCTTATTGAGTCTTCCTCTTATCTCTTCTGGCACCATATATATTTGACAGCTAACTTGCCCTACTTTGATGCATTTATAGATCTTTGGACATGTCAAAGTCAACTTAGATTGGTTCTCATGAATTAACATTGATTCATGCTGTCCTTATCTGTTTAGAAATGCAAACATTTTTATTCTATATTTTTTCAACTCACACGTCGATATTAATATCCCCTAATCAATGAGTGTTTACTCTTTTGGTTTTGATTGCCCAATGGCACTAATATATTATCGCATGCTTTACAAGTATTGTAAAACTTTTTCTTGTAATCTATAGGTTACAACCATCAAACAACATTTGTGATATGCCTCTCTATGTTGACCATTTCTAATCCTGCAAACAATCCCTTTAATCTATCCTTCCTCTTAAATAATTAATCTATATAAAAAACTTTGGTGTTGATAATGTCTGTCTTCTGTTTGTCATTTTTTGAACTCTTCTACTGCTACTACTAAAGTGGCATTTCTTGTATTTGGCCTTACTGTTAAAATGTCTAACAGCCTTGGTTGCTAAATCTATAAATATGATCATATTCAATTTTCAGGATCTTACTGACGAATAGAGGAATATTTTGAATTTCATTTGTACATTGTGTGTGAAAGTGTACATCTAATTATCAGTGAATGATGACATTTTTTCATTTTATTGTAACTCTGCAGTGCCATTTAAGCTGTACTAACTTTCGTAGATGTTAACTTCTTCATTGTTCAGCACTAAAAAATCTTAAAACATGGTTGACCTTGTAAGTTATAACACATCTTGCAAAATATTAGTTTTGACAAAAGGGACTCACGGTAATCACACAAAAATATTGATATCTCTCTTCACTTTAATAACCATCCAACTTTTGTTCTGTAAATAATATCTTCATCAATTTCTTCTAAATGCTGAATAATAGGCCCCATATACTTAAAATGTGCTTTATTTTCTCTTCACAATATCATTAAATATCACAATGCTTAATTTTATACAGTTCATCACTTGATTGATTTTCCAACTAAAATATTTTGATGACGTAGGATATAACTTTTCAATTCTATGCATTTTCTTAAAAATTCATGTTATAAATAACTACTGGTTAGTGTTTCATATAGTTGAGAAAGTTTAGTTTGGCAGCACGATAATCATTGAAATCCCAGAGCATGTAGTTTAAGTTGAAGTTGCATGAAATATGTTTATTATTCATGCTTCCTTGTCTCCTTTTCAAAAAATTGATAATTCTTAAAAGCTTCATATACTTGAATCATTCTGTTCTGGTTCTTTATCTTCATTTTGTGCTGAGACTGAAGACATTCATTTTTTGTTTCTCTCTGACTCATTTCAGTCTTCCAGTAATTCAAGCGCACTTTTCCTAACTGCTGCAGCTCAAAATCTGTTATGCCTTAAATTAGCCGAAGAACTAGGGATCCATATTGCAAGTCCATGGTTGTCATGGTTTGAGGCTGCAAGTTTACCTGCCATAGCCTCTCTTCTGGTTACTCCATATATTTTGTATAAGATCTTCCCTCCAGAAATTAAGGATACACCAGAGGCACCTGCTATAGCAACAAAGAGACTGGAAGAAATGGGACCTGCGACAAGGAATGAGTGGGTGATGATCTGTACAATGGTCTTTGCAGTTTCCTTATGGGTCTTTGGGTAAGTAATTTGAGTTTTTTGTTTTATTGACGTACTTTGTCACAGTGCATTGAATATATTAGTTCAATCTAGAACATTATATCTCTTATTTAGGATCAGATATTATTAATACACAATTTCAATTTCTCCATGCATCATCAGCTAAAGTTGACTACAACCTTGTTGATTGGCTGAGAATCTGAGGGAACAATCTAAATCTCCAATGTTTTTACTATACATACTGTAGTGTATCACAGCAATATTATCCATAGTCTGGACTGTTGCTTTCCAAAATGCCCTTTTACAAATACTAATCACCTCACTAATCAATGAAACAAATGATTTCTGATTACAAAACTAGATATCTGTATTTGACCTGGTAATGTTTTCGATTTTATGGTATGTAGCATATCTTTTTCATGGGTAACGAAAAGGAATTTATATACATTATGGCATACAAACCTCATTTCTATGTTTTAGTGTCGTCAACCAATCCATTTCTAATATGTTAGAACATAGAATCCTCATTTCAATTTTTAACTTTTGCCATCTGATCCAGCTCTTTGTTATTAGTGATGTATTTTTTAGATCATTAAGTACCATATGAGACTGAGTTTTCCGGCCTTTACATCCTGAAAGCTTTTCTGAAGTTCAGCAGTTTTGATTTGAGTCATCAGTGAAATCAGAAGCATGTTTTTTCTGTTACAACTGCCTGCATTTCATATGATTCAATATTATCAGAAAAACTAAAATATCATCACTTGTTCTTAGATACTGTGGCTCTGTTTGCAGATTGCCAGTTAGGAGTTTCATTAATAGATTTGTAAACACTGTACTAGCCAGTTGACTTAAATGTGACCACTGACGTCTGTGTGAGTGCTTGCATGTGTCTGAGTGTTATATATCCATTTAACAAAAGCATCTAGGCCTTCTTATTCTTTTTCTAAACTTATGATGGACCACTTGAATTTAAAATCAGCATATGTTGAATATGATCTTTTGTACTTGAAGTGCCAGTACCAAAAGTTTAATTCCTTCCAATATGCCAACAGTATTATTTACCTGTTCATTGTATTTCCACTTGATTTTATTTGAAACTATTAAGGGTCACATACTTTAATCCATTCTAGCTCAATTTTATGTGATGTGTTGATAACTAGCTGAAATGTTTTCACCAGTTTTTGTAGATTCAACAATGAAGACTCAAATTTGAGTATATTGGATCAGAAAAATGAAAATGAAAATAGGTAGTCAAGCTGATATCATTGTCTGTATAATTTGTATGATTTAACATTAAAATGGCCAAAGAAAGGGGATCGGCTGGATTTTATTGGAACTCTATAGATGAGTTCAATCAGTTTTGCAGTTCTGATTGATCCTTGCTGATTTCTGCAAAGTGTGTTTGAAACTTGGCTTTTCTTTTTTTTCCTGTCAATTCCAAACAAATCATATTGGTCATTTGGTTTGATACAATCCACATAGCCTATTACAAACTTGATCCTAATCTTGGGAACCTTACTTGAAATAACACTGTTTGAAGATTCGGTTTTGGTTATACTTCAGTTGCCGCTAGAAAAGTATGCTTCAATGTTTTTGAAAATTTTGGGTTTTTTAAATGCCATATTAAGATATTCACAAAATTTGAAAAGGAAATAATTAAGATAAAAAAAGAAAATAATAAAAGATGTACTGAATCATGAGGTTCCTCATCCAGATCTAAGAAACAACGGAAATGAACATAGGAATCTAAGCTTCACCCTGAATTCAAAGGAAGTTCCCATAGGATCTTCATTTCAGAGGAGTGAGAACTATGCAAGATGATTTTTTTGATAAATCCCCCTTATCTTGTTGGTTTCTTATAGAGAAAAGGTTAGCAGAATGAACTTTTCAATAGGAGTGAGGTTTGGGAGGTTTGGCACATGAAGAAGCTATGCACTAGGCCTTAAAACAGATTACTCTATCAAGATCAACTTTAGGCTAATTCAACTGAAAAACAATGATTCTTGGAAACTTTGAAGAATATATTAGACCGTCCTTATTCTACGGTGTGGACTGTATTGAAATCATTTTGATTTTTCGTTTGGAACTGGTAAACTGAAAAGGATTAATTTTGATCAGAAACATAAGCCATGTTCAATAAGGATGGGATCGTAAATCATTATTCCAAGTAAAAATATGATAAGATTGTAAAATTTAAGCAAAATAGGAGAAGGTGAAAAAATATATTACAGAATTAACCAGAAATTCTCCATTCACTCTCTTGGGAATGGCCTTACTGCTGCATTTATATTCCATGATAATTTAATTACTGAAAAATGTACCTTTGGAATAAATTGACAGCTAAATTAACTGTAACCTTCACACCAGGTCTGATATCATGTAAAAATATAATAACAATTATATCTATTATCACTCTATGATACTGTTGTAACAGAGTAATAATAGAAAACTTTTTTTTTATTTCATCTTGAGATCAACCACACTTTATTATTATTATTTTTTGGGCTTTTAACATTCTGTATAGATAATATGGTAAGTAGATACCCCACTGTAATCGCTAGGACATGAAATGTGAAAGAAATATAATTAAGCTGTAGGCTGAATAATCCTTTTCCTGCCTTTTTCTACTCATGACTCATCTCTTTATTAAGTGTCCTCTAAAGATTGAAAAAGGTAGCTGCCAATTTTTTCAGTTATTTTCTCTTTTCCATTCCTTAAAAACTAGCTAGATGTCATTTTAGAATCATTTATGACTTCCAAATATACTATAACAAGTCCCTAATTTTGACTATAAAGTTAGAGTGGAAGTTGGAAATAGAAAATTAGAAATGCTGGATGCAGACCTGCGCAACTCAACCTACCCTCTGGTACAGATAACCTAAACTGCACAAATAATGCATTAAATAATTATCTAAACCTAGACCAAGATATACTCAAACTAAACCTCAGAAAATTCTTGATCAGAAACGGAGGGAGAAATCTTGGAAGGATCAGTGGTTGCTGGGCGGGTTAGCTAACAAATGCAAACTTGTCTCTAGTATGCAAAAGTCTTTTTCCTTAATTTCTAGTAGACATTAGAATGCATTTTAACTTAATGCTTTCATAATCATATGAAATTATGATGCTCCGCACATTGAGTGGCCCTTCTAGTGCTGACAGCTTATTTTTTATTAATAATGTATAAGATGATTAACCAAAGCAATTTCCAGAGACAAAGAAGATTTATTTTTCTTGCATCATGCCATGTCATTTGACATTACCCGCATTACTATTATGCTGCTCTATTAAGAAGGTCTCACTGGTCAACTAGACAAAAAAGTCTGTTTTCTGTTGTTTGTTTCATACATAAATTAACCAACAAAACTCGGCTTCCCTGACTGTATATTTTATAGATCCATTGCTAACGGAAAACTTCAATGCTTACAAGGAATTGTTTGTTTCATAGAGATGCTCTTGGCATATCAAGTGTTGTTGCAGCAATGCTTGGCCTATCCATCCTTCTACTTTTTGGTGTTCTGAATTGGGATGATTGTCTTAGTGAGAAGTCTGCATGGGATACCTTGGCTTGGTTTGCAGTACTGGTTGGAATGGCTGAACAGCTTACAAATCTTGGAATTGTGACATGGATGTCAAATTGTGTTGCGGAGTCTCTCCAGCATTTCTCACTGAGCTGGCCTGCCGCCTTCTGCATTCTTCAGGCATCTTATTTCTTCATTCACTACCTATTTGCAAGTCAGACTGCACATGTTGGAGCCTTGTATTCAGCATTTCTTGCCATGCACTTGGCAGCTGGTGTTCCTAGTGTATTGGCAACACTTGCATTGGCATACAACACAAATCTTTTTGGTGCATTAACACATTATAGCAGTGGTCAGGCTGCTGTATATTTTGGAGGTACTGCAAATTTCTACAGACTGATAACGAAAACTCAAAAAAGAATGGATCCATTATGACTCATATAATGTCACATTATGACTTGATAGAATGGCACATCTGGTGTTGTAATAGACCGTAAGGGTTATAACAGAAACTAGGGTAATGAAGACTTATTGTCCTAACATTGCTACACAGTTAAAAGAACATTAAATTTAAATTAAGCAACATGTTACTGTGGTTCCCTTTAAAAAGAAAGAACATGCTACTGTTGTTCCAATTTCAAAACATTTTATATTACTATCAGGGTTTGCCGTACCGAACCGTACCGTCCGGTACGAGCGGTACGTACCGATCCGACAGGTCTGTATGCGGACTGCTTGTTACCGGTCCGAGTGCACTGTAGTAGTGCTACAGTACTCGGCACACCTGGGTGTACTGCTCGGTATACCGTACCATACCGGTACCGAGCCCAGGTCGAAATATTGGTACGGTACGGTATTACGAACCTTGGTTACTATATTATACTCCAAACTCCAAAGGAGAAGAAAACTTGTTAACTTTTATAAAAGCACGAGTTATATAATGACTGTAAAATGTTCAGCCATTAAATTTTGTCTACAAAAATTTAGTCACTTGGAGAAATGTGGAAAGTAATGTCTTCTTTAATGAGAGTGCTTGGAAGTGTACTGGAAGAACTCTCAGAATTTTAAATTTGAGTTCCTGAACAAGACTCTATGATAAGTGCTCTATGTCAGACACGTTGATTACATCTCACAGAAAATATTTTCAGGTATTAATAATGTTAGAAATAATTTGGGTAACTCTAATGTTTTTCCCCTTTTCCTGCAGTGGGTTACTTGGACCTTCCTGATATATTTAGGCTGGGCTTTATAACAGCTTTGATCAATGCTTTAATATGGGCTTCTGTTGGTACCTTTTGGTGGAAATTTCTAGGGCTGTATTGAAGCTGATGGTGGTGTAAGTTGAGAGAAGTCTTCCATTAATGATACTTAAAGATCCTCAAGCTTATTCTGGAACCATTCTTAATTTCCTAGTTTCTGCTAAAGGTAGAACTCTGAATTTCATGCATCTTTTTAGGTTAAACACTCTTTTCCCCTCCTATTTATGTTCCAAATTGTTGCTGATGCATTTAAATAAGCTATATCCATGTTGAAACATTTACTGTTAAGAGTACAAATTAGCCAACATACTTTGAGGTATTGTTGGATTGCTTCAACATTTAAGTGAATATAGGATAACACACATTTTTAAAGAAGCTAACCATGCCGTGCATTGGTTAGCAAATTTTGGAAGGGTGAACCATTGTAATGAATTCTGGTACGATGTGTTTTCTCGGGACTTGGAGGTTATGATCTCCTCTGATAACAGAGAAGATAGGCGTATTCACTTTATTGCTAAATAAAAGTTAATTTTCTGTTGTGCAAAAACAAAGAGAGTACAAATTAGCAACTGTAAAATCAAATGGATTGTTGGCAATGTGACATCTAGCCTCTTTTATTATATGCTGCCTGAACTGGGTTTAGGCCTTTATGTACTTTGTCTTTTTCTCTGATTTCTTCGTGATGGAGAATATATGGCCTTTAAACCACAGGAACTATCAACGATTGTTAACAAGTATGTATAATCTGCTTGTTTATGTGTTCTGTTTTGATAAGCCTATGGCTACTCATGATACCATTTAGTTGAAGATAGACAACGTAGTCTGGAAATATGTCTACTGCTATATGGCTCTTTGGAAAGATATTCGAGAACATTTAGGTATGAAATTCATGATACCTAGGATCATTATAGAATGTACTATACCTACTAAATTTAGGCAAAATGTGCAATTTCATTGATTTTTTTAGGTGATGGTGCTTTACTAAATGCAAAAGATGTGAACTTATTTTTTGCTTAAAACATTGCCAGCTACCATCAAGATATTTCTGTTTAATTATGTTCCCATATCTAGTCAATCATGAAGAGTTTTGTTTACTCTATGAATACCACTGTAGCATGCTTTATCAGCATATCAGCTCTGAGCCTTTTGACTGAATTATCAAATTTTTTCAGAAAACTTTCAGATGAATTACAGATGCAGTTACAAGTTTACAAATTCTTGGGATGCAGCTAATGTTTCCATCTAAGATTAAGGGGAAATGTATTTTTACCCTGTATCTTAAAGCAGGTGCTTTAAATGTCATACATAAAAAAATTCACATGGTCGATTCTCCTATTTGTTCATCATGATAAATTGGATTCGTCCATTGTGTTAAAGAACAAATCCACCAGCAGACACTGGAAGATAGATCTGTGCTGTTTTTATTTTGGTACTTTTATCTTTGTGCAATATCTGACAGAAACCTGGCATTTTATAACATCATGGTTTCATTTTGATATTCAAGTTCTTTTTTTCCCCATTTTCCTTTATTTTTAGCTTTGTTATCCCTGATATAACATCCACTATACAGTTTATGACTTGTAATTTTGCCACCAATATCATATTGAAATTATCTGACGAAAATTGTGGTCACTGAAGATTTTTCTCATATCAACTTTCTCTGCATGTAACTATCATGGCAGCTAAAATTCCATCAGGAAACTTGGAAGTTTGAAAACAATTAGTTTTGTTGTGTATCTGACTTCTTACATGGCACAACTTTTAGATATCAGTGGATTGATTATGGCATTCTGTCTTAGATGTCCTGTGGCAAACATTTTCATTACAGAACATAAACTTGTATCTTTATTTTATGGTACCAATCTTCTTATTCTGTTTTTTTCTTCCTCCTCTTCTTTGTCAAGATCTGCAGCTGCTCTCTTGCTCCATTACGCATACAAATTTGATTTGTCGAGTAGGCAGTTATATATTAACTTAATTCCATTGTTTACTCTTTTGTTTCTGGACAGGCATATCTGACAACAAAAAAAGGTTGATAGGATAAGATCTTGAAACTGAAAGAATACATTATGAATAGCTTGGAATAAATGCATATGGCTTTGACTTGTTTGAGTTTTGTGGTACTTGGAACCAATATTGAGCACACACTGGGCATGGTGCACAAGATTTAATACACAGATTCACTGAAACATCTCCAGTCATCAGGTCATGAGTTTCCCAAGCTATTTTACTCAGTTCTAGCAATTCCTGATTCTTCATAACTTTTGTTGGTATTGTGGCTAATCAAGGGGTATTTTGCATGCCTTTTACTTGCAACTTATCATGGAACTTCCCACTATCAAGAAACCTCATCAGTTATGATGATGATGATGATGATGATGATGATGATGAGCATAGTACAAAATTAAAACCTCATGTAGTAAATTTATGCTGCCACATCCCTTTTGTGTCCCCATGTTCTGACCAATCCCCATATCCCTTAGCTTTGGAGGCCAAGAAACTGAGTCTATACATGTGGAATCAATCTTTAGATGTAGATTTAGATTTGATTTGGAGTGAAATTAATGTTGAAAATTGCAATTGGTTTGGTTTGATTAGATCATAAAAAATAATGCAATTTTCAGGACATCTTCTGGATCTAAAATTGACATCTATCATGAACACAATAAAAAATGGTGAAGTTGTATTCATCTCCAAAATAATGTAATGAGTTGCAGAGTGTTTTAAAACATTATACAAACTGTTATTGTTAAAATAATACATCAAAATGGGTTTGCCTTGTTGCCTTGACAAATATTTCCACTCAGAGCATCATGCCAAATAAAAATGAAGCATATCTCTTACTGCAGCAGTTTCTTCTTTTTTCCCCTAAAAGAGAATAAGAACTAAGTTGTTATTTCAAGTTGAATTTATAACAGACATTGTAGTACAAAAAAGATTGGAACGTTGGAATTTCTCTCCATAGAATCAGATTTACAAGTTTTGGCAATCTAAGTTAGTCATTGGCCATCATGTTTCTTTTTTCTATGTACATCATAATTCATAAAATAAAATAAAAAAGGTTAAGAAATCAGGAATATGCAGAACTTCAAGTCATTTTGAGGAGGTATATCCTTTTACCTTGTTATCATTTTGAGCTTTGTAAATCAATGAAGGAGAACGAACAACAAACACTGGATGGATATATTCAACAAGTCATCTTCTTCTTCTGCCAATCAGCAGCAGAAGAACAAACTTGAACGAAGAAAAGCAGCAGCAGATCTGCTTTCAGTGGTAGCCTTTTCTGTGGTTTTCAGCACCTACGCACTTTGGCATTTACTTTATGTGACCACGACACTGGGTTTGTGCTGAAAGGGGGAAAGGAAGAGATAATTCCAAGTCGCTCCCCATCTTTTCAGGCTTCCTGGCCACATGACACCACCACGCAGAACAAATAGCTCCCACCTTTTCCTTTCCCCCACTCTGCCTCAGCTTTTGCTTTTCTGCGTGCAGGATTCCATTAGGTGGAGTGCTTCCATGGGCTCTACCAGGAGACGAGGAGAAAATACCAAGCCGTCGCTCTCCCACACCTGTAGTTGACAGGGGACGCCCTCGGTGGCTGCCTTTTGGTCTGTAGTTCCAAGTGCAGGGTTGCAATCCATGGCTTGTGTGCAGTGAGAGGACATCTCGTTCTGCGCTGTGACCTTTGCTTGGATTCCCTGCCAGCTCGGGTTGTGTAGGCCAGCAAAGGGAGGTGCATCTTCCTTTCATGTGGAGCGTCATGTCCTCCTCCCCAGGCCGGAAGGAGATTTTTGGAGGGATTTGGCATATCCTAACTCATGCAGGTTCTGAACATGACCTCCCATTTCCACGCTCGAGCTTTTGCAGCGCTTCATGTTGTTTGTGAAGCTAACAAGAGATTTCAATCTGGAGAACCATGAAGGACTGGGATTGTCGAATGGCTGCGGGTTAAATCGAGGTTGCTCCGCTCCCATGGATTAGTTGTCGGTCTCTTTTGAAAGCCAAAGCATCCTTCACCAGTTGATCGTCAAATCTTCTCCAGACCTGCAGTTTCTGCTTTACGGTCTTCTCTATTCCGTCCCACAGTAACAATTTTGGTTAGCAAGTATGATGCAGCCGGTACACGTACTGTCGAATGACGACTCATTCCGAACATAATAATCATCGACTCACAGTTGGTTGAAGTCAGCGTACCTTGTCGTAAGCCAGAATTTGGAACAAGAACATGGAAGGATGATGTTGCGACTGGCTAAGGTTTCTGCAGGACATAATGGATGTATAACTCTGGCTACCACTAGAGCTCCAATTGCAGCTCATGATTTTTGCACCGCAAGTCTGAAAAATAAGAATGAGTTGATGTCAGTGGTCCACACGATCATGAAGCAGACACTTTCTAAAGTAAGCAGAGAACAGCTCAGGAGACCTGTTGACATACTTGGTTCTTGTTTTGCAGGATGCAAGAGCTTTTTGAGGGGAAATATCAACGTCTTCAGAATGCAAGAGATTAAAGTTCTTTATCGGAAAGAAAGTAAGAGATGGAGTGAGAGAGAAGACCTCGTAAAGTTAAAGGGAATCCCTCACCTACATATCAGTGTAAGAAGACTTTAAACTCCACTGGTGAGTGAAACTTTATTATGGTTCTTTTTGTAGCTTGCCTTCCTCTTTGTTGCTCTTTCTCTTTGCACTCTTTTACTGCCACCACGTTACTTGGCAAAAAGATACATTCGGAATCAATCTCGTAAACTACTGTACCTTTTTTTATCTGCACCTTCTAATTACACCTTCCTTGTGAATTGCAATAGATGCTGAAGCATTTATCCCCCCTCAAAAGCAGTAAATCTTATATAGCAGAGCAGATTGGCCTTTTTTTCATTCCATATTCATGCCACAATTGCTTGATTTAGACCAACAAATCATTGCACTGCAGTAGAACTTTTTTATATTTGTTCAGATAAACCTGCTTTTGTAGTCAGTTGCTAATGATTCGGTAGTTGATCCCAAATCATAGGAAGTCATGTTTGTTGCTGCCTGTGACAAGGTGGAGAGGCAGAGTCCACTTTTCTCAGTTTAAACAAGACTATTTAGCACATAGAGCTTGAACTATGGCATCTTAGATGGCACCTATCAAACAAACATATCATGAGATTTTTCATGTCCTTTTGTTCTAGGCCCTGAAAAAGATTACTTAGGAAATGGTCAGACCCCATACATGTTTGATGTAGTAATCATAGTTCGAGAGAAAGCAAGATAAAGAAAGTGCCATCATGTCCAAACCTGGGACAACACTACTCAGTAGGTTTCACACCAGTGAATCTTTTGTGGCCTCATTCCATGACAAACAAGTCTGCCACACCCAATGAGATAAAAAAACTGTATGTAATCAATTCCAAAGCAAAAAGAAACCTCCATGGTTTGCAAACCTTGGATCTGGGTCCCATGGTGGTGTTCACCAGGGCTTTTCTACTGTGCTAAGTGGAAGATGACTGCACCCACACCTTTCTCCACCACTCGAAGCAAAGGAAAACAAATTGCGGAAAGGTTCCATGTCATGTAATCTCATGTTAGCCATCCACCTAAGAAATCTACATGCTTCTTTATTCTTTTGACAAATCTTTTCTAATCTATGATCTTCCCAATCCAAATAAGAAGCTGGATCAAACATTTGTCTTCTCTTGAACCTGTGCTAGCTTTTATTCAATGTGTGCATACACTCTACCAAAAAAAAGGATAAGTTGTACATTGATTTTTTTAATAAAAAAGGCTAACTAATAGATTTAAGATCACAAAAAAGTTTGGACAACAATATCAGAATTTTAACTTGGTTCTTGACTTGTATGTCCTTATCTAGATAGAATATGACTTTCTGCAACTTGTATCCTTTCAATTTTGTGGTATGCAATATGTATGGCATCATCATCCTGTCAGTCCAAACTGAACAATCTCCAACCAAATGCAGCATTACCATATCTATCCACTTCTTGATTTAATTGCTAATTACCAAAAAAACTTAAAGGTGTTGACGTGACCAACAGAAATCTTTGGATGATCATTACAGTAAATTGGAAGCTTTTACGCAATTATCTACTTAATGAAGTCTCTTTGTGCTAGCATGGCCTCGTATTGAAACCCTCCTTGTCGCGCTACTATAAATCTGGAATGTAGACCAGCTTTCATCAAATTTTCTACTCGCATCTTTTAATTGAGTGAACTTCTCATCCTCCAATATGTATCAGTTCTGAAACTTAGGACGTCCGAAAAAACAAAAAGAAGAGACAACAAGAGAAGAAAGTAATCCTCCTTCCATTACTGAAGAAACTTTCCTTTCTTCAAGATAGTGTGAGCCAAGCTCAAAGAACTGAAAGCATTTTCCTTAGCCAAGAAGAAATGTGTCCTCTCCTAGCATCTGTTTTATGCAGTTGACATTGAATAGACTGTCAGCATCTGTTTGTGAAGAGTCTCTGCTTTCTCCAAAGTGGTATAACTGAAAAGATGCACTCTTGGTAGAAAACAGTTCTCTCCAAGTGTCTATTCTCCAAAGTTGGCAATGAATAGTCTAATAGTTTGGCTGTCTCTCTGCAAAAGTTACACTATACAACTTTCTAAGATCCATATGCTATATATCACATCACCACAGCATCAAACACTAAGTTTGGTAGCTTATGGATGTGCTGAGAAAGATTAAAGACTATATGTTGGTTGGAATTGGGAGTAGGCTTAGATTGCAACTGAGGCTAAGATTTACAATCATTGTTAATCTTAGGCAATGTAGATACTCGACATTTACCTCGAAAAAAGATTACACATGTTATCATAAAAATGATTGCAACTTCAATGCTTCCTTTTCATAATGTATCTTTACAAATGATCATGTAGGATGTGAACTTGAAGTCAAGATCTGGCAATGGTGAAATCAACATGGGAACATGAAATGCACAGTCCCTTATCATTTTTGAGGCAGCTTCCTTTTTTGCTTGTTCTAATCAAATCAGTCTTTTTTTTGTCAATCTCACAAAAAAAGAACTGAGCTCAGGAGCTGTCCCAACTCTCTTGGCAAATCCCTACCTACAAAGTTCACTTGGGGTGAGTTGGGACTTGGCTAGTCTCATCTTCCATCCACCTACCACCTCCATTGTTCATAACCTGCAGCCATTTCAATTTTCCCAGTCTCCTACTTGTATTGAAAATACAGTTCCTCATCTAATGCTTGGTTGTTGGATGCATGGTTAAAGAAGCACATGCAACATGTGAACCAAACATAGAGTACATGCATTTGTAATATATGAATAAACCATCATAAATATGTCTTTTTAGGATAGAATGTTGAAGGTGTCAAAAGTTTTAGAAAGCATGTGCAACAAATGTCTTCCACTTTCAAACTTATAAGACAATGGGCACAGGAAACAACATTTGAGGTGGTTAGATATGAACTTAAGTTTAAGATTGATGGGAGATGTTCCTTCAAACATCTCCTATCAATAAAACTGTGTATATTGATCCTTCTTGCTTCTCTCTAGACTTGAATTTTAGGGAAGATTTTATGAGTATATCATGCGAAGATAATATTAAATACCTATTATCATAGAAATAAATATAATATGTCAATATCATCTTAATATAAAAAATTATATGTTTAGAAGGCAGCATCAACCAATTCATTTGGTCTTTCATGCCATGAGATATAACAAAATTGGTTAGTATTATGTCACACTCTAAATTATTAGAGGAGTTATGAATATAACAGTTTAACTCTTATTGAATATAACATATTTGAAATTTGACTCTTCTTAATCAAGACTCATTTAGATTTGATTACATCCATAAATTTTATGTTGACGAAAGATAAGATCAAAGAAAATCATTTAAAATGATATGTTTAAGAAATCTATGGGCGTAGTAGTCAAAAGAGGTAAAATGATAAATATTAGTAGTACGAGGAGAGATAAAGAAAGACCTAAAAGAATCTTAATAAAAATTATAAATAAAAATTTAAATATTTTAATTTTAACTAAATATATGGTTTTTTAATCGATCTCAAATAGTTGAGACTTACAGTTTTATTATTGTTGTTGTTATATAAAATTTTAAGACTTATATTAGTAATTTAAATTAGATGAACACGCCAACTAATTTGGATAGTACACTATAAATAAATGTAATGATATGTATTACCATATTATTATTTTTTTACAATTATATATATTTTTCTTGGTCTTCTCTCTTAAATACTCTCTTTCATCGCCTTCCTATTATTTTTTGTTTATATTTGTTTTTGACAGTATAGGTTTCTAAAAATATTGAATATTTTTTCGTTCAAAAATAGGTTAATAATTTTGATTAGAACATGACAAACTTCCATTAGTATTATAAGAAATTATTTGCCATAGTTATTTTTATACAATTGTCCCCAATATAAATCCTTGATGTATTGGCATCAACATGACATTCTGTATGACATATTTTGTATCAATGGAAAAAACATTTGATTGATTATTTTGAATCTTGAATTGGCTAATCAGTAACTATAATGATTTTTAGAATTTTAAAATAAATTATAGTGATGTCAGTATAAACAATCAGTTGATTAATATTTTTAGAAAACATCCATTTGGATGACCAAAAAATAATTCATACATCAGTATCACTCCATCAAGAATTTATGGCATATATAAGTCCCTACAATATTATTAGTTAAAAATATATATAATTTTAAAATTTAAAATACCCTTATTTTTTATCCATTTTTTTACATTTTTCACCGCACTTTTCGATCTTAAAAAGAAACAAATACTTTAACAATTACATCAGATATACAAAGAGAATCAAAGATTTGATGTCATCATAGAAGAAGCTCACAAAAGAGCCACATAAACTCATGAACATTAATAATGTCAATTGGAAGTTCAAAATCATTAAAATATTAACTATAATGATTTTTAGAATCTTAAAATACAACATGAATGTGCCAAATTTAAAGAAATTAAAGGGGTAAGTATATAAATAATTAAAAACACTCCATTCTTTCATCACCATCAGTAAGTCGAATCCCTGAAGCTGATTTGACCATATATTGCCCCTCTCTCATATTGTATTTGATAATATCAATTTGATGTGATGGGCATCGGATTAATGTTTCTATATATATACATATATATATATTGTCAACCAATGAATAAAATACATAGCTGACCAATGAATTGAAGTTTAATTAATCGACATCATCGCATCTCAATCTTTTGGGACATTTGGTACTTTGACCAACCGACCAATATGAACTCTCTCTTTCTTCCTCTCCTTTCCATCCATCGTTTTACTATCAATCTAGAATTCCATAGCCACATCATGACAATGAAGAGAGAGTTGTTTTCTTTAATGAAAATATTAAAATAGTGTTTGATTTCTTGGACAATGTTTAAGTCACGGATATTGACACCATTTCACTGTCATATGGTTCCACATAAACATCAAAGCATCACAATTTACTCCACTTTCAAACACCTAATTTAACCCCATTCTAGTATGACATGAATTCAAATATAAATATTTTTCTTTTGTCATAATATTTCACATTAATTGAGTGATCATAAATGCTGGATGTTTTAGGAAGCACAAAATAAGAGTGGATCCTTTGATTGGAACTCTTCAAATTAAACTGATTCAACTGTTGCCTTCCAGAAATCCACTTCTCAGTAGAAAATGATGGTGAAATTTAATTACTTATTGAATATATATATATATATTTTTTTTTACTAGACAAGAAGGTTAAATTTATGCAGTTCTATGCAAGTAGATAAACTATTTCCATGATCCTTTGATTTTTGTTATTTTTTATAAATCCAGTTGTTAATGCTATTTCAGTATTTATAATTGCTAGTGATTTAGTAAATATGATTCATTACAACTCTTTTAGCTGGCAATATTAAAAAAATTAATGTTTAAAACCGAAGGAAATTAATTCCTGTTAAACATGTCATGTTAATACGAGTTAGATGGAATAATATTCTTATTTCAGAAATACTCTTTCGTCACACTCTATAATTAGGATTTCTCATACATTATTGTTCGAGTTCTAAAACTTTATTTACGATCGATCTAGTTTGAGCATTGGCATGCCCCCATGCTAGTTTTATAGTAATGTTCGTGACACGAAGGGCTCGAGAGAGGAGCATCGACATAATCGGATATTTCGTTCTACGGAAGAAAAACAACAGCCAAGTCAAATTGAATTGATCCCATTAATGAAGCTATAATAAGTCAAAGAAAAATATTATATTTTTCTACTCGTCTAAGCATTTATTCCACGAGAAACTTGAGTTCTATAGAGGCAGATTTGAAGTCGTTCTACTTCCTGGCTTTCATTACACCAAACACACCGACCGCTGAATGCGTACAATTCTCCCACCATTTTCGAAGAAAATTGTCACTAAACACTTTTGAGTGTTACGATGATTTCAAAAGAATTTTTGTGTAATACAATTGGATGAAACATTTCTATTCTATAATAGTCGAGCTATTATTGATCATTGCTATGCTTCATTATTATTCGTTGCAAAGTAGAAGAAACATTAACAATCATAAAGTCTTATATGTTATCATCCTAAGCATTTATTTTTCCAATCGAAAAAGAGAAGAGATTATTCTTCACATAAAATTTGATATCATATGTGCTTAAAATGAATTCTTCTACGAATAGATAAATAATGGATCATATTCAAATTCGATTGAAGGAAGAGATAAATATCGATATTATAATAAATTTTACCTTCTCTGTAGAAAAAGAATTGGCAATAAATGTATTTTAAAGGAATAAAATATTTACTTTAGTTAAATGGATAAGTAAGCATGTTCCAAATATGTATTAATATCAAATAGAGCTAAACCATGTTCTTTTTTTTTCATCGAGGAGTTGAGGTATCAAAATTGATATTAACATGGTCTTGAAACAAATATGTATGTGTTGGTGTATATATGTATATCAAGATCTAAATAGGTTTTAGAAAATGTTATATTTACATTATATTATGATAGTATTGAAGAGAAAAGAGTGACAAAATCTTCATTTTATTGGGGTTTCATTTCAAGCTCTCATTTCAGTTCCATTTCCTCCTATACAAAAGGGCTTTGATGCTGCCTTATATTATTTATAGGCACAGGGAGTCACCCAGCTCTCAGTTCTGCCATCTCTCTCTCTCTCTCTCTCTCTCTCTCTCTCTCTCTCTCTCTCTCAGCCTATGTGATACTGAGCTATGACGAGTCTCAGGGAGCAGGTAGTTTATGGTGATGGGTTCTGAGGAGATGGAGCAGGAGAGAGGAAGAGCGGTCGTGGAGGAGACCACCCACCTTCCCTCCGCTACTCTTTCTCTCACACCCACACAACTGCTTCCTCGGCCGGTGATGATGAGAGTCATCCACACTCGCCTCCCTTAGAACAACAACAACAACAACAACAACAACGCTTGTCTGAGCGTGAGACATACAGTGCCTTCGTTTTCTTGGTTCCGCATCACTACCTCTGGCTTTTGCATCCTTCTACAAGACCAGACATGAAGAGAACGCTCGGTACCTCAGATAATTCTCTGATCCACAACTGCTCCTCCGGTACTTGTTGCCCAACTCTTCTTGCTTCTCAGATCTCTTTGTCATCGTGTATAAATCTCGAAAGGAAAAGAAGCGAGAGCTGATGACGTCTTGGTTAGCAGGAGAAGACCAGGAAGACGTGTATGGCGGAGACTTCCAACCGATCATGGAAGGGCTGGACGAAGACGACGGCGGCGGCGACGAGGAGCTGTGTGCCGCGGCGGCGGCAGGGGGAGGAGCGAAGAAGCGCCGGCTGAGCACGGAGCAGGTCAGAGCTCTGGAGAAGAACTTCGAGGTGGAGAACAAATTGGAACCGGAGCGCAAGGTGCGGCTGGCCAAGGAGCTCGGCCTTCAGCCCCGGCAGGTGGCCGTCTGGTTCCAGAACCGCCGAGCCCGGTGGAAGACCAAGCAGCTGGAGCACGACTACGCCGCACTCAGGACCAGCTACGACGCGCTCCGCCTCGACTTCGACTCCCTCCACCGCGACAAGGAATCGTTGCTCTCGCAGGTGAACTGCGCAAACCATCCGGAAACCGATCCCGGACTTTATTGATTTGTTGTACGACGTGAAATGAACCTGATCTCCTCATCTTCCACCACGGCGCAGATAGATGATCTGAAGGCGAAGTTGGCCGAAAACGAGGGCTTGAGCTTGAGCTTCTCTTCCTCGGCGAAAGAAGGGCCGGCGGTCCCCGAAACCGCAGCCAAAGCCCCGGAATCGGAGGACCCACCGGTTGCGATCTGCAAGGACGGATCGTCGTCCAGCGACTCGAGCGCCGTCGTGAACGACGCAGCCGTAGCCAACAACGAGAACAGCCCTCAGTTGACCACAGCCTCCGATATGTTTTCGGCAGCGACGGCAGGGGCGTCCGGGGACCTCGGCAGCGATTCGTCCATGTTGCTGAATTCGGACTCGAGGCCGAGGTTCTTCTGTCAGCACCACGAGGTCTTGAAGATGGAAGAGGAAGAGCTCCTCGGTGAGCCCTGCTGCAGCTTCTTCTCCGACGAGCAAGCGGCGACGCTCAACTGGTACTACTCCGACCATTGGAACTGAGACTCTCGAGTGTGTGCAGGGGGGGGAGGGGCCGAGAATAATATCCAAAAATTGGAGGGTCTTTTCATAAAAGTTTTGTTAAATACGATTGTATGTACCACTCGCTTCAAATATTATATTTTGTAGAGCCAAAACAAAACAAAACAAAATCTTTGAGCCCTATAGAAGCGTGAGAACAGATGGGAGAAAAAAGGAATTAAATATTTTAAAAAGAAGCAATTTTATTAGAAAATTATTAGGCAAAATGTTAATTAATTTGGATAATTTTAAATTTGGGTAAAGTAAACAAACCTCTTTAATCCTCATCAAAATATATGCAACCAATCACATGGGTCCTTTTCGTGAAGGGCAGTATCCTTCCCTCCCTCCCTACTCAATTAAATTAGTAGTGTCGTCTGCTGCATGGTTTTGGTGACATTTGCCACCAACATAATTTCTCATGTCAATCCTGAAAAGAGAAATCAAATCTAAAACTCGTGTATCGTAAAACGATCGAGCGAATCAAGGCGTTCGCTGGCTCGGTGGAGCAGCCAACTCCGGCATTGCGACTTGGTTTGGAGGTTTCCGTGACGTGGCCTCGGGTGCAGTCAACAGCCCCCATTTGTTTGCATTCGGTGGTGGGACCAATTTGGGCATCTCGGCCACGCTACACACGGACAGAGGAGGCATTACCTTTCCCATTGGTCCTTGTCATCGTCTTTGAGTCACAAATAAATCAACGTGCCGTGGGCTCCACACGATGGGGATTTCAATGAGGATGGAAAAGTACTCCTCTGTTGATTAATGAAGATCTAATGTATATATATATATATATATATATATAACTCGCATTTTACAGTAATATCCAGCTAAACCATGAGACTTAGATCAAGTCGTCGAGTCCAATTTACTGCTATCTCAAAAATGTTAAATGTCGGAGGAGGCGTAACGGGCGAAATATCCCGTTATGTTTGTGGGAAGAGAAGCACGAAAGAGACTGACCATCTCCTCCGCCCTCTCCGGCCTCGCCATTTTTCCTCGGCAGATTCTCCTGCGAAAGCTTGACAACAACACTGCCTTGTTTGGATGTGCGAGTCAGAGACACGCATTCAATGCAAGCTGTCATCGGCATGCCCTGTTGGTGGAATCACATGCTCCTCCTCCGTAGAGTTGCTGTCACACCTCTCTCTCTCTCTCTCTCTCTCTCTCTCTCTCTCTCTCTCTCTCTGACCTGTGATCCTCTCTTCATCACTATTGTAAGAGGAATCTGCCTGCCTTGGTTCTCGGTGGTGAAGCATTTCGGAGCAAGGATAGCCAAGTAGATGATATTATAATAAATACTTAGAAGCGTCAAAGCAGGCTAAGCGATAATATTTAATGTCCGAGGGAATAACCTATAGGTATATTGTTAGTCTAAATAACCTTAAGCCGTGGCCTCGAGATCGACATGGCTCGGTTCGGGTCCGAACGTCGGGATCTCTCCGGGGCGTGCCTCGAGCTCGTGGGGTCGGTCCGGTGCGATGGTCCGATCGGGACGGGGTCGCCGTCTCCTCCGGGCAGGGGCTCGTCGTCCGCGCAGTCGGCGGGGACCCTCGGCTTTGCACCTGCACAAAGATCGAGTCGGGAAGCTCGACCTAACCCCTCCGACGATCAAGTTAGCAGAAGATGTGGAGGGGGTTTCATGAGAAGAAGTGTTTTGTGTCTCTCCCCTCTGTCCTCCTGCTCGTTCAGAGTGTGAGGGTATTTATAGGGAGGCTTACTGTTTCCTGATATGTCCACTTGCAGGGGGCAGGCTGGTTGCGTCTGACATTGGTTTGGCGTGGCGCGAAGAGCCGAGTCTGAGTAGGTGTTAATGCGCCTCGACCAGTGTTCCGGTCCGTTTGACCGGGAGCCGTCGCGTCGTTCGAGGCGTGAGGCGTCATTTGATATCAGTCGGGTTTTATCATAATTACTATCCTCATCATATATAATATAGCCATATAACTTTCCAACCGAAATCGAATTAATCTAAAATCAAAATCGAGATGATTTAGTTTGATTGGGATCGCTAACAATTAGAATCGACGATTCTGGTTTGAAAATTCATTTCGGCTTTAATTTAATTTTTCTTAATCGGAAATCAAAGTCAAATAAATAAGAAATTTTGACTTCATAATGGGTAAGTTAATGAAATATATTTCCTTCACATTAAGAATTTAAGAGCAATCGGTCCATTTCAAGCTTACTTCTTAATGTTCATTTTAATGCACTAAGCAATAGCTAATGCTTAAAGGTAGTAACACTCTCTCAAGTGAACTGAACGGGCCTCGGCGCCGAGGTGGGACAAGCGCAGCCCACCTGATTAAAATCAGACACGACTGTCTTGGATCTGAGCCCAACATAAGTCACGGGATCTGGTTCGATCGAACCAAATGAAGGAATCCCCTCTCTCACACGCAACTAAATCAATGGACACGCGTGCCATGAGAAGACTCCTCGAAACCTAATCGGCCAACGGCGGCAGCGTCTTCCTCTCCATCGGCGAATGGCGGCGGCAATGTCTTCCTCAAGCGGGCTCATCGTCGGTATCTCTCTCCTCCTCCTCCTCCTCCTTTGCCGTCGCCCACACTTCCCCAACCGCCTCCCTCCATCTTCCCGCCCCCACCTTCGCCGCCAGCGTCACCTCTTCTTCGCCTCGTCGTAGCCGTCTTCCCGCTTCCTCCATGCGCCGGCGTTTTCCCTTCTCCTCCCGACGTCGGCGTCTTCTTTCTGTGTCATCCTTTCACCCCCGCGGCCAGCGTCTTCTCCCCCTTCGCTTCGCTGCAGCCGCCCCAGCAACCCAACCGACAAAGACAGCCACCCCAACCGACAGCAACCCTCTCCCGTACCTCCTCCTCCCTCTCCTTCTCCTCGGATCCTTCATCCTTGCCCCCCTCCCAACTGACAGCAACCCCCTCTTCATCCTCCTCCTTCTACGTAAATTGTTTTATTAATATAGATTTGAACAAGCATTATTTGGTCCTTTAAATGAATACTATGTTTCTTTTTTTGTTTTAGCGATTATATCTATTAATCATGATGTATACTTTTAAAATTTTAAGAACCATCTCTCGTCACTAGGGCCACCGCCTAGGCAAGCACCTTAGCGTCTCGGGCGTTTTGATACCTTGGCGTCGCTTAATGTCTCTCGACCTCGAGCACACTGCTATAGACACAACTTGGTTCCATTTAATTATTGAGACCCATGCATGTTGCCACACTTGGTCGATGTTAGTTTTCATGCTTGGTCCTTTTATGTGCATGTTTGAATTCATCTGAACCAAATTGAGCACATCACAGCTCCACAAAAAATCATTGAATTTGAGCTGCATTGGTTATATATGTATTCTAAAAATGTTATGAGATTCAAGTGAGATTGTCTTGATTCAATTTTAACCTAAACATGTTTCAGCTGCATTCCCTCACATCAAGTTCTATGCTTAAACTAACCTGTCCGTGAGTCCCTCATGCATAATGTCTGCCTGCATGTACACGTTTGATTGCATGCCATTATTTTATTATATCAATCTTTTGATTCCATTATTAATTTTTTGTTGCTTACCACATAAGTCGGTCGGTTCTCAAATGGTTATGAATGCCAAATAAGTTTGTAATGTGACTTTTGATTATCGTTACCTATTTGTTGCTCAGACATAATAATACATGTGCAATTTAGTTATCAGATAAAACCACGCACATGGGAGCATTGCACATATTTCCTGTCTGTTTTTGGCTCTTGTGGTAACTTCATCAAATGCGTGCTGATTCTGGTGTCATGCATTGAACCACAGTAATGAATTGTTGTACCTCCTTTCGCATGTATACTAATTATACATACAGAATGCATTTATATATTCAATTTTGAGGCTAAGAGATTGTCTATATTAATGGATTTGGAGAGGGCAGTTAGGTACTAGAAGCTATTAGGAACTGTCACTGTATCTTAATGCTATCCTCTGTCACTAAAAGTACACGCTGAGTGAACAATTAGAATGTGGCATGATTTCCAAACCCCAAAATAGACCCAAAATCTCAATGTGTTTGGTTAGATATAACCTTACATCTTTATGTCGGCATAATGTGGTCTCCTCTGCAGGCTGATAGTAACTCTCTTGGCAACTTGATACATGTTTGTACATCAAAGCATATCGGTGTGCTTATATTTGAATTACCATTCTTGTATTTATACTAGTAGCAATAGAAAAACATTTAAATGTTCTTAATTCAACCGCAGGTGTTTTCTTACACAGTGTTCATTGACGCAAAAGATGCATATAGCTGATCATGAATAGTTACACTATGACTTTTATTGTTGTTGTGCTTGTTTGCACTTGCTGGTTTTATTGGGAAATTCTCACTGATTTAGGCTATGTTGGTGAAACTTCTCAATAAGAAATATTTTTTTTCTTTATTAATGACATCAAGATATTTTCTAATACTGTAGCTGAAGCTATTTGCACGAGCAGTCTTTCTATAAAATTAAGTTCCTTTATCAACATAGAACCAAATAAACTAGTAGCATTTCTTGATCAAGGCGGCTTTCTTACCTCTTGGTTCATTTTTCGGAAAATCTGTTGCCTTTCTCAGGTCTTTCAGCGAATTTGTAATTTTTTGTCAAGTTGTACTAACAATGGCATCTTTAGCATGTTGAACCTCACAGGTAACTTTTTTGTTAATTTCTTAAACAGTGTCTTTTCTACTTACCTGTCTTTCTAGACTTGTAACTAGGTCATCTCTTTACATTCATGATGAAAAGGTTCGATTATTCTGCAAGTGCTCGCTTGAAATGTTTCAGGTTTTAGTTGTAGTAGGACATTAGTGAATCTGATGTTAGATAAAACAGTATGCATCTTTGACTTAGTCTGAATTCTGAAGTACCCCTTGCAAGTCATTGACTGATGTTCAACCTATTAGTACAAACTTGAATATCATCCGTATATGATCAACGTAATGAATGCCGTTGCCACTCTTATGCAGCATGTTTGATGAAGATACATTTGATATGATTTTCTAATTGCTGCTGGGATATAGTGTGCTTCACAGTTTCTAAAGCTCCTAACTACAATAGAGAAATAATGGAAGGTAGTGTCAGTGCGCATGTGTCACATCAAGCCATTGTTTCAGTGGTGTAGAATTGCATGGATGGAAGTGTGATAATAAGTAAATTATCCAAGGTATTCTTAATCAACTCTCATACACAATTTAGAGATTTATCTCTGAAAGAAATGGCTTATGGAAACTGAATGCAGGTGGATTAACATGAGTGGTAGAGGAATGTCGTCGGATCAGATGATTAGTTGAAAGTTTTCAACTTCCTTCTGGTTGGAAGCAGGTACAGAAAATATATATAGTTTTGGTGCCCTCGATTTGAGGTAGAAGAGGAATCTGAACATAGAGCATCCAGCAATAAGACTACTTTTCTTCTATTTTTCTGCAAACAGTACGTGATACTGCTTCAAAAGATCATGTTTTTGGTGCAAAAGAGGCTCTTTTGCTATCTGCCAAGTAACAAGTCCACTATCCATCTTTCCTCCTATCAACTTTGCGGTCTGTTTAACTTCTCCACTGCTAAAGACCAAAGTTCAGAGCATAGTTCCAACTTTATAGTGGTCGACTCCCTTCATTCATGTGAACTTTCCTCAGAGAAGGCTGCAAAAAAAGCCAAGTATCACACCTGTCACAAAAATTCTTCGAGTCTTTCCATTGAGTTCTTTAAGCAGAGCGGTTGGAGTGATGCACAAGTCATGAAACTTATCCGGAAGTCACCGCTGTTGCTGCGTACTAACGTAGAGACTGTCCTGAAACCCAGAATGAGATCTTTGAAGGACATGGGATTTTCTGACACTGAAATAGTTCAGCTGGTTTCATCATGTCCATCTGTACTCCTTTTACGTGATATCCAACCAAAGATCGACTTCTGGAGGTCACTACTTGGTTCTAATGAGAGGTTACTGAATGCCTCTAGGAGGAACATGTTTCTACTTGGTTCTAGCATGGATCGGAAGATAGAACCTAATGTATCTCTCTTAAGGGAATGTGGCATCAGTGACAAACGCATCGTGTATATGGTGATGACAACGCCGGCCATTATGGGTCGATCAAACAAATATATGAAGGAAGCTATCAAATTAGTTAAGGAGTTCGGTGTGCCATGTAACTGTAGAATGTTCCCTTATGCACTTAGTATAGTCACCGGCATGAGCCGATCCAGGTTTTATGATACCTTTGCAACCCTGATGAACTTTGGGTTCTCCCTGCAAGACATCATAGCTGTATTCAGGAAGCATCCAACCATTTGGTATTTGTCAAAGAAGAACATATGTGACAAGATGACTTTCCTGATGAAGGAAGCTGGTTGTGAGCTGACATATATCATTTCCCATCCTTTGATTCTTGCATACAGCTTGGAGAAGAGGTTGAAACCTCGATATGCAATTCTGAATTTTCTTGAGCAGAATAAATTGCTGGATAAAGTATATAGCCTGATGTCCATGATAATGCTATCGGAAAAGAAGTTCCGAAATAAATTTCTTTTCCTGCTTCGCGAGGAGAAATCTATTGCTCTATATGATTCCTATTTGAAATCTGTTGCTCAATAGGATTCCTATGTTGCTGCTGGGCATGGAAAGCACCATGTTGTTTCGGAAAATTAGGATTGCATGTGCTTCCTCAGACAAAGTGTGAACTTATTGCACACTTATTTAATCATGTTAAATTTGTGACAATTTAAATTCTCCAAGGAGCTTCTTTTCTTTTATTCTTTGGTACAACAAAAGATACGGATTCTTTTATGCAGAAATATAGTGAACCAACGGGGAGAAGTCTTTACTTAAGAAAGATATAAAGGTAACTAAAATATTTCAACTCTGTCAGCTATCTGTGTCAACTTGGCATCAGTCGTATTAATTTAGATGATTGAGAACTTGTTAATTATGAGAGTATGAATAGGGACTAATATATGATAGTAAAGAGTTAATTGTGTGAGGGCTTTCTTTGTCATAATCCCATCACCTCTCCACCGGCTCTAAATTACATCTCTATTTATATGGAATGAAACCTCTATTGTTACATGTTGTTAATCGTGGACTAATATATGATAGTAAAGTGTGATTTATTGAATATATCGATTTACTATACGATTCATAATATATATTCTAATACATGACTCGCGTCATTTAACATATGTTGTACGAGTATGTTGTACGAGTAAGTGGTGTCACTAAGTTATGCTTACTCATGATTACAGTATATATATATATATATATATATATATATATATATATATATATATATATATATATATATATATATATATATATATACATGTTCTGATTTTAACAAGTGAGAGATGAAACTTAATATACTATTGAGAGTGTGATATGGTTTTTTTTATCTATTGTTGAAAAATGAACCCACGAGAGTAATACCTTTCTATTTATTGTTGGAGTGCACTAACGAATATTCAGTTATGCAAAGATGATTATTATAATATGATGATTGAATTTTGTGTATAATATGGTACATTAGTGCATGTGGCAATTATGAGATTTATTAGATAGTATCGACATGCACTATTGTAAGAGGCCCCGTGAGATCAACGTGCACTATTGTGAGATTTATTATATAGTATCAACTGTCACGTCTCTCTCTCTCTCTCTCTTTCTCAGCCCGTGACTGCATGCATGCATCCCAATATTCGTTCTAGTCATATCCAGACAGACTCACACATTAAGAATTTAAGAGCCATCGGTCCATCTCAAGCTTGCTTCTTAGTGTTCAATTTAATGCACTAAGCAATAGATATGCTTTAAGGTAACAACACTCTCTCGAGTGAAGTGAACGGGTCTCGGCGCCCCCCTGAATCAAATCAGAGAGGACTATATTGGATCTGGTTCGATGGAACCAAATGAAGGACTCTCCTCTCTCACACACAACTATATCAATGGCCACGCGTGCAATGAGAAGACTCGTGGAAACCTAATCAGCAACCGGCGGCACCGTCTTCCTCTCCATCGGCGAATGGCGGCGGCAGCAATGTCTTCCTCAGCGGGCTCATCGTCGGTATCTTTCTCCTCCTCCTCCTCATCCTTTGCCGTCGCCCACTCTGCCCCAACCGCCTCCCTCCATCTTCCCGCCCCCACCTTCGCCGTAGCCCCCCCGCGACCGGCGTCTGCCCCTGCCTCTTCCTTTCCCCTCGTCGTAGCCGTCTTACCCCTTCCTTCCTGCGCCGGCGTTTTCCCTTCTCCTCCCTACGTCGGCGTCTTCTTTCATTGTATCATCCTTTCACCCCCGCAGCGTCTTCTCGCCCCTTCGCTTCGCTGCAGCCACTTGATAAGACCCTAAGGTTTTATCAGGGAAAAAATTGGGAGAAAAGGGGACGATCACTTCGAGATGATCGGCCTCCTTAATCACTTCGAGGGGATCGTTGACGGGAACTTGTCTTCGTGCCCGGCACCCAGTGTGCAGCTATTCGTTCAACATTCTAAAGATCTTGTTTTCCTACTTTATCTCTTTTCTCTTATGCACGCAAAGTGTTCGCTGAATTGCTTTTAAAGCTTTTCTTTTTGTGGGACGTCAGGACTTGTCCGTTGTTTATTCTTCGAACTAATCAACTTTCTCCACGCAAGGTGTTCGCTGACCTTTGCGGACTCATATCACAAGGGCGCGTCATGACTTTGACGATCCCAATTAAGTCCAAGAAGTTGACGCAAGGGCGCTTTGCGACTTAGGCAACTCAAGCCAAATTTGTGTCTTGGCCGCAAGGGTGCCTCACGACTTAGGCAATTCCAGTTAAGTCCGTGACAAGGCGACGGTGGAGGAAGCAACGAGGGTCACGGTTGGGATGTGTTGGCCGGGAGCAGCGGCGGCGGCAGTTGCTGGCCGAGAACTGCGGTGATCGGTGGCTGCGGCAGAAGATGCAAGGCTGACCCTGTTTTGGTCGCCACGAGGAGGGGAGGTCGAGCGGCTGCGGTTGTGACCCAAGGGGGGGCGGGCGACGGTGGAGAAGGAGGCAGCGAGGGTCACGACTGGGAGGTGGGCGACGGTCATTGTTGGCCGGGAACTTGCTGTGGTGGAGAGGGGAAAGAGGGATGCTCTGTTTCTATCGCACCACAGCAGGAGCCACTGGCGATGTCGAAGGATCGCGAGCGGTTGAGGAGAAGGCTGGCAACGGTGGTGGCTCGGGTGGGAGGCGACGGGCGACGGTGGACTCTGGCTGGGGAGCGGGGCTGTGGTGGGATGGGACATTGGCAGCGTCGTCTCCTGGCAGCGGTGGTGGTTCGGGTGGGAGGCAACAGGCGATGGTGGACTCCGGCCGGGAAGCGGGGCGGTGGTGGTCGCTGGCCGGGGAGCAGTAGCGGCGGTGGGGTTGGTCGGAAGTAGGGAAAGTAGGAGCCCTTTCCACCAGCGACGGTGGTGGAGGAGAGGGGAAGCAGGGGTTCTTGGTTGCGTGTGGCTGCGCCCCGTTTTTTTTTTTATGATAACCACAACGAGGACTCCGAGGATCGCTGCTCTGATACCAAATGATAAGACCCTAGAGTTTTATCATGGAAAAAAAAGGGAGAAAAGGGGATGATCACTTCGAGGGGATCGACCTCCTAGGGTTTGTCAAAAGACTTAATAACATTTCATTGTCTCCGAAAAGAAACGATTACATCATTATTTATAGAGTTCCACTTAGAATCCATCAAGACTTGGATTCTTAATAATAAATAAATATTAAATAAATCTCTATCCGATTCTAACTGAATTAAACATACTTAATAAACATTATTCAAAAGCTTAGAAAATAAAAAAGGATCCTAACATCGCCCCAGCAACCCAACCGACATAGACAACCATTCTAACCCGTACCTCCTCCTCCTCGGATCCTTCATCCTTGCCCCCCTCCCAACTGACAACAACCCCCTCTTCATCCTCCTCCTTCTATGTAAATTGTTTTATTAATATAGATTTGAACAAGTATTATTTGGTCCTTTAAATGATTACCATGTTTCTTTTTTTGTTTTAGCGATTATATCTATTAATCATGATATATACTTTTAAAATTTTAAGAAGCATCTCTCTTCACTTGGGCCAGCGCCTAGCCAAGCACCTAGCATCTCGGGCGTTTTGACACTTTGGCGTCGTTTAGTGTCTCTCACCCGCGACCACACTGCTATAGCACAACTTGGTTCACTTGTTTGGTTCCATTTAATTATTCAGACCCATGCATGTTGCCACACTTGGTTGATGTTAGTTTTCATGCTTGGTCCTTTATGTGCATGTTTGAATTCATCTGAACCAAATTGAGCACATCACAGCTCCACAAAAAAATCATTGGATTTGAGCTGCATTGGTTATATATGTATTCTAAAAATGTTATGAGATTCAAGTGAGATTGTCTTGATTCAATTTTAACCTAAACATGTTTCAGCTGCATTCCCTCGCAACAAGTTCTATGCATAAACTAACCTGTCCGTGAGTCCCTCATGCATAATGTCTGCCTGCATATACATGTTTGATTGCATGCCATTATCTTATTGTATCAATCTTTCGATCCTATTATTATTATTTTTTGTTGCTTACCACATAAGTCGGTCGGTTCTAAAATGGTTATGAATGGCAAAGAAGTTTGTAATATGACTTTTGTTTATCGTTACCTATTTGTTGCTCAGACATAATAATATATGTGCAATTTAGTTATCAGATAGAACCACACACATGGGAACATTGCACATATTTCTTGTCTGTTTCTGGCTCTTGTGGTAACTTCATCACATAAGTGCTGATTCCGTTGTCTTGCATTGAACCACAGTAATGAATTGCTGGACCTCCTTTCGCATGTATTTACTAATTATGCATACAGAATGCATTTATATATTTGATTTTGTGGCTAATGGATTGCCTATATTAATGGGATTTGGAGAGGGCAGTTAGGTACTAGAAGCTATTAGGAGCTGTCACTGTATCTTCATGCTATCCTCTTCACATCGAAGCTCTCATTTTTCTTTTTTGTTGTTGTACATGCCTCTGGATCGTTCATCAATCAATGTGATTTTGTATTTTGCTGTGCTTAGATTTTATTTTTCATTTTTTTCTTCTTTTCATTTCTTTGCTATGAGATGGTAGATTTGTGCCTTGGCGGTCATTATAAACTGTGGTTTCATTTTACATTTTGAAACATTAGTCATTTTGGCATCCAAAATAATTTTATGTGACATTTCAAATTTCCTATGACATCAATTACTTTGTTTTGTTCTTGAACATTGGTACAGTGACATGGTATAAGTGATCTTTTATACATGCTCATTTGGTGATCATTGTAACTCGTAAGGGAGGTCATGAAAATAATTTTGACTAATATTAGTTTAAATTTACTTAACTTGATTGTGGCCCAGATACTGTAATCAAATGTGGTGCTCGGCATTTGAAAATTTTCTTATTATACAATATCTCCAATGATGCGTATTTAGTGACAACTGAATTAATTTCTGGCTCTTGGATATGAGCTGGTTCAGAACTGACCTTAGATGGTGAATTTTTCAATTTCAGATGTTCAATGTTCTGAAAATGCATGCATGTCATTTACGAGCATTTACTTTGGAGAAACAGCAAGCAACAACATGCAAGTTAAATACTGTTTATTAACATGGACAGCAGGAGAAGTGCTGCTTTTAGAGATAGAAAAGAAAATTGGAAAGTTTTTTGACAAAAAAAAAGCTTGGAAAAGATTGAACAAGAGATAGCAGAGACTGTAATTGCGTTACTGGCCAAAGAAAATTATATTCATTTGTCAATAGAATCATGCATACGTCTGGTGATTCCTCATGTGAAGGATTTTATTTATAAATATATCTGAGATAGTACTAATCTGATTAGGTTTCCCAAAAGAAGCCCTCTAAACAGCAGCTGCTTGCTTTGTAAAAGTGTTTGGTTCATCAAACCTCTTAGTTTCCTTATTATGTCTACCACCACAATTTCCTTTTCAAGCACACCAAAACATTTCAACAATCATCAAAACCCCAAATGGTTCAAAGGACTTGACTCTCACTAAAAGTACAAGCTGAGCAAACAATTAGAACGTGACTTGATTTCCAAACCCCAAAGTAGACCCAAAATTTCAATGTGTTTGGTTAGGTGTAACCTTACATCTTTATGTCGGCATAGTGTGGTCTCCTCTGCAGGCTGATAACAACTCTCTTGGCAACTTGATACATGTTTGTACCTCAAAAGATATTGGTGTTCTTATATTTGAATTACCATTCCTGTATTTCTACTAGTAGCTATTTGCACGAGCTGTCTTTCTCTAAAATTAAGTTCCTTTATCAACATTGAACCAAATAAACTAGTAGCCTTTCTTGATCGAGGCACCTTTCTGTTAGGACCCTTTTTCTGAGCTTTTGAATAATGTTTATTGAGTCTATTTAGTCCATTTGTTTATTGAGTCGGTTTGGTTCAGTTAGAGTCAAGTAGAGGTTTATTTAATATTTATTTATTATTAGAGTTCAAGTCCTGATGGACTCTGGGAGGAACTCTATAAATAGTGATGTAACTGCTTCTTTTCAGTAATCTATGAAAAATATTATTCTGTCTTTTGACAAACCCTAGGAGGCCGATCCTCTCAAAGCGATCAAGGAGGGTCGATCCCCTCGAAGCAATCAAGGAGGTCGATCCCCTCGAAGTGATCATTATCATCCTCATTTCTCCCCTTTCTTCGACGATAAGACTTTAGAATCTTATCATTTGGTATCAGAGCGACGATAAGACCTTTAGAGTCTTATCATTTGGTATCAAAGCAACGATCCTTGGCGCAGCCCGCCGTAGCCTTGCTTCCATTCTTCCCCACCACCACTACAAGGCAACTCTTTCTTCACCGCTGTCGCTGTTTCCCCGGCCAGCGACCTTCGACCACCGCTCGACCTCCTCGCTGCCCCATCTCGTTAAAAAAAAAAAAGAGAAAGAAAGAAAAAAAAAAAGGAAAGGAAACAAGAGAGGAAGAAGAAACCGCAGCCACTGCGTCTCCTGCTTCCGGCCAGCCCACCCGCCGCTGCTGATCTCCGGCCAGCGCCCACCATCGCCTCGCTTCCCGGCCAAAGACCATCGTCGTCGCTGTTCCCCGGCCAAGAGACGACGCTGCCAGCGTCCATCCCAGCCCTACTGCCGCCGCTCGTCTCCCCTTGCGTCGCAGCGCAACTGCTCGACCTCTCCTCCTCGGCGATCGTTGGTGACGCTGCTCCCAGCCGCGCCACCACCGCTGCCTCTCCACCGTCGCCCGCCTCCCCTTGGGTCGCAGTCGCAGTCGCAGCCGTCGATTGTCGCCCTCCTCGCGGCGACCGAAACAGGGCAACTCACGGATTGCCCTTGTTCCCAGTCGCGTCAGCACCACTTTTCCCAGCCGCATCGCCGCCGCTCGATTACCCGGCCAGCGACCTCTTCTCCTCGCGTCCCTATCTCGCTCGAGCGAGCAGGACTGTCGGCACCGCAGCCGCAGCCGCCGGTTGCCGCGGCCCCTCCTTGCAGCGGTTGTAGAAACAGAGCTTCCTCTGTTGTCGCAGCCCCTTGTCAATCGCAGCCACGCCTCGAGCGCCATCGCCTTCCAGCCGACCCACCACCACTGCCAGCCATCGTGCGGCGACCGCGGCTCGCCTCCCAACCGCCGCTCCCACTTGCTCTGCATCTTTTGTAACCGAAACAGGGCAATCACGGGTAACTCACATCTGTTGCCTTGTTTCCAGCCGTCGTCGTCGCCTCGAGCGTCGTCGCCGTCGCCTTCCAACCGTTGCTCCCCCGTGCGACGACCGCCGCTCGCCTCCCAACCGCTGCTCCCCCTTTCACTGCATCTTTGCCGCTGCTGTCGGTTGCCACCACTGCAGCCTCAACCCCGGCCGCTTCAACGCCACCTCCCTCTTGTTCTGCCTCCGCTGCTGCAGTTGTTGGTTGCCATCATCGCAGCCTCAACCCGGCTGCTCGGCGATTGCTTCCTTGGGTCACAGCAGTCACAACCATCGTTGCCTCCAAGCCCTCAGCAACAGCGATCCCTCTACACAGCGACCGCAACAAGCATTACTGCCTCCCACGCGGCGACCACAGCTACATCCCCGCATCATCGCAGCAACCCTTCATTCCCATAGTGTTGCCATCGATTGCGTCACAACAGTAGCACCGAATAGGGCAGTGATTGATGCCCTTGACCAACACCAAAAATAGGAGTTGAGATTACAGATTTGCAGTCTTACAAAATGGCCACCGATAACTCGGTGAAAGCACAAATGGAAGCATTGGAAATTAGAATTGAGAACCGACTGTAAGAAACACTTAATGATTTCAAAAAGAGCCTACTGGAGAGCCTCAGCAAATTTCAACAAAATGGGAGCTCAAGTTCTACATTGCACAGATATGGAAATACTAGAAAATGGCTCCAAGATTATGACACAATCTACTCGTACATGAAGGTGGATGGACAGCTCGCTAAAATTTGTCAGACTTCTACAGTGTTGGAATATCAGAGTAGGTTTGAAAGATTATCAAATCAAGCTAGAGATTGGTCGGAACGACAACTTCTGGATACATTTATTGAAGGGCTTATTCCAGAGATTCGGTGTGAAGTTAAGGCTCGTCAACCCCGCACTATGATAGCTGCGATCTCATTCGCACATCTACATGAGAAAAAAATCAACAGGGAAAATCATGGAAACAAAAGTGACAACAACCAGATGATTAGTACGCCACCGGCCCCATCTATTCCCAACCAAAGCCTTGACACCCGAAGACTAACCCAAGAAGAACTCAATGAAAGATCAGCAAAGGGTTTGCACTTATGATGAAAAGTGGAGTATGTAGCACTAATGTAAACAAGGGCAACATATGATGATTGAGCTAATTGGAGAGGAACCGAAAGCAGAAGAGTTGGACTCCGATTATGAAGGTATGGAAACTGATGAAGATATTGAAGTCATCACACATACAATGCATGCATTAGCTAGCTATGCTAACCCACAAACTATGAAAATCAGAGGAACTTTGAAGCATCAGCCTGTCACTATGTTGATTGATACGTACAGCACTAATAATTTTATGGACAGGAAAGTTGCAGCCCGATTAGCTTATCGCATTGAAGACTATGACAGATTCAAAATAAAGATCGTTGATGGATGAATTTTCACTTGTGATAGCAAAGGTTCAAAGGTAAAATTGATTATACGGGGCTAGAAGTTTCATGCAACGATTACTACACTGAAAGATCGACCTGTTGCTTACACTATCAAAAAGTGGAGACCATACTTACTTGATCAACGGGTTGTGATGCGTTGCAGATAGTCTATGGCTAAAGTAGAGGTTTATTTAATATTTATTTATTATTAGAGTTCAAGTCCTGATGGACTCTGGGAGGAACTCTATAAATAGGGATGTAACTGCTTCTTTTCAGTAATCTATGAAAAATATTATTCTGTCTTTTGACAAACCCTAGGAGGCCGATCCCCTCGAAGCGATCAAGGAGGGTCGATCCCCTCGAAATGATCATTATCATCCCCATTTCTCTCCTTTCTTCGACGATAAGACTTTAGGATCTTATCATTTGGTATCAGAGCCACGATAAGACTTTAGGGTCTTATCATTTGGTATCAGAGCGACGATAAGACCTTTAGAGTCTTATCACTTTCTTACCTCTTGGTTCATTTTATGGAAAATTTGTTGCCTTTCTCAGGTCTTTCAGCTAAGTTGCAATTTTTTGTCTAGTTGTATTAACAGTGTCTTTTTCTACTTACCAGTCTTTCTAGTTGTAGTAGGAATTAGTGATCTCTGAAAGAAATGGCTAATGGAAATTGAATGCAGGTGGGTTAACGTGAGTGGTAGACGAATGTCCTCTGATCAGATGATTAGTTGAAAGTTTTCAACTTCCTTTTGGTTGGAAGCAGATACAGAAAATATATTAGTTTGGGTGCCCTTGATTCGAGGTAGAAGAGGAAGCTGAACATAGAGCAGGCAGCAATAAGACTACTTTTTCTTGTATTTTTCTGCAAACAGTACGTGATACTGCTTCAAAAGATCATGTTTTCGGTGCAAAAGAGGCTCTTTCGCTGTCGTCTACCAAGTAACAAGTCCACTATCCATCTTTCCTCCCATCAACTTTGCAATCTGTTTAACTTCTCCACTGCTAAAGACCAAAGTTCAGAGCATAGTTCCAACTTTATAGTGGTCGGCTCCCTTCATTCATGTGAACTTTCCTCAGAGAAGGCTGCAAAAAAAGCCAAGTATCACACTTGTCACAAAAATTCTTCGAGTCTTTCCATTGAGTTCTTTAAGCAGAGCGGTTGGAGTGATGCACAAGTCATGAAACTTATCCAGAGGTCACCGCTGTTGCTGCGTACTAAGGTAGAAACTGTCCTGAAGCCCAGAATGAGATCTTTGAAGGACATGGGATTTTCTGACACTGAAATAGTTCAGCTGGTTTCTTCATGCCCATCTGTACTACTTATACGTGATATCCAACCAAAGATCAACTTCTGGAGGTCACTACTTGGTTCTAATGAGAGGTTACTGAAAGCCTCTAGGAGGAACTTGTTTCTACTTACTTCTAGCTTGGCTCGGAAGATAGAACCTAATATATCTCTCTTAAGGGAATGTGGCATCAGTGACAATCGCATCGCTTGTATGGTGGTGACAAAGCCGACCATTATGGGTCGATCAAACAAATATATAAAGGAAGCTATCAAATATGTTGAGGAGTTGGGTGTGCCACGTAACTGTGGAATGTTCCCTTATGCACTTAGTATAGTCACTGGCATGAGCCGATCCAAGTTTGATGATACCTTTGCAACCCTGATGAACTTTGGGTTCTCCCTGCAAGACATCATTGCTGTATTCAGGAAGCATCCAACCATTTGGTTTTTGTCAAAGAAGAACATATGTGACAAGATGACTTTCCTGATGAAGGAAGCTGGTTGTGAGCTGACATATATCATTTCCCATCCTGCAATTCTTGCATACAGCTTGGAGAAGAGGTTGAAACCTCGATATGAAATTCTGAATATTCTTGAGCAGAATAAATTGCTGGATAAAGTATATGGCCTGCTACCCATGATATTGCTATCTGAAAAGAAGTTCCAAAATAAATTTCTTTTCCTGCTTTGCGAGGAGAAATATATTGCTCTATATGATTCCTATGTTGCTGCTGTGCATGGAAAGCACCATGTTGTTGTGGAAAATTAGGATTGCCAGTGCTTCCTTAGACAAAGTGTGAACCTATTGCATACTGACTGTATTATTTAATCATGTAAAATTTGTGACGATTTAAATTTCTCTAAGAGGAGCTTCGTACAGTAGAACGTCTATGTTGATTTTGAGATTTCTTTTCTTTTGATTTTTCGGTTCAACAAAAGATACTGATTCTTTAATGCATAAATATAGAGAACCAAGTGGGAGAAGTCATTGTTTAAGAAAGAAACAAAGGTAACTAAAATATTTCAGTTCTGTCAGTTGGTCAGTGTCCACTTCATTGAGAGCTAGTTACTTAGGAGAGTATGATTTGAAGATATCCTCCAACCCTTATAAATATGCATGAGATCACACATTAAGAATTTAAGAGCCATCGGCCCAACTCAAGCTTGCTTCTTAATGTTCAATTTAATGCACTAAGCAATATATATGGTTTAAGGTAACAACACTCTCTCGAGTGAAGTGAACGGGTCTCGGCGCCCACCTGATTCAAATCAGAGAGGACTATATTCGATCTGAGCCCAACATAAGTCACTGGATCTGGTTCGATGGAACCAAATGAAGGACTCTCCTCTCTCACACACAACTATATCAATGGCCACGCGTGCAATGAGAAGACTCGTGGAAACCTAATCAGCCACCGGCGGCACCGTCTTCCTCTCCATCGGCGAATGGCGGCGGCAGCAATGTCTTCCTCAGCGGGCTCATCGTCGGTATCTCTCTCCTACTCCTCCTCCTTTGCCGTCGCCCACTCTGCCCCAAACGCCTCCCTCCATCTTCCCGGCCCCACCTTCGCCGCCAGCGTCCCCTCTTCTTCGCCTCGTCGTAGCCGTCTTCCCCCTTCCTCCCTGCGCCGGCGTTTTCCCTTCTCCTCCCTACGTCGGCGTCTTCTTTCTTTGTATCATCCTTTCACCCCCGCGGCCAGCGTCTTCTCCCCCTTCGCTTCGCTGCAGCTGCCCCAGCAACCCAACCGACAAAGACAGCCACCTCAACCGACAGCAACCCTCTCCCGTACCTCCTCCTCCCTCTCCTTCTCGTCGGATCCTTCATCCTTGCCCCCCTCCCAACTGACAGCAACCCCCTCTTCATCCTCCTCCTTCTACGTAAATTGTTTTATTAATATAGATTTGAACAAGCATTATTTGGTCCTTTAAATGAATACTATGTTTCTTTTTTTGTTTTAGCGATTATATCTATTAATCATGATGTATACTTTTAAAATTTTAAGAAGCATCTCTCTTCACTCGGGCCAGCGTCTCGGGCGTTTTGATACCTTGGCGGCGTTTTAACACCTTGGCGTCGTTTAATGTCTGTCGACCTCGAGCACACTGCTAGAGAAACAACTTGGTTCACATGTTTGGTTCCATTTAATTATTCGGACCCATGCATGTTGCCACACTTTGTCGATGTTAGTTTTCATGCTTGGTCCTTTTATGTGCATATTTGAATTCATCTGAACCAAATTGAGCACATCACAGCTCCACAAAAAATCATTGAATTTGAGCTGCATTGGTTATATATGTATTCTAAAAATGTTATGAGATTCAAGTGAGATTGTCATGATTCAATTTTAACCTAAACATGTTTCAGCTGCATTCCCTCACATCAAGTTCTATGCTTAAACTAACCTGTCCGTGAGTCCCTCATGCATAATGTCTGCCTGCATGTACACGTTTGATTGCATGCCATTATTTTATTATATCAATCTTTTGATCCCATTATTAATTTTCTGTTGCTTACCACATAAGTCGGTCGGTTCTCAAATGGTTATGAATGCCAAATAAGTTTGTAATGTGACTTTTGATTATCGTTACCTATTTGTTGCTCAGACATAATAATACATGTGCAATTTAGTTATCAGATAGAACCACGCACATGGGAACATTGCACATATTTCCTGTCTGTTTTTGGCTCTTGTGGTAACTTCATCAAATGCGTGCTGATTCTGGTGTCTTGCATTGAACCACAGTAATGAATTGTTGGACCTCCTTTCGCATGTATACAAATTATACTTACAGAATGCATTTATATATTCAATTTTGAGGCTAAGAGATTGTCTATATTAATGGATTTGGAGAGGGCAGTTAGGTACTAGAAGCTATTAGGACCTGTCACTGTCTCTTAATGCTATCCTCTGTCACTAAAAGTACAAGCTGAGTGAACAATTAGAATGTGACATGATTTCCGAACCCCAAAATAGACCCAAAATCTCAATGTGTTTGGTTAGGTATAACCTTACATCTTTATGTCGGCATAATGTGGTCTCCTCTGCAGGCTGATAGTAACTCTCTTGGCAACTTGATACATGTTTGTACATCAAAGCATATCGGTGTGCTTATATTTGAATTACCATTCTTGTATTTATACTAGTAGCAATAGAAAAACATTTAAATGTTCTTAATTCAACCACAGGTGTTTTCTTACACAGAGTTCATTGACGCAAAAGATGCATATAGCTGATCATGAATAGTTACACTATGACTTTTATTGTTGTTGTGCTTGTTTGCACTTGCTGGTTTTATTGGGAAATTCTCACTGATTCAGGCTATGTTGGTGAAACTTCTCAATAAGAAATATTTTTTTCTTTATTAATGACATCAAGATATTTTCTAATACTGTAGCTGAAGCTATTTGCACGAGCAGTCTTTCTATAAAATTAAGTTCCTTTATCAACATAGAACCAAATAAACTAGTAGCATTTCTTGATCAAGGCGGCTTTCTTACCTCTTGGTTCATTTTTCGGAAAATCTGTTGCCTTTCTAAGGTCTTTCAGTGAAGTTGTAATTTTTTGTCAAGTTGTATTAACAATGGCATCTTTAGCATGTTGAACCTCACAGGTAACTTTTTTGTTAATTTCTTAAACAGTGTCTTTTCTACTTACCTGTCTTTCTAGACTTGTAACTAGGTCATCTTTTTACATTCATGATGAAAAGGTTCAATTATTCTGCAAGTGCTCACTTGAAATGTTTCAGGTTTTAGTTGTAGTAGGACATTAGTGAATCTGATGTTAGATAAAACAGTATGCATCTTTGACTTAGTCTGAATTCTGAAGTACCCCTTGCAAGTCATTGACTGATGTTCAACCTATTAGTACAAACTTGAATATCATCCGTATATGATCAACGTAATGAATGTCATTGCCACTCTTATGCAGCATGTTTGATGAAGATACATTTGATATGATTTTCTAATTGCTGCAGGGATATAGTGTGCTTCACAGTTTCTAAAGCTCCTAACTACAATAGAGAAATAGTGGAAGGTAGTGTCAGTGCGCATGTGTCACATCAAGCCATTGTTTCAGTGGTGCAGAATTGCATGGATGGAAGTGTGATAATAAGTAAATTATCCAAGGTATTCTTATCAACTCTCATACACCATTTACAGATTTATCTCTGAAAGAAATGGCTTATGGAAATTGAATGCAGGTGGATTAACATGAGTGGTAGAGGAACGTCGTCGGATCAGATGCTTAGTTGAAAGTTTTCAACTTCCTTCTGGTTGGAAGCAGATACAGAAAATATATTAGTTTTGGTGCCCTCGATTTGAGGTAGAAGAGGAATCTGAACATAGAGCATCTAGCAATAAGACTACTTTTTCTTGTATTTTTCTGCAAACAGTACGTGATACTGCTTCAAAAGATCATGTTTTCGGTGCAAAAGAGGCTCTTTCGCTGTCGTCTACCAAGTAACAAGTCCACTATCCATCTTTCCTCCTATCCACTTTGCAGTCTGTTTAACTTCTCCACTGCTAAAGACCAATGTTCAGAGCATAGATCCAACTTTATAGTGGTTGACTCCCTTCAATCATGTGAACTTTCCTCGGAGAAGGCTGCAAAAACAGCCAAGTATCACCCCTGTCACAAAAGTTCTTTGAGTCTTTCCATTGAGTTCTTTAAGCAGAGCGGTTGGAGTGATGCACAAGTCATGAAACTTATCCAGAGGTCACCGCTGTTGCTGCGTACTAAGGTAGAAACTGTCCTGAAGCCCAGAATGAGATCTTTGAAGGACATGGGATTTTCTGACACTGAAATAGTTCAGCTGGTTTCTTCATGTCCATCTGTACTACTTATACGTGATATCCAACCAAAGATCAACTTCTGGAGGTCACTACTTGGTTCTAATGAGAGGTTACTGAAAGCCTCTAGGAGGAACTTGTTTCTACTTACTTCTAGCTTGGCTCGGAAGATAGAACCTAATATATCTCTCTTAAGGGAATGTGGCATCAGTGACAAACTCATCGCGAATATGGTGGTGACAGGGCCAGCCATTTTGGGTCGATCAAACAAATGTATGAAGGAAGCTATCAAATATGTTGTGGAGTTGGGTGTGCCACGTAACTGTAGAATGTTCCCTTATGCACTTAGAATAGTCGCTGGCATGAGCCGATCCAGGTTTGATGCTACCTTTGCAACCCTGATGAACTTTGGGTTCTCCCAGTCAGACATCATTGATGTATTCAGGAAGCAACCAACCGTTTGGGTTTTCTCAAAGAAGAACATTTGTGACAAGATGACTTTCCTGATGAAGGAAGCTGGTTGTGAGCTGACATATATCATTTCCCATCCTGCAATTCTTATATACAGCTTGGAGAAGAGGTTGAAACCTCGATATGAAATTCTGAATTTTCTTGAGCAGAATAAATTGCTGGATAAAGTATATGGCCTGATAACCATGATAATGCTATCGGAAAATAAGTTCCGAAATAAATTTCTTTTCCTGCTTCGCGAGGAGAAATATATTGCTCTATATGATTCCTATGTTGCTGCTGTGCATGGAAAGCGCCATGTTGTTGTGGAAAATTAGGATTTCAAGTGCTTCCTTAGACAAAGTGTGAACCTATTGCATACTGACTGTATTATTTAATCATGTAAAATTTGTGACAATTTAAATTCTCTGCGAGTAACTTCTTACGGTAGAACGTCCATGTTGATTTTGAGATTTCTTTTCTCTTTATTCTTCGGTACAACAAAAGATACGGATTCTTTAATGCATAAATATAGAGAACCAAGTGGGAGAAGTCATTATTTAAGAAAGAAACAAAGGTAACTAAAATATTTCAATTCTGTCAGTTGGTCAGTGTCCACTTCATTGAGAGCTAGTTAATTAGGAGAGTATGAATAAGGACACTTGAGAAGGTAGCCATTACCAAATATATGCATGATATTAAATGTATTTGATTTGAAGATATCCTCCAACCCTTATAAATATGCATGAGATCAACGTGCTCTATTGTGAGATTTATTATTATAGTATCAACTGTCACCTCTCTCTCTGTCTCTCTCTCTCTCTCAGCCCGTGACTGCATGCATCCCAATATTCGTTCTAGTCATATCCAGACAGACTCACACATTAAGAATTTAAGAGCCATCGGTCCATCTCAAGCTTGCTTCTTAGTGTTCAATTCAATGCACTAAGCAATAGATATGCTTTAAGGTAACCACACTCTCTCGAGTGAAGTGAACGGGTCTCGGCGCCCCCCTGATTCAAATCAGAGAGGACTATATTGGATCTGAGCCCAACATAAGTCACTGGATCTGGTTCGATGGAACCAAATGAAGGATTCTCCTCTCTCACACACAACTATATCAATGGCCACGCGTGCAATGAGAACACTCGTGGAAACCTAATCAGCCACCGGCGGCACCGTCTTCCTCTCCATCGGCGAATGGCGGCGGCTAGCAATGTCTTCCTCAGCGGGCTCATCGTCGGTATCTCTCTCCTCCTCCTCCTCCTTTGCCGTCGCTCACTCTGCCCCAACCGCCTCCCTCCATCTTCCCGCCCCCACCTTCGCCGCCAGCGTCCCCTCTTCTTCGCCTCGTCGTAGCCGTCTTCCCCCTTCCTCCCTGCGCCGGCGTTTTCCCTTCTCCTCCCTACGTCGGCGTCTTCTTTCATTGTATCATCCTTTCACCCCCGCGGCCAGCGTCTTCTCCCCCCTTCGCTTCGCTGCAGCCGCCCCAGCAACCCAACCGACAAAGACAGCCACCTCAACCCACAGCAACCCTCTCCCGTACCTCCTCCTCCCTCTCCTTCTCCTCGGATCCTTCATCCTTGCCCCCCTCCCAACTGACAGCAACCCCCTCTTCATCCTCCTCCTTCTGCGTAAATTGTTTTTTAATATAGATTTGAACAAGTATTATTTGGTCCTTTAAATGAATACTATGTTTCTTTTTTTTTTTTGTTTTAGCGATTATATCTATTAATCATGATGTATACTTTTAAAATTTTAAGAAGCATCTCTCTTCACTCGGGCGTGGAAAGAAATGGCTAATGGAAACTGAATGCAGGTGGGTTAACGTGAGTGGTAGACGAATGTCCTCTGATCAGATGATTAGTTGAAAGTTTTCAACTTCCTTTTGGTTGTAAGCAGATACAGAAAATATATTAGTTTGGGTGCCCCTGATTTGAGGTAGAAGAGGAAGCTGAACATAGAGCAGGCAGCAATAAGACTACTTTTCTTGTATTTTTCTGCAAACAGTACGTGATACTGCTTCAAAAGATCATGTTTTTGGTGCAAAAGAGGCTCTTTCGCTGTCTCCCAAGTAACAAGTCCACTATCCATCTTTCCTCCCATCAACTTTGCAGTCTGTTTAACTTCTCCACTGCTAAAGACCAAAGTTCAGAGCATAGTTCCAACTTTATTGTGGTCGACTCCCTTCATTCGTGTGAACTTTCCTCAGAGAAGGCTGCAAAAAAAGCCAAGTATCACACCTGTCACAAAAATTCTTCGAGTCTTACCATTGAGTTCTTTAAGCAGAGCGGTTGGAGTGATGCACAAGTCATGAAACTTATCCAGAAGTCACCGCGGTTGCTGCGTACTAAGGTAGAAACTGTCCTGAAGCCCAGAATGAGATCTTTGAAGGACATGGGATTTTCAGACACTGAAATAGTTCAGCTAGTTTCATCATGTCCATCTGTACTAATACGTGATATCCAACCGAAGATCAACTTCTGGAGGTCACTACTTGGTTCTAATGAGAGGTTACTGAAAGCCTCTAGGAGGAACATGTTTCTACTTACTTCTAGCTTGGCTCGGAAGATAGAACCTAATATATCTCTCTTAAGGGAATGTGGCATCAGTGACAAACGCATCGCGTATATGGTGGTGACAAAGCCGACCATTATTGGTCGATCAAACAAATATATAAAGGAAGCTATCAAATATGTTGAGGAGTTGGGTGTGCCATGTAACTGTAGAATGTTCCCTTATGCACTTAGTATAGTCACTGGCATGAGCCGATCCAGGTTTGATGATACCTTTGCAACCCTGATGAACTTTGGGTTATCCCGGCAAGACGTCATTGCTGTATTCAGGAAGCATCCAACCATTTGGGTTTTGTCAAAGAAGAACATATGTGACAAGATGACATTCCTGATGAAGGAAGCTGGTTGTGAGCTGACATATATCGTTTCCCATCCTGTGTTTCTTGCATGCAGCTTGGAGAAGAGGTTGAAACCTCGATATGAAATTCTGAATTTTCTTGAGCAGAATAAATTGCTGGATAAAGTATATGGCCTGCTGTCCCTGATAACGTTATCTGAAAAGAAGTTCCGTAAGAAATTTCTTTTCCTGCTTCGTGAGGAGAAATCTATTGCTCTGTATGATTCCTATTTGAAATCTGTTGCTCTATAGGATTCCTATGTTGCTGCTGGGCATGGAAAGCACCATGTTGTTTGGGAAAATTAGGATTGCATGTGCTTCCTCAGACAAAGTGTGAACTTATTGCGCACTTATTTAATCATGTTAAATTTGTGACAATTTAAATTCTCCAAGGAGCTTCTTTTCTTTTGTTCTTTGGTACAACAAAAGATACGGTTTCTTTTATGCAGAAATATCGAGAAGTCTTTACTCAAGAAAGATATAAAGGTAACTAAAATATTTCAACTCTGTCAGCTATCTGTGTCAACTTGGCATCAGTCATATTAATAAACTTCATGATTCTGTTGTAATATGTGAAGCTGATGACAGTGCTGTCATTTAGATGATTGAGATCTAGTTAATTATGAGAGTATGAATAAGGACACTTGAAGGTAGCCATTCCCAAATGTATGTATGACATTAAATGTATTTGATTTGAAAATATCCTCTAACCCTTATAAATAGTTGTAGTCATGATATATGAATGTGCAGAGAGAAATATAGTTGTGTGAGGGCTTTTCTTTGTCATAATCCCATCACCTCTCCACCGTCCCTAAATTACTACATCTCTATCTATATATGAGCCTCTCTTGTTACATGTTATTAATCTTTGAGTAGTATATGATAGTAGAGTGTGACTTGTTGAAGATATCAACTCACTATACGATCCATAATATATATTCTAATACATGACTCATAACCTATGTTGTACAGTAAGTGGTGTCACTGGTGATGCTCGCTCATGATTTGTAGTACATATATATCTGATATATGAAAAGAATAAGAATTTTTTTTTAAAAATAATTTTAAAATGATTATGCCATCCTTTTGAAGCATATCATGCTTGAGTGATACCTATATTACTGACCTATATTCCTAGCGATGCATCTATTTTATCTCGCATATGCATGTACATGTTTGATGCATGGTAAATGATTCACATTCCTATTGATACATTTATGGAATCATAATGTATATGTAGGTGCGTGCTTGATGCATGATTGATAGACATATGAGTTATCTACTTAGGTTCGTATAGAGATCATGGTTATACCCCCATATGATAGAAGCTTTACGCCCATCATGCACTCATTGGGTCGAATACTTATTTCACTCTGCAAGTATGATCTAGTGATTATACGATTGATTGATTCAACTAACAATACAATAATATGATCATATAATGGTATAGTGATATAACTATATGTTACAAAATGGCATGCGAGTCTAATAAGATAAAAGAACCTAGATGATCCTTATCAATTAGATGAGGGCTACTACATTAAAGTGCAATTCCTTATAGGGATTAACAAGTCGTTAGATGTAGTAATTAGATAATTTTTCTATCTATCATTGGTTGAATTTTATGTATATTATGGTACATTAGTGCATGCGATAATTATGAAACTTATTATGTAGTTTATTTTCGTTCGCTTATCGAAAGAAGTATCCATCAGATATTGAATGATAAATCTGGATAAAGTACATAGATATGACTAACTATATTTGTCGATAATATCATATGCATTTTGTGATGTGAATATGAACATTAATTAATCAAATGATTTTATATTTTTTATTTATTATTATCTAACTTGTATATTATATTCATAGTTAATTCATTATGATATTTGATCAAAATGTTGTTATTATCTTTTCTTGAACACTACTATTGCCTAAGAGCATGTGTTTATCCAAAACTATTTTTACAGATTTCAGTAAAAAATATTTAAAAATAGTATGTTGATAGTTTCAAAGTTAACAAGCAAACAAAGTCGTTATCGAGGGAGTGAGATTATTTTGAAACAATAAATATAAACAACTCTGTGTAATAAATTCATTTATAATAAGGAGTTATTTGTAAGATAAAAAAAATATTAAATTGTTTTTGATTTTTTGATAGAAAAAACTTCATCTTTCTGGTTAGGTTAATTTTGTTAGCGAAGTCGGCCGTGTAGTTGTCTTCTCGTTCGGCCGCTCTCATTCGCCATCGATTTGGTCTCCAACTCGCGGCCCAAAATCCCGAGCCTCCCCGCTTTCCCTTACAATCTCGCTTCTCGGAAGCGCAACGGCAGCCAGGCGGCGGATGACTACCATGCTGCGAGAGTTGCGGCTGTCGCTGAACCAAACCCAGCGGGTGCGCCTTCAATCCGCTCTCCAGCGGCTCCAGGACATGGCTTCCCTCGCCTCCGCCGTTACCGTCGTCGCCGACACCATCCCCGTCAACCACGAAGACAGCATCCTTAAGTGTGTGCGCTTTCTGACCCATAAGAACCTTCGTTCTCTCTCTCTCTTCCTCCTCCATCTTCTTTTTGGTTTTCTCCACATCCTCCTCTCTCCTTGTGAACTGTTTTAATCATCTCCTTCGTCCTTCTTTTCCATGTTTCGGTGAAGATTTGCAGTCATTTTGTCTTCTGTTAATGGTCTTTTTGTTGCGGTCGTCCCTATTTATCTTACGCTTTCCTCCTATCTCATGGTTGCTCCTGAATTCGTGTGATGGTCAGGGGCCATGGGACGTCCGATCTCAACGGCGAAGTAGTGGCCACTCTCTGTGGTGTGGTTGAGCGAGTAAACAAACTGGTGTATGTCCGTGCTCAGAGAGCCAGGTACTGATACTGTGCCTTCCTCTTCTCCTAATTTTGCACTATTTCTGTTCTTGATGTTGTAATCCTTTATGCTTGTTAAATGTTCTGTTTAGTTGGTCAAGAATCATCATGCTGCATGACTTAGTCGATTGTATCCGTATATTTTCTTAATTCTCTTTTGTACTAATTTGCAAAAAATCCTTGATTCATAGGCACCCAGGTCAAGTGTGTCAACTACAATAAGATTCTTTGTTTTTCCAATACTCCACTTATCGACCGCATTGATTTCTTTTAGCAGAAGAATTTGTTGTAACTAAAGTGCTGTATTGTCTCTCAGTGAGGACATATGTTTAGTGACTAGATGATGCTGTCTTTCTTCCTCATATGATATGTTTGATTTGTTGTTTCATGACTTACAAATGAAAAATTATTTTCCTTGTAGGTACAAACCAGAGGTTGGAGATATAATCGTCGGCCGAGTCATTGAGGTCTTGTTGCTTTATGATAAATCTATATATACATTTCTTTTTGCTATCACATAAAATATATAAACAATTTATCATTATCTGAATTATAATAAGACAAAAAAAATCTTATTTAAGATGGTTATCAGTGGATATTTGACTATCATAAAATTATAATATATGTGCAGTCAGCAGTAAATCGTCAATTGACTTAGCAACATGGCTTGTAATATTTCCTCTTTTCATTTTCATCTGTTATTTTGTTAAATGATTCTACATTGTGTCTTGTAGATTGCTCCAAAACGCTGGAGATTAGAGATAAATTTTAGTCAAGATGCAGTATTGATGCTTTCGTCAATGAATCTTCCAGATGGTATTCAGGTGAGATCAAATTCTTGTCTCCTCTTCAAGCTCTGAGCTCTTCATATATTGGAGAACAGAGGTTCTTATTTTTATATTTATTATATTGTGTCAGGTTATCACTACATAACCAATTATAAACAATTCAGAAGTTCTCGCATCTTGTATAACATGGATTTTATAATAGAGCTGTTGTTGGTGCATGCTAAAAGAACTGTTTGTTGTACCTATGTTAGTAATTTCATCAAGAAAGTAATGTGCATCTGACTGCAGAATATCTGGGTGAGGAGCACCAAAAATTTCCCAAGTGGCATCTAACTCTAGATGATAAAATGATTATCTATAAAGCACCTGCAGCATATCTATATTTGAATGGTTTACTGTAACTTATCATTGTTCTTGGACAACATGGAAAGCACAGTGTTGAATCTGTAAACCAATAAAAAGTACGGGAAGTGATGCCTTGCTGATTAGGATTTTTTTTTGGGAATTTGATTTGTTGTATAATGCATAGTCCTGATATTTGAAATCTAATAAACATCTTTAGGTGAAGTAGAGACAAAATATTTATATATGTCTTTACTTAATGCTACAATATGATTTATATTTTTTGACAATGAAAATTGAACTGTATATTTGCTGCCACAATAACTGTATACATGCATGCTTATTGTTGAATCTGTATTTATTGTACAATCTTGTGTTAGGCAGCTGATAGCTAGTGTAAGACTTACCTCCTTAGGCTTGGGGCCTTAACTCTTTTTTTTATTGTTGTTAATGTTTCTTGACACTATCATGTAATGTCATGGTGGCATCAGTTAAATAACTTCATAGCAACATTAACAATGAACACATTAATGAAGGGAAATTAGGTATAGGTAGCTTTTAAGGGAGGCGTGTCCTGAGGTAGTTTTATAAGACTGTCTTTGCCAGAAAAAAAAGCATGAACATGAAAAATCTTGCTAATAACTATGGTGTAATTGCTTGAGAGTGCAAATTATTTGTCACTAGAAAATACAGTTTTATAGATTGAAAAAAAAATTATTGCTTGATTTTGCCAAACTCCATTGAATCTATAGTGGCAAAGATTCTTAGTACTTTATATATCTTTTGTTTGCACCATTGATTTTAAGTCATCGAGTGTGTGTAAACAAATATAAAATATTATTGAGTTGTCTTTTTTTGGCATCTATATGAAACATAATAAATTTAATTTTGTCTCAGTTTTAGGATCATCTTGGCATACACAAGGATAGTTGTACATGTTTTAGAGAGGTGGGTTTTGCCAAAGATTGCTGACCATTGTTTACCGGTCTGATCAAGGACCTGTATTGGACCATGTGGTTTGGTAATGGTTGGTAACCTGTTTTTGTTTACTTTTTCATACAATACTGGACGGTTTATGATGCGATACCAGTATGATAAATTACCGAAACTGATAGCATATCAAGTGTCATCCTTGCATTTTGCTTTCACTAGTGAGTAGGTAGATAGATTTCATAGCATGGATGAAACTAAGATCACATTGTTTCATTGAGTAATTGAAAAAGGCTTGGAGAAATGGAGGTCTTACTATATTATGATAGATAAAGCAAAAAAAATGTAATTGTAAGAATAAAGAAGTCTAGAAAAAATAATGCATTATATATTCTCTACTTTGTGTTTTAGGTTCAGTTAAGCAAATTGTTTGTTTGCTGCAGCATTTCCATAGAGCTATTTGACACTCTAGGGGTGATTTTGTGGCTACTCTTTGCTTTACTTTTTTTCTCAGTAATATCTAGTTACTGCTTTCTTTTCCTAGTGCTCTGAGTTTCATTCATATATTTCTCTATTCCTTTTTCCCCCTAACTATATTTTAGTATGGTTGAGCTAATCTGTTTCCTGGTTCACCTCATTCTAAATGATAGAGGCGGAGAACTGCAGTTGATGAACTCAATATGCGCAGTATCTTTGAAGAAAATGATGTAATTTGCGTAAGTAATTTATCTGTTGCTACAATGAGGAGTTGGTAAAATATGATTTCAGCCCATTAGTAAAGTCATCTGCATTGGTATTAATGAGACTTGCTGAATGATCTTTAGCTAATCTGTTTTACTTATTCAATTTCAGGCTGAAGTTCGTGGCTTTCAGCATGATGGGAGCCTGCACCTACAAGCAAGAAGTCAGAAATATGGAAAAGTAAATCATATTGTTATTATTTTGCATGTTCTTTAAAGTTATTTAACTATAACTTCATAGCTTATTGTCTCCAAAGTTTTTTAACCATGAAACTGAAGTTGCAAGAAATTACATAAGAGAACAAATGTGTTAGATCTGAACTCTTGAGATCATCATTGCAAATTTTGACAATGATCATGGATGGATGTGGGATTATTTGGGGATTGTAATCTCGCCTCTTTAAAAATCTTTGTTATCACTAGGACCCATTGGATCACTATATTCCTTTATAGGTGATGGATTCATATGGTTATGTAAACCCACCGTATTATTCCCTCCATCGATGTGCAATGTTGCACCATGGAATTAGATTTCTGCTGTGTACACAGTAGGTCCCAACATCGCTTGCACTTTTGAGAATAATTAATGCTCTGATATAATTAGTCATTACAGCCCATGCAAGAAACAAGATGGACTTCACCCTAAGAAGGTCAGGTTATTGTTAGGATTGACAGTGGCACTAAGATGGTGGTTAATAATTCAACCAAAAACTTGAACTTGTGCAAGAGAACTTAGACAAGAATCCAAGAATTGAAAACACTCAAGCAATAAGAAATATATGCAAAACATTTTGTACTAGTTCAGCCAATGGCTAATGTCCACTCCAGATTTCTTGTCACCAGAGGTCATGGATTTACACTGATGATCTTTGTTTCACCCGGGAAGGTCAAATAGCTTTTACAATTTTCTCCTTTCCAAGGATAATCTCATGCTTTAAGAATCACTCCTCTTTACAAGAATTTCTCGATTTCTCTTTTACTCAAATCCACTCAATTACAAGAAGACAAACATAGGTGAAGACTTAGAGATATTGAAAGCCAAGGGATTACACCTTTACAACACGAGAAATGCTCAAAATCAATTGTGTTTTCTCTTTTTGCACTTGATACCTGAAGCCCGTACCTTGATGGGGATATTTATAGTTACCTAAGGTCCTCTCAACCATTTAAGAATTTTGTCACAAGGTTACGATTCTAGCTGTTAGAGATCCAATGGTCTTCTGATGGTGCCATCACCAGAGTGTCTACGCCTGATGTAACAGGCTCAGGGGTCAGTGCTGTTACACACGTAGGTGGTGCCATCGCCAGGCTTGGGTCAGCATTTTCTGGCATCCATTCACGACCTGTCATGCTGTTAATTTGCACATTTGTGTAATAGATCCATGATATTTCCAATGTTGTTTAGTCTAGTCCGCTTTAGGCTCTTAGATGAGTCAAAACTCTTTTTCTCCACGAGCCATTTTGACTCGATTATTTGCAAATCACTTGAGGAGATTAGTTCATTTAATTTATCAACTGAGTTATTCATCGTCAAAATTTGGCATCCAACAGTTATTTCTTTTTAGCTGCGAGAATGACACATAATATGCAGATCAACCTGACATCCAGTGTGAGCCGACTTGATTATCAGTGTTAACGGAGTTAAAACCCGATTGGTTTCTTCTAATGTAGTTCTTGTTAATCTCGAGATCTATGAGACTGGCATAACCTATTGCAGCATCTTTGCATCTTCAGGAAGAACGTGAGACACTTGCATTCTTGTTGGTCAGATTTGTTTCTTTTATGGATGCTAAAAGTTAGCTGTTAATGTTTTGCTGTGAACAGGATATTTTCAGTCACCATTGTCTTGGCCTTTCTTCATAAAATTACCAAATGTTTTGTTAGTATACTTGAATTAGGATCTGACTGTTGCATGTTGTAGTATGTGTTCCTTGTACCAATATCATGAGCAATCATCTTTATTGGCCTCGCTTATAACTGCATGCCTATACTTAAAAAATGTAGCTTGGGAAATAACCATGTAAGTGATCTCGAATAGTTAGATATGGGGGGGTTAGGGAATTTATATTGTCTGGATTTCTTAGAATGAGAACTAGAGTTTGGGAGGACACAACATAAAGGCTGGTGGCATTTCTTTATATACCTCCTGACATAAGAAAGCTTTCCTCAGGCTCCTTTTGCTGTATTAGCTACATTGATTGAATCCATTTCATATTTGTGTATTATATTTCAGTCTCTTCTCTTCTTTCTGTTATAATGTTATGATACTGGACGTGAAATGCTATTTCAGCTTGAGAGGGGTATGCTGCTTACTGTCCCAGCATATTTGGTGAAGCGTCGGAAGCAGCATTTTCACCATCTAGAAAACTATGGTGTTGACTTGATTCTTGGATGTAATGGATTCATCTGGGTCGGAGAACATGTAAATTCAAATGGAGAAAATGATATGATGGTAGACCAAGAGAACAGAGAAGGTCTAGTTAACAAATCCGAGGTGGGACAAGCAACATATGAAGTGCAAGAGCAAATCACACCACTTGAAATCAGGAAGCATGTATGTCGGGTTGCTAATTCCGTGCGTTTGCTCTGTGCCTTGGGCTTCAGTCTCACTGTTGAAGTGATTGTTGACACAGTTGAAGCAAGTATCTCATCAAATACAGATATAAAAGACATACTTGCAGCTGAATTTTATGTTCAGACTGCAGAGAGGGAGGTCCAGCGCAGAGTTTCCCTGACTAGAAGGAAGGGTTAATCCTAGGGTAAATCAAACATGTAGGTCGGCCGTTCAGAATGTCTTGGCTTCGGTGTTTCTGTATCCAAAGTAGTTTTAGTGCGTGAAGGGCTTGTGAAGCTATTCCAGAACTAGGCCGTTCTTGGACATCAAACCGCAACTTCTGTGTTTAATTGAGATTGATGACATGCCTATCAGAAAAGCCATGAACCGAGTTGTTAAATCCATGAAGTTTGACACCTTTCAACTGGTTTCAATCATGTTGATATGTTCTGCATCAGATAAATCAGCTGGTGGTTGGAACCCAAAAAGTGTGGTAATTGATGCCTTTACAATGTGTTTATGCTAATGTTTCCAGATCAGGATCAGTTATCTCTAATGTCTGTCAAGTTATGACCGAGGCATCTCTGCTTTTGTTTTGGATGATTTTGAAGTCAGCCTTCAGAATCCGCCAGTAATCAACATTACATAGGTATTGATATGTGAAGATACTGGAAAGAATTACTTCTTTCCCTGTGTGTGAAAAAGCCATGATTTCTCAATTATTTAGTGGTATGGTTTTTTTCTTCCCATTAGGTTTTATGCAAAGCAATATTGTTAGCGAGCATTTATATTTTAATATATCCTTATAATTACATTTAATAGTAATTTTACAAAAATGATATATATGTTCTAACTGCCATCCTGAATCCTCTCATTTGGACCACTTCCGACACCTAAAAATTCTAACCCACCTTAAATTGCTCCCATCGGAAGCTCTACTCCTTGAAAGTCTCATAAATGTTCATAATCTTGACATTTTCCTTCTTTGTTTTTAGTATGCAAGATTCTTAATGTGAGCTTTTTGGAACGGGAGATTCATTTAACGTCTTAATTCTTATATTTTAAAAAATTATATTGATATTCTTGTAGTTAAGGAAGTGAAACGGTTAAATTTTTTTAATTATATTAATTTTTAGTGATAAAAATATAAAAATAAAAATAAAAATAAAAATAAAAATTTAAGTTCGGTGGTGGACTACATCGATAGCGGACGCTAGTGTTCGTGGTGGTGCACCCCTCTCCCTACTTATCGCCCTCCACACCCCCTTGTCCTCTCTTTCTCTTTCTCTACTTATCGCCCTCCATCGAGCAGCGGGCGCTAGTGTTGGTGGTGGCGCACCACTCTCCCTTTCTCTCCGGTGTTGAGCATGTCCGTCATTTTTCCACACCCCTTTGTCCTCCCTTCACCTTGTCGTTGTCTCCTGGTCCCGTTCCCTAACCTACCCTCCTCTTATCTCCTAGTCCCATTCCCTCACTTCCCTCCCTTCACCCTTCTATCCAACTTATTCATCCCTCTTCATTGACCATGGATGGACGGAATGTTGATGAGTTCTTCGCTTACTTGGACATCTGACCGTTGACTTCCAAGTGATCGGCAAGCAAGAATCGGAAACGCGAGGAGTCGAGGTTGGTCACCGACCTGATCACCCTGTTGGGCGAAAACCCGATAGCTTCCAAGCGAAAATCCCTATCTATATTCTTCTATAATCTTGTTCATAGCTTCGGCCTGAAAAGATGAAGGTGTCATCTTTCCTGGAGCTCACCTTCGCCGATGACATACACAGGACCTTGTTTCACCCCATCCAGCAGGCGATGTCATCGTCTTCCACTCAACGTCACACCAAGATATCCGTGATCGGTGCCAGGAACATGGGCATGACCATCGCCCAAACGATCATGATGGACAAGCTAGTGCCGGTGGATGCTAAACCCGACAAGCTGTAAGGGGAGATGCTGGACCTGCAACACGTCGTTGCCTTTCTCCTGCGCACTCGGATCTTAGCGTCTCCGGACTATACAATGATGGCGAACTCGGACATCTACATCATCACGGTCGACGCTCGACAGATCCCAGGGGAGATACGACTGAACATACTGTAGTGCAATCTAACACTATTCAAGGAGATTGTGTTGCCACTAGTGTGATACTCGCCATGGATGCTGTTGCTGGTGGTGTCAAATTCGGTGGATTGTGTTGACGTAATTACCTGGAAGCTATCAAGGTTTTCGCCCAATAGGGTGATCGAGTCGAGGACCAACCTCGACTCCTCATGTTTCCGATTCATGCTCGCCGATCACCTGGAAGCCAACTCTCAACCTCGACTCCTCACGTTTTCGATTCATGCCCTCGCCAATCACCTCGAGGGGGAGGGGGAGGGGTCCGCCACTACCTACGCATTTTCGATTCATGCTCGCCAATCACCTCGAGGGAGAGGGGGAGGGGTCCGTCACCGCCGACGCCAATGACATCATCCACTACCAAATTTAAAATTATTTTTTTACTTTTTATTTTTATGTTTCTATCCATAAAAACTAGATCGTTTTATTTTCGTAACTACAAAAATATAAATATAGGGATCTGAACACAATGGACATTTGCTCGTCTATAGCATAATGATATTTCATCTGTGTTGGTTGCCGCATAGCGAAACTGGTGCAGTGGCTTCAGTCAGCAATTGCATCTGGTTTGTTGTAAAGCTTTCGCATCCTCACCTGTCCGATAGCCCACCACATGAACAAGCTTCATGGAAGTGAAGCAACAACATGTATGTGCATATGCATCAGGCAGCCAACCAAGAAGTTTTCTCGTTACATGTAAAAGTAGAGCCATTAGATTCCATAGATGTCGGAAACATAACAAGTTGAAAAGGTCGACTTCAACAAACGATCGTTCACCGTCAGATACCATAGACAAGCAACAATGTTACATACTCCATATCAGATGCAACCTGCAAGCCGAAGCACCTAAAAATCACAATGAGCAGCACCGGCAACCAGTCAATTGCCGTCGTCAGGTTTGGATGTTTCTCTCATCTCATCTACGCCATCCTCCTACAAAGATTCATCGATAAGCAGGATATCGGATGAGAAACAAGTTTTCAAGCAATGGCAATTAAATGAAAGTGTCTGAATGTTTGTTGAAGCAGACATAACACCTGCATGTCGGAAGTCCACAACGTAAGGTTGTCACGTAGGAGCTGCATTATTAGAGTGCTGTCCTTGTATGATTCCTCTCCAAGAGTATCCAACTCAGCAATTGCTTCATCAAAAGCCTAAAACCAGAGAAGCAGAGAGAGAGAGAGAGAGAGAGAGAGAGAGACAAACTCTTCAATTATAACGATTGGTTGTTCCAAAAATATAACTAGTGAGCAAAAAGATCCCATTCAAAAGAATTGGACCACCAAAAACATCACAAAAAAAGATAATAGAAATCAACCAAGAATGCCCCAAAGTTAGAAAAAAACGACAGACATAATGGCATTGCCTCATTAGGTCATATCAAAATAAATCAGAGAGCTGATCTCTGTGTTATCTGGAGAGTGCATCACTGTAGTAAGTGGAAAGAAATGGGAACATGAAACTTACTAATCTTTGTGCATGATATGACGAGTGTAGACTTCTTCGGAACACTTTTGGAACAAAATACAACTTCATAAAACTACAAGAAGCTCCATAAGATCAAACATATAAACTGTCACACCACACCACACCACATGTTAGAAAGCTTAGAAATGTCATGCGCAGTTAGCAACGCTACTCACGCTTCAACTAGTAACAAAAACATTAATTGCGACGATGGAATTAGATGGATCAAGAGAAGTCCAAGAAAAATGCCTGGATGCTTGAGATACCAAAAAACAGCAGAGGGAGAGATGAGCATCTTCAACAGGTTCGAGATCAGTGAATTTTATGCCAAAGAAAGAAAGTCTTGACCGCACTAATAAATCCAAAAAGGTCCCTTGATAAAAAGACAGAGTTCATCTTTGAAATATGATCTTGTAAGCTCTCAGAACTTACAATGCAATTAGCTACACCACAAAATTTCAACTCTGCTGCTGACAAGTCTTTGAAGAGGTCAGTGTTGGGCCATGACCACATCAAATGCTTTGCAAATAATATCGAAACATTTCAGGGGCTTGTTCGAGCTTTCCCAATGGAACCAGCATAAGCTACCTTATCAAGGAGACTTCCACTGATTCTATTTTCAACTATAAAACAAATCAAATGAAACACAGAAGCAAAAAAAAAAGATACCTAATTAAATCCTAAAAAAATTCATCTGATGAAAATTGAGCACCTAAACCACAAAGACTACTGTTTTGAGTACAAATAATAGCAAGAGCATCCTGATTACTAACCTGCTTGGCGAGATCGCAAGCCTTGTCGGACGAATTCAAGATCTCGTAGTAGAACACCGAAAAATTCAGCGCCAAACCTAGCCGGATAGGATGCGTCGGTGCCAACTCCGCCAGCGCAACGTCCTGCCAGATCCCATAACTCCAGAATCAAAATCCCATTAAAGATCAAGGATACCCTCATTAAAGGTCGAGGCGATCTGCCAGCCCGATCCCAAACCCTAACCATAGAGACAGATGGCGTGGGATAAAGCGGATCAAGGTTTGAAGAAACAAAACCTGAGCAGTCTTGTAGGCAGAGAAGGTGTTCTCGGCGGCGTCCTTGCGCTCGGATCCGGTCTTGAATTCGGCCAGGTAGCGGTAGTAGTCACCCTTCATCTTGAGGTAAAAGACCTTGGAGTCGGCGGCGGCGGCGGCGGCGGGGATGAGTCGGGAGTCGAGGAGGCGGAGGATGCCGCCGCAGATGGAGGCGAGCTCAGACTCGATCCGGCTGCGGTAGCCGCGGATGGCGGCGACGTGGTCGTGGTTGCCGCGGCCCTCCTCCTTCTGCTCGATGGAGGAGACGATCCGCCAGGAAGCGCGGCGGGCGCCGATGACGTTCTTGTAGGCGACGGAGAGTAGGTTGCGCTCCTCCGCGGAGAGCTCCTCCCCTTCCGTCGCCAAGCCAGCGACCTTCTCCATGTACTCCACCATCTCCTCGTACCTCTCCGCCTGCTCCGCCAGCTTCGCCATGTACACGCTCTCCTCTCTCGTCGCCGCCATCGCCGCCGCCACCCACACGCCGCAGAGAGTTCAAAGATATTTTTGAGGAAGTGGAAGAAATGAAGAGAAAGGGTGAGAAATTGGTGGATTTAATTCGGAAGAGCAGACCTTCCACTTTGAATTATTCGGTCAGCCCAAGATCATCTACCCGTCAGATGATTGCAGAACAGTGCGGAGCCCTCCAGGAACGCTATTGTGGGGACCACCAATCACTACTCCGGGGACTCGCGTCGTAGGAGGGCAGATAACGCCAAAGAGGTATTTGCTTCATCTTCTCGTTGACCACTTTCCATAAAGCAGAAGAATGTTTCGTGTACCTCATCAACGGTCGCTCCGTCGTCTACCTTGCCGATGATTAGAGGGTGGTGGGACCCACATGTTTCAGCTTCCAGAGACCATAGCGATTTCAGGTAAGTGTAACTGTGCTCTTCTTTTTCTCCAGCGTCGGCCGTGGTAGGTAGGGCTTCAGTCTTATCCCCAAAAGGTGCGCATAGAGGTTATAAGCGGACGGCCGGAAACTCCAAAGTCTTTGCTTTGCCCCACAGCTTCATCCATTGGGAACTATGCTCTGTTTTCCCTGTCCAAGCCTGTATTTATATTCCTTATATTTCCTTTGCCTGACAAACCCATTTGTTTGAGCTTGGAAGACTGCTGGGGCCACGAGCATACTACCGCCTGAGTGTGGCATGCACCAATAAGCAAATTATACGAAGTTAATGTCGCTGATAAAAAGACCCTTCTTCCTGATTATTACATTTATTGTAGACAGTTTGACAATTATTGTTTAGGAGTTGGCGCATTTTTAATCCCTTGCCACCCTTTCCGCACGTTTGTTGCCATATTTGGTTAGCGAGTTTGATGTCGAAGAAAATGTGCATCAAAACAGAGGTGATTGCAAAATGATATTAACGCTCACACCATCTTTCCATCGACATAGATGACAAAGGTAAGTACAAAGGGGTGACGCGAAAACAAGGGTAAACAGCGCAGATTACATTCCTAATCTTATTGTCGACGATGCATCCATCAGAGGGAAGACTCAGCTGTGCCAATGTCCGTGACAGCGAACGGTGGTCACTCGATATTGACTTGGAAGACGTCCTTGCGCTCCTCCTCCTTCACCTTGGGAACCACCACCTTGAGGACGCCGTTCTTCATTTCCGCTCGGATCTGGTCCAACCTGTACGACTCCGGCGGCAGGTCGATGCGGCTGCTGTACCTACGTCCAGTGCTCTCTTCCCCTTCCTCGCCGGCCTCCTTGTCGCTCTCCCCCTTGATGACCAGGGTGTTATGCTCCGCCCACACCTTGACGTGCTCCTTCCCCAGCCCCGGCATGTCCACGCGGAGGTGCAACGCGTGCTCGTCCTCCCTCGCGTCCCACCCGCGGCGGAGCCCGCCGGCGGCGCCGCTCGGCCCGGCCGCTGCGAAGATGGGGTTATCCAGCATCTGGTCCATCAGGTTCAGCACCTGGCTCAGGCTCCGCGTCGGGTTGAACGGATCGAACACCTCTGCATCACACAAAACCCTCGATTCAGCATCTCGACGGCAGGGAGAGCGAAAGGGGTCCGAGAGGCAGAACGAAATTAACATGGAATGAGATGACGACTACCTTGGAGAGAGGGGAATGAGTCTGCGCGGCGGCGGTGAGCAGCGGCGGGGGAGTCGGGGCGTCGCTCGAGGTCGACGTCGCGGTTGTCGTCATCGTAGTCTCGAAGGGTGCCGGTGCTGAAGAGGCGAGTGGTGGCAGCTGCCACAGGGCGACCAGGGGAGACAAGAAGCCTCTCCACGAGCTTGGAGAGGGCAGCGCTCCTGGAGGCGATCATGGCGGCCATTGGGATCGAAAACAGCAAGCAAAAGGAATCGAGAGAGCCGAGCAGCAACGATGATGGGGTTTAAGAGGAGCGGGACGAGGGTTTAAATAGAGGGGATTTAGGGGACCAAAAGTGGGCACTTTGGTGGTTTCTTGCGCAGGAAGCCGAGGGAACGCCGTAGGAGCTTCTGGAGAGCGGGGAATGTTCTAGAGAAGTTCCCAGGGAGGCCCGTGCAGATATTTTTACACTCTAACGAATAAACTAGCTAATTCTTCGAGAGGTTGGAATGTTCCAGAAGCCGTCGGGTTAAAGGAGTGGATGTGTTTTGGTCGTGCAACTTGCTAATTCAGTTTGCAAATTAAGAGAAATGCAGTAAATAAGTCGAAATAAATTTGATGTCGATATAATTGTTGATATCATCTATATGTACACAACAAAGTTCAGATCGTCATAGAGATAGGTTTCGAATCAACTAAAAATCGACCCAAGTTGGGCCGGATTGAGATCTCATCCTAACCCGACCCAATTTTAGATAAGAGTCCGAGTGCAAGTTGCAATTGGGACATGAATTAGGTTGAGAGTGCATGATTTTGGACATATAATCAAACGTAGATAGTCTATTTTGATCTTAGGTCAGTGCTGCTCATAGTTGCAATTCCTCTCCCTCATCAAGCAGTTGGCACTGTTAGAAGAGGCCCTATCATTTGGTGTGAGGATCCAAATTCAAGAATCTTCACAAGATGGATTCGAGACATGAATGCTAAAAATCCCCTTAATCAAGAGCGGATGAAAATAAAGATCGAGAGATCACGGAGTTTCTAAGCAGATTCATGCAGGAAATCAAAATTTTATTGTAATAATTCATGAATTCAACATTAACAAATGTTGGCCACATAATGATAGGGATGTTATCTATCCAAAGTTCCTCCCAAGTGCCGATCGAGGAGTCATTCCTAATGTATTTTCTAATATCAGCTTTGATATTGGACACGAGGGAAGAAAGATTTCTCCAAGCAAGTGTAGTTGTAATTGATGTTTCAAAAGTTCACCTCTTCATATTTAGTCTCGAGAAGTTGAACTCAGATCTTATTTTCATTATTGAGGAACGATAGTAATCTTTTAACACAAATAATGTTCATAGCAATGGAAAGATCGTTTGACACTTAAGGTCTCCATCCCTTTATGATCAGTGACTCTCTCTCGACTGTTCAAGTTCATACCTTTATTGTTGGAGCAAAATCAAAAGAATTTTTTAGAGATGCCAAGTAATTCAATGGAGAATCTGATCAGAAATTTGGTGTTCCTAAGGTAGTATAAGGGTAATGAATTGATTACATAGTTTATTAAAATAAGCTTTTCGTTTTGGAAAAGAAATTTCTTTTATCGATCTTGGATTTTATGAAAAGCTTTAACAAGAAGCTTTCTCGACTAATTATAATAAGTTACTTTTAATATTTCGATCTCTATACTTTAATATTATTTCTCCTGACATTATTAATTTTCTGAATATTATGAACCACTGGATCAGGCTCATCATTAAAACTGGAAGGACTAAACTTCTTAAACTGTTCAATTCCCAAACTCCTCCTTTTTCTCTCTTGATTTTTAATCTTATGAAAGCATCATTTTTTCTTTCCGCACCTACAATATGTGTGGTATTTTCCGTCAACACAGTCGTGAGGAAAATTTTCAACTACTCAAAGAAAAAAATTTAGGGCAATTTTTGTTGAAATATGTAGATGAACCAGTCCTACAAGATCATGGCTAACAAGATCAAAGATGGACATGTTTTATAGTAACCACAATGTTAAAGATGGAAAAGTTCAATACTCCAAATATTTCAACTGCCATCTACAATCAAAATATGATATCATTATTTTCTCTCTTATTCTCATATATCAAGAAACCAAAATTAAATGTCTTAGGGGTGCACAGAAGCACAACATCTCAAGAGAAACTAAAATCCCACCCAAGCACACCATTTAGAAGCCCAAATCTAATAATTTAGCAAGAGAAAGAACAATTCTAGATCTTCCAACAAGGTTTTACAGAATTCTCCTCTGCTTCAGAGACCTAGGGAAGGTAAAGTGCTAGGCTGATTCTGCAGTTTGAGGGGTCTTGAAGCGATTCTCCTCTTTCTTAGTCGCTCAGCAATGATGAAGGCCAGTTCAAGAGACTGCGAGGCATTGAGCCGTGGGTCGCAATGGGTGTGGTAGCGGGAACCCAGGTCGTCGAAGGTGACAGTCCGTGACCCACCGATGCACTCGGTCACATTCTGCCCGGTCATCTCCAAGTGCACACCTCCTGGGTGGCTCCCTTCTTGCTCATGGACATCGAAGAATGCCCGCACTTCAGCCTGAGCAAAGGGTGCGACATGCAATTAGCATTCACCATACTGATCAAATTCTGAATCAACAGGACATGAATCCAAGAAGACAATGGTGCATGGGATGTTCATCAAGACAAAGAATGCATATAGATGCCCCTGCATACTTCTTTATTCTTCAACTTTTGAGAAATAGGGTATTGTACCAATTGGACCAGCCCAGCATTTTGTTTGGAATGTAAAAGATCTTGGCATCTTCAAGTCTCAAGATATGTCTTTTGGTTAGTCACTAATAATGCGTCCCTTCGCAACCACTCTCGTTAAGTTCCTATCGGTCATTTAATAAACCAAGTATCATTACATTGTGGACCATAAGATAATTCAGTAGAGTGCAGTTAGGTAGGAAGTCCCTTCCCACTGCATCTCTTGGTCCACAGACTGCAAGTACTTGCCTGAGTTTGGTGAGGCAACAATGATATAATCTATCAATATATAATTTGATGTACTAAGTACATATGAAGCAGTTGTGCTATGTTGTGGTCCATAATGTGCAGGCTTGTTGCTAGTCAGAATAAGACATCTTTTAAGTGGGAGGAGAAGAAAAATTTAGATAAGAACATGCAAAATGTTACCAGAATTGAGTCGAAGGGGCGAGTCTTGAGACCACAAGGGGCCTTGATGGTGTTCCCGTGCATCGGATCGCTGACCCAAGTTACAATCTGCCCAGCTCTTCGGACTGCTCGTATCAGATGGGGGAGTTTCACCCGCATGTTGGCCGCCCCCATCCTTAAAATCACAGTGATCCTGCCAGGTTTGTTCTGGGGGTTAAGGATTTCGATCAGATTCACAAGCTCCGCCGGGTCCATCTTGTCACTCACCTGCATTGATCCATCAAATTATAAGTTTGGACAAACAATCTTAGTGGACTAAGAAGCTTGCAGCAGCAAGAGGTGTCATGAACTATTCTTACCTTGATGCCAAGAGGATTGGCCACACCACGGAGGAACTCAACATGGGCACCGTCGAGTTGGCGGGTGCGCTCGCCAACCCAGAGGAAGTGAGCCGAGCAGTCATAGTAAAGGCCAGAGGTGGAATCCTCACGGGTGAGGGCCTGCTCGTAGGGGAGGAGGAGGCACTCGTGTGAGGTCCAGAAGTCGGTGGTGGTCATGATAGGGTGGTCCACTGTGAGGCCGGCGGCAACCATGAATCCCAGGGCCTCGTCCACCCGGTGGGCCAACTCCTTGTACCTGTGGGGGATGACACCACCATGATGACCACAAAGAGATATTTCAGGAGCCGAGCAGTAATGAACAAAGGTCCAAAATTCTTCAAGAAGTCATTTTCATGGAATATATTGGTGAAAGAAAGCAAGAAAGTTTGTGGAAAAGGATCGTTTTGCATCTATTTCTTGGCCCAAATCTTGCGATTACCACCCAAAAAAAGGAAATAGAATACACGGCAGCAATATACCGTGGGATTCTAATCTTAAGCTTATGTATTGCAACAACAATCTCTGGCAAAGATCAAAGATTTGCGAGAAAGATATCTATTACGAGAAAAAGATTGGAGGAAAGAAAGGCAAATGTTTGTTAACCAGAAAAACACAAAGGAAAGAGACAGAAACAGATCGGAAGTAGCTTTCTTATAAGATTTTGAAACAAAAAGGCAATATTTGGTTAAGATTAATGTAAAATCACACACACACGAAAAAAAAATCCGACCTTTCCAACGGAGAGCGAGAAAAGAAGTCGTAGATCGCTCAAACTGGCGTCATAAGGTCGCCTACCTGTCGCCCTGCTCGCTGTGCTCGGTGAAGTCGAGGTTCCACTGCGTGACGCGCTGCATGGCGGCGTAGCCACCGGTGGCGAACGCCCGGAGGAGGTTGAGCGTGGCCGCCGACTGGCAATACGCCCGTATCATCCTCTGGGGATCCGGCATCCTCGACTTCTCCTCAAAAGCATCGCCATTGATGTTATCCCCTCTGTAACTTGGCAGCTTCACGCCGTTCTTCTCCTCGAAAGACTCCGACCTCGGCTTCGCGAATTGCCCCGCCATTCTTCCCACCTGAACGAAGGAAAAGAGGAAACAGGCCGTCAGATCCCAGATCCGGCGAGAACGGACGCGATCTAGGGCTTCTTTTCCCACGGGAGCGCACCCTGATGACCGGCATCTGGCCGCCGAACATGAGAACGGCGCCCATCTGGAGGAGGACGCGGAAGGTGTCCCGGATGTTGTTAGCGTTGAACTCCTTGAAGCTCTCAGCGCAGTCGCCGCCTTGAAGCAGAAAAGCCTTGCCGACGGCAGCGTCAGCGAGGCGCTCCTCGAGGTGGCGGGCCTCGCCGGCGAAGACGATGGGCGGGAAGCTCTCGATGGTCTGCAGCACCGACTCCAGCTCCTCCTTGTCGGGGTACTCCGGCAGCTGGAGCGCCGTCTTGGACGTCCAGCTGTCGACCGCCCACTTCCCGGGCCTCGTCGCCACCAAAGGTGACTCCTTGGCCTTGACGGGGTTCTTCGCGGGCTCCGCAGCGTGGACGGCGGAGATGGGGCGGTGGGAGGGCCTCCACCGTGGGGAGCGGAGGAGGGAGGGGAGGCAGTGTTGGGCGGCGGTGGCAGAGGAGGAGGAGAGAGATTGGGCATGGGGGAGGAGAGAGAAGCCGCTGGCGAGGGCCATTTTGAGGGGAGATTGTTGAGAGAAGTGCAGGAATATGGTCGAGCAGAGAAAGGAGAAAGGATGTGGGGAGGGGGGGAGGGGGGGAGATATATAGAGAGCCAGCAGACGGAGGAGGAGAAGAGAATGGGATGGTGGTGGGTGAGACGAAGGGTGGGGATATTCCAGGAAAATTGAAAACTTGAATAGGGGTATTTCAGGAAAAGTTTAGGAAGCCATATCTGCCCATGAAATTATTCAGATTTCTTTCACCCTTATATAATTTAATATGGGAAATCCTTTCAATCATATATATATAATTAATAGATAATCTAATATTAATAAAAAAAATAAAAAAAAAATTACAATATCTTTATTAACGTTCTTACTATCATAATAATTGAGAAAAAAAAGTATTAAAGAATAATTATTATAACTAGAATTTTAACATCTATGACCTCCTAGTCAAACAGTAATTAATTGATGATGATTAATTTAAAGGGATAAATATGAAGATCAAATAAATCGGATATGTATATATGTATATATATTTATATTAATTTTTAAAATATAATAAATATTTTTATATCTCTTGGGACCAAAATTTCATGAAATTTTTTATTTGTTCCTTAATTTCTGGTGTTTATTCAGCCATGGATGTATTCAAAACATGCTTTATGTTTTCACTTTTACCCCTTAAATTAGACAGACTGCTTAAAAAATATGTTAATAAATAGTTTGAATTTTCCCTATTGATCAACTAATTCTTGGTATTTATTTAAAGACAAATAAATATATCCATGATTCGATGTTCATGAGACTAAATTGGGGTTTTGTAGATCATGATAACAAAATCAATGTGGTTTCTAAGTCAAAGTCATTAGGTTTGCATTAATTAAACTGAGGGCCATCTCAAATTCTAACTTAATTATCTTTCCTTTCTGTCATTACATTGAATAGTATAGAAGAAGCTCTGCTCACACATAAACATGAAATCTAACAAATGTAGTGGATACACTAATTTAACAATATATATTATATACACTTTTTCAAGATTGAATGTATGTCAATTAACTTATCCATGATGATTAAGCCATTATTAAAAGTTGCTATTTATTTTACGTCATAATCTTATCCCGAAAAGATTGTGATGTCTAAAATCTTTGTATTAGTTCTTTACCAACTCCAACACATTCTACTGGTTGGTTGTTGTTCTTATCATTGCATGAGGATTCACTATGGTCTTTCACATAATATTTATTATTAGCATGTTCGAAGAAATCAAAAACAAAAAGAACATGGAAATAAAAATGGGCGGAAAATTGAAAAAAAATATTATTATTATTTTACAGAGCATGAAATGACGTATTTCTCCTCACTAGACTTGCCGAGTCGCTTGGCGGAAGTGGGACCCAGAGTTGTCGTTTCTCTGGGCCCCGGCAACTTTTGAACGGTTATGCGTTCGGGTCACGGAGACGGGCGGGCGCCGCGGGTCCCTTTTTTTCTCCACGAGGGTAGGGTTGGTGAAAGCACGTGCGACGCAAGTGGCGTTCCAAAGCGAAAGATTTAAAATCTTCTCACCCGTTTTCACGGAGCCCACTCTGCTACCCGTCCTCTAATTCGTCAATCGCACAGGCTTGCGTGGGAATCACTGACTCACGGTACATGGTCTCGTATAAAAGTTGACGTCCGTGGAATTAGAATTAGAAAGCCCAGATCAAATCCTTATTGGATTTACTGTGGCGTATAATAATGGCTTCAGAACAGTAAGACAATAGAAGTGGCTAATTTCCCAGAAAATACATAAATACATCGCAATCTGCAAGAAGAAACTATTCTATTCTCAGCAATACTTGACTGACGGGGACAAAAAGTGCTTATCCAGTCAAAGTCAGCTAAAACAACTGCTTCACCTAACACAACTTATCTGCATGCCGTCGTCACATACACAAGATTAGATGAGTTTTGGTAATTAATCATTTAACCCTAACATCTATTTATACGAGGACTCTACGGCGCACGTGAATCGCATGGTGTCTCTTGTCTTGTACGGGAAAGTGTGGCATGCGGTTGGCAGGTGCACACGTTTTACACGTGATCCTAAAACACTCTCTCGTGTTTTTGGCTGTCTTCTTCCTATTTCCTTTTGAACATGCGAGGGGATGGATTGGCAATAGATATATGACGTGCAATGTATGTGGATGGGAATCATAAGTGTATCTTCGATATATTGGATTCGCACATTCGAATTCTTAGAAATAATAAGAATAATTGCATAAGTACATGCACTTTACAACGTAGTTATCAAAATCATATTCAGCATGGTAAGTCGTAGTAATTGGTAAGCCATATATGACTAGATCATTAGATCATTGATTGAACCCGTAAGGTAACTGATGGAATCAGTTTAACAAATTTCTAAATAAAAATATAGTTATGAATGTATGATTTTCCAAAAACAGGTTTTAACTTTTGGACGGCTCCCTCATTTCTCATTTATGTAAGGCACCAAACCAAATATGCTCAATGTATTCATCACTCTTAAAGTTAGTAAAGTGCCAAAAGGGTTGTGGTTGATCAGCCTAACTTAGTTCAAATTCGAATCATGATAGGAGCCTTTGTTCTTGTCGTCTGAAATATTTTAAAACATCCGATGTGATATTAGTTTGTATTAAGATCAATCTAAAATGAATTAGATTATAAAGAAAGAAAAAAAAAGTTTGACCTCGTTAATTCAATTTCTTTTTATAATTTGATCCTCCCTAACCATAAGTTGAAAAGAAATCTGTACGCATAAAAATTATTTATAATTTTTTTTTATTTTTACTAATGCCACGAGTTGAGCCTCATCGTTAATGTGTTTCGTATCCATTTAGTAACCATCTCGTGCAATTGACCAATCAATGATCATTTATACACATAGTAGCGAGTGATTAGGATAGGATTAAAATATATTTTAGTCCATATTTACTCATATCTAATATAATCCTTATATTTTAAAAAACATTTAATAAATGTTAGAGTATACTTACATGACATACTAATTCACAATAAACTATTAATATAATGACATATATAATTTAAGTTTAAAAAAATGTTAAGGTCTATTTTAACTATTATAATTTTGGTCATGAACCACTTAAACCTTTATGATTTATTCGTATCAAAATAGTCTCTATATTAAAAAAAAAACATAGCATATAAGCTCATCCCGTCAAGTTTGAGTTAATAGACGTAAGAGTTTGCTTACATGGTATGCGAACTCATAATGAACCATTAATATAATGACACATGTAATATACATTTAAAAAAATTAAGATAACCATCAATTATTATGGAAGCGACCACCAATTGTAGCATCGAGCCGCTATTGCCTAACAAGGTGTCGTATGCACACAACCTCTCCAATGCTGACGACAAACTGAAGAGCTTTCGATCATGCCTCGAGTGAATGTGTGTTGACCAGTTCGACGCTATGCATTCAATAGTCTCGTAGTCCCTCTTTCTCCTTTTGGATGTGTTCGTCTCCACCATTTTTAAATTCATCATTTCCTGTGCCCTCACCTACCACACATTTGCCTATGGCCTCTCCTACCTCTATCTCTCCGTCTTTGTCTGTTGTTGTGGCCTCCATCACTTTCTCTTCCTTGATAGGATAGATTTTAATCATTTTTTAAACTTAAATTATATTTATTATTATATTAATAATTTATTGTGAGTCATCATATCATGTAAGTAGACTCTAACATCTATTAACTCGACTTGACAAGAAGGGCTTATATGCTATGTTTTTTTTTTTTTAATATAAAAATTATTTTAGACATGAATAAACCATAACTTATTTGGTCTATGACCAAAACCATAAGGGTTAAAATGGATCTTAACTTTTTTTAAAATTTAAATTATACGTATCATTATATTAATAGTTTATTGTGAGCGAATATACCACGTAAACTCTAATGTCTATTAACTTAGACTTGATAAGAGGAATTTATATACTATATTTTTAAAAATATAATAGTTATTTTAGACACGAGTAAACTATAATGGCTTAAATGATCTATGACAAAAATCACATCGGCTAAATAAATTTTAATTTTTTTTAAAATTTAAATTATATGTATCATTATATTAATGATTTATTATGAGTCAGTAAATAAATTTTAATATTTATTAATTCAAATTTAATAAAAAATTATATATTATATATTTTTAATATATGAATTATTTTAAACATGAGTAAACCAAATCTAAATAGTCGATTACCAAAATCATAATAACTATGAACCTTAACCCATTAGGATACATCATCTATGTTTTGAATCAACTAATACGCCCATGCATGATTTTTTTGTCATGATCATAATCAAATTATCTTTTATTGTAAACAGCAAAATATTCTCAATACATCATCCAATACAAATACATTAAAAGCAAAATTTCCGGTTGAATGTTTCTCGCTGGAGGATGCCGAATGTTGATCGACGTGACAATTAGGACATGAATAATCCAAATGAGATGGTCATATAAACCTTGCAAAGCACAATAAACTTCTACAAGCTTCTTCCAGTCACATTTCTTTTACCTCAAGTGGCATAAGACTCCACCATCAAATGCATGCACCAAACACAAAGAAAAAATAAATAAATATAAGAAACTCTTTGTGAAGAAGATAAAAAGATGTATACAATATATCATAAACACAAGATTGTTTCGATCCCCGAGATACCAAGTCTTACACTACCTAACTCTAGGAATGAAAGGACACTGCGTCTTCAAGTTACAGCATTTAGAATTCAACAGAACAATGCAGCAGGTCCTCCTAACCTTATTGGACGACCATACAACAGACACAGTTTGTGTATTCAAATTTCCATTTAGCTACTAGAAAACCATATATTGCATACTCAAATTTATTACAAGACCACGCATTCAATCAAAGAATCTGTCCCCATTTCATTCTGAATAAAAAAAATGCTGCATAGCTGTAATTTCTACAGATATATATATATATATGATTAAATGATGCTTCTTTGAGTATTTGAGGCATCCATCCGAAGCCAAATTGTGCTGTCAGTGATGGTTTTCAGATCCTCAACTAATATATCACAAGAAAATACAGAAGTGTACTTACATTATTAGATAAGGCAACCATGTCAGGATGAGATCTCAAATTATGACAACCAAGTAGTCGAGCAGGATTCTAAATAGGCCATGTAATAATTTATGAAGCCGGTGACAGTGTGTCTCAGGATCCTGGACTAAGCCACTTGATAAATGAAAAAGAGACCTCCTGTTGCTGTCCTAGGCTCCTGACTGTGCTTCTTGTCAAACTCACTGGGTGCTCTAACCTTATTAGTTCTCTCTTCTGATTGCGTACTATGCACTTGTTCGTCCCATTGCTTGTGCATCAAAGCAATGACAACGGCATCGCCGGTCAAACATCTTTGTTACAGGTTCCCTCTTCTTCTCTCCCTTCACTCTGGATATCCATACTTGAATAGAAATGCTGCCACAGAAGGTACAATTTTTAGAATTAGTTATACAAAGCCTATCTATTTTTTTAATTTGATGATCTTTACGGTGCTTGTACAATAATGCAATAGAAATGAGTTGTTCAATGTTATTCTACAAAAAAAAATCATGTAATACATCTACAAGAATCCCTTTTTTTTTTATTTCGTCGAGTCTTAAGATTATCAATGATAAAAAATAATTAATATGATAGAGATGTCTTACATTTAATATTTGAATCTTAGAAACTATATGTTATTCTTATGGTGGGAATTGGTTTCGTATGTCCCACTAATTATTATTCTCCAGACTCTATTATTGGATGTCAATCATGTAACACCCTGATTAGTTTCACATCAGAAGTGGGTAAGATTAATATTGACTTATAAGGGTCTGATGAGTGTACTATGGCCAATGGTTTAGATCAAATGAAATTGATGGGCCAGTTAGCCCATCAGGCTCGGGTTGTGACATTTGATATCAGAGCCGATCTAATATCAGGGCATGGTAAGAGGGCTTGAAAATAAAAGGGATACCCATGGATAGAGTTAGATGGCTCATCATGTCATAGAGCCATCACTAGGTTACGTCTCATATGCACTATGCTAGGCCTTAACAAGGATGTCAAGCCTTTGAATGAGGGAAATTATAACACCCCGATTTTGTAGTCTTATCCATGACTACCACACTTACCAATGAATACTATATTCATTATGGAATGCAATGTGACTCAAGATCAAGGAATACCACCACCGATTTTGTAGTCTTGTCAAGCCCGATGTCCTGCCCATCCTGGAGCTACCACCACTGACCCAAACCTTCCAAGCAACACACCAACCTTGTCCGAATTCAACTTTCAGCTCTGAGCAGTCCAACAGTACCATGCCAAAAAGAACAAAGGACAGCAAATATGAGACACGAATCCTCACCTGTAAACTGTCAGATATTCCTCATGATTCAGGTAATCTGATTTGGTAACCCAATATAAGCACTGTTATCAAATGGTCTCCGACGCTCATATGATAATCACATATCCGATGCACCGTGCTCAAAGGTTAAATGTTATACATCATGCAAGGCCTATTGAGTAGGGGATGAAGCAGTATATTACTTGATGCTGATACTTGTAAATGCTCCTTTATCGTCTGTCTCACTTCTATCTCAATCGATCGAACAAACTGCTTTGTTCTGTTGCAGCATGCCATTGGTCAACTTCTTGGCCAACTCTATTTCCTTACCAAGACAAAATTGTCAAGGTTTGATTTGGGAACCATTTAGCAAAACTGCACAAGCTTGCTGTAACCACAGTCAAGTAATGGATCATACTTCTTTTTGGATCATAGCCAAATTTATCAACTTGACTTGGAAACATCGAATCCCATGAAGGTAGGAAATAGAACACTCATCATCACGAAAATATAAATCATTCTGCCATATTATGTGGCACTCCAACCAACTCGTTTTGTCACCCCTCTATGCTTCATCATCTTCCTCAACGTCTCCACCTCCTTCCATCTACCAGCATGACTATATATATTAGACATGAGAATATAGTAACCATCATTCTCGGGTTCTGATTCAAAAGCCTTCCTTGCAACCCGCTCACCCAATGCTACATCATCATGAATTTTACAAGCACCGAGCAGAGCTCCCCAGATCCCACCATCTGGCTTGACTGGCATCTTAAGAATCATAGCTTCAGCCTCTGATAGATGACCTGATCTACCTAGAAGATCAACCATACAAGCATAGTGCTTAAGTGTGGGAGAAATAGAATAGATCTTCATTTTATCAAAGAGCTCTTTCCCCTCATTTACCATTCCTGCATGACTGCAAGCAGACAGAATTGCAAGAAATGTGGCATCATTAGGCCTGACACCCATCTTCTCCATTTCTCTAAACACCTCAATTGCTTCTCTTGCATAGCCATGGATCCCATATCCTGAAATCATGACATTCCAAGAAACAATATCTCTTTCAGGCATAGAATTAAAGACTTCTCTTGAGACCCCGAGCTGCCCACATTTAGCATACATATCAACCAATGCTGTTCTAAGAGAGACATCATCCTCTAATATCGTTTCTTTCACGTAATCGTGTATCCACTTTCCTAGGTTGATAGCCGCCACATGAGAACAAACTGAGAGCATAGTTATCAAGGTTGTAGAATCGGGCCTCACATCTCCCAAGAGCATTTGATAGAAAAGGGACAAAGCAGCATTTGAATATCCAAGACGAGCATAAGCTGCTATTAAAGCATTCCACGTGATAACATCTTTACTTGTTTGTTGAAATATTCTCCTGGCAAGATGAAGCCTTCCACATTGTCCATACATTCCTACAAGCGTATTACAGATAGATATATCTCCATCAAGTGCAACTTTTATAGTGTGGCAATGGACAGATCGGCCTAAGAACAATGCCATCAAGCGAGAACAACAAGAGGTCACAGTCACTAAACTGTTGAGATCAGAATCAAAGCCTCGAAACAGCATTTCTCTAAAAAGATCCAAGCACTCGATGTCCAGTCCCATTTTTCCATATCCAAAGATCATTGAATTCCATGACTCCGCATCTAGCTGGCCCATTATATTAAAAACCTTTCTTGCAAGATGCAACATTTCAAACTTGCAGTACATAGAGATCAAAGCATTAACAACTGATGGACTCAATTCATAGTTTCTTCTCAACATAATGCCATGAAATCCCTTACCTCCACAAACGCTACCCATATCTCCAAAACTTACCAATATGCAACTGCAAAGTACTCCATCAGTCTCTACTCCTGAATCTTGCATTTTTCTAAGCAGCTCCAAGCCCTCAATTATGTGGCCTTTTCTTATATGAACCACTACCATTGCGGTCCATGAGACCACATCCCTCTCTGCCAATGCTTGAAACACAAGAACAGCCTCGTTCAAGCATTCACATTTTGAGTACATCGAGAGAAGTGACGATTTCAGAGAATCAAAATCCTCCATTCCGGCTTTCAAAATGAAACCATGGAGACACTTCCCTTCCCTCAATGCCCCCAAGCTTCTGCAAGCTTGCACACCGGCTTCCACTGTTCGAGAATTGAGCTGCTCATCTCCATGATCAGCGACCCGGTGCATCTCCTTAAGGCACGCTAAAGCCATCTCAGACTCCCCGTTCCTTACGCAACCAACGATTAGTGCTGTCCAAGTAACCACATCCCTCATCGTCATTTCATCAAACACCCGAAAGCCACCACCGACCTCCCCGCACTTGGAGTACATGTAAACCAAAGAGGACCCAACGACAACTGAATTTTCCGGCAAAAGGCCAAACTTAGTCGCGCTACCATGGATGCAAGAGCCGATATCGAGATCGAGGAGCTCAGAGGCGGCCGAGACGGCCATGGGGACAGTGAACTCGTTAGGGGGGGCGCCGGAAGAAAGCATCTGGCTGTAGAGGGAGAGGGCGAAGCGGAAGTCTCCACAAGAGAAATGGGACTTGATGGCGGAGTTCCATAGGAAGGTATCGCGGGGGTTGGAAGGGACGGCAGCGGAGAAGACTCGGAGGGCGGCGTCGGGGCGGCGGAAGACGGCGTAGAGGGAGATAAGCTTGGCGGCGAAGAAGGGGTTGGCGGAGTGGCCAGCGGCGACGAGGAGGCCATGGTGGCGGCGGAGGGAGCGGAGGTCTGGGGTGTGGGAGGAGAGGAGGAGGTGGAGGGCTAGATGGGGAGGCTGGGAGAAGGCGCGGTAAGGGCGGAGGAGGCCGCTTCTGAGGGGGACGCAGAGCTTCTCGAGGAGCATTGGTTGTTGGATTCAGCTACACTCACGAACTCGAGCGCGGAGATCCATCACGAGACTGCGCACAACAACCGTCCGTAACTGCCAATTTAAGCGATGACAATGTTTTCGCCATTTAATATAAAATTACGGCATTTAATATAATATTTCTTTTTTTAAAAAAAACATTTATTTAACATTTAGATCTATTCTCCCACAATATTTGCATAATTTAGGCATTAAAATTTGGATCAATACCAACAAATAATAGTTTTTTATTTGAGAAAGTCGAGTAATTTTGAACTTATTAGGAAAGTAAGAGATGCTTTCATCTTCAATTTTCAAAAACTATTTTCAGAAAGAAAGTGATGCACCAAATAATAGGTTTTTATTTATTTATTTATTTATTAGTTTTCAGCTTTAAAAATATAAAAGATATTTTTAAAGCTGAAAATATCTCATAAGTAGAATTAAAACACCCAACGAAAATGTCTCATAAGTAAACTTACCAATGTATTTTTATATATTTTTTATTTCCATAATAAAAAATAGTCTCTATTCGAGTTGAGTCTTTATTCCGTTCAAATCTTTTGAACGTAGCAGAAGCCAAGAAACAAGGATTTGTCCGTAATTTTGTAGCTTAGTTGACTTATGCTAACTTAGCGTTGACTGTGGTCTCCTTTCAGAAACAAGGATTTTGTAGCTTAGTTGACTAATCACTCCCTGGTCAAAGATGGTCAAACCCGCCCTGATTGACGCACCATGCACGAGCCCTATTGAAATAGCCGTGCGGCCTAATTAGCATGTAACATCGGAAGCTTGTCTTATTTTATTACCGCAGCATTTGCCTCGTGAAGGAGAAGAAGGCATAAACTACTTGGATCGATGTCCACACGGTTCCTTCGACGCACCGTCCTTCCTCCTTTTCCCCCATATAAGACACAGAGAAACGAGGCTAGAGCTGGTGCTCCAGGAACTCCTGAGATGGCTTTGGGAGATGCCGGGGAGAAGAAAGAGGGAGATGCGGCGACGATGCTGCTGATCTCGCGCGCAGAAATAGGCCATCCTATCGATGCAACGGCTTGGGGCGACGAGGGGAGGATGAAGGAGGAGTTGGTGACTTGGGCAAAGGCAGTGGCCGCCATGGCGATCCGTTCGGCTCAGCATTTGCGGCGAGAGGACAGCACGTTACGAAGACGCTCCATTCCTTACTAATTAGTTAGTCCTTGTTTCTTGTATGCCCACTGGAGTCCGCCATTGTTGGTCGTGTTGTAGTTCCTTTGATTGAACTCCTCTTTGTATATGATGAGTGCAACATACTTGTGTTGTTCGTGAACTCAATATATAGCTCACCCTCACGTATATACACAGTACCAAGAAAACCAGTGAAAGTGAGATCTCTCTTTTCATCATGATTGAGTTCTAATGAGCTCAATATTACCATATGAATATCGATCATGAGTTGTCTGTGCTATCACTATTGGGTCAAACACTTGGGGAATGAAATTTCTTTATATCGTATCGTAGCATGGTTAGAATTGAGAGAATCCCGAATTCCAGTTGGTCCACTTGGGTCTTCTTCTTCATCTCTCTCTCTCTCTCTCTCTCTCTCTCTCTCTCTCTCTCTTTCGCGCGCACACACATGGCTGTTCTATGCCGAATTACCAGTTGATGCACCAGTATCTTCTTCTTCTGCTCTCTCTCTCTCACTCTCTCACTCAGACACACACATACACACACGCATAAACTACCCCAGTTGATGCACCTGGGTCTTCTTCTTCATCTCTCTCTCTCTCTCTCTCTCTCTCTCTCACTCTCACATCTTCTTCTTCTGCGTCTCTCTCTCTCACACGCATACACACACAAACATCAAGATCGGGGAATGATATCACGCTCGCCATTTCGCGTTGGTCTTCGGTGTACGTTTGTCCTTGGAATATTTCAGCCTCCAAGAGATAGCACTCCCGCTAAACTTCTGTCCTTCTCTCTGACTTCTCCTGCATGTGCAGTGGCTATTATATATCAGAATTCAATGTTTTTGGCGCAGGTGTAGCCAATGATTCTAATACATAGTGTTATGTTGACAAAGCCAAAATCGAACGCGGCATATCTTTCAGAGCTCCTTCTCACTTTACGCGGAGGCATATATTTTGTGTCGAGAAAGATTGAACATTCTTCCAGCCAAGCACTCATCTTTGACGGTCAAAATTACTCTTATTTATTTATGTTTTGGAACCTTTTTTGCTTGCCATAATCTTGTACTGGATTTTACGAATAAAAAACATCCCCTTTTTCTGTGTTCATTTCAATATTGTTTAGAAGTAGTGTATTTATCCTTACAAATATATATATATATATATATATATATATATATATATATTTCTCTCTGATGTGTTTCCTTCCAGTCACTACTAAACATTAATATCTGTTACTAGTTTAAATTCAAATAACATGAAAAATATTAAAGCACCTAATATATCCTTAAGATAAATATATGATACATTGATATCCATCAATCCCAAATGGTTGCCCAAACTCCAAAAAAGCCAGTGTGAAATCTGATTCCTTTTCTGCTCTGCTAGTCTGCTGAGTGCATGAGCAAGCAGAAACCATGTCATCCTACAATCCGGTGGGTCTCAGTTTGTGAGTGCTTTTGTTCCCATACTTAATGTCGCACATGCAACGAAGGGAGACCAAAGAATATTATACTGCAAAGGAATTGTGACACGACCATCACGAGCTTCTGCAGAGATCTCCAACTCTCCATTGTTTATGGATCGATTCCCTCTGCAACCACAGAACGAAGCTGGTGTCCACGCGTTTCCTTGGACACACATCGTTTCTACTACACTAGCGTGTTCCTCGTTCTTCCTCCTCATCTCCTCTATATATTGCTTTCTTCCGAAACTGTTGGCACAGACATGGATTTGAGAGCTCCGTTCGTACCTCAAGCCGCCGGAGAGGAGAATAAAAGCAGCGCGGCGGCGACGATGCTTCTGGCTCCGGGTGCAAAAGTGGGTCAGCCTATCGATCCTTCCGCTTGGAACGACGAGGAGAGGATGAAGAAGGAGATAGTGGCTTGGGCGAAGGCGGTGGCCTCCATGGCGATCGGTTCGCTGCAGTGCTCACAGCTGGAGGATCGTTCGACGGCGTAATCCGGTCGTCTGGCTCGTATGAACATGTCGTCCTTTTTCTTGTGTGCCACTGCAGAGCTCTCCCACTGTTACCAGTTTTTTCCTTGCAGGGGTGCATTATTATTCTTGTATTGGGTATATTTTTACTTGAGAAGCACATTACTGTATTTTTTTTCTGCTTATCCAAAAATTAATAATTTGGAATAAGTATTTTTAACATATTTTTTTTTCTTAAAAATATCTTATTATAATGATGATCATAATGGAAGAAGGGCTAAAATTGGCCGAGGAATTCTGAGTGCCTTCTTATTATTCTAGGGTTTATCACGACAACTGGATGAGAGACAAGAAGATCCAAGAATACTTATCTTGATTTGACATGAGATCTTCCCGGTTGGAGACATTGTCGTTGACCTAAACTCCAAATCCAACTCGACATGACAAATGACAACCAAAAGGATAATTATTTATGCAAGCAAGCCAAATTACGCCTGTCAAGGTCTATTTTAAGTTCAAATGGAATAATTATCCATTGATTTGATGGTATTCAATCATCATCATCTTAAGTTAATAATTATAGATCCAATCTTTTATCATTGTAAGCTTTTAAGTAGATCAATCCCCTCCTCAGACGTATACTAACACAAGTGACTCTTTTGTTTATTTAAAATAATAATTAAAAATTGATTTAGTGCATTTATTTATTTGGTAATAGCACATGAGTGTTGATATTGCAAGTACATAAACATGACTACAACATCGAGAGATTCTTTTATCTCGATCAAGCCAACATATAATTAATATGTGATTATTCTTCGATCATAAGAACAACAAAAGTCATAATGAAGATTAGAGAACAATGCAACTACCTTATAGAATATAAAGTGCATGGACATAGAATATGCTTAAAAACATATGATAAATGACTTTCTTATCAACTCCTTATTAAGGTTGCACCAAAAATATAAAAAGAGAAATGTTGTACAACTAATTATCATAAGTAAAATTAGATAGGAAAAGGTAGACCTTAAACATCATATATACAGATACTCTACCCACACGCTTGTTCTTTGCATCTTGTACTGTTTTACAAGCTTTCAGAGTGGAAGTGATGACCTACAACTTCCAGAGCCTTGTAATGCATAAGTTTAGCTCAGGTCAAGATGAAAGATTCTGGAGAATGCACCAAAATGCGTTCTGTCTCCTTGTCGTTGCCCGGAGATGACGAAGCATCTGAAAATTGAAGTAAAACACAATTTTTGCCACATCAACAGGAACAGATCGATGAATAATATAAAATTTTGCATCTTCTCTTTTTCTAAGCTTCAAAAGAATAGGTCTTTGTAATCTTCCACATTAGATCAAGTGCCTACGGCAAGCTTTTACTTTGATGCCTTCTTCAAGCATGTCATAAACAAGTTAATCAAGCAGATATGTACCTAGGTCTGTCATCTCTATAGGCAACCTGTTTGATTGCTAAAATGGACTGCCCACTGAAAACCAGATACAAGAGGGTTGGCATATGATCACCTAAATTACAAGAGGAACAGTTGGGAGGCTTCGTCTGCTCACCATCCCTACACAAGTCTCTGTGTCAAACAGGCAGGTTAGGATACAAATTTTTATTTTCAATACCACCAAATGCACGAATGCTTACACAGTTGATGCTACTGAACTACAACAAGCTTACCCCAAGTCTCCTCGCCCTAAGGTTTACAACCTGATATTTTTGACTCCAATTTACACGATAGATAATTAATAATGATACTTTATCAGAACAAATCAAATTAAGAGACTTTGCATAAATTTCAATTATTTTATTTTTCCCAAATTTGCTACCTATTGACAGCTTTCCCCAGTTAAAGCACCACAGCATTAAAAAGAATATAAAACACATACAAGGCAATGTAAATTAATATCAAGTATTTGAATGGTTATAGAACTTCTTATACCTTAAATATCAATAATGCCTATTGGGTGGAGTAGCTTCTTTCATGAACCATTAAAGGTGTCACTTGAGGAACCAAGTACTTTCTGCTTTGGGACCCGAACAAGCCTAATGGTCTCTACTGCAGTGAAAATCTCATCTCTTTCTATTTGTTTTAACTCAACTAGTACAGGTTTGACCCTTCTCCAGTAGTCCACTATCTCAGAATCAGATAATATAATAGTTAAAGATATTAAGCTGGACAGGAAGTTGCAATACCAGTCTTTAATTTCCTTTCTATATCAGAAAGGAAAGAACACCCTTTTCATTTTCTTACACTTGCTACATAATTTAATATTACATAAACCTCTCTTACACATCAATACACTATAGCACAAGAAACTGATGTAAGTCACAGGGTAAGGACTGGCCACAGATAATCTGTGAGCCAAAAGATGCCCTATATTAAATAAAATATAAGAATTTCTTTTGCCGTTTGCATATTACAACATGCAAAATAAGGTTAATTCAAAGATGAAATCATATATTCATAGTGGTAGATGGTAAGTAATGACAATAGATACCAAGTTTTGCAAATTTATGTAAGAAAGGTAAGAAAACATAAATATTAACAGAAGAAAACAAGAAATAATATAGATATGAGAAACATAAAGGTTCAGAGAAAAAAGGACAAAAGGCAAAGAATTTGACAATTTATTTGCACCAGAAAACAGAAACTGTACAGACAGACTTGTGAGTCATTTTTGAGAATCTGTTGTTAGAAAAGCGAAAGACATAAAAGAGAGATGGCTCAGAGTTACGAATGAATGGACGTAGAAATAAGACCAGGGCTCCTGACTGTACAAGACCCAATTTGAACTTCGACCCAGTTCAATCCAACTAAGATCCAGACAACTACAGGAAATGACTTCAAGGACTTGCAGGATCTTGAGGTACATATTTCCAGTCCATAGATAAGGACTAATGACAGATGCAACTTCACAAAAAGTCCTATGCGCATACAGAATGGAAGACTAGGAATTACTTATTGCCACAACTAAAAAAAAAAGACTAACCTGCAAAAGCCTGGCCAAACCCTGGAGGAAAATCCTCTACTGCATCAGAATTTTCACTTCAGCCCAAGAGGCAATCCATCTGCCTATGTTCTGGATATTTTCACTACTACATGGTGTAACACCCTATTAAAAAGATCTGGATATTTTTCGCTTTAACAACCAATGCCACTCTACAAAATACACAACTGGCTACTAAATATGAGATATAGTTGGATCCATCCATCCTATAAAGTGAAGTACATCCAATTTTTCTATTGCCTTGGAATTCCCAATTTTCTTGGTATATTTTTCATATATATAGTTTGCTTTCATTTCTATTATTCTCAGTCACTACTGCACATAATATGTCATTGTTAGTTTTGCCATTCCTGTCATTGTTGAAAATCATTATCTATCATTTCATCAGTTACCTTATCATTTCTTTGGATAAAAGGCACCATCCTTTTTTGAGTTGTCGTGTGCTTCCCCATGACCTTAAACCTTTAAATAATAAATTTGATCCTTATGGTATTACCTATTATTGAATCTACCTTTAGATGAAACAAAGGCAAGCATTCATCTAGATGATTTGATAGCAATCAATAGTCAATGTTAAAAAACAACAAAGGCAAAGCCATCCATGAAAATAAACCTAATAAAATTTTGACAGAATTCAGTGCATTCATCCAAGTGATTATTTAATTAATGATCTTTATCCTTCTACAGAGAAAGTGAAAAAAGTTCAAGATATGCTCTAAAAGAAAAGAAAGAAATTATAAAGAGCATACATCATGTCTAACATAAATATCATACAAGCTATTATACTAGCTCAATAACTGACATAAAGGAAGCTTTCTTAACGTGGCAAAAAATTGTTAAATACAAGTTATTTGTAGTAAGGGCCAGTTTGGGGTATCAGATTTTTTCACTCATCCGGCGAACAATAAATATCATTTGTGATGGTCTAATTATACCTATCAGCAACCGAAGTAGGGGAACTCTTTTTATTCCCAAAATGCTCAAGTCCAATTCATCAAATAATGCTTATAAGAAACTGCCCATTCTCCTATAGTCTCTGATATAGGGCAATTTCTGATATCATACATCCAATCCAACAAATATATCTTCAGGAACGAATATCACATTTCTTTGTGATTCATATTTTAGAGATAAAATGTTTAGAATCAACAAGAAGCAATAATGTAGCAAAAACAATGTAAACAAAACAAATGCAAGGAACAAGGAAGTTAAGTAACCAAGAAGAACTATAGAAGATGCAAATATAAAGATGAAGACACACCTTTGATGTATTTCACAGAGATGCTAACGCATTCTTCCGCTTCGACGCTCAATCTCATCAAAATCCTCCATTATGCCCTTAAAAAATTCAGAATCAAAACCCTCGCCATCCTTCTCTGCTCCTCCAACTCCTTCCTCTTCTTCTTCGTCTACTTCCAAAATCACACCTTTCTTCTTCACTTCCTCCTCCGCACCCACTTCAACCGCTGGCATGTGCCCCTCGAACAGAGTGATATGCCCAAAAAGCTTATCCTTCCTCGAGAAGCTTGTCCCACACGAGCACCGCCACCGGGTCACTCCGCAATGCTTGAGGTGGCTCCTAAGGTCAGCCACCAACGAGAAGTTCTTCTTATTGCACCGGTGGCAAGAATACATCTTGGGGCAGTGGCTCCTCTTGAAGTGGTTCTTCACGCACGCCACCGACTTGAGTGGTCGGAACTTCTTGTGCGCCCGGTTCCTGTTGCACCCGGGATACGGGCAAGAGAACCTAACTCTTCTCCCGGGTACCGCCTCCCAGCCATCCGACGGGCGAACTTCCCGGTCCGGCTTCGAGAGGGCTTCCAGGGTCTTGAACCGGTCGCCGTGAGCTCTCATGTGCATCCGGAGGTTCGCGTCACGCTTGAAACCCTTGCCGCAGATCTCGCAGAGGTGGACATGTTCCGCCAGAAGCTCTGCAGCATCGATCTCCACTATGTCGTCCTCCTCCCCGATCGCCGCCGCCGGATCCGAGGTCGGCGGCTCGGATCCGTTTCCGAATTGGATGGACGGCGGACTACCGGATCTGGTCTCGGCGAAGCGAGGGGTCACTGCATCTCGAGAGGTGGGACCACCAGCGGCAGCGAAGGAGGGGGAGGGATTAAGCGGTTGGGAGGAGGCGAGAAGAGCGGCGCCGTTGAGGATGATCCCCTGGACGGCCGAGGCGATATGGGAGGAGACCATCTGTAGCTGGTCATCGCCGATGACGGTGCGACTGTCTATGGCATCAGAGAGGAAGCGGCGGAGGGAGTCCATCTTCTGGCCGAGGGCGGAGAGGTTGAGGAGGGGTAGGAAGGGGTCGTGGCTCGCCAAGGGCGCGCCCCCGGGGTCACGGCCGCCACCGCCGAGGGGCAAGAACGGCTCCTGGCCAGGGTTCCGACCGCCGGAGCCATTCATCTTGAGAGGGGAGGACGGTAGTGGTGGAGAGGAAAAGGGCCTCAGCTTTGTTGACGGGGAAGGAGTTCCATGTCGTGTCGACCTTTGTAGTCGCTAAAAGCGGATTAGCGGAATGTGTCTTACCGTCTTTAGTCGACAAACGTGCGGAGCCCACGTTGAAGCCACACCTTTATGGCAGGTAGCTGAGTGGGTAGCTCGTAGAAAGGTCCTTAAGAAGCTTCTTTTAGAAAAAGCTCAGCTAACCTGTGTTGGTCGAGCCACCAAAAATACCAATGGGTGATTCCAATGGGTCAAGGAGTGGGTCCCTTTGGCATTAAACAACCTATGGGAATGAGCTGCTTCCGTAATATTGCAAACTCCACAAGACTAGGGATATTAATTGATTAGCATAATGATATTGAAATTTAAATTTAAATTAATTTAAATTAAAATTAAAATTTTAAAACTATAAATTTAATGATAATCATGAATAATAGAGGATAATCATGCATAAATCACAACTTTAATACGGAAGACAACCTTCGATTGCACATATGTCTCCATATTAATATTTGAATGTTCAACGAAATATTATTAGAAAAATTTAAACAATTCGTATTAATATTTTCGGATGCACTAAAAAAATCGTATGAACGTTGTTTTAAGAAAATATTGTCATCAGTCATTGTGATTCCTTCCTAAGATTATTTTCTCGTTATCAATCTCTTCTTATTATTGTGTGTTTCTTATTCAAGTAAAATTATTCTAATTATCGTGCTATATGTGTTTTATAGCATTCTATATATGATATTATTTTTATCCTATTTTATGTGATTAAAATTTTTCTATTTGTTTAAGATTTTTTATTTATTCATTAATTTTGATATTTTAGATTTTAACTACATAAAATTTTAAATTATTTATATGTTTCAAAATATTTTTAGTTGACATAACAGTTCAACCAATTATGGAAGGCTTAGCTGAATCACTTGTGAGTAATATCAATAACTATATTTGCTCATCCACCTCAAACAACACAAACATCTCCACAAACCAGTAAACCGACAGTTTGTTTGATAGGATGGCATAAATAACATTTCTGTCTCGAAACATTGTGATACAAATCTTGAAATGAATTTATACGAAAGTAACATCACAAGAACACAGCCTATACAAGATTAATGGTGAAGCTCACCGTTACACTACGGTACATGTACCACAAATAGTAGAAGATTAAAATTAACTAGTTATTTTGACTCAAAAACACCCTTAATTCGCATGCGAAGGGAGACGAAACACAGACTCCTAATAATAGCAAATTATCATCAGTCATGCTTCCAGTTTGACTGCTGCTTCATGTTCAGATGGCAGAACTCCTTTTTGTCTACACACAAATGTATGTAGTGGAAGAATCGCACTCTGTATTCATAGACGTCCAAAAAGCCAAAAACACAACAAGTACAGGAAAAAGTTGTACCTTAAGCTCCTGCCACCCACGTACATTTCTATTTTATTCTTAGAACAAACGGACAGTGCTTTTCCACCATCCACTGTACATTGCATCCACCCAAACCATCACATCCTCTCACTAGCTCGCTCACCTCACAAAATCCCAAGAGCTTCCGATTGTGTTACATGGAGTAAAAATTGGAAAGAGCTAATACAGGTAGAAAGGCCAGAAGGAAATGTAAGCAAAGGGTTTTTTTTAGCTCTTTCCACCAAGTCTCTCGTAGAACAAGATGTACCCATGATCTGTGTTGCCTGAAAACTCCTGAGAGGAACCAAAGAATGTCTGCACAGTTGATTCATCGATCATCTCCACATTTTCATCATCAAATAACAACCAGTGGTTGTGGCTTTTGACAAGGCTAACATAGTGACCATGGTTGGGACCGCTCCCCACGTGGACCACAACTGCAAAGAGAGAGTACTCGGAGTCCGCATCTTCGACCGTGTTAGTAAGTTTCAGCTCCATGGGAAACACCACACGGTACGATAATTTCTTGTACCGACCAAGCTGCTCGATGTATTTGAACCTTTTGAGGTGGATCACAAGAATATGTGGTGGCTTCTTGATCTTCATTCTCTTCTGTGCTTCCTGCAAACTGCACAGTGAAACAGAACTCCATGCTTCAGAAACAGTTAGTTAGCAATGGATGATCCAACACAAAAGTGGCAAGAAAGATTTTTCAAGGGAAACACAATATGCTAACGCTTTATTCAACACTTTATATAATTGAATCACCTTCCCATGACCATAGCACTTACTATTAATCTAGACCTATATCGTTCTCCAAGTTGTTGAACAAGCATTTAGATAATTGCACTCGTGAAGTAAAGTTCAAGCATTCTAGTTAAAAGCTAAAACTTTCAGAAACGATGCAACTAGAAGCATGTGAGTCTGAATGCACATGGTTATATGAATCTCACAAACAACGACAAAAAAGATTTTACTAGGCAACAAGATTATGAACCACAACAAAGAAACCAGTGAAGCACCTGCAGCACTTATCACAGAAGAACTTGTCCTCAGCATTTAAGGTCTCTGTTGAACTGAAGTTTTTGAGGCAGCTTGTTATAGAACTGTTCTGCTCAATATCAAGGCTCAAGTCAAGAAATGTTTCATCCCTTGCAGTAACAGTTTCACAACGTAAGCATCTTGTTTCATTGGTCAGTATGCCCTGTCGCAAGAAATGTAAGCGTTGGTATCAAGAAGCATCACTTATTTCGTGCTATACATGTCATATTGAACAGAAGATGCACAACAAATTAGGGTACTCGATTCACCTGAAAGTTCTTGTGAACCCATGTAACAAGTGGCTCCTTTTGCACACCATTAGCCACAGGATGGCTTGGTCCATTGGCAATCTTTTTAGATGGTGACAAGGTTTCTGGGGAACTTTTTGCAGCATCAGACTCTTTTTCCAGAATATCAACAAGCTCATTCAGCAAGAAATTCAAAAACTCATGAGCATCCTAGAGAATCCAAAGAAAACAAACAAGATTAGCTAGCAAAATCACAAAATTAGAAGATGTAGAAATAAGAGCTACATGGATGATGAGATACAACTTCAACAAAGTATTTTACCTACAAATGCCTTTCAGCTGATAAAATTTTTCATCCACAGACTGAAAGAAATCCCACAGACAAAAGTAACAGAAAAAAGAGGTCTGTCTCAACAAACTGATTAAACAACAGAAACATTTTGCAAAATAACTAGGCTAAAGGATGTATAATCAAATTGCTGCGGTTCATGACTATTTGCAAGCCTGATTGGAGAAATTTGATGAGAAGAAAAACAAATGGACAATGATCAAAAAATCTGCTTGACAACTGCAGTTTACTTTAAATTTTGAAATTCATTTCAAATGAAATTGTTTTGACAAAGTAGATGATAGACCAGAGCAAAACATTCAATTTCGGTACTGGACCTGTGCCGGTCCATGGCCAGACTGATATGGATCCAATCCATTCCTGCGTACCATATGGCGAAATATGTAGGAACATACCATCGTACAGAGAAGGGGGAGGAGGAAGAGAGGAGGCAGCAGAGAATGGTGCGGTAGAGACGAGGGGACAAGACGGAGAAAGAGAGGAGATGGCAGTGGCAATGGAAAGGAGGGGAAGCAACAGAGATGAAGCTGTGGTGGTGTAATAGGATGAGGAGAGGATAGTACTGATCGGCAGATGCAAGTGACGTCATTAGCATGTGGAGGTGGACGTGGGCGGCAGCAGATGCAGGCTACAATGGACACGGAGCGAATAATGCCAGACGAATGGGATTAGGTATTAGGGTTTTTAGTTTATATTTGGGCCTGGACTGGGGAATATGCCCTGTATCGCATATGGCCTGCTCGAAATTACTGTCCGCATGCCGGTTCACACTCGGAGCAGTCATTACTGGTTGGTGCACATCGAACTGGGTGAAATTGGTCTCGAGTGAAAAATGTTCATGCTGAGGTAGTTGATTGGATGTATAGACCTAATGCAACTATGATGTCCACATATTGCCTCTATTATTAACAAATTTATCAAGTTAACTTAATTACCTGGTGCATATAACTACGGAAATACTCATTCTGTTTCTTCACTCTCTGCACAAAGCGTTTTGGAGCAATAACACCAGTTTTTTTCTTTTGGGAGCTAATCTGCACAAAATACCAACCAAGACATAAGTACAACCAATATCATATGCAAGACTTGCACTAATACATACATGATAAATTATAGCAATAAGACTCTCACAGTGACCAAAATTAGGCTATTCAATAATGAGGCAGATATTATTTGTTTGGCAACAAACATATCATCACGATCTACATGCAAATTTCATTTGGCAAGGAAATGGTCAAGTGGCATAGGAACCATTTGAACTTCAGAACAAGTTGTGAAGCTGAAACCTCCATATACTAGTATCTGATCCAACACATTCCAAGATCAGGCAAAAAGGTTTTCCTTAGGATCCAAAAGAGCACTTCATAAGACCATCTTTTTCAGTCAACCTTTATGATCAAACACCTGCAAAAATTTTCCTATACTTGAAAGCAGTTTATGATACTTAACATGGCAACAACTCTGTCCATTTAACCAAATTTCTATCTCAAACATGCTTTGGATTTACCCTCAATGTTCATAAAATGGCCATCAAGAAGAAAATTTCCAATTGGCAGGTTGAGAACAATGGCAACAAAATCTATGGGAATAATCTAGAAGAGTGAAATTCTTTCAAAATTACAGAAGAATAAAGAATCATACTGTTCAAACTTAATTCTATGTCTTATCTATGTTCTCATGGCAGATTTCCTATCTACTGGGTCAATGCTCCAACTAAAACATACGTTTCAACACTCTTTAATAAACATTAAAAAGCTCCAGTATATATGCTGAACTCATTGATCGCATATGCTTTCAGGTTTATTCGACTACTTGATAAATATCAGAGGCAAAAGACCTAATAGATATTAAAATTTGATACCTCATAAGTTCATAAAGTTATTTTGAACACCTTTAGTAAGGTACATTACTCTAACTTCATATGGAACTTCATTGAAACCAAAGTTATTATATGAAGTGAAGATAGACAGTATAGTCAACCAGAGTAAAGACAAAAGCCTACAATAGCAAATAGTAAATGATTTATCTATAAAATCCTATGTCTGCAGAGAAATGGGAGAACTCGCACATTTTGTAGTATAGTATGATAAAATGAATTTCAATAACTACAAGTAGATCAGCATAGTTGTGCTATTCAACTAAAATATTAGCCTTCATAAAACTAATAGTAACAAAAGGATGATCCAATCAAGGTTTGTTAAACTCGTGATTTGGGCAATAGCATGGAGCGACCTTACAGCCCAGATCTTACTTCTCACACCATCTTGTGGTATAGTATGATAAAATAATTTTAAATAATTTAATCCCTTTTATTGTTTCATTCTTTCCTCTTTTTCTAATTCTCTTCTCTAATTCTCTTCTTCATAATCCTGTAGTGCATGTTTATCTTGTGCTCTTATTGTAGCCATTGTAAAAGTTTATCTTTCCCTTGTTGCATGAGATGACCAATGTAAAAGTTTATTGTAGTGTCCGTTTGAATACATATGCAGTCATTCTAGTATCTCAACTCATACATGATTCATTGTGACTCCTTATGAAGAAAAAAAATGATATTAAATCTATCTAAATGTCTCTTTGTGAATTACATACTGTGTAAACAACTGAACTGCATCCTTTATTATTTATTTATTTTTTAATTAATAATATCTTTCAATTACTTTCAATTGTTTTGTCAAAATGTCTAAGAGAAAAAATATTAAAAATCGATCAGATATTGGATAGGAGTATGATATAAAATTTAAAAACAATCTGAGGAAAATAAAATGCAAGTTTTGACGAATGATGGTATCCATAGTTTTAAAAATAATCCAGCATGTAAAGCATATAAGAGTATCCAATGATGTCAGAAAACAAATAATACGACTGTTGGAAAACTTATGACACAAAAAAGAAAAATTCATGAAATTGAGGAGGATGAAGGATAAGATAAAATTATTTCAAAACGAAAAGAAAAGAATATTATGGACAAAAAAATGGCTAGTTCTCATCTGAACAACACTCAAACAAATATTATTCAATTGTTCAAGAGATATTTGATAGATGAGACATGTCACCATAACCTTCGCTAGTTCTCATCTGAATTATTTTCAAATGGTATACTATATTCCTATCCCATATCTGATTGATTTTTATTTGTATATTTTCTCTTAAAACCAAACATTTTGACAAAGCAATCAAAGATAAGGGACATCCAACTTAAGATTTTTTTGATATAAGAGATCTAATAATTAATAATTAATTGTAAAGTAAGCAGTTTTCATTCAAACAATATGCAGTTCAGAAAAATATTTTTAAGAAGATATAATTTTGTTTATAAAAATACACTTGGATTGCTAACAATGAATCATGAGCTGAGGTACAAGAAAGACCACAAGATAAGTACATGAAAGAGCACTACAGTAGACTTTTAAATTGATCATCTCACGCAACAAAGGAAAAGATAAACATGCCACTAGAGCACTATATTAAACTTTACGTTGGCTATCTCATGAAACAAAGGGAAGAACAAAATAGTAGAAGGGAAAAGAGGAGACATGGGAGGAAGGCGAACGATTATACATGAGAGGAGATGGGAGGAGAAGGGAGGAGAAGAAAGGAGAGAAGGGAAGAAAGGGAAGGAGAGCGGAGGGAGAGGAGAGATGAAAACAATACCTATGGACTGTGGGAGAGGAAGTGATGGACAGCGGCACCTCAAACAGCCAACAAGGTTGGCAGCAGCACGAGACCCTCTTGTGGCTAACAGCAACAACGACCAATTAGGGTCTTGTCTCATCACTCATATGTCACCCACAGCCTCGCACATCACCTCATCTTTGAGCATTTGTTTTTTACTTTTATATAAAGCCCATCGAGTTGAATCGATAAACTCAATTCAACTCATCCAAGTTGATCGATCTTTCCAAGTCAACTCGTGAGTTGGGCTGATTCCAACACTCTAAAATTTCAGCAACTGGCCAGACTCGACATGCCTGACATGGGCTGCTGTAAGATCAAACGATCTTGTGGCCCAGATCAAGATCACAAGGTTCACAACCTTGCCAGGTCACCTAAATATCATAGGAACAACCTTATCTTGGAACCTAGATTTGCCTCCATAAAACTAATGGTTGTGTTGAAAAAGAATGGATGTATGACATGATTAATTTTAATATCAAGAAAAAGCAGATTTTACAAGTTATAAGTTCAATGTTTAAACATCTAATGGATATTACTTTACACATATAACACACATATTATGCTAGGAAAAGCAAAAACTTATTAACAAATTTAGTAAAAAAAATTGAAGACAAGAATATTGTTAGCCTGTGAAACTCTCATCAAAGGAGACTGTAATTTTGGCATGATATTCACGGCTTGTTGATAAAAAGATTGTTTACCTGAGTAAATAGGTCTGCCAAACATGTTAGAAGGTTTTCTTCAACATCGCCCAGATTCTTGTTATTTGCATAATAGTCCAGTAACTGCTCCCGGAAAGGAATACAAAAATATAGAGCCTGCATATGGGATAATTAAGAAGAAAAAATAAATTATAGTTAAAACAAAAAGAACAAAAATAATACATATTTAATTTAGGCACTGCATAAGACAAAACATACATTTTCATCCAACAAAGTTCATTTCAGTAAAACTCATGCCCAAATTCTTCAAACCAAATGTAAAGCATGATGTGATGATGGTAAAAATAGCTATGCTAGAAGTGAACTTTGACAAAATTTAGAAGGAAATGTTGAAGGGAGAAAATTCTTTACCAAATAAAACATTTATCTTTTAAAGTAACATATCAATCTCTTATCTTTTAAAGTAACATATCAATCTTCTTTTATGTTAAGCTGAAATGACCACTTTGTATTAATGTCATCTATGAACATCCAAAAAGTCAAAATAATTGAAAAATTTTTGCTTTTTACGTAGCCCAATGGTAGCAAAAGATCGACATAGCCGACCCCAAATATATTGGTGGTGGTGTACAAATTGTTAGTGCATCTAAAACTAGAAATGAAGGAGAAAACTTTCACCATAGTCATCCAGGAATCCTGAGTTATTTTGCTATCAATCAATTAATTTATTAAGAAGAGTAAAGATGAAACTTTAGAGTCTATGTTCTCGAGATAAAATATATTCACTAGCTATGAAACAGGATGTCAAAAAAAGTTCGTAAAACAGAGATGAGAATGCTAACAAGTGTATCAAATTTTACTGAAAATAAATAGAATAACTGCATTTGCAAAATAATTTAGGTATAGTACTAATAAAGCATAATATACTACAAAACCATCAAAGGAGCCAATACTAATAAAAAACATCTTGATATACCTCCAGCAAGGAAAGGTGAGCAACATAAAATAATGCTCTAAGAAAGGAAAAGAAAGACCAATTAATGAAAAACAATAAGAATAACTATTATAATCCTAAGTTCAACATCTAAGTACAACTAAAGAGGATCCATATATCTTATCCTGGATGTTTTGAGCTATGGATTTTTTATGATAATATACCATTGTGTCCCAAGCTTTATCACCATTTTTACTAATATAAGGTAAATATCAAAGTGCATTTTTGCAGCTGACCACAGATAACCTTTACTAGCTCTCTCAAGTCTCATCCTTATCTAAATAATCACTTTGGCACCAAAACTTAAAAGGTGAGGTCCTTTGGACCTTACACTAAGCCAATCTCAGTCTGATTGTGAAATGTGATACCACTAGATTCCACTAAATCTTTCTTTCCTGAAATAAATGTCACATCTCAGATTTAAAAAAAATAAATCATCATTTCATTATTCATAATTTATAGAAAACTCTTTTTTTATCTTTGAATTCAAATCCCTATCTTTCCAATACTAAATATTTTTTTATTGAAAAAAGAACTGCATCTTCTTAGTAGGGTCATAAGTGACAAAAAAGTCTCCTTCACCCAAGGATCAGATCTATTACAAAATAATAGATTATTCTAAAAACAAATATTGGATAAAAATACATCAGCAACCACACATACTAGTAAAAACTCCAAAAAATCATAAAAATAATCTTCAATACTCGTGAAACATCTAATTCAATCAACTAATAAGCTCAAACCAATAAAGGATGAGGAAATTGGATTGTATCGCATAGTGCTAGCCTAGATCGAACCAACCCACCTAAGCATTAGACGGGTCACGTGCGTCGCACATGCCTATTCCAGGTAATAGGTTGGGTTGAGGTACAACGAGTTAGATAGAGGGGCGACAACGTATCTATCGTCGGTCGCATAGCTAAGCAGGCCTAACTTCTAAACTTCACTCACGGGTTAGGCTGAGCCTTGCCGCTAAATCGGGCCACGCTTGGCTCGTGGGTTGGGTTATACCTAACCACATGGATTGGGTTATAATACTTGACCACATGGACTGAGCCATGCTTAGCCACATGAGCTTAGTCATGCTTGACCATATGGGTTGCGCCATACCTGACTACATAAGCTAGGTCATGTCTAGTCATATGGGTTGAATTATACCTGACCACATAGGCTGGGTGATGTCAAGCCACATGGTTTAGATCGTACGTGGCCACAAGAGTTGGGTCGTGTCCACTCACATGGGCAAGATCATACCTGGTCACATGAGCTAAGACATGTTGGGCCACATGGGCTATGTCGTACTTGGCCATACGGGCTGATCTTGACCAATCAACTTAACTCAGGTTAGATCCCAATTTGACCTCTTTTATTAAATTATATTTAATATTCTTAGAAGTACTTTAAAATATTATAAAATAAGAATTAACCTCATATCTATTCTTTTTCATGAAATAACTAATTTAAATTCATGATTCCAAATTTAAAACTAATTAAATCATAGAAATTTATACATAATTCCTTGAAACATAAATATGTCTAATTAAATGAATTAGAACTATTATCAATATTAAATTAACTACTTATCATAAATATGTCTAACCATTATCAAGTCAAGTGTTGTAGCTATTCTCATGCAGGACCATTGTATTTTACTTTTCCCTTGAATAATGTTTATTATTTTAGGGTGTCATGAGTTGCAAAATGGCAATATCTTTGATGATTACACATTATCTATCAAGATTGCCAAGTAAAGAAAAAAAGAAGTCAGACAAAAAAGGAAGGATATAAATCTTAGACTTGATGAACGATAAGATCTTAGAAAACCTACAAAAAAGTTATTATAGTGAAGAACCAATAAAGCAAAGAGACTACCAAAAAAAATATTTTATTAAAAAAGATTATTTGTCAAAACAAATATGGAAAACTATGTTCTTGGGAGAAGAAAGATAAAATGATTAATATATCATGATTTGTGGGATGTAACTCCTTTTATTGTGTTCTTTCTTAATTTTGTAATTATTTTTTTATATACTTCAAAACTAAGAAAAGGGGAAAATGAATTGTGCTTCGAAACATCGATTTGTGAATGAAAGAATAGCTTTCTTTTCCCCCACCCTATATTTATGTATAGGTCACAATCTTTCCATCATCCATGTCTAAGATGAGTGGAGATATTAGACATTCATCCTAAAGAGTTGATCCTTTAGTCAAAGTGAGTATGGTAATTATTTTTTTCTTTTCTATTATCTCTTTTATTTTTCATCATTATCTTTCATGATTATAATGTTTTGCTTCTTCTCTCTTTCTCTTCCTTTATTCTCAAATAGAAAATCTCTGCTCCTTATGAACTTGTCCAATATCATATTCCTTTCATCTGATGTCTATGCATTTGCACTCAAGGTTTTTCATCCTTTGATAAAGTCAATTCTGAGTTGATGATCAGACAACAAAACCTACACCTTGGTTTCTGTGAAATCACAAGAAGGGCACAAAACAAAAAAGAAACAACAACAAATGTCACAATACAGATTTATGGTCCTATCAGATTCCTATGGACTGCTATAATAAGAAAAAAAATTGAACCCCTAACCATTTTTGTTGGAGACCATCTCAATCTCTATCTTACTAGTATAGATGTTCTTTTTAGAGAGTGTCAATTAAATTATGGATGATCTCCTAACAAACATGAAAAAATAATTTCTTATACCATTCAAGAATAAGATCATGTAATAAAGAATGGGTTGAAGACAGTATGAGAGCACTACTATCCTTATGAACAAAATGGCAGTGACACTAACAAGCAAACCATAATTGATAAGGAACTACTTATACTTATTATAATGGTCTATTGCATTTGAAATATTGTCCAAATACTATAGTTAATTGAACAATAGCACATTAATGATCAAGATTTGTATCCCAAAGATCCCAATGTTTCAGCCAATGGTCAGGCAGCTCTTCAAATATACTGAACACTAAAGAAGTATCGTCAGTGTTTAGAAAGCCTAGTTATTACTATCAGTGACAATTGAAGGGCTTCATTATACACACACCAAAAGGAAAGACAAAAATAAAGATTAAATAATCTAGTTTGTCTATAGTAAATGCAAAGATAAAGCAGAACTATAATGGAAAAATGAGACATTAATTAGATTGAGACGTGTTCAGCTGACACATAGTATGGACTATGGAGAAAAAAAGGTCATCTATGATAATTGTCATGTAAATTAAGTCAAAAAGCATCACGAGATGCACATGTAGAAGAAAAGATTGATGAAACTGATGACATTGAGCATGATGATAATTCTGATGGCAATGGATGATGAAGTTCTGTTAGATAATTAAACTAGTATATAACGACTTTTTCCTTCTTCATCCTACCTCTCTCCCCCCCCAACCCCTTCCTTTTCCTTTTCTTTGGCTTCCTTCGTCCTCTTTTCTTTCTTCTCCTTCCTCTTTTTCCTCTTCCTTCTTCCTTCTTCCTTTTATCCTCTCCCTCCCCTAATGGTTCATGGTACATTCCAGTGTACCAACACATGGTATGCAGGAACAAACCTGACCTGTACTAGTCCAGTCACGGACTACTGGCACAGGTCCGATAACCAAAACTGCAAACCTTGCATATTCCCGAACATATTGCAAATCATACATCCCAACTATTTGGATCAATCATGGAGAAAAAAGGGTCAAACATATGGATCTTTCCACCATGTAACTTTGCTGAGGCCCTAAGGTTAATATCACTAGCCAATTTAAAAGCCATTAAATTCTCTCTTATTGTTCTAACGAAGTCTTACAAGCTCCTCTCTCTCTACTCTGCACCAGTCATCATTAATCCAAATTATCTCACTTCTAAGGTCCGTCAATGGACGTCTCCAAACAAACCTTAGACAAATTTTACTCATTTTATCATCAATCTAAATACTCTTAATTGTTCACAAAAATGCAAATTTTGTAGTTTATCTTTATGGTAACCACCACGCGACGAAGTGGACACCTCATCTAAATAGGATTAACTTTTAGGTATGTTGTTTTCTTACTGCCCAAAATTTTGAACTCAAATAAACAGGGCTGGCAAATACTATTTATTTCTTAAGGACACCATCATTCAATTCATTCCTTTCACACAGGTTTTGACAATACATGTTTTATATGCAGAACGACCCAGTGAAATAAATTGAATATTTGAGGAGTTCAGCATCATTATATGAGCATTAAGCCATCAAGGAAAGGAATATCAGCATAACTTTTATAGAAGGCTATGATATAGACACCAAAGGAGCATGGTTGCAATCCAATGTTTCAACAAGCATAAATCAACATTGTACATCCAAGATCATTGGTATATTCTTATCTCTTACCAAAAAACACAAAAGACTCCTAGTTTAAAAACAACTCCTGCATCCATGTCAGATGAACTTCTTTAAGGGGAAAAAAAATGCAAAACTATAAACCCATACTACAGATGAGTACATTTGAACTTAAGCTGCAATTTATAATAAAAAAATATTAGAAGCCAAATACATTCAAAAGAACAAGGATAAGAAAATAACTGTCTAAAAGATGAAGATGTTGCACTAGGTCAACTATAGATCTCAAAAACAGATCATGATTAAGGTTGTTATGAAGATCTGAAAATAAAGTGCAGAGTCGAAAGTGAACATCCTTTACAAGCTCATCTCTTAGCAAAATTTCATAGGCTTACCACCACAAAGGTACAATGTATAACCCCATCATAAAGCCAAAATTCCATTTTACCATCATAATCTCTCACTTCCAAGAAAATTTGGAACTTCTGATTAACTAGCTAGAAAATGAGCATCATAAGACATTAGAAGAAATTAAGTACAATATACTCCAGAATTTATTACAATATTCTTCCTAGACAATTAAAGAGATCTATGTACTTCAACTAAATATTTGTTATGTTACCCACATTTTCTATATATCATATTCATCAGACTAATGAACTTTAACCAGGTGTAAGATAAACAGTTTAATCAGGTCCTGGTTATATCCAATGATTTATCAAGAGGAATGATGATGACTTTCTGGTATTTTCCTGCATATCAACAGGTTTGCACTGTCGGAGGACAAATGACAAACAAACACTGACACATTTTTTTCTCTGTTAAAAGAACTGTTCAATATTTAAAAACCAAAAACGATACTTCTGCACTAAGTTTCTTTCTTGTTTATCAAGACATTCCCACCTTTTTCTCAAAAAACATACAAAATGGTAAATTAAATGAGACTGAGACTAATAGATTTAGAAACACAAAAGTGTCTTAAAAATAACCAACATATTTAAGTCGCTTACTTCAGACCAAAACTATGTTCTTAAACATTATACGGTGTAAGAAACGAGCTAGAAAAGAGGAAATACAGATCATCTTTTTTTCAACCGAGAGTACTCATATAACAATATGGAAGCACCCTATATCAGTGTTGACAAATGAAAACATCTTCCATATCAGACAAGAACATTGAATTAATAATCATAACTATAAGATCCGGTAAGAAGAAAAGAAACAAACCTTCCTTTAAAGAATTCATCTCTAATTCGACAGAACTACAAGTTACCCAGATTCAGATCGAGCTCTTGGTTCAATAAACAAAGAAGACGTAGAGGCAATAACCTGCAAGACGCTGTTGCAGTAGCAGGTGTTGCCGAAGTTCTCAAGGCCGAAGTAGCGCTCGCCTTCAGGGAACTGGTCGCCGAGGGCCTTCTCAAGCTTGGAGCCGGCGGCCCCCATGACTGTCCACTTGTCCCACCAGCCGCCGGCGACCCCGGTGAGGTACCGGAACCCTAGACCAAGACCGGAACGCGACCTCTCCGGCCCCCTCTCGGCCGCCGTTCCGCTCGCCTCCGTTGACGAAGGGGTCTCCACGGTGAGAGATCACGAGTAGGCTCGAGCTTCTAGGGTTTGAGGCACGGTCTCTGATGACGAGGGCGAAGCGAATTCTGGCGGCTCCCGTTCGTTCGGCGTACGGGCGAGAGAGTGTCGGAGAAGAAATGATCGAGGGTGGAATAGCGAAAGAAAGAAGTTAAAACAGTGATCGATCGATCGATCGATCTGAAGGTTTTCTTTATTTTCGTTTTCCTTTTTCTTTTTGATGTTGTTTCGTCGTCTTATTGTTGTTCGAGAGGAAGACTCTCGCTGTCTTATCGTCGTTGACGTGGCTACCGGCTTTCTCATTGGATTCCTCTGGCAGAACCCATACATGTGACCCTATTAGCGATAAGGTGTGCCGTGGGGTACGTAGGAAACCGGATGTTTGCATTTATTTGCGCACTCCACACGTGCATACCGTTTACTTCATATATTCCCGTCAAAACATGCGAGAAAGCACGGCTGGATTTCTATTTTCCGTGTGTAAGACGAAACTAATGAACTATTATGCGGTTAGACATGCTATTTAACATGAGTCGATTTATCATAAAATCCAATGTAATTTTCCTGACATTATAATCAAATACAATCTGAATTATCTTAGTGTTCTTCTCGTATATCATTTCAGAAAACATGGGATCAAAGCTTCCCAGTTATCATTTTCCACTATTTACGAGTCACGCATCAAACCAGATATAAATAATCCTTCTATTTTATTGGTATACTGCCAACAAGTGTTTATTATTTATAATTTTAATAGATATTTAAAAGATTATTATTTTATGCCTATCCTGATTTAATTAGATTTTTAAGTGAAAGAAATTTATGTCATAACTCCTTATCCAAATGGGAAACAAAATAATAGGGCAGAAATTTGAGTTACAACTTGTGCTATCTCAAATTGGAGCAATAACAGAATTGAGTTTATAACATAAAAAAGATTGACTAATGTACTTAGGATCATTGACCAAATTAATAGTCTTATCATGATACTAGAGATTGGATGTGTAATGGCACTGTTGAAATTTGAAGTGGGAGATGAACATAAGACAAGACAAAAGCAATAAAAAAGGAAAAGGGTTCTTTCCGCTCCTATTATCTACGTTGCAACAATATACTATATAAGTCTTTATATATAAGAGAATTGACAGTTTCTAATATTCAGAAATTACTACATTTGAGCATTATGGATAAAAGGAGGAAACAATTTATTGTGTTGCACGGAAAGAATCCCAATATTTATTTTGTGCTGCATAGAATGAATTCCAATTACTAATGATTTTCTTATATTTCTGTTATGTAATATAATTCAAAACTCATCAATTGATTTAGTTAGTTGCCTTCCTCCTTTTATCTCATTGCCATGGTTAAGCTGATTTTGTGAGACAGTATTAGTGAGTGAAAGCAAATGAACTCGAATAATAAAAAAAATCTAGGATTTGCAGCGAAAAGAGAATAAATCTGATGAGGCTTTTCGAGTTTTAATAGTCGATAATGTTTTTATTTGTGTCTCTTTGAGAATATAAAATTATCTTTTCAGTTGTCCATTCGTCGTAATATTTTGGCTTTGGCCTTCCATTTATCATAAAATTGTTAGTATCAAATAAAAAAAACATGCATTATCATTTATAAGTTGACTAATAGAAATTATTATTTTTTAGTTTGGAAACAACAAGAATATTTCTTAATTTCAAATTACCATAAGAAGTTTTTAAGAAAGAATCACTTAAATCATACCCAATCATAATAATAGGACATAAACATGTTTTACTTTTTTTAAAATTTTTAACAATATTAATTTTTTTTAAACAAAATAAAAATATTTATTATTTAGATTGACTCAATGGAAGTTGACACAATAACACTCGAAATTAAAATAAGTTAATTAAATCAGAAAATATATCTAAAAATATATTTAAATTTAAATTAATTTATGATTTTTTTTTGTATTATTTGTAAAAATGAATAGGGATTACTATGAAGTGGTCTGATGGTATATTTGGACCAAATCATATAGATTTGCGGCTTTTCCTGGTAAAATATTTGGGCCCAATGGAACGAATACGTATACATAAACGTTCACTCGTTACAGCTATTTAAATATATGGGCCAAATCAGATCGACCGAGCCGACCGACTCATCATCGATTCCCCATGGCAGAGACGTCCAAGAAGCGACCGCTTCCCCCAGACGAATTCGACTCGCCGCCGCCGCCGGAGTACGCTCCTCCCTTCCTTTTTCTACTCCAAACCTCTCCTACTTCTTGTGCGAACTGTAGGGTTCCTTGATTGATTCCGATGTGGGGGCGATGGCAGGCAGAGGCGGGCTAGGTTTCCTAAGGGTAAGAAAGCGAAGAGGGGCAGCGAAGACCTCCCCTTCCATGGGGACGGCGGAGACGGCAACTGGATGGACCCGCAGCTCGCTGCCAAGGAGCGCGCCAAGCGTCGCAACCAGACGCGGGAGAACGAGGTCTTAGGTGACCAGGTGGATGTCTTCTCGGGCGAAATCCAGTACGAGGTGCTTCTACCTTCCCTCGTCACTTAAATCTATGAAATAAAAGCTGTACAAGTGTAGTGGTTTTTGGTAAAAATATGTTTCCTCTCATATCTGATACATGTTTCAGGAAAGACCATGTGTTTGTAGTGCAGCCTTTTACATCACGTTTATGGAAATTAGGCTGTCTGAAAATGTGTCTTGTTGTTTCCTGTCAATCTGTAGGATCGGGGAGAGGTATGGATATCGATTGCTGTCATTTTTTATGAGGATGATGCTTCCATCACATTTAGTTTTTTTGCTAGTAAGTTAATTTTGTGGAGGGGGATACTAAGTATTATTATACACTTGGGCTGCGAAGGATGGGTTTTTTGTGGGTCTTAATGATGCATTTAAATTGGTTCAGGGTTCGATTAATCAGGGTTAGTTATGATAATTTAATTTTGGTTGCTAGAGGATGACCTTTTTGGTTAGCAAGTAGAATTAGAGATTATTTTAGACCACCATTTATATGAGTTATTTTTATTCCGAATTGTTAGGGTTCAACTTCTTTAATTGTGTCAATCTAATCACCTCAACTTTGAGCTTTTGACTTTTCAAAACAAAAACAATCAACTTTACTTTTATGTTTTTATTGATATAGACGGTTTGCTAGTCAGTCAAAAAAAATGTTCCTGATGTCTATTTACATTTCATACCAAGTACTTGACTTGTATGACTATAATATTGAACAAAAATGGCTATGCTTGAGATGCTTAAAAACGGTGCAAGTGAATCGATATGTTCTCTTACTTTGGTTTGGAGCATTCATAATCATAAGTTTTGTTTTTAACCAATGGAATAGTATGTCGGCATGCATCATAGTACCAAGAGAGGAGGGGCGAGGAGAAGAAGAGGGGGAAGAGGAGGTAGAGATGGAGAAGGAGAAGAGGAGGAGGGAGGAGTACCAGATGGGGGCAGGGTGTGGCTGGCAGTGCGATGGTGGGTGGGCAATGACATGCTTCTGCACTTCTGCTTTGTCCACCCACAATGTCTACTCAAGAGTATTCAGAATTCTAGCCGAACTCAATATGGAAAGCCTTTTGTATTAGTTAATACTTGATACACACCTTGTTGAAGATACATTTGGTAAAACTTGTTGTTTTGATATACACTTGTATTTCATTACTTTTCTAAAAATTCTCAACTAAGAATTTCACTTGTTATGTGCTGGCTAATATGTTTTGTTTCCTTAAGATGTTAGCACCAGATACTCAAACTACCATTGTTTTATTTTGTCTGTATTTCTGGGTCACATTATCTTCAGCATTTTTCTCAGAATGAAAGCATTTGAGACTATTGCTTGTGTCTACTATGATCTGTTTCATTTTCTCACTTTATTGTCATTTTTCATCATATATGTAATTATGAATATTCTTTTATTACTCATCAACATTATATGACAGTATCACTACTAATTTTATACATAGACAACTAATAGCTAATGGTGATTATGTGGCAGGATAATGTCAACTTTGAGGATGATGGGATTCAAATAGAACCATTTAATTTGAAGCAAGAGAGAGAAGAAGGTTACTTTGATGCAAATGGAAATTTTGTTGAATACACTAGACAAAATGAAATTAAGGTGTTCCCCCTGCTTTTCCTCTTTGCCCTTTTCTTCCCTTTCCATCTATTCTTTCCCATCCTTTCTGTTCTTCTCCCTTCTTTCTCCCACCACTTCTATTATCACACACACTCGCGCGCACGCGTGTAGATACACATATATATGTATGTATATATATGTATAGTCGTGCAATGTGGGATGTACACTTGACATTTATTTCCGGTCGATCCAGGATGCATGGCTAGATAATGTCGAAGTTGATACAAGATTTGTGGGAAAGTTTCAGCCAAAAAGTACTGCAGAGGAGGTATATGAGGATCTTTCTTCAGATGATATAGGGAAAATAAAAAGAAGAATAGCTGATGCACTTCAGCCAGGAGAAACGGTAACTTCAAGACTTATGAATTATTATTTTTGTTGACTTTATTCTTTTGCAGTTTATTATGATGAATGATTGCTGAAAACGTCTAGTGCTTGTCTTATCAAGTCTTAATTTGTATTCAACTTGCTTATTGGATTTGTCTCGGTTGAACTCTTTCGGTACCAAAATACAGAAGCAATGAACTCATTTCGTGAGGCTTTTGATATTGGCTTTGTAATAGTTGTTACAACTGGATAGGGAGTCTGAAAACAGAAATGTCTTTCCATCTATTGGTGTAACTTTGTTAGTTGTTATCTTGATCAATGCATATCTGACTTGCTAGTTGTCCTGTGGAATCTAAGATTCACTTATGATCATATTTTAAGGTTATAGTTATGTAGGTTCTCTGTCCCCATTTACCTTTAAGAACCCCTTTTATATAGAATCCATGTGGTTGCTGCTGTATACAATTACATGTTACCTTGAATAAATAGTAATTCTTCAGTACTTGCCCTCATATATTATTTAATCTTAGACCCCCCAACTTGTGTCAATAATCAATATGCAGCTGGTATTTCAGGAGTAAATTTAGCTGATTAAACTAGGTAGTTGACTGATTATACACTTATTTTTCCTTCATCTAGGTACCTAAAATAATACTACTGTTGATGATTACTAACTACTGTGGACAATTCAGAATAGACTCAAGGTATTATGGCATAGTTCCTTTCCAGTATGATACATAGGGAGAAATCATGTTGTCTATAGGCCACACACATCCTAATGGCACCAATTAGATCGTGACACTTGCTAGCTTGTTAAAAATCAAATGTGGTTGTGCGCTCCACATGGTGAAGTTAATCCAGTCATGCCCAAATCCACACTTGGTTCACTTGAGAATCACGCTTGTTGATGTGGAGGTGTCTGGTGGTCTAGTGAGTGGCTCGGGTATCTGATCTGCTAAAACTTATTGTTGGGGGCATATACACAACCGTCAAGTTTGTTGGCTATCTGAGATTGGAAGTAGAATAAATGTGTGTTTATTTCTTTGAATTTCACAGAGAGAGCCTTGCATACCTGAGAGCCCCTATTTATGGAGAGCCCTAAATGTATGTGGAAGCATTGTCCAAACCAAATCCATTAAGTTAGAACAGGAAACCGGGTCGCTAGGGTTTTAATGATGATGCGGCTGATGGCATAGATGTTGATCAGGTGCTGATGAGGAGGGAGATGTGGATGTTGATCGGGTTGGCTCTCCACGTCATATTACCTACTATCATTTGCCCCCATTGCACTCCAAGGAGCAAAGTGTGTCAGAGTGCACTGTACACTTCAAGGATTGAGTTGATGTGACATTCCCAACATGGCCGTATCAAAGACAGATGACTCTTCATGGTTTGACTTGACCAAACTGAAAGGTTGGTGATTTTTTTATAGTCCAAGATAGCCGCATCGAAAGTTGATGACGCTTCATGGCCCAACATGGCAGCATCGGGAGTTGAGGATGCTTTGTGGCTTGACATCATCGTGTTGAAAGTTGATGACGTTTGCCCAATATTGGGAGTTGAGGATGCTTTGTGGCTTGACAAGGTCACGATGAAAGTTGATGATGCTTCGTCACCCAAGATGGCCACGTCAAGAGTCCAGGATGCCTTATGGACCAGCATGTCCACATGTCGGGACAGTTCAGAATAGATGCAAGGTATTATGGCATGGCTCTTTCCACTACATATAGGGACAAAGCATGCTGTCCGTAGGCCAGGCACATATCCTAATGGCACCAATTAGATCTTGACACTTGCTAGCAAACATGACAGATCTGGCATGCCAGTCCTTTGATCCATCTCAAATTTGATGCTGCAAACAGTTTCTTAGACAAACTAGTAACAACATGATTTCTGTGAACATTCTTATTCAACTTCTTCTGTGGCATTCTTATCTGCAATTAAATATCTGACTTTTGCTGTTTCACAATTGTTTCATGAGGTTCTAATGTGGATGAGAAAGCATTTGAGTTCTGTTTAGATCACAAAAATAAAAAAGGAATCTAACCACTTAATTAATTATTTATATACTGAAATACTTCCATCGAACAGTGGTCTTCAAGCAGAGTGATAATACTAGGATATTTGCAGTTTTATTACGTTACTGAGTCTGATGCTTTTCTAATTTTTGCCGTCTTCTATTTCAGATAATACAAGCTTTGAAAAGGTTGAAAGGAACTTCCACTGACAAGAAAGCAAAGATGTTGGATGCCACAAAACAGATATTTGATCAACTCACTGAAGATGCCATGAAACTCATGGAGAATGGAGATTACAGTTGAGTGTAATTACATGTCATCAAACTATATATTTATATAATTATTGGTTGGTTGAAGAAGGATTGCCATCTTGTATCATGGGGTTATGCTGATCATTTTCTGGCCCGTCATGCCAATTGGCACGCCTCCTGTTCTGTTTGACACAGACCATTGCGTGCCCCCTGTTGTGTTTGATAGAGACCAAAAGTTGGCTGGTCATTTGACCTGTGTTGATATGTTCTGATTGGAACGGTAATCCTTGAGTCACACTGTAGTAGGTTATCCTCATTATGCACTAAGGTGTTTGCTCTTTGATGAGGTGGGATCTTTTTTTTTTCTTTTCAAGTGGTCTTAATGCATGTTTCCTATTAAGGAAACAAACTAGATAAGCTAGGTCTTTTACAACCACTTGAGGTTATTGTGCTGTTGTTGTGCTCTAACATCTCTATTTTCTCTTGAAGAGTTTCCTGATTGGAAGGCTCAAATGCTTTTGATAAGATAGTGAAATGATTTGCCCAGTTGTTCAATACTTCAATATAACTAACTTTTTTTCCTTTGTTTGGTTTCCAGATGTTTACTATGAAGAACAGGAGACCTTTGCGCGGGAAGCAGGTGGATGTGTCGTTTCTTCTAATTTTTTTGAGAAGTATACACTTAATTATTTACAGATAAATACATACAGTAACCTGTAGACCATAATAGCAAGTCGGACTTTCCTATATATCCGACAGGCATAAATATGCTTCTTGAGACCTCTCTTTTGTTTGTGTCTGTTTTTATGTCAATTTTTGGTGCTCAAGTTTATTCTTCTGCTCTTGATGTACTGTTAATACCTTATTTCAAAATCTGTACTTATCATAATGATTTTTTTGCTTTTGTTGCTTGTTATGTTCAAAGATTGTGAGTAGTTTCAATCATATTGATGCTTATCTTTCAGTTTGCAACAGTATTTCTGATTAGCAACCTTCGCTATCCAAGTACAGGAGTGATGTAGCATTTATCTGCTATATGTCTGTCTTTGGCGACGATAATTTATTGTAGCTACTGAGTACTGACGAACTTGAAATTGCATAGGCTTTCATTCTTCTGCTTCCCAGAAGATTTATACGATCGTTCTGTTTACTGAATCCTTTTTCTGCATTTTAAAACCATACCTTGAGCAGCCTTTCTCTATCATATATATGAGCAGGTGTTTTGGTAACTTGAATATTATGTATGGGATATATCTACTGTTAGCAACTTTATATGCAATCTTAAGAAGGAAAAGAGAGTACAGGCCATAAAAACCTACAGAACTTTATATGTTATCCTTTTTTTTAAAACTCATTCTTGAGCCTGAGACTATTTTTTCTGTCACAGTATTAGAATGGAGTGACTTTTCTGATAGAAGTTTGTTGCTCACAAATTATGACTCGTCTTTCACTTTCATAGACTTTAGTTTTATGCTTCATTTTTCTCCTCCTATCATGTACCACAGAATATTTTTCTCTTTGTTATATTATCTTTATCAGTTTGGCTTATATCCTTTTTATAGGTTAAACAATCTTATACACTAGTTGAAAGACAAACTCTATGACTAGGACTCAACCATTCCTTCCTTCATAGCTCGTATTATGGTTTATGATGACAAATTTTCAGTTTTTTGGGCTTAAAACATTATCACCATTAAACACTTCAGGTCATTACATGCTATAGCTGGAGACTACTTCAAATGATGAGAAGATGAATGAAAATCAAGCAACATAAAACTGGTTTTTGCATTACACTAATAATTTTTGAGTCACCGAGGCAAATATAATTACAAGAAGAAATCGCTTTTGAACTGGAGTCATCTTTTCAAACTCTTTAATGCATGTAGAAAGAGTCTAGATGAGTGGGGGCTTAACATAGTTCAGTGAGTTCCATTTTTTATTAGCCTTATTTACTAGGATCGTGTCACCTATCATGCTCCAAAGGTAATGTTTTTACCATCTGTTAATTTCTATGGAGAAGGTATCTTGGTTGTGAGAACTGATCAGAATGTGTTTCTTGTTTGTGATAAATGATTCCTTATCTGTTTCGTGTTGTTCCTCGGGGTATGTTGAGCCTCTAAATGGGTAACTTTCTACAAAACCTACTTTATATCATAGTGGTCATTTACATCTGAGGAAAAGATTGATCCACTTGATTATAAAATTATATCGTTTTTATGTTAATGCATAATAACCTATATATTTAATGGTGCATGCTCTGCAGTCAACTGTTGGCACCTGTTAGTCTATCTTTTATGTTACTTGAATATGGAATTGTTGAAACAAAGAAGTTCAATGTCATGGCACATTATTATGTCAAAAGAAGATGGTAGGTCAAGAAGGATTGATCGGTTAACTTAGATGGTAGATCATGCTTTTTTTCTGCTAACCTGACTAAAGACCTATGTGTGTGGTCACATGACCAGATCTGCACATGTGGCCAGCTGTTCTATGTATGCATGTGGTCGCATGGCTACACTAACTGCATTTCGGTGTATGATATTCTGCTGTGAGTGTCCATATGTAGAACTATAAAGGAGTGGCTTGCTTTGCTATGAGTAGGTGATGTTTTGCAGCTATATTGTTCTTAGTTCCACTGTCTTTCCTTAGTGCTACTTTTTATTTCTAATAACTCCTTAAGGTGGACATCTAAATGTAGGATACCATATTTGTTATGTTGAACATGGATTTTCTTAGCAATTATTCAACTGATTATCTTTTTCATCTTCCATGTACTATACTACTATGTCAGGAAGTAATTATGAACTTGTAAAATTTAATCTATTGCAGAAGGATATGAGCGATTAACTCGTGCAAAAGCTGATACGACTGGTACAAAAGGCATCATTTCTGAATCAGATTGTGTGGAGGATATATTTTCTGATGGTATGCAACATGGAGAACAAAAATCAGAGATATGGGACATACATCCTAGACCTTCGGCAGTTAATGTCTCTGTTCAACAAGCATCACCCGATGATAGTGGTGACAAAATTGACATGTTTGGGGATGAAGAAAATGCCAACGAGAATCTACCTGTCCCCAGTGCTGAGCAGGCTGATCAACCTACTTCAGGAAGCTTGGGTTCTTCCCAAGACCTGGGCTCTGGAGGTTTTTTTTTTTTTTTAATGTGTCAAAATGAATGCCCTCCCTTAACTAGGTGGCTACGGCCGTCCATGTAAGTGATTTTCTTCTAAAGTTTGATTCCCGTGCAGCTGTCAGTCATGGAGGGGATGGAAATGATTATGTATATGACGAAACATCCGGGTAAGCAGTTCAGCCATCTTTTTTGAAAAAATTAAGGAGTCCTAGCATCTCATTCTCCAGTTTTTATTTTTTGATGTCAAATCAATCTTTGACTGACTCAACGGAAATTCTTCTGGATAAATTGGATGGCAAATATGTATATTTTTTCTTATTAATCAATTTAATCTACAGGGTCATTTCTTGTTTATTCTTTTTCTGTGATGTAAAAGTAGGCATGTTAAAATGGAGTGCTGATGAAGGAAAAAGAAGGCAGTGTACTTTTTGCTGTTAAATTGTGTTGTTTAAACTAAGCACAAAATTCTTCACAGCGAATGCTTTACTATGTTTGTTATTTGTTTTAGTTTGAGAAACCATCTCCTGAACTCGGTCATATCTTCTAATTTTGGTCAAAGGTTGGAATTTTAGACCAACAAATTTTATTATTGTCTTCATTGTTTGATCTTGTAGTGTGTAAACTAGAATTTTGAATCTTGAAGCACACATCCAGTTATTCTGTATCTTTGGACTCGATTTTGTTGTGTTCATTAACTTCATTGAAGAATACCTTTTACCTTAACAATCTGATGTTTTTTCCAGTTTGAAGTGGCTTTACTAGTATGCCTCTAGTTTCGTCAGATATCTTGATTTTGATAAATTCTTATTTTGCCTGCTTCTTTGCTGTAATAGTTAATAACTTTCTATTTTGCCTGCTTCCGTGCAGTTACTATTACAGCAGCAGCTTGGGCTATTATTATGATCCTACTTCGGGAATGTACTGCTGTGGTGCAACAGGGACATGGTATTTATGGCTAAAATTAAGTTAACACCAGTAGTCGTGAAATACACCATTTATTTAGTTTTTAATTCTTCCACACCTATTGTCTTTTTTCTTTTCTTCTTTGTTATTCTTATCATTGACCTTACCACCATCACCACCATTGTTGTCTCGTTGGTGACAACACAAATAACCATGGGACCAAGTTACCTGCGTGGATCATATTTAAATAATATAACATAGAATGATTAACCTTTGTGGTTAATCCATGGTTCGCGTTACCAGTCCGTATCGACGTATCGACCAACCATCAGTATGGTACGTGTCGAGTTATACTGAGCTATATCGAACATACCAACACATGGTACATAGGGACATACTGATGTATCGCTCGTACCAATCTCCTGTTGGATCAATATATATCGTCCGTATTGAGCGGTACATCATGGTACGGCAAACCTTGAGTTAATCAAGTTTATAAATACTATTATATTGCTTTTCGGAGCGTAAGGTTATTTTGTTCTTTGCAATGATTTTCATGTAGCGAAGCAATTCATTGGTCATTGTTATATCAGCAGAATTGTATGACTTTGAATTTTTTTCCCTTTATTCTCCTAGTTGTTCCTATAATCTGTTCCATCTAGAGTAATTCTCAAGCTTTCTATTAAAAAGTAGTTTTTTTTTCATTCAGGTACACATTTGATGAGCATAGCGGCACCTACACTGAAATTCAGAGTTCCACAACCGAGAGTTGAAGAGTCTATAAATGGACCAAATGTATAATCTGCTCATAAGAACTCCAATGTTGTAAGTCTACTGAAACGACAACCAAGTGTGACATAACTTTCTACAGCATGCACAGACAAGAAAGATACATTTAGGTCATCTGAGTTTCTGGGTGTAGCCAACCGTTCACCCCGTTTTTAATTTAATGGGATAATTTGAACCAGTTTCTTGACTTCAGTTTGCGGCTGATCTTTAAAAGCTTCTGTAGGGACAGAATAGTGTCATTCATGGGGTCTGATAGGTGCTTGGTTTCCTCTTAATTTTTGCTGTGGTTGTTAAAGGTGAATACAGAGAGTGAAAATGCAGCGAGCAGCATGCATATATTCCTAGTAGTTGTCTACTTGATCCTGCAGCCCGGCAGATGTACCCGTTGATGAAGCCATTTCTGGAGCAACGTTTCACCTTCCATACGAATAGAGGAGGTAAGACTTGAGACATCTTCCGCCATGAAGTCACTCTTATAGGTTCAGAAAGCACTTGAAGATGCTGCTTAGCTATTAGGTTTTCATTTTTTTCCTGTCTTGATTGGAAGCTATTCTTTTAAGATGGTAATTTGTACTTTTGTCAAATTTGTTCACACAAAAGGCACACATGTTTGTGATGGTAACACAGGAGGGAATTTTATCCTTATAAAATTTAAGATTCTTCGTGAACATCTCTCCTGTGTTACTATCAATCCAAACAATACAAGGTTACCAATATCAAAACAATATACTAATATAAAATGATTAAATTATCCGGTTAGTTTTAAAGTTTATTTTAATGTTCAAAGTTTGTTAGTTTATGGAGATTACCAAAAGTTGTATGGGTAAGTTTTTTTTTTTTTTAAATGTTTTTGGGGATATTTAAGTTAGATCGAAATTTAGAGGGATGAATCATAATTAGTTTTTCCATTATACTTTTGCTGTGTGCTTCAATTTCAACTTCCTTTTATTTATTCCTTTTTGCAAAAGAAAAATGGATTTTGATTGGAGAGCAAAACATTGGTCATCCGTGAGAGAATTAATTTAACACTCTCATTCGTCCTCATTATATAAATTCATCTTGACTTACCTTAATAATAAGAAAAGGGTTGCATTCGGGTGAACCAAAAATTCTAGCTTAGATTCTCAATACAAATATAATTATATATGCCTATTTCTTGTAAACTTGGCCAATAAATTTGTAAGTCGATGTTCTTCATGAAAAATTAAAAAAATTATTTGATATATTTTTATACCTTAAATATTAGTCTAATTGTAATATATCAATTGCTTTTACCAAAAATTAAGGGTTCAAATTCTATCTGACATATTTAATTATTGCCATGAAAAAAAAAGTGACACTTAATTTAGTTGGTAAAAATCTTAATAATTTATTATAAGATTTTAAATTCAATTCCTGTATATCTTTATATTAATAAAGATCACATAGAAATTCCGTTTCCCCATATTTCAGATTTTCTCTCTCTACGTAGGGTCCATTTCATAAGTCAACTCTGATGTGGCAATTGAATGGATTCCAAATAGAAGTCACGCACCACCGACGACCTTCCCTTTGCTATTTTGACCAAGGATACAGTGGTCAACTTTTATGTGGAAATTGCATGGATTTCAATGGAACTCACCAGTCAAACGATGCACGAACATTAAATACCAGAACACTACATTAGTGTAAGCGACAAGGTTTGACGAATGACTTCGAGCGCATGCAAAGCGGACGGTCAGCTGAAAGCCTGAGTCCCGCACTCATGGTAGCTCTGCGTGTGAACATCTACCAAGCATTGAGTGTTGCTGCAGCAAGAAAGATCTCCTCCTCGCTTCCATCCCAATCACAGCTCGTGCAACCACGTCCCTCCATGGCCAAACTCTGGCCAATCTTCTGCGTCTTCGGTGCTTCTGTGACTTCGGCCTTCATCTCCACTGACAGGCTCGGAGGTTCAAGCCCGCAAAGCTCGGAACTCACAGCAGCAAATCTGACGCATCTCTTCGACGCCATGTCCGGCGAGGCCACCACCTCCTTCCACGCCACCTCAGCTCTTCCCAAGAGCTTCGACCCCGCGAACCCTCCAAGAACCGAAGCTCTACCCCTTCTCCTCCTCCTCCAACGAAGCTCGAACACCACCGTGTGCGGCTCGAGCAGTTCACCTACGGGGTCGGCGGCGCCCTGGCACTCGATGGTGGCGATCTCCTCCCAACGCGGGTTGCCTGTCGCAGGGACCTCACGCGTGTCGACGCGAATTCTTCTCCCGGTTCCTGCCACCACAAAGTATCTGATGCTCAAGTTGCCCGGGAGATCAAGATCGAAGTTTGACAGTCTATCAACCTTTATCTCACATCTGAGGTGAGAGAGCTCACTGCAATTAGACATAACGAAGTGAATGGAATGAGAAGGAGAGGTAGAGAGATCAAAGAAGAGACCGAAGTGGATATTGACGGTCGTCAGGCAACGGCTGCTTATATACAAGTTGAAAGTGCGAGGGGTGTCTCAGGCAGTGGAAGCGGGCCAATTTGTTGATAGCGAAAGAAGAATAGCTTGATATATAATTGTGTTGTTCGATATGAACCCCAACCCCTGTGGGCACTGCAGAAGATGGCCAACTGTAATAGACTTTGGATGAACCAGGAGCCAGAGGCCACAAAACAAAAAGGGTCATATGGAAGTGCTTTTGTGGAGATAAGGCTCAGCATGGTGGACTTGTAACCTCCATGAAGGAAGTCAAAAGGATTCAGGCTCCTGTTCGAGGAGATGTGTGGGTTATGCAACCACTTACCTTGGTCATCCACTAAGCCATAAGTGAGGGATAGCAGCACTTGGTGGTCGTTGGTCTTCACATTTGACTTTGGACAGGAATGTAGGAAGTGCAGCATTACTTTTTGTTGAGACTCAGAAATAGGGCCTTTTAATTTGAATCAAGTCACACAGTATACAGATCAATGCAAGTAGAACACGAATGATTCATGTAATCAACTTGTGTGGAAGCTAAAGTGTGCATCTAATAAGAACTTTGAAATCTAATTCTTGAGGTAAAGTTGACCTCTTCCTCAAAATCGAAACAAGTATCTTTAAAAGCCATATATCTGAACATAATTTCTGTTCTTCATTCTACATGCTGCCATATACATCATACAAAGTCAACATCAATAATACACCCTCACCATTGCTTCCACTCTTCAGTCACAATAATACTTGAGAGAGGATTGGTTTTGACATGAACAGTCTGTGGAAGCATCCATTATTGCATGCAGGATATTGAGTGCATCCGACTGTTTTCCCAGTACTGAATGGGTTGACCAGGAGATGGGGCTACTCGGTGAGATTAGTATGTGGCCCAAACTTCAAAAAGGCTACAATTCACTCCACATGTGTGTGTGTGTGTGTGTGTGTATGAGAGAGAGAGAGAGAGAGAGAGAGAGAGAGAGAGAGAGATGAATACGAATCCAAGAACGATAGCCAGATCTGTCAGCATTGGATAAAACTCCATGAGATTCAATGGTGAGACAGAGGAGAGAATCTCGTCTGCATGGGATTAAGGATGAGTCATGACTAAATGCTTTACAAAAAGATTGGCAAGTGTTCATCAGATTGACATGGATCAAGCGTAGAAAGAAGATGCAGGGATGAGAATGTTGCAGTGCAAACAGGATCTTGAATCTGATATGATAGACTAAGGAATATAGTGATAAAATAGTGATCAATAGATAGTTAGAGGAGGATTAGAATGGTGAACGAATTCTTAGAGGAGGAGCTGTGATCATAACATTGATTGTAAAATATAAAGAGCATGTTTTTCTAACAATGAAGGATGACAACAAAGATATCCATGGAAAAGCTTACCTATGTTCGAGAATAGTGGAGAAATACTCCTCACCTAATCCAACTCAAACACAAGATGCATTTTTCCATATGTTTTATTTTGCTTATTCCTTTTGGTTCTGAATATTTCAGCTAATTGGCTAATCTTATATGCTTAAAAAGTGTAAATGAGGTATTCTTATCATTCGACCCGCTTTAAGCAGACACATGAGTAGTCTCAGAAGTCATGCTAATCCTTAATGGGATCCTACAATCCGATTACTACATCTGTGTTGCTCTCATTATTAGATTGGAGCCTTCGCAGATCACATGTTTGTGGCTTTTCATTTTGAAACCTAGTTCTTATGTTTATGAAGTACTTCAGTGAATGGAAGCATGCAGATAAAGTTGTGATGCTTGTTCAAGATAAAACAATCTATGTAGTACTTCAGTGAATGGAAGCATGCAGATAAAATTCTGATGCTTGTTCAAGAGAAAACATTCATTCTTAGGCATTGACATAGAAGACTAATTCCTTTGTTATTGTTTTCATCTTGGTTCTTATATTCAACATATGTTACAGTTAAATGGCTCATGCAAACATCTCCTGTGGTGAATGATCTAATTCCTTGGGTCCTTGGTGGAGGAATGACTCTTATTCAAGTTAATCTATATATTCCATTGTGGATGCTCTGGCAAAGAAAACCTCATCAGCTTCCAAGGAAAATATAGAAAGTTCACAAGATAAAAGGTAATGTTGTACTTCAACATCCATCCTCCTTAATCTCTTCAAAACTTAGTTGGTCATGTTTCACCTATATGTAGACTTGCTTTGTGATTTATGAGCTCTCTCTACAACCTACATTATGGTCCTGCTCATGATGCTTAGTTGTGTGTGTGTGTTTGTCCAGATCTCATTGGAACTTAGTCATACATATATCTCTCTCTTCCACTGGAGAAGCTAATCTATGAAATTGCAAAGCAGGTTTTTCTTGTAACACTGTCATAGATTCTTCCAATTTTAGTGGTAGAATATCTAATATATCGACATGATTGTAGCATTTCAGCAATTTTTCCTTGCATTGGCAGGTTCCATACAACTGCTCTAGCATTTATCTTTCATTAAATCAATCTGTTTGTTGACCTCAATGGAATGACACTCCTACCAATACGAGATCCGAGGAGGAGGATCAATGTGCTCTAGCTTGGTTGCTGTCTCTATGAACTTACTTTTTAAGTGCATGGAAAATATGCAGCCTTAGCAGTACCTTAATCACAGTGATGCTTTCAATATTCAGTTTTTATGATTAGTAGGAGGAGAACACCTTTGCACAACCCATAACAGAGATAGGGCACCCTGGCAATAGTCAAGGGGAATCAATGTTATGCATGCATGATTAGGTATGAGATTGAGGTGGATTGAAGGTTATGACATCTGTGTTTTATTTTTGTGCTTGTTTTGTAGGTTTTCTCCTGATGCAGTAACTGGTAGCATATAGTAAACTTATTAAGGGCGAGGTTTGATGCCAAAATATATTTGCTCTTTCGCGTAACATAAAAAAGTATTTCTACTTATGTTAATCTTTCACGGATCTCGCATTAGTGGAAAGACAACCAAAGGTGCTTAAGCCGATACGGCACGTTAGGACGGATTTGATGCTTGATATGTATAAAGTAGCAATAATTTGTCGATGGTATTTGATCCTGCAATATTGACTGTAACATGGTTAGATAGAACTCTTATGATTAAAGCAGTTGTGATGATTCAAATCTACTACTTATTTTATTGAGGTGATTCTTAGTGCACTTAACCTGCCATCCACAATAAGAAAAGCATCTGATGCCAGTTTTTTGTCTCACTGCTCCTCCTTCACATTGATTCAGTGTCTGCAGAAATCCTCACCAGGGTTGTGAGGCATTCACACCTAAGCCAAAGGCGATCATCTTTTGAGCACTTCAATGTAGACCAGAAGAAAAAGGGAAGGAAACTAATAAACTTCTGCTAGTTGCTTGCTCTTTTCAGACTTCTGCTGGTCCAAGCAACATCTTTTGCTTGCAAAGGGGGATTCTTTGTTTTCCAAGAGTAAGAACAAAGAGATGTGCTGCGGTTGGCTGGGTGGTTCTGGTGGGGAACATCCTCCAAAGAATTGCATTTCTTTGGTGATTGTGATGGGCAGTAAAGAAGGATAAATGGGGTAGAACATGGTGCCTGGCTGCCTCCGCAGGCCATGGGGTCGTTTTCACCAAGGTAAGCTCCCATCTCATTCCCATCCACTCTTCCAGTATGGAACAGCTGTTGTTGAACATGAATGATCATACCTACCAGTGAGTGACTCAACTACAGGGCAGGTCTTGATCATGAATGATACACTGTGAGAAGTTGAAATAGTCCCTCAACTTGGCACCAATAAGATTGTGTATATTGACCAAATCACACCAGCATCAGTACAAGTCTTCTGTACCAAGCCACCTTTTCAATTACTGACTGAGTCAAGCAAACTGCGAAGCAGAGAACAAATCTTATGAACGATCGATGTTCAAGCCGAGAATACAATTGCCTCTTTACCCATATTTTCTCTCAGCATACTGTGAAGTAGTTGGCAACTCGTTTAGATAGATCCTTCGTATCTGAATCAAACACTCATGGGTTTCGGTAGATGTCCAAAGGCAGAAGCAGACGCCTCTGATATGGCAATTATGTCCCTCACCACTGACATGGTAAAAGAACATGTTATTCCAATATTTTTCGGATCATATCCAGAATATTGAACATTGAACATTGATATGGTCAGTCTTTCACTCTGCCATCCACACAAGATTACTTACTTGATGTATCATCAAGAGGGGGAAATCATGCAGATTTAAGATCCAGCACAACATCACACAACTTTGGATCAGCTTCCAAGTTCTTTCCCCCTCCCTGCAGTCAAAAGTTTGGACAAACCTTCCAGAGTTGATGAATTTCTAGGCCACAATATCTGAATTCAACGACTGCAGACATCAAATTTTACATAACAGGTTGGATAACTACAAGCTACACAGGACTATAATACAACATTGTTCCTCACTGGTTCTGCTGAGGAAAAAACAAACAGCAGAAAACAGCAGGTCTCAGACACAACCACAACATACTCTACACCTAAAACCTTATCCTTGAATGGACTCTTACACTGAAGACCACAGAGAGAGTCTCTACAGAAGCTCAGCAAATGTCTAAAATACCATTTGCAGCAGCCACTGGAGACAACAGTAACTACCAGACCTGCGTCCTGAGCTACTTACTAACTGCTGGAAGAGAGAATGGAGTCCCAGTCGATCTCCCATGATGGGCGTTTTTGCAACATAAAGGTCTCCGATTCATCCCACGGCGCCTCGGTAAAATCCAAATGCTGCATCTCAAGCACTGGCGGGGAGCAAGAGGAGTCTTCGCCCTCGGACGAGCTCCCCGACTTGTTGTCCTCTGAGCCCGCCTTGGGCGCGGCTTCCTTGGTGACCGTTGGCGGCGGATCGCCGCTGCCGATTGTAGCGGACTCTGTGATGGGCTTGAGGGTGGAGCTGGGCAGCGGGCTGCTCCTCTTTTTCGATTTCGAGGAATTGGCCAAGCCCTGGCAGAGGGCTTGGAGCTTGGCGTCGACGGTGGAGAGAAGGGGACCTGGGGCGGCGGCGGCGGCGTGCCGGAGGTTGGGGAAGTTGAGCCTGGCGAAGTCCCCGCGGAGCTTGTAGGCGGCCTTGTCGTAGGCGAGTGCGGCTTCCTCGGCGGTGTCGAAGGTCCCAAGCCAGAGGCGCGTCCGGTTCTTGGGGAGACGGATCTCCGCCACCCACTTGCCCCAGTGGCGCTGCCGCACCCCGCGGTATAACTTTGTGGGCTTCGGGGCAGCGGGGGAACCGGTGTGCTTCATCAGCTGAGGTCGCAGGCCGAGAAAGCTCGCAGCTTGGTGGTGGTGGCGGTTCGCCTGCAATTGTCTCACGGCAAGGAGGTTCTGCTGCTGCTGGAAGAGGAATTGAGCTTGAATCTGCTGGATCTGAGCTGGGCTAAGTTGGGTGAGCCCGACCCGGCCGACGCTGCCGACACCAAGGCGGTCCAAGCTACAGAAGCGCTCCGGTACCGACCCGGCGACAGACGGCGAAGGCGAGCAGGCATCCAAGGCGGGATCTTGACAGAGGTAACCGCCAACGGTGGGATTTTGCAGGGAATAGCAACCCAAGTTTGGATTTTGGAGAGAGGAGGGGTTGGAGAAGCGGGGGGAAGAAGAGAAGGTAGACGGGGGAAGAGTGGAAGTGAGAGAAGGATATGAGTAGGTAAGAGTAGTGGTAGAAGAGGTGGAAGAGGGAGGAGGAGGAGGAGGAGGAGGGTGGGAGAGGGAGGAGGCGGAAGCACTTGTCATAAAAGGCTCGAGTGCTTTCATAAGCTCCTCATCGAAGGGATCTGCGGTGGTAAATGGATTTCTATTGTACATATCTATGGCTGTAGCCATGCAAGATCTAAGCAAACACTCCAAACAAAAGAGGAACCAAAAGAAGAAGAAAAAGATGATCTTTTTACCAAGATAGATCAATAGAAGAGAGAAGCTAACAGCCCAACCCGGCTCTCAAACAAAATCAAAGAGCAGGCAATTGGGCTTCCAGAGTGGAGGTTCAGTTCAAAAAGCTGACCTCTTTTGCATCTACGAGAAGGAGAAAAATCTGAAGAAAAAGCGACCACAGGGTACAGAAAAACAACCCTCTAGGTCGACTAAAATCCCAAAAAAAAATGATGAGAAAAACCCAGGAAAAAAAAACTCTGGATCTCCGTTATGAAACCTCTGCCTCCCTAAGACAGGAAGAGAAAAACGACACCGAGGTCTCCTCTTTTCTCGCTGAAACAACGAAGAAAAGGACCTCAAGATGAGAATTTTTTTCTTTTCTCCTTCTTCTACAGGAGACAGAAGACGACAGAGGAGGGGGGAAGGGATCAGGGGACAAACCTTGTGATGTCTTCGGATGGGGGATCGCTCAGCCTCACCGAAGAGTGGAAAGGGGGGGTGGGGGGAGTTGGCCTGTGGTGGTGGAGCTCACTCTATCTTTTGGTGGAAGAAGGCAGGCTCACGGTGGTCGGTATATAAAGCCGCCTTCCCCTCGTCTTCGCTAACCACCGTGATTAGTGTTATCCTCAACTAAACGTGTGATCGCACGCGCATAATAGTGACGTCACCGCCTACGTGCCAATGGGTCTTGAACGGACACGCGTCCTTCGACTTACAGCCTGGCATCGGTTAATTGATGTGATACGCCCTTTTTCAATTAACTTCTTTTATTTATTTTAATTAAGAAAATACCTCTAAAGTTTCTATTTTCAAGAATGAGGTGCAAATATATATATATATATATATATATATATATAATTTATATTTATATTTATTTCTTCGAAGGATTGACACATGAAAGAAACTAAGACATGCACTTTGTAGTCTTACATTTTCTATTGTGTTCAATGTAAGGAGATGAATAATGGGAGTAGGGATACAAGATGAGATGGTTGCAATGTCATGTTCAAATTAAGAGTGGTGATTGAAGTGGGTGATTGGATGGTAGAATATCTCTTTCTTTATTCAAGGTTGGGATTTACTAATCATTTTGTGTAAATCATGTGAATTTTCTTTTTCAAATGTAATTTTTTGGATACTTAATGTATATATAATTTTATATATCTTTATGAATAAAGAACAAAATTTCCAACTATTAATGAATAATCAATTTTATCATTGATTCATCCTCACTATGGCCTATATCATAAAATAAGCTATTTATTTTTCCTTAATAAAAATATAATTGTCTATAGTTGCAAACATGTAACGATTAGGACAGTAGAAAAACCTTTTAGGTGTGTGAAAAGGATGGTTCCTCCATTTGAGTCTACTAGAAGATTGGCTTATTAATTACTTTACCATCAACTTCATTTGTATCATCAAATTGGGGCAGTGATTTCACATAAAGTTACATTCTTTTTATTACATATATAGAATGTTATTTGTGAAAAAGTATAAAAGAATACTTTTGGACAATCCATTCTCTCTCTCAAAAGACACTAATAGTTATTTGATGTGTGTTTATTAATCTTTTATATAAATTTTTAAATATTTAGTTCTTGATTGCACCATATTTTGTAAAAATCGTAAAATTAATCGACTTTTTCTTTATTCCTCTTGAATGCGTTAATCTTTGTATTACGAAAATAATATCCATGTAGAACATAATTTATCCTTCTCGATCACTATAACTATAAATTGATTAGTGTAGATATGATATTATAATTTAAATACAAAATTTAAAATATTAGTTTGATGATAATATACTTCACTTAAGATTCCAAAATTTTATTCAGTAAATTTTTAAATATAACTATCAATTAATTAGTAAATTTATTTTAGAAATATATTAATAATTTGATTTATTAAATGTATTATTATTTTTATTGAGATGATGGATCGAAAAAGGTTAAGATCAAGGTCAACGTTGAATCGAAAGAAAAAGAAATGGAAGGATGAGATAATGACACCATTCACGCGTCCAAGGAAAAGCATGAAATCGGTTTGAAAGTTGCGATCATGCAAACGTCAACGCAAAGCTTGTCTCTCTGTCTTCAACCGAGCCGCCCATCGATTTGGAACACGGAAGCAACACTCGAGCCAATTCCACACTTTTAATGTAATTTATTTTATTTTATTTTATTTATTTATTTATTTTTATCTCTCTCTCTATATATATATATATATATATATATATATATATAATAGAAATATCAAATATTCTATAGTAAAGAAACGGTCCAACCGGTGACTTGACCGCGTCGTAAAGACTAAGCAAATGACGAACGGACACCTGCGATCGCTACTGGCGAGCGGTGCAAAGTGCGAGCAGCGGGCCAGCGGTTGGGTTGGCGCAACAGCGAAAGGACGAACAGCTCGTGGATTGCGGCGTGTCGGGACAGAGATGTGCGTGGGTTCCACGCCACGTGCGTCGCCCACCTTCTGCACCCCGTTCTCTGCGTCCCCCCCCCCCCCCCCATTTGATGTTATTTATTGCCAGCCCGAGGAAAAGGAAGCGTCCGCACCGGTCGTTGCGGCGGTTGCAACTTCCCCTGCTTGCAACCGTCGCCACTTAAATGCCGGCATTCATGACGACCACGTGAGCCCGTTCCCCCCCCGCCGCAGGCTTCAAGACTCGTGCACTCGAAGCAGCTGGCTGCTTTAGAACCCCCGTCGGCGACGAGGATCGGACGGTCGGATCTCGCGGCGGAGGTGGAGACGCCGTCGCCCACGCGGATTGCACCGGTGGGAGGGCGACAGGTGCGTGGCTGCAATAACTTCGTCCGCTCTTTAAAGACAGTCAACGCGTAACAGAGCCACGACAGGGAGAGCAGGACAGTGGCAGAGCAGGAGTTGCATGCTCTCTCTCTCTCTCTCTCTCTCTTTCTTTCTTTCTTTCTACCCTCGCGAGGACGAAGAAGAGTCGATTGGGAATGGAGACAGATAAATGATAAGACTACTCGATTACATAAACTGTTAGGGAAAATTTAGTAGGGTAAAATTCTTTAAAATAAATTTAATTAGATCCTCCGAGCTCGAATATTGACGATTAGCAGCAGCAGTCTGAATCTAATTACGAGTGTTGAATGGAGATGCGCCCACAAATTATGATTGAATAGTCATATGGTTGTATGGTGGAAGTTTGAATTGCCGACATGATATAAATTCCAGCCTTGTTTGACGTGTACAAGAACAGTGTTTGCATAGTACAGATTTTTAATTCTGGAATTAAGCGTGATGGGTTTGGTGATGCATCGAACAGTGGAATCGAAACGATGGTGGTGGAGGAAATGTGCAGTAAGACTACGACACTCGATTAGGTGAAATTGCTTACATCTGTTCGTATCGGAGGCCAAGTTTTCAACCGCAATCGCGTGAGGATGGTTGAGATGAAGCCCTCAAGCTGAGGCTCCTCCAAGAACGCCAGGAACAAAAAAAGCTTTTTGATCGTCAACACATCATGATTTCTGCGTGATTCCTGACATATCGAGATAAGAACATCTCCAAAAGGAATCGAGGGTAATCGTGAGCCACGCACGGTGGAGACCAATCGCCACCCGACCTCTCACCTCTCACCTCTCACCTCTGCCTCGCTGTGGAATTCTAACATCAGCTTTGAATGGACTTGAAAGACTCGTGTGACGAGTTGGGTGATAGGTTTCCATCACGCCCTGCTTTTCTCACAACACTCACAGGAAAGCATGAGAAGCGAGACACGCTTTATGACCACGGTCACATGGACGAACATAGCAACGAGGAACACCTTGACGACTATAGAGGCTCGGCATTAATGAGGTGTTGGCACACCGATGATTTTAGGAGTGGTAATAATGCGAGCCGAGAATTCTATCTCTACCTGTGCTGTCTTTCCAGAGCTTGTCTTGCAAGGAGCAAGGCATGTAGGGCCTTCATATCTCAAAACACAATCTCTGGATGCATCTTGTCCTCGCAAAGTGAAGCAAGCAAACCCACCTGCACTGCAATCAATAAATAGGGCAGGTTTATGGAAGCAGAGTCCGCTGTCCATTTAGAACTACTGCAGATGGAATTCTCATTCTCTTAGATCGGAAGCTGTAGAAATGAGGAAGAAGTGAAAGAGAGAGTCCTGTGTCTTTTTGAGTTAGAAGACACCAATGGTGATTTCAAGTAAATGATAAAGCTAAGATGCATATATTGTGAGTAAAGCAAAACTATAATAGATTCACATTTGTCGAAAGATATACAAAGCTAAACTCACTCAAATATTTTGCACATCAATATGTTTTTGTTTTTACATTTACAACTCCATTTCCAGTTCACTTAGCTTGAACAGTTCAGTTCATCAACATGATGTGCAATGCTTGTATCATGTCATTTTGGGCCAATTCTTTCAGGATCCAACAACACTTACAAGGCCTACCAATTATAAGCCTAAAAGAAGCCAAATGGGCTTCTTTTCTATATGTTTTGTATATCTTTCATTACAAAGTTGGGAAATAATTAGCCAACCCAAATGCAAAGAAAAAAAAAGGTTGGGAAAAGACATATTTTCCCCACCAAATTTGGGTGATTTTCTTATAAAACACTCATATTTTGGGCATTTCTCAATTAGTATCTTCTATTTTTTATTTTATTTTATTTAGTTAATTCAAAAAAATACGTAAAGTAATTCTCAAACAAATATTATAAATGATCTAAGTAAATTTTTAATCTCAGCCAAATTAACAATAAGTATAAAAATATGATATTATAATAGTTTATGAGTAATAATAACGAAAGATGTTCGATATGATGTCACTTATAGTGTTTTTAAATAGTGTATATAGTATTTTTATATCTCAACAAAATATCATAAATGATGTGATCATATTTTTGGAAAATAATAATTTACATTGATTTAAATAAAAAAATAAAATCTTTTCTTTCATGGTACATGAGCACACAGGCTGTGCCAAATGAATCCTCAAATCATCATTCCCTTTTTTAGCACTAATCTAATCTTTCTTGATGTTGCAACGCGACCTGACCGAGTCCAACATCTTATAACGTAATGCTAAACCGATCTACGACCTTCCGTTTCGGATCAAACCGTCCAGATTCGACCAAGTTTCTCCTGCAGAGCAAATCCGAAATCCAACGACGGAGATCCGATCACGAGAGTCCGGATCTGAGCCAACCATATCGCCGCAGCCGCCGCCATCTGTTTCGGGACCATGAATCATATATTTGGCCCAACACATTTTGCGGAACCCTAGGGGCATTTTGGTAATCGTGTCCTCCATAAGTATAGATCGCTGGGGCTCCTCTCCCCTCCTCCCACCGCGACGGACGTGGTTGTAGCCGCCGCCGATCTCTCTCTCTGCCGGACTTCTCTTCTCTGATCTCTTTGGTAAAAGTTCTTCTGCTCCCCTTCTTTGATCTCTTGTTGTCGTGCTTGCTATGTCGAAGAGTCTCTCGTGATGATTGTTGTTTGATTGATTTCTTTTAATCTGTCGAGGGTTGTTGTCTAATTGATTCAAAGCTTGATTTTGTTGATGATACTTCAGTACGTTTTCTTTGTGTCAGCAGTTTATTAACCGTGTTATGTCTATAGTTCTTGATGTCGCATCCTGGCGCTCCACGCGTTATTGAGTGTTTGCGCAGGGTTTTGTGTCGTTATCAGAAGAGAGATCGATTGCTACATTGTCAGATATTGGTGCTTAGTCTTAGGAGTACATGATCCTGTCACATTATGTCAAAACATATTGAAGATGGTGAAAACGTAACGTGGTGGTCGTAATTCGCATTGATTTTACTCTTCTGACAGCGAATTTTGCGTCACTATGTTGTTGTCGTTGTCATTATTATTTTGATTTGAGCGATTTTAAATTAACAAGCCTATCGCATTTTGAGAGGGGCTCTCTGATTGTCTACTAAAGGTTTTTCCTTGTATACTGTGCTGGCATGTATGGACGACTCAAAAAAGAAAGTGTCCTTTCTTGTTTATTTAATATTTTATTCTGTCTACCTCTTGAACAAACTGCATAACATATGGCTCTTGTGTATGCAATTAAATTTTGAATGTCTGAGATTAGGGTAATTAATCTTTCTATTCAATACAATTTCTGATAAATCATATCAATTTATGTGGGAGTGATTATATCACCTTTGCTACATGGATTTCCTCCATGCTTAAATTTTTGGGTTGTGTTATATATGATTAGGTCTTAGATTCATGTTCAGTAAAATGAAACATTTTTCTTTACAAAAAAAAACACAATTAAACATTGCAGTTGATTTTCCTACTAGACGTCCTGCATGGATTATTTTCTACTATAGTGCATGAATTATTTTCTGCCGTATGATATGTGAATTGTTTTCTTGTTTCTGTTGTGTGAATTATCTTTTACTTGGTAAAGTAGCATCGACTTGTACTGGTTATGGTGTATTCAAATTTATGGTCGCTAGTGGATGTGATGTTGGATGGTAGCATCTTATTCACTAGTTTATGTTTTTGGTTAAGGGATCATGACTTTTAGAGTGCCTGATGATTCTTGTGCTTTTTTCTTGTAGCTTGCTATGTGCTGTCGCAGACTTCAATAGAACGACTGAACTTTTGGATATTTAAAATTGGAGCACCTTTTTGTTGTTTTTGCAAGTTATAGCTTGAGTAGCTCTGATATTCCTGTTTAATGCTGATCTGATAGATACAATTTTACTGTTGGCTATTCTGCCACATTATTTTGGGCATTTCAACTGTTCTATCTAGTATACCACTTTACATCAATCAGTCATTTTAGTTGGAGGTATTATGATGCTTTACATTAATACAAACATACATTGGATGTCTTTATTCACCAAGCCTTTTTTGGGATAATGGAGTACACAAGATAGTGACATTTTGGTTTTCTATGCTTCTAGATATGTATCATTTGAATTTGTATTTATTTTAATAGCAGCCTTGAGTTTTTGTTGAGATTGGACTGGGAGCTGCATACTGATTTATACTATTTAGTTTATGTTTGCTATATACTATTTCCTCTTCTCTAGTGCTTTCCAAAATATAGAAAGCTGAACAATCTCAAGCGTCATTTGGACCTGTATCTAATTTAAGGGAACTGCAAAAGTTAAGAGTAGATATTTAGAGATCATTAGTGGAACTAAAGATAGAAGTGGTTTTTCATTTTATCATACACTGATAAATTTGAATTTCCCCTGTCATCACCGTATTGATTATTTGGCCTTTTGCTGCAGCATTCCAATTGTCTAGTTAATTTTTTTTTTTCATGGTTAAGAACATGATTTATTGGTTATCTCAGTCTATCATACTTGACTTTATTTTGGACTTCTGATCCCTATAAAGTTTTTTTTAATCTTATTCTTTTATAGCAGTTTTTTTTCCTATTTTTGTAATGCTGTCAGAAACATCCTACGTTTTCGTATTTGTTACTATGATAAGCTTGCTGATTTATGTCTATTGGAGATAGGAAATTAGAAATGGGAAAGGAGAAGGTTCACATTAACATCGTGGTTATTGGCCATGTCGACTCTGGAAAATCAACCACAACTGGACATTTGATTTACAAACTTGGAGGGATTGATAAGCGTGTTATTGAGAGGTTTGAGAAGGAAGCTGCTGAGATGAACAAGAGGTCATTCAAGTATGCCTGGGTTCTTGACAAGTTAAAGGCTGAGCGTGAGCGTGGTATCACTATTGATATTGCCCTTTGGAAGTTTGAGACTACAAAGTACTACTGCACCGTCATTGATGCTCCTGGACATCGTGATTTCATCAAGAACATGATTACCGGAACTTCTCAGGCTGATTGTGCTGTCCTTATTATTGATTCTACAACTGGTGGTTTCGAAGCTGGAATTTCCAAGGATGGACAGACTCGTGAACATGCACTTCTAGCTTTCACTCTTGGTGTTAAACAGATGATTTGTTGCTGCAACAAGGTGGGATTTTTTGCATGATTGCTTCTTAAGGTGCATGACTTTGGTCTTCAGGTAATTTTTTTTACTAAACATATGTTTTGTTTCTAATAGATGGATGCCACTACACCTAAATACTCAAAGGCACGGTACGATGAAATCGTCAAGGAGGTCTCATCTTATCTCAAGAAGGTTGGTTACAATCCTGACAAGATCCCATTCGTGCCAATTTCTGGTTTCGAAGGTGATAATATGATTGAGAGATCCACCAATCTTGACTGGTACAAAGGCCCAACTCTTTTGGATGCTCTTGACATGATCCAAGAGCCCAAACGTCCGTCCGACAAGCCTCTCCGGCTCCCTCTGCAGGATGTCTACAAGATTGGAGGGATTGGAACCGTGCCTGTAGGTCGTGTTGAGACTGGAACCTTAAAGCCTGGTATGGTTGTTACCTTTGGTCCTACAGGCCTTACTACTGAAGTTAAGTCTGTGGAAATGCACCATGAGGCTCTCCAGGAGGCTCTTCCTGGTGACAATGTTGGTTTCAATGTCAAGAACGTTGCTGTGAAGGACCTCAAGCGTGGTTTTGTTGCCTCAAACTCCAAGGACGACCCGGCAAAGGAGGCTGCCAACTTCACCTCTCAAGTTATCATCATGAACCATCCAGGTCAAATTGGGAACGGTTATGCTCCTGTCCTCGATTGTCACACCTCCCACATTGCTGTCAAGTTTGCAGAGCTTGTGACTAAGATTGACAGGCGATCCGGCAAGGAGCTGGAGAAGGAACCCAAGTTCCTCAAGAATGGAGATGCAGGTTTCGTGAAGATGGTTCCTACAAAGCCAATGGTCGTTGAGACTTTTTCTACCTACCCACCTCTGGGTAGGTTTGCTGTCAGAGACATGAGACAGACAGTTGCTGTTGGTGTCATCAAGAGTGTGGAGAAGAAGGATCCTACTGGAGCCAAGGTTACCAAAGCTGCTCAAAAGAAGAAATGAACCGAGGAGAATTCTGCATTGGTCTTGTTTGGTGTCAGCAGCAATTTTAATATGCATCCTTCTTGTCAGCTTTACGAGTCTATAGGTTTGGTATCTGGTGCGTCGCAGAACTGGGTGCTCGATAGGCGGTGGCAGTGTTGCATTTAAGGTGCCTGTTCTAGCAAGTTTTTTTTTCCTTTTTGAGGGGTCTCTCTCTATATTTTAAACTGGTACTTGGAAGTGAATTTGAGTTGTTTGGATTCGACAATAGTGGGTCTAGTTTGATTCTGGTATTTGACTTTATATATCAGTACTTGGATTTATTATATTTGTTCATCGAATCTTGATAATTGCTCTATGGAAGTTTTTTTCTTTATCTCGGCTGTTGTATGATCCTGGTGTTTTATGGATATACCGTCAAAATCTTGGAATCGGAATCGGAATCTGAATCTGAGTTAGAATCGGAATCATCCGTTTTGATTTTCATAAATCAAGATTCATAATCCAACCGACCGGATTTGGCCACTGGATCGGTTCTCATTTCAATCTTAATTCTCCATCTGTTCTAAATATAATAATATAATAAATAACTAATTAATCTAAATGGACGGTTTAGATTACAAGGGAGAGTGAGATGGACGGGTTCAGCCGCGACCCTTTTTACCCTGGATCGCACGTTAAGAATTTGCACTGGGGGGACTTCCCATGCCGTACCCATTGGCACAGGAATGAAGACGTTGTCTGTCTTCCATGTCCTCTATTGGGACGTGGGGTTCTCTGATATGTCGCATGCATGTCTTCGTTGGTGCAATCAGCACGGGACCTCGAGAGCCACTTGTTCCATCGCAGATCATCGTATAGTAGTAAGACCCTCGACATCTGTCTCGCATGCATGCCTCCTTCATAACTGGTTTGGCCACACCCACCCCCAACCGATCCGTTTACCCTACGGGCAAACATCAACAAATATTGGCTTTCAGATTCCAATCCGTCCAGCAATGGCACGTATTCTGCATCGTATTCCTTAAACAAATCCATGGTGACCTTTGGGCTGTCCAAAGGATGAGTTCTCTTGTCAGTTCATGTCGGAATCGCCTTTATATGATTTACCTTATCGCGGACTGCACTCCAGAGGCATCTTCACGGTGACCTTCTATGGTGGTGCAATGGATCCCTCGGCTCCACCAAATCATGGTCCAACTGCTGCCACCACCCAAATCGAAGCGGCTGTTGTCGTCGTTCTCGCCGAGGAGGAGGAGGACGACGATGGTAATGGCAGCGAGAATGAAGGAATCATCGATGTGGCCGAGGTCGAGAAGCGGATGTGGAAGGACAAGCTGCTGCTGACGAAGCTGAAGCAGCGGAGGGGGCAGCAGCAAGGCGGCTTCTCCGGTGCTCTGGTGGAGCCCCTGGCTAAGGAGCGGTCGCGGCGGCGGGCGATGGCCCGAGCCCAGGACGGGGTCCTGCGGTGCATGCTCAAGATGATGCAACACTGCAGCGCCCGTGGGTTCGTGTACGGTATCGTGCCGGAGCGGGGGGACCCGGTGACAGGGTCGTCGGAGAACCTCAAGTCCTGGTGGAAAGACTCCGTCGCGTTCGATCGCAATGCCCCGGCGGCCATCGCCCAGTCCACGCTCGCCCAACCGAACGAACTGGTTCTGACCTCTTACATCGATCGCCTGCGTATGTTACAGGACAGCACGCTCGGCTCGCTCCTCTCCGCGCTCATCCAGCACTGCGAACCGCCGCAGCGGAGGTTCCCCTTGGAGAGGGGGCTGCCGCCTCCCTGGTGGCCGACCGGGGAGGAGCCATGGTGGGGGGTGCAAGGCGAGGCCCACGCTCAGGGGCCTCCGCCCTACAGGAAGCCGCATGACCTCAAGAAAGCTTGGAAGCTGAGCCTACTGACCGCCGTCATCAAGCACATGAGTCCAAACCTGGGCCACATGAGGAAGCTGGTCTGGCAGTCGAAGAGGTTGCAGAACAAGATGACCGCCAAGGAAAGCGAGGTGTGGTCGAAGATGGTGAACCAGGAAGAAGCTCTCCTGCAGCTCGCCAACCGCTCCCTCAGGATCTCCCCCATTCCCGAAGATGAAGCGGCCGGCAATTCTGCGGCCGAGAAGGGGCCGGACGGCCGCAGGAACGACGACAAGAGGAAGTGCGAGTTCGGCGACAACTCGAGGGAGAAATGCTCGAGAGCCGAGTTGCAGAACGTGGATGGTAGTGGGGAGTTTGAACTCGATTTATCGGGGAATTGTGTGCTCGAAGATGATCGGAGAGCGATCGACGAGCTCATGATGCTCTACTACAGCGCTCGAGACTTCACTCGGCTAGTGTGATGGTAGAGCTGGTGGGATGAGTGAGATCGAGCATCGCGTGGCGTGACTAATGTGGCGATTGAAATGAAAGATGAGAAGCATTCGCGTGCCAGTAGTAATCCGTTTCTTCCTGTTTTTGCTTATAAAAATAGCTTCTCGCCATCTTGTAGAACTATTCTAGTGTTTGCACTATGTATGTATGTATGTATGTATATATGTATGTATATATGTATGTATGTATAAAGAGTTTGCATGAAAATATCCGGTAGTCAACTGCTTAAAGATTTTACTATGCATCAAGGAAAGCATGCGTGTGCATACGTATGGATGATCACACGCCCAGTGCTCCAAGTCGAGTCTTGCTTTGGCCAGCCTCGAAGTAGAAGACGAGCATGGCAAGCGTAGCAAATCCGTGCGTGCTTGATCTCCGCCACCTTGAGCCGCTCGAGCTTCTCGACGTCCGGCACATACACGCCGTCCCTGAGTGTGCCGGCGAAGCACAGGGGGTCGATGAACTTGCCCCCCGGGTAGCCCTGCTCGCCGGTGGCGTTGGCAAAGTTCTCGGCCGTGCGAGACCAAGGGGTAGCCCATTCCACCGACTGCGACTCCGGGTTGAAGAAGTCCACCCACCGCTTCGACTCCACCCATCCCATGAAGATGAGCTGCAAGCCGAGGAGGGAGCCGAAGGAGAAGGGCGCGATGGCGCCGAGGTCGGCACCCGCCTCGAACCAAGGCACGCCGCTCCACGCCTGCCCGATGAAGATACCCACCACCGCCGCCATCGCTCTCGGTACCACTCGAGGAACGCTGGGTCCTTCCCCAGGCCTAGTGGGTCTAACCCATAGTCACCCGGGAGCCTGCATGGGGAAACAAGACGGTGTGAAGAGGGGAATAGAGAGGTTGCATGCCGAGTGAGTGAAGAGGAGGAAGGGCCTTACGATCCATATGATTTACGTTTAAGCAATGTTAATCATGCAATATTTGGTCAATCTGCTTGCATTTCTTTTATGAGATGAGTTACACCACTAAGGAGTAAGTTTCATTGGAGATCTTAGCGCATGCAATTAATATCCATTGATATCATGTATCAAGAATTGTTTTCCTCACCAAACTTGTATTCTTGAAAAGATAGTAAAACAAGAACGATGAAGAGTCAACAACCAAATCTCCGCCGGTAAAAGAGAATTTTCTGAATGAAACCTTTTCTTTGATGAGAAATTGGTGCTCCATAATGTCCCTGAAATGTGTAACATGTTGTTTCTTTCCAGGCAAGAACGCAAGCAGCTATCAGTTTTGGATAGGATAGAATAAAGTCATCTTTGGTACTCTTCCACATTAGATGTAGGAAGAACAATCAAGTCATCTTTCATTAACAGGATAGGTCTCTACCGGGATGAACCTCTCATGTGCATCAGACACTCACACAGCGTGTCTACAAAGTCGAAAACAGAACACATAATCCTCGTCGATGTAAGTAAAACTTCTCTGCGGTGGTTCATTCATGGTTGATGATGAAATAGAATGGTGCTCACGCAATCTCTCTCAACATTCAAAGAGTAGAGTCGCCTGAGTTCTGCAACAGTCCGGGAAACACAAGTGTGATCTGAGGACCACATCACAATCATTTTGGAGGTAGCACTAAAAGATCCTTACACCTTCTCTTTTAAGCTTCGCATCTTTGCCTGTCATTCTGTTTACTCGGGCCCAAGAGTTTGATTCCTCTCGATCAGCACATGCCCTACTGTTGGGTGCCAGGAATGGAATTTATTCTCCATGTAAAGAGGAAAGCCCAAAGCTCCATGGTTTCTGCACTTCAATCATCCATGAAGTATATTTCTTCTGTAGCACAACCCATAAAGTTTCCACCTTAACAATGTGGTCGCTTTGGAGCGTTGAATCAGTACTGTTCTTCCCTCCGGTTTTCAAATTTACCTACAAGTTGGCTTGATAAAAAAGTGTCATCGTTCATTGTTACTACAGTCATTCTGGCAACAATGATTTCTGATGGTCACTTTGTCGTTGTCTTCTTGATCATGAAAAGCACTCTTTTTTGAGAGAAGATATGTCGAATGCCTCTTATAATGGTTATGAAACTTATAGCTACAAGAAAGGCTATTATGCCTTCATCTCACTCGAGTTGTGTTAGTGGGTAAGCAAAAGATGAGCCTTTTATGTCCTTAAATCTCCTCGCTCGCACTTCCATCCCTCTCTATGCTTGCGCTTGTTCAGAAGAAGGCAGCAGTATTCATGATTCATATGGCCCCTGTAGCGATCATTTGCAAGCGAGCAGGAGTTCAGTTACAGATATAGATGCCCATAAACACTTGAACCTCATCTCATCGCTAACTGGTTTCACAAGTGAGATTTGGCTTACATATAATAATACTATATGACTCCACATTCATACTACTTGATAACACCCACTCCCATGCAAAGCCACAGAGAAGAAAGAACATCACCCTCATTCTACTTAGAAACATATAGATCTGAGTTTCTTCACATGATGGAGCAGGCATTTGGATTGTCATCACTGAACAAGTTGGTAAGCAGGTCATCTTGTCTGAGTGGTTGGCTGGACACAGTGACCACCTCCACATTCCTGACATACCCAGGGGGTGCCTTCTTGTCATAGATCTGAGCACCGTGAGGGTGAGTGACAAGGTTGTAGGGAACATAAGGCCAGATCTCAACTCTCTTGCCCGTGGATCGAACCTTCTTCAGGACTTTCTGTTGCTCAACGTAGCCAGTCACAGTCACTTTATTCTGCTTTCTGTTGATGTCCACCGACTGAACTCCTATATCAAGGCCATGAGGTGTGGATCAGGAGAAGACGAGTGTCAAGCCATCGGTATGGGAGAAGAAGAGGACTTTCACCTGTGACGGAGGAGATGGCATTCCTGACTTTGAGTTCACAGCCCTCGCAGTCCATCCTGACCTTGAGCTCCACCGTCTGCAACTGCTTCCTGTTTGCGTACTGGTGGCCGCCACACAGGAAGCCACAGATGTAATCTCCCATGATGCTTGCTTCCGGCTGATAACGAGGTAGAAAGAGGAGACGGATACAATATAACCCGTAACAAGATAGTTTCGAAGTACGAGAGGGAAGAGAAACAAAAGACGGAAGTGAGACTGTGACCGACGTTGCTGCCACTGAAGCAGCAGCCTCCTGGAAGATGAAGGAAAGGTGTTTGTTTAGCTGCTTTAGCTCACTGGCATTGCTCTTTTGTTCTCTCATTCAGTGTTCCATAAAGGCTCTCCGACCGTGCTTATATAGACGACCTTCGCAGCACATGCACTCAACTCCCAAAGTTCCAAAAGGGAGCGGAGAAGGGGGGGGGGGGGGGGGGGGGGGGGGGGTGGGAGAAAGAAAAAAGAAAGGTGCAGAAAAGAGCAGCACTGTTACAGCGAAAAAGCCTCAGAATAACACAGGCTGTTGTTGTTGGTAAGAGGCGAGCAAGTCCCCGAACTGCAAGCAGCCTACTGGGAGGAACATTTGGAAGAATCTAATGATCAAGGAAGGTAGTGTAGATGGATGAACCACCAGCGAGCGAAACCCACAACTTGTACTGAGATTTTGGGTCTATTTTGGGATGACTCCAAACCCCAAAATAGACCCAAAATATATAAGACGACTCCAAACCCCAACTATATAAGATGACTCCAAACCCCAAAATAGACCCAAAATATCAACGGCCTTCCCATTCGAGCCCATCTTCGCTCAGCGTCCACTGCTAAATAGTCGAACAAATGTCGCGGCTTCCTAGTCGAGCCCTTCTTCTTCCCTCCCTTCGCTATAGCCGTTGCACTTCCCCTGTGAGTCATCTTCGCCTCCTCTGCTCTCACTACAAACATAGCTGCATAGAGGCTAGGGTTTTTAGCAAGGACTCTCGATGCTCCCATAACCTTCTTCTTCCCCGCTAGCTAGCGCACCACCACTCATCGCCCCTGGCCAGGATCGCTAACGCCCATCCCAATCATGTGGTTGTTAGCATCCCATATCGTCGCAACCGCATAATCACCTCCCAATAACTACAGCGAGCCATCAATGATGCTACCTCCCAGCCCTCATCATTGCCTTCCAACTCTCAGTAGTAGCGATCCCTCCACACTGTGACTGTAGCGAGTATCGTTGCCATCGTCAAAGCCCTGTACTATGACAGCTACAATCTCATTTGTATGTTTACATGAGGAAAAAATCAGTAGGGAGAATCGTCAAATATAAATGATAACAAATAGATGATCAATAAACCACCCGCCTCATCTATTCTCAATCAAAACCCTAATATCCGAAGACTAATCCAAGAAAAACACAAGAAAAGATTAGTGAAGGATTTGTGCTGATACTACGATGAAAAGTGGAGTAAGGAGCACTAATGCAAACAATGACAACTTCATGCTTAGACCATAATTTCAATACAAATGCATTTAATGATATCCATGATTCTGTCCTTATCCATACTCTAATTTAATATATCCCAATCATTTAAATGACAATTCAGCTATGACAATTAACAAAAAAAATAACATAAAAGCTCGAGAATGAATGATTTTGACTGCCTTTCTTAAGTAATGACTCGTACCCGTTCACATTGGTACGAAAAATTCGACGACGTTCGTGGCACAAAAAGATGTTTTACCCTTAAGAAGTTCCTTATGGAGAATTTAAATTGTCACAAATTTAAGATGATATAATAGCGCAATCAGTAAAATTTGTTGTAAAATAAATAAATAAATAAATAAAAGAATCTCAAAATCATCATGAATGTCCTACAACAAGAAACTCCTGGAGAATTTATAATGTCACAAAATTTGAGATGATTAAATAGTGCAGTCAGTATGAACTTGATCATTTTAAATTAAAATTTAAATTTCAAGTAACAACGTGTGGCATTCCCTGCACAGCGGCAACATAGGAATCATAGAGAGAAGTAAATTTCTCCTTGTGCCGGAAAAGATATTTCTTTCTGAACTTCTCCTCAGATAGTAGTATGACGGATAGTAGACTATGTCCTTCATCCAGCAATTTATTCTGCTTAAGAAAATTCATAACCTCATATCGAGGTCTCAGCCTCTTATCCAAACTGAGTGTAAGAATCACGGGACGACGAATGACAGATGTCAGCTCAAAACCAGCTTCCTTCATCAGGAATGTCATCTTGTCACATATGGTATTCTTTGAGAGTGCCCAAATGTATGGGCACTTCCTGAATGCAGCAACGATGTCAGGCTGGGAACACCCAAAGCTCATCAGAGTCGCACTGATAGCATCAAAACTAGATTTGTTCACGCTCATGACTACACGAAGTGCACACATATATACTCCAGAGTCACGTGGGACACCCAATTCCTCAATATATTTGATAACCTCCTTTAATTTGTCTAGTCGACCAAAACAGCCTGGCAATGTCGCCACCATATGCATGATACGCTTGTCACTGATGCCATGTTCCCTCAAGAGAGATATATTGGGTTCTATCGTCCGAGCAATGTTATAACTAAGAATAAACATGTTCCTCTTGCAGGCTTTCAGAAGCCTCTCATTCGAACCTAATAGTGACCTCCAGAAGTTGATCCTCGGTTTGATGTCACGAAATAGGAGCGCATGAGGACATAATGAAACCAGCTGAACTATTTCAGTGTCAGAAAATCCCATGTCCTGCAAAGATCTCATCCTGGGCTTCAAGGCAGTCTCTACATTAGCATGCAGCAACTGGGGTGACCTCTTGGTAAGCTTCATAACTTGTGCATCACTCCAACCGCTCTGCTTAAAGAACTCAATGGAAGGACTTGAACTTGGAAGTTTTTTTTCACAGATGCGACCCTCGGCCATTTTTGCAGCCTCTTTTGAGGAAAGTTCACATGACTGAAGGGGTTCGACCAACATAAATTTGGATCTATGATTTGAACTGTGGTCTTCGGGAGTGGAAAAGCTAAAGAGACTGCAGAGTTGATAGGAGGAAAGATGGATGGTGGGCTTGTTACACGAGAGAAGGCAAAAGAGCCTCTTCTGCACCAAAAACATTGTCTTTTGAGTCAGTATCACGTACTGTTTGCAGAAAAATACAAGAAAAGTAGTCTTATTTCGGCCCTCTCCAATCCAAATTCCTCCTCTGCCTCAAATCAAGGATGTTGAAAACTTTCAACTAATCATCTGTCTCAGACAACATTCCTCCACCACTCATGTTAATCCACATGCATTCAATTCCAATCAGCCATTTCTTTCAGAGATAAGTCTCTGAATGGTGTTTGCGAGTTGACAAAGAGTACCTATGATTAGTTACCCATTCTCATGCTCACATCCAAGCAATTCTCCACCACTGAAATAATGGCTTCAAATAACACCTGCGCACTGACACTAAATTCCACTTATTTTTCTATTGTAGTTGGTGGGTTTAGACACTACCAAGCGTCCTATATCCCTGTAGCAAATTAAAAACCATATAAATAGTATTTTCATCAAATATATAAGAGTATACTCATGTTTATACTAATAGGTTGAACATCAATAACTTGCAAAGGGTACTACAGAATTCAGAATAACTGGAATATTAATAATGTTTTCTCTAACATCGGATTCACTAATGTCCGACGACTAAAACCTGAAACATTTCAAATCAGCACTTCCAGAGTAATTGATCCATTTCATCAAGAATGCCAAGAGATGATCTAGTTATAAGTCTAGCAAAACTGGTAAGTAGAAAAGACACTGTTTAATTAATCAATAACAGTAATTTGTGAGGTTCAACATGCTAAAAAATGCATTGCTGATGAAGATGTGCAACTCGACAAAAGAAAACAACATAGCTGGAAGACCAGAGAAAGGCAATAAATTTTCTGAAAAATGAATAAAGGGATAAGAAAACAGCCTCAATCAAGAAATGCTACAGTTTATTTGGCTCTATGCTGATAAAGGAACTTAATTTATGAGAAACATGCTCATGTAAACAACTTCAACTACAGTAAAAACATTATATGTAGCCTCAGCTACATATCATAAATGAAGAGAAAAAGCCAAGATCAGTGAGTTGCCAATAAAACCAGCACGTACAAACAACCACAAGAATTACAAAAGCCATGATGTCCAAACTATTCAGGGTCAGCCATATGGATCTTTTGCATCATTGAACTCTGTGTAAGAAAATATCTGTAGTTAAATTAAGAGCAATCAAATCTCTTTCTATTGGACCAGTAAAGTCCCCTTCAAATCTCCAACTAAACCAGCAAATACAAGATTTGACAATTCAAATGTAAGCAGGCCTGTGTGTTTTGAGGCACGAACAAGTCTCAAGTAGTGAAGATAGTTGCTTTCAGCACTACAGCAGAGAACACACTATGTTGACATAAAGGTGTAAGGTTATACCTAACCAAATACATTGAGATTTTGGGTCTATTTTGGGGTTTGGAGATCACATCAAATTCTAGTTGTTTACTCAGCTTGTACCTTAGTGTGAGTCAGGTCCTTTGGAGCATTTGGGGTTTTGTGTTGAAATTTTCAGGTATGGCCTGTAAAGACAAAGCAGTGGACAGTATAAGAAAACTAAGAGGCTTGATGAACCAAACACTTCATCTTTTGGGAAACCTGGTAAGATTAGTACTACTGAGATGTATTTTGAATTATAATGCTTCACATGAGGAATAGTCAGGCTAGTGTATGATTCTATTAACAAATAAGTATAGTTTTCTTTGACCAGTGACCCAATTATTGGCTCTGCTATCTCTTGTTCTATCTTTTCCATGCGTTTTTTTTTTTAGGACTTCCCCAGTTCTCTTTGCTCTATCTAAAAGCAGCACTTTTGCTGTCTAGCTTAACAACAGTATTTAACTTGCATTCTGCAACTTCTTATTTCTTTAAAGTAAATGCGCATGCATACACGATATGCATGCATTTTCGCAACATTGAACATTTGAGATTGATAAAATTTATATTATTAGGTCAGTTCTAAACCAACTCATATCCGAGGGCTGGAAATTAATTGTCACTTGCCACTAAATACACATCATTGGAAATGTTTTAATATAAGAAAATTTATAAGACTGAGCACCATGTTTGACCACAGTATCTAGATAACGATCAAGTTAAGCGAATTTAGATAAATATTAGCCAAAATTATTTTTTATGACCTCCAGTATAAGTTACAATGATTGTGGACACTCTTAATGAGTCTAACTTTGCCAATAGAGAAGTAAGAGGCTGCTTCTTACGGATCATACCAGTACGATCCAACAAGTACTGGGTAAGTCAGGATTCAGAGCAAAGTCCAAAAAAGGTTTGCCAAATTTAGAATTCCAAATTTGTATATTTTGTGAATATGGTTCCTTATATTTAGTCCAAAGTTTAAGGTTAGTCCACTTATGGATATGCACTATATACATCCCAGATTTTACCCTTATGCCTACTACAGATTTCGATTTGTAATTTTATGATTTATATTTTTATCGTATGTAAATTAGTCAGGGATTGATATATATAAGGATTTACTAAAAACAAGGGGAAAGAAATGTCAGGAACAGTTATGGAAACTACTTCAAGTTTTAAAACGCATTTATTGTGCTGTAATGGTTCAAAAAGTCACAACTCTTAGGATAACTGAAAGGATGTTTTAGCATCCTTTCAATGTCTAAATAAACTCCGCTATATTGAAGAGTAAAGCAATAAGAAAATTCTAGTGCAAACAAAGCACTGAATTCTGCCGTTCTGTTTATTTTCTAGTTGAGTTTTGATTCTTCAAGTAATCAAGAAGTGCAATCTTGATTATTTCAGGTAATAGGCATTGTATCCTTAGAGATAGAATTTCTGTGAAGCCATCTGCATTGTAGTGGGAAAATTATCTATCTTGAAGATAGTTTTCTAGAAATGCCTTGCCTAATTTTGTTTTGTTCAAGTTTTACTCAGAGCTATATTTCTACTACAACAACTGTACCAATGTTCAAGAACAAAACAAGATAATTCATGTCATAGGAAATTTGAAATGTCAGATAAATTTATTTTGAATACCAAAATGACTAATGTTTCAACAATGTAAAAATGAAACCACAGTTTATTATGACTGCCAAGGCACATATCTACCATCTCATTGCGAAGAAATGAAAATGAGAAAAAAGGCACAGCAAAATATAAAATCACGTCTATGGATAAAGAAATCCATAGCCATGCGCAACAAAAAAGAACTAAGAGCTTCGATGTAATGAGCAGAGCATGAAGATACAGTGACAGCTCCTAATAGCTTCTAGTACCTAAGTGCCCTCTCCAAATCCCATTAATGATGGCACCCCTTAGCCTCAAAATTGAATATATAAATGCATTCTCTATGTGTAATTAGTAAATACGTGTGAAAAGGGGTCCAACATTTCATTACTGTGGTTCAAAGCAAGACACCAGAACCAGCATGCATGTGACGAAGTTATCCGAAGGGCAAAAAATAGACAAGAAACATGAGCTATGCTCCCATGTGTGGTTCCATCTGATGACTAAAGTATGCATATTATTATGTCTAAGCAACAAATAGGTATCGATTCATATTACAAAATTATTTGATGTCCATAACCGTTTGAGAACCGACTTATGCGGCAAGCAACAAGAAATTAATAAAGGATCAAAAGATTAAATAAAATAGCATGTATTCCAATGTGTATAGGCACGGTCAGATATTATGCATCAGGGACTCATTACAGATTACCCCACGTAGTTAGCCACCTTTAGCATCCTCGTCCCTACATTTTAAAAGGTTATATTGACATCTCTATAATTACGAAAGTGAAACATCTAAGCCCATTTACCATTACAACATCGGTTTTACTAACGAAAATACAAAAACAAAAGGCAAAAAGATTATTTTACCATTCCAATTTGTAGCGGCAAACAACGTTGGTGGTGCCAGACGACAGCTCCGCTGGGTTCCACGGGTGACTATTATGGATGAGGAGAGCAGCAACGAGAGGTAAAGGCCGCTCTACATCTGATGTAGTTGTCGATCGACAAGAGGGCCATTGATGCAAATGTCGAGCAGCGCCGCTTAGCGTCAACATCGACGCAGTTGCCGAGCGGCACCCTTCGACATTTATATCGACCCTTTCATCGCTCAACAACTACATCGACGCAAATGTCGAGCGACACCCTTTGACGTCGATGTAGATGCAAAGCGGCTATTACCTCTCGCCGTCGCACTCCTTGCCCACAACAGCCACCCACGGCCCTAGTGACACCGTCGTCCACAACCACCGACTTCATCGGCTACAACTAAATGAAATATTAAAATTACCGTTTTTCCTTTTATTTTCATATTTTTGTTGGTAAAAATGACAAGTTAGAGTAAATAAACCTAGATATTGTACTTTTGTAACTCTAGGGATGCCAATGTAATTTTTTAAAATGTAGGGAGCAGGATGTTAAACCTAGATATTGCACTTACGCAAGATAGGGAGTAGGAACTGAGGATGCCTAGGTCTCTCCAATAGGAGAGGGGAAGAAACATTGCAAAGGAGGTGAGTCACACGAGGGTGGGGATCAAATTGCTTGTCTTAATGGACCCAACAGGGGTTCAATTTAGGTGCAACACCACTCGGGCGTGTGAGTGGGCTGCCCAGCGCCCAACCGGTGCTCACCTAAGCGTCGCACGAGTGAAAACGCCCGCATGATGTGCACGACATGGTGCTCAGGCCTCGCCTCACCCGAGCGATTAGGCAAGAGCCAAGCACCTAGTGTTTAGGTTAGATAGAACTAAGGCGATCTAACTTGAATCACACGACATTTAAAAAATAGATATACAACCAATGTAGCTCATATTCAATAATCTTTCTGGGCCTATGATGAATTTGGTTCAGATCAGTGAGAATATGCCAATAAAATCAACAAGTACAAATGACCACAATGGTAACAAAAGCCATGAGGTCCAAACTATTTATCATCATCCATATGGATCTTTTGTATCTTCGAGCTCTGTGTAAGAAAATATCTGTAGTTAAATTAAGAGAATTAAAATATCTTTCTATCGTTACCAGTAAAATCTCCTTCAATCACCAACAAAACCAGCAAATACAAGATTTGGCAATCCAAATATAAGCAGGCCTGTGTGTTTTGAGGTATGAACAAGCCTCGAGTTGCGAAGATTGTTGCTTTCAGCACTGCAGCAGAGAACATACTATGCTGACATAAAGGTGTAAGTTTATACCTAACCAAATACATTGAGATTTTAGGGTTTGGAAATCAAGTCAAAATCTAGTTGTTTACTCAAGTTGTGCTTTAGGGTGAGTCTGAGTCCTTTGTATCATTTGGGGTTTTGTGTTGTTCTGGTGTGCTTGAAAAGGAAACTACAATGCAGCAAACATGATAAGAAAACTAAGAGGTTTGATGAACCAAACACTTCATCAAAATAAATAGTTGCTGTTGAGATAGTTTCTTTTGGGAAACCTAGTTAGATTAGTATTATCTTAGGTATATTTTTAATTAAAATGCTTCACATGAGGAATAGTCAGACTTTTGCATGTTTCTATTGACAAATGATTATGATTTTCTTTGCACAGTGACCCGATTGTTGTCTCTGCTATCTCTTTTTCTAACTTTTCCATGCTTTTTTGTCTCTAAGACTTCCCCAATCCTCTTTGCTCTCTCTAAAAGCATCTCTTCTCCTGCCGTCTATCTTAACAACAGTATTCAACTTGCAGACAGTGACATGCTATTTCTTTAAAGTAAATGCTCATGACATGCTGCCGACTGCTTGTTGGGAGGGTAGCGGGTAACTATCAGGGAGTAGGAAAGCGGAGGGGAAGATGTAAAGAGAAGGCGAAGAGGGGTGTAGAGGAGGGAGATGAGGGCTGTCGGGGCTGGAGTAGGAAAATGGAGATGGGGGCTTGTCGGGGCCGGAGCAGGATAATGGAGAGGGGGCTGTCGGGGCCGGAGTAGGAAAATGGAGAGGGGGCTGTTGGGGTCGGAGGAGTCGGAGGAAGGTGAAGGTGGCTGCCGGGGTCGACGGGGACCGGGGTCTGTGATGAAGTGGAGGAGGGGGGAGGGACCAAGGAAGAGGGGCGGGGGGCTGCGATGAACGGGGGAAAGAGGTAGGAGGGAGGAGGATGGTGTCGGGGAAGCGGGAGAGCTGTGGCGAAAGGGGGAAGGGGAAGGAGGGTTGCGACGAGGTGGGGGGGCGGTGGGCTGCGATAAACGGGGGAAGAGGGAGGAGAAGGGATTGTGCGACGGCGAAGGAGGAAGAGGAGGAGGAGAAGGATTATGAGAGAGATACCGGGCGCTGTCACCGTTCGCCGACGGAGAGGAAGCCGCAGCATCCACCGTTCGCCGAGGAAAACGCCGCAGCGATAAGAGCTCGACGGAGGAAAATGCCGCCGCCGCCGCTGCCGGCTTTCGCCAAGGAACACGCCGCAGTTGCAGTGACTGTGGAGAAGGAGACAGTTTCACCGCTCCAGTTAGGGCACGGGTGCTTATTTGTGGTTGCCGTTCTCTTCTGGTTCAATCGAACCACTGATCCAAATTCACTTGACTCGGGCTCGACAAAGCCTGAATCAAGCGGTCGCCTGGGACGCACCCGGTTGAACTCGCTTGCCCGGCCCAGTTATCGGGCGCCCGGTGACTTCAATTGCTTCCGCTATGGTAAAGAACTTTAAGGTACCTATCATCGATGAAGAAAAACAAATTATTATTATTATTTATTGAGAATCTTCGCTGGCATAATCTAAATCAGCGAGAATTTGACAACAAAACCAACAAGTGCAAACAAATCACAATAATAACAAAAGCCATAAAATATCCGAACTATTTATGCATGCTCTTTGTAAGAAAACATCTGTAGTCAAATTTAAAACATTCAAATCTCTTTCCATTGTAACTAACTAATGTAGCAAATATAAGATTTGATAATTTAAATATAAGTAGTGTGATGTTTTTTTAAGCTATGAACAAGCCTTAAATTGCCAAGAGAGTGGGCTTCTATCTCAGTAAGATTATATCTATCCTAAGTAAATAATTATTAATTTTAGTTTGGCAAAATTCAGAATCAAAATCGAACCAGCAAGGGTCGATTCCAGTTTGATCGATTTGGATTCTAGTTTGAACTGATTTTTTTTCCTTTTAATTAAATATTTATAATAAAAATATATAATTTTATTTTTAAATTTTGAAGAAAAAAAAGATATTCGACTATAATGAGTGGAAATGTGTAATGTTATAATAAAAAAGTTGATATAAAATTATAAATATTTAATCCGTTGGACAATCCAATCATCCATTAAGTTGATATGTTTAATAGGAGATCGTCGTCCTCGTAGATGATCTCTTCGTTCTATTTCATCATCTTTATTTAAGCTTCATTTGATTTGAACGTCATGCTCTATCTTGATTCTTTTAAAACTTATCATTTTCGTATATATATTTTTTGAACCAAAAAATTTAGGGGGTCTCGCCTCGGGGTGCTTGGGAACAAAAATAAAAATAAAAAGGGTGACTTCACTTGTTTCAGTAAATAAATTTATATGTAACTTCAGCTATATGCATCACTGATGAAAAAACATATATATTTTTATTAAGAAGTTTCACTGGCATAAAATAGATCGAGAATTTCTCAATATAAGCTGCAAGTGCGAACAATCATAATAACAACAAAAGTGATAATGTTTGAATCATTAATGGTAAGCTAAATTAATCTTTTTAAAAACCGAATACACAATAAGATATAATTGGATCCGTGACGCAATTGTAGCGGGTTTGACTCCATATCATTAGGTGGCATGTTCGATTTACGTCGGGTTCAAATGCCTTATTGTTCTTCTATTTTGTTTTTGTTTTACTATTTAGAATATTTTATCATCATAATTCCCCACTTTCCGTTTTACGTGCGTGCGATGGAAGAATGAATTTGTTTTCTCAATTTCCAGTGAGATAGAATAATCAATGCATTTGTAACATGATAATCTCGTGTTGACTCTATTGCCTTTCATAGTTTACAAATTCTCATCATCAAATTCTTTTGCAATATCTTAATCAGATTATACAAATGTCTTCGAGTTCTGCAAAGAAATAGTAGTGCTCAACCTTTTTAACTTCAACATTAGTTTAGTTTCTTAGTTGATCATCCGCAATCCAACTTCTGTAAACAACATATTAACACGACACCATGAATTCAGCTCTTAGTTCTTAAATTATAAACAAATCTCTAATATTCTTTTATTTGTTTGATTCCAATACGATAAACGGACTACCAAAAGCTGAGCGCCATGCTTTCCCAACCCGCTGATATGCAGTTCTCACACCTCATCCCTTTTCTGCCGTAGTCGCACTTCGGTTGCGACTCCTCTAGGACCATCACCTTCGCCTCCTCCACCGCCATCTCTCTCCTCAGTCGCACCTCCGTCGGAGACGACGTTGCCAGCGTCTCCTTCCAATAGTGTGCCTTCCAGCCTGCTCATGTTTGCTTCTTTACCACCGACATTGATAGCTACTGTCGTAGCCTTTGCCCTTGGCCTCTCACTATCGCTTGGTGTCCCGCTGATAACTAGTCACACGATCGCTACGACTTCCCAATCGAGCCTTTCTTCGCTCAACGTTCGCTACTAACTAGTCGCACGATTGTCGTAGCTTCCTAGTCGAGTCTTTCTTCTTCCCTCCATTCGCTATAGGCGCTACACTTCCCTTGTGACTCATCATCATCTCCTCTACTCTCTGTTCAGACATAGCTGCATAGTGGCTAGGGTTTTTCGCAGGGATCATTGATGCTCCCCCAACCTTCTTCTTCCCCGCTAGCCAGCACACCACCCCTCGTCACACCCGGCCAGGATCGCCAACGCTCGTCCCAATCACATGGTTGTTAGTGTCCATCCCATCATAGTTGCACAATCACCTCCCAACAACTACAGCGAGCCATCAACGATGCTGCCTCCTAACCCTCATTATTGCCTCCCAACCCTTAGTAGTAGAGATCCCTCGACACAGCGACCGTAGCGAGCATCGTTGCCTTCCAACTCTCAGTAGTAGTGACCCTCCAAATAATGACCATGGTGAGCCCTTAGCGACGTTGCTCCCAGCTGCACTACCATCACTACCTCCCAGCCTCTCGACGTCTAAGGCTTCATCGGCATCCTCGCAATAACCCTTCACTCCCACAACATTGCCATTGACTGGCGTCATAGTAGCAGCACTGAATAGGGTAGTGCTACGCCCTTGACCTAACATTAGAAATAGGAGTTGGGGATTACAAATCTGTAGTCCTACATAGTGGCTACTGATAACTCAGTGAAAGCCCAACTAGAAGCCTTGAAAACTAAGATTTAGAACCGATGGCAGAAAACCTTTAATGATTTCAAAATGAGAATATTAGAAAGCTTCGATAAGTTTCAATAAGATGAAAGTTCAAGTCTTATGTTGAATTGATCTAGAAACACAAGAAAAAGGAACAAAAAAATGAACATAAGCTACCCACGAAGGTGGAATTCCCAAGATGGGAAGATGGAGATCCGACTAGTTGGATCTCTAGGGTAGAATTTTTTGTCAAATCAGAGCAGATTTGAATGACTATCAAATCAAGTAAGAGACTAGTCCGAACGACAATTGATGGGAATATTTATCGAAGAACTTAATCCAAATATCCATTATGAAGTCAAAGCTCGCCAACCCCGTACTATGACAACTGCAATCTCATTTATATGTTTACATGAGGAAAAAATTAGTAGGGAGAATCGTCGAATATAAGTGATAACAAATAAATGATCTGTAAGCCACCCGCCTCATATATTCCCAACCGAAACCTTAACACTCGAAAACTAATCCGAGAAGAACATAAGGAAATATCAGTGAAGGGTTTGTGTTGGCACTATGATGAAAAGTGGAGTAAGGAGCACCGATGCAAACAAGGACAACTTCTGATGATTGAACCAATTGGGGAGGAATTGAAAGCTGACAATGTGGACTCTGATCATAAACATATGGATTCTGATGAAGATGTTGGACCTATTACTCATACAATGCATGCATTAGCTGACTATTCTAACTTGCAAAATTGGAGGAATTTTGAAACATTAGCCTATTATGATTTTCTTTGATACTGATAGCACTATCAATTTTATGGATAATATGATTACTTACCGATTTGCCTACCATATTGAAAGTTGTGACAAATTCGAAGTAAAGATCACTGATTGATGAATTTTAACCTATGATAGCAAGTGTTCGAAAATAAAACTGATTATACATGGCCAATAATCGCTTGTAGAGTTCTTTTTGCTACCCTTGGAAGACTTCGAAGTGGAGCTTGGAGTTGAATGGCTATCAACCCTGGGTGACATTTCTTGAAAATTTTCTAAACTAATCATGAAGTTTTTTATTAATGAAAAGTAAGTAATGTGAAAGGGAAGATGTGAAAGTAAGGTTACAACTACCATTAGCCATCGGATGGAGAGGGTTCTTTAGAAGACTACAATGACTATTACACCGGAAGGCCGAACATTGCTTACATTATCATAAAGTTGAGACCCTACTTGCTTAATCAATAAGTTGTGATGCGTCACAGATATCCTGTGGTTGAAGTGCTAAAAAGAGAAGCTTCCAGAGTTTGATGCTTCTCAGCCTTGAGAACAAAGTTGATTTAAAAGGAGGAATTGTGAGGATTCATTTTATTTTTCAAACTTTGAATTATGTTCTATCAAGTTTTTCTAGTCCAGCAAAAGTCGGATAGGGGCTTGTTTAAGATTTATTAATTTTATTAGGAGTTCAAGTCCTGATGGACTTAGGGGTGGAACAATGTATCTGGTTCTTTTTATCGTCTATGAAATATCATTTTAGCCTTAGGCAAACCGAAGGAGGTCGATCCTCTTGAAGTGATTATCACCTTTCTTTTCTCTTCTTCTATGATAAAACCCTAAGAGTCTTATCGGGGGACGAGGCTACGATTAACGGGAGGAAAGAGGGAGCAGAAGGGAGTGTGCAACGACGAAGGCAAAAGAGTAGGAGGAGGCAAAGGGGGAAGAGAAAGAGAGATACCGGGAGGAGAAGATGCCACCACCACTATCGTTGTTTGCCAATGGATAGGAAGGTAGCTATCATTCAGTAAGGAGATGCCGTAGTCATCGGAGAAAAAGAGAATGTTTGGCGGTCTTTACGTTTAGGGCAGGGATGCATCATGGGGGTTTAGGTGGGGTTCAAACTGTGATTCATGTTCAATCCGAATTTAATTATTCGGGCGACTAACCCATCGAACCACCTTAGTCGAGCCAACCCCACATAGAAGGTACTCATGTGATAAAAAGTTATTTTGGATGCTAAAATGAGCAATGCTTAATATGTAAAATGAACCCATAGTTTACTTTGACAGCTAAGGCACATATGGATCCAAAAAAATAAAATGAAGAAAAAAACGGAGAAGAAAATCTATCAATATATTATTTATTATCTTAGGTTTGTAAAACTACGTGCATCATGTTCTCGATAACAAACATTTCTAGCTTATTATGCTCATTTTTCGTGTCTCGCTTTCACTTAGATTGTTTTTCGATAAAAACTCTTTTATGCATTCATCCATCATGAACACATCATCGATTTATATGGCCTAGGCCATAATTTCAATACAAATGCATTTCAATACAAAGTTATGTGACTTCACAAGTTCCAACATAACCATTAATAAAGTTTCTTTTGTAACACCTCACACCAATTAACGTACACTGATCAGCTGATAGAAACTAGCTGGCTATGAAAGAAACATAACACAAAAGCTTGAGAAAATTTGGGTTACCTTTCTGAGGAAGTGACTGTTTCCCCAGTCGTTCTTCCAATTTCTGAGTCAACATCAATATCAAAGAATCTGGTAAATTTTGCTGTAAAAAAAATAAATAAAAAAAATCTCAAAATCATCATGGATGTTCTACAACAAGAAACTCCTGGAGAATTTATAATGTCACAAATTTTGAGATGATTATATAGTGCAGTCAGTATGAAGTTGATCATTTTAATTTAAAGTTTCGATTTCAAGTAACATGTGGCTTTCCCTGAACAGCAGCAAGATAGGAATCATAGAGAGAAGTAAATTTCTCCTTGAGCCGGAAAAGATATTTCTTTATGAACTTCTCCTCAGATAGTGGTACGACGGATGGTAGACTATGTCCTTCATCCAGCAATTTATTCTGTTTAAGAAAATTCAAAACCTCATATCGAGGTCTCAGCCTCTTCTCCAAGCTGTAAGTAAGAATCACGGGACGGGAAATGATATATGTCAGCTCAAAACCAGCTTCCTTCATCAGGAATGTCATCTTGTCACATATGGTCTTGTTTGAGAGTGCCCAAACGTTTGGGCACTTCCTGAATGCAGCAACGATGTCAGGCTGGGAACACCCAAAGCTCATCAGAGTTGCACTGGTAGAATCAAAAGTAGATTTGTTCATGCCCATGACTACATGAAGTGCACACATATATAATCCAGAGTCACGTGGGACACCCAATTCCTCAATATATTTGATAACCTCCTTTAATTTGTCTATTCGACCAAAACAGCGTGGCAATGTCGTCACCATATGCATGATACGCTCGTCACTGATGCCATGTTCCCTCAAGAGAGATATATTAGGTTCTATCGTCCGAGCCAAGCTATAACCAAGAAGAAACTTGTTCCTCTTGCAGGCTTTCAGAAGCCTCTCATTCGAACCTAATAGTGACCTCCAGAAGTTGATCCTCGATTTGATGTCACGTAAAAGGAGCGCTTTCGGACATAATGAAACCAGCTGAACTATTTCAGTGTCAGAAAATCCCATGTCCTGCAAAGATCTCAACCTGGGCTTCAGGGCAGTCTCTACATTAGCATGCAGCAAACTGGGTGCCCACTTGATAAGCTTCATGACTTGTGCATCACTCCAACCGCTCTGCTTAAAGAACTCGATGGAAGGACTTGAACTTGGAAGTTTTTTTTCACAGATGCGATCCTTGGCCATTTTTGCAGCCTCTCTTGTGGAAAGTTCACATGACTGAAGGGGGTCGACCAACATAAATTTGGTTCTATGATTTGAACTGTGATCTTCGGCAGTGGAAAAGCTAAACAGACTGCAGTGTTGATAGGAGGAAAAATGGAACGTGGACTTGTTACATGAGAGAAGGCAAAAGAGCCTCTTCTGCACCAAATACATTGTCTTTTGAGGCAGTATCACGTACTGTTTGCAGAAAAATACAAGAAAAGTAGTCTTATATCTGCCCTCTCCAATCCAAATTCCTCTGCCTCAAATCAAGGATGTTGAAAACTTTCAACTAATCATCTGTCTCAGACAACATTCCTCCACCACTCATGTTAATCCACATGCATTCAGTTCCAATCAGCCATTTCTTTCAGAGATAAGTCTCTAGATTAGTTACTCATTCTCATGCTCACATCCAAGAAATTCTCCACCACTGAAATAATGGCTTCAAAAAACATCTTCGCACTGACACTAAATTCCACTTATTTTTCTATTGTAGTTGGTGGGTTTAGACACTACCAAGCGTCCTATATCTCTGTAGCAATTAAAAAACCATATCAAATGTATTTTCATCAAATTTATAGAGTATACTCATGTTTATACTAATAGGTTGAACATCAATGACTTGCAAAGGGTACTACAGAATTCAGAATAACTGGAAGATGAATAATGTTTTCTCTAACATCAGATTCGCTAATGTCCTACAACTAAAACCTGAAACATTTCAAATCAGCACTTCCAGAGTAATTGATCCATTTAATCAAGAATGCCAAGAGATGATCTAGTTATAAGTCTAGCAAAACCGGTCAGTAGAAAAGACACTGTTTAATTAATCAATAGCAGTAATTTGTGAGGTTCAACATGCTAAAAAAGGCATTGCTGATGAAGATGTGCAACTTGACAAAAGAAAACAACATAGCGGGAAGACCAGAGAAAGGCAATAATTTTTCTGAAAAATGAATAAAGAGAAAACTGCCTCAATCAAGAAATGCTACAGTTTATTTGGCTCTATGCTGATAAAGGAACTTAATTTATGAGAAAGATGCTCATGTAAACAACTTCAACTACAGTAGAAACATTATATGTAGCCTCAGCTACATATCATTAATGAAGAAAAAAAGCCTAGATCGGTGAGTTGCCAATAAAACCAGCAAGTGCAAACAACCACAATAATAACAAAAGCCGTGATGTCCAAACTATTCACGATCAGCTATATGGATCTTTTGCATCATTGAACTCTGTGTAAGAAAATATCTGAAGTTAAATTAAGAGCATTCAAATCTCTTTCTATTGTTACCAGTAAAGTCCCCTTCAAATCATCAACTAAACCAGCAAATACAAGATTTGACAATTCAAATGTGAGCAGGCTTGCGTGTTTTGAGGCACGAACAAGTCTCAAGTGGTGAAGATAGTTGCTTTCAGCACTACAGCAGAGAACACACAATGTTGACATAAAGGTGTAAGGTTATACCTAACCAAATACATTGAGATTTTGGTTCTATTATGATTTATATTTTTATCATATGTAAATTAGTCAGGGATTGTTATATATAAGGATTTACTAAAAAAAGGGGAAAGAAATGTCGGGAACAGTTATGGAAACTACTTGCAGTTTAAAAACTCATTTAATGTGCTGTAATGGTTCAAAAAGTCATAACTCTTTAGGATAACTGAAAGGATGTTTTAGCATCCTTTCAATGTCTAAATAAACTCTGCTATATTGAAGAGTAAAGCAATAAGAAAATTCTAGTGCTAACAAAGTACTGAATTCGGTCTTTCTCTTTATTTTCTAGTTGAGTTTTGATTCTTCAAGTAATCAAAAAGTGCAATCTTGATTATTTCAGGGAATAGGCATTGTATCCTTAGAGATAGAATTTCTGTGAAGCCATCTGCATCGTAGTGGGAAAATTATCTATCTTGAAGATAGTTCCCTAGAAATGCCTTGCCTAATTTTGTTTTGTTCAAGTTTTACTCAGATCTGTATTTCTACTACAACAACTGTACCAATGTTCAAGAACAAAACAAGATAATTCATGTCATAGGAAATTTGAAATGTCAGATAAAATTATTTTGAATACCAAAATGACTAATGTTTCAACAATGTAAAAAATGAAACCACAGTTTGTTATGACTGCCAAGGCACATATCTACCATCTCATTGCAAAGAAATTAAAATGAGAAAAAATGGAAAGAAAAATATAAGCACAGCAAAATATAAAATCACATCTATGGATGAAGAAATCCACAGCCATGCGCAACAAAAAAGAACTAAGAGCTTCGATGTAATGAAAAGAGCATGAAGAGACAATGACAGCTCCTAATAGCTTCTAGTACCGAAGTGCCCTCTCCAAATCCCATTAATGATGGCACCCCTTAGCCTCAAAATTGAATATATACATGCATTCTCTATGTGTAATTAGTAAATACGTGCGAAAAGAGGTCCAACATTTCATTACTGTGGTTCAAAGCAAGACACCAGAACCAGCATGCATGTGATGAAGTTATCCCAAGGGCAAAAAATAGACAAGAAACATGAGCTATGCTCCCATGTGTGGTTCCATCTGATGACTAAAGTATGCATATTATTATGTCTAAGCAACAAATAGGTATCGATACATATTACAAAATCATTTGATGTTATACCAAGGGCAAAAAATAGACAAGAAACATGAGCTGATGACTAAAGTATGCATATTATTATGTCTAAGCAACAAATAGGTATCTGATAGGGCCAACTTAGTCCCACATCGGTTGAGGAGTGGGGGAGCCAAGTGCTCATAAGGTAGCCGTGCCTCCCTTACCCTCAGAGGCGCCTTTTGGAGCTCTCCAGCTCCAAAAGGACAAAACCCTTTGGCACTCATACGCCCAAAGCGGACAATACCTCGCACGCCCACGGGCTGCACCGAGACGGACCAATTGATCCCCTATCAGATTGGCGCCCACCGTGGGGCCCGAGCGGCCCAAACCCCCCTTGAGCCCTTGGCTCCCTGCGAGGAGGTGTAACCTGATAGGGCCAACATAGTCCCACATCGGTTGAGGAGTGGGGGAGCCAAGCGCTCATAAGGCAGCCGTGCCTCCCTTACCCTCAGAGGCGCCTTTTGGAGCTCTCCGGCTCCGAAAGGACAAAACCCTTTGGCGCTCATACGTCCAAAGCGAACAATACCTCGCACGCCCACGGGCTGCACCGAGATGGACCAATTGGTCCCCTATCAGTATCAATACATATTACAAAATCATTTGATGTTCATAACCATTTGAGAACCAACTTATGCGTTAAGCAACAAGAAATTAATAAAGGATCAAAAGATTAAATAAAATAGCATGTATTCCAATGTGTATAGGCATGGCCAGATATTATGCATTAGGGACTCACTAGGATTATCACATGTAGTTAGCTACCTTTAGCATTCCTGTCCCTACACTTTAAAAGGTTACATTGACATCCCAGTAATTACGAAAGTGAAACATCTATACTCATTTATCATGCTGACGTCGGTTTTACTAACAGAAATAAGTAAACAAATGACAAAAAAATTATTACAATGTTCCAATTTGTGAGCGTTGGTGGTGCCAGACGATAGCGCCGCTAGGTACCACGGGTGACTGTTGTGGATGAGGAGAGTGGTGGCGAAAGGTGAGGGCCGCTCTGCATCTGCGTCGACATAGTTGTCAAACGACGAAAGGGCCACTGATACAAATGCCTAGCGACGCCGCTCAGCGTTGCTGAGCGGCACCCTTTGACATTTATATTGGTGGACCTTTCATCACTCGATAACTGTATTGACACCGATATAGATGCAAAGCGATTCTCACCTCTCGCCGTGGCTTTCCTCATCCATAACAGCCACCCACGACCCTTAGTGGCGCCATTAGCAATAATCACCAAGGCCATCAGCGACCACCAACAAAAATATTAAAATTATATTTTTGCCTTTTGTTTTCATATTTTCAATTGGTAAAACAAACAGCATTAGAGTAAATAAACCTAGATATTGTACTTTTGTAACTATATGAATGCCAATGTAATTTTTTAAAATGTAAGGATCGGGATGCTAAACCTAGAAATTGTACTTACACGTAATAGGGAGTAGGAATTGAGGATGCCTAGGGCTCTCCAATGGGAGAGGGGAAGAAAAATTGCAAGGTAGGTGAGACACACGAGGGTGGGGATCAAATTGCTTGTCTTAATGGACCCAACTAGGGTTCGTAGGTGCAACACCACTCGGGCATGCAAGTGGGCCGCCCAGCGCCTAGTCGATACTTGCCTAAGCGTCGCAAGAGTGAAAACGCCCGCATGATGTGCACGACAAGACGCTCAGGCCTCGCCTCACCTAAGCGATTAGGCGAGTGCCAAGCACCCAAAGTTTAGGTTAGATAGAACTAAAACGATATAACTTGAATCTCATGACATTTAAAAAATAGATAAACAACCAATGTAGCTCAAATTCAATAATCTTTTTGGACCTATGATGAATTTGGTTCAGATCATTGAGAATATGCCAATAAAACCAGCAAGTGCAAATGACCACAATAATAACAAAAGCCATGATGTCCAAACTATTCATCATCATCCATATGGATCTTTTGTATCTTCGAGCTCTGTGTAAGAAAATATCTGTAGTTAAATTAAGAGCATTAAAATATCTTTCTACCGTTACCAGTTAAAATCTCCTTCAATCACCAACTAAACCAGCAAATACAAGATTTGGCAATCCAAATATAAGCAGGCCTGTGTGTTTTGAGGTATGAACAAGCCTCGAGTTGCGAAGATAGTTGCTTTCAGCACTGCAGCAGAGAACATACTATGCTGACATAAAGGTGTAAGTTTATACCTAACCAAATACATTGAGATTTTGGGTCTATTTTGGGGTTTGGAAATCAAGTCAAATTCTAGTTGTTTACTCAACTTGTACTTTAGGGTGAGTCGAGTCCTTTGTATCGTTTGGGGTTTTGTGTTGTTCTGGTGTGCTTGAAAAGGAAACTACAATGCAGTAAACATAATAAGAAAACTAAGAGGTTTGATGAACCAAACACTTCATCAAAATAAATAATCGCTGTTGAGATAGTTTCTTTTGGGAAACCTAGTTAGATTAGTATTATCTTAGGCATATTTTTAATTAAAATGCTTCACATGAGGAATAGTCAGACTTGTGCATGATTCTATTGACAAATGATTATTGATTTTCTTTGCACGGTGACCCGATTGTTGTCTCTGCTATCTCTTTTTCTAACTTTTCCATGCTTTTTTGTCACTAAGACTTCCCCAATCCTCTTTGCTCTCTCTAAAAGCATCACTTCTCCTGCCGTCTATCTTGACAACAGTATTTAATTTGCATACAGTGACATGCTATTTCTTTAAAGTAAATGCTCATGGCATGCTGCTGACTGCTTGTTGGGAGGGTAGTGGGTAACTATCAGGAAGTAGGAAAGCGGAGGGGAAGATGTATAGAGAAGGCTAAGAAGGGTGTAGAGGAGGGAGATGAGGGCTGTCGGGGCTGGAGTAGGAAAATGGAGATGGGGGCTGTCGGGGCCGGAGCAGGATAATGGAGAGGGGGCTGTCTGGCACGGCGTAGGAAAATGGAGATGGGTCTGTTGGGGTCGGAGGATGGTGAAGGTGGCTTCCGGGGTCGACGGGGGGCGGGGGCTGTGATGAAGTGGAGGAGGGGGAGGGACCAAGGAAGAAGGGCGGGGGGCTGCGATGAACGGGGGAAAGAAGGAGGAGGGAGGAGTAGGGAGGAGGAGGATGGTGTCGGGGAAGCGGGAGAGCTGTGGCTAAACGGGGAAGAGGAAGGATGGATCGGAGAAAGGGGGTTGCGACGAGGCGGGGGGGCGGTGGGCTGCGATGAACGGGGGAAGATAGAGGAGGAGGGAGGAGAAGGGATTGTGCGACGGCGAAGGAGGAAGAAGAGGAGGAGAAGGAGTAAGAGAGAGATACCGGGTGCTGTCACCGTTCGTCGAGGAAAACGCCGCAGCGATATGAGCTCGACGGAGGAAAACGCCGCACCGTTGCAGTGGCTGTGGAGAAGGAGACAGTTTCACCGCTGCTGTTAGGGCACGGGTGCGAATTTGAGGATGCCGGTCTCATCTGGTTCAATCGAATATGAGATCCAAATTTGCTTGAGTCGGGCTCGACACACCGTGAATCATGCCGGCTCCTGGGCCGCACCCGGTTGAACTCGCATGCCCGGCCTACTTATATCTTAGGTTTGTAAAACTACGTGTCTCATGTTCTAGCTTATTATGCTTATTTTTCTACTTTCACTTAGATAATATGATAAATTAGTCTTTATCGAAAAATAATCTAAGTGGTTACTGACGAGGGAGAGTCAGAAACTTATTAAGAAGTTATTCTACGTGAACATAAGAATAAGAGATCTTTGCTTTCACTTAGAGAACATAAGAACATAATCTAAGTGGTTACTTTCACTTAGATAATACGAGATCTTTGCTTAAGAATCACACGTATGACTTAGTAAAATTATCTAATAAATTAATCTATAAATTAAAGATTGAAATTAAAAAAAAAATATTTTAATACGATAAAAATATCATCTATGAGAGTTATTCTTGATTTGACTGTTCGATTAAATTTAGAAGTTGAGCAAATTGAATTGAAAACAGTATCTTATTTTTTTTTTCATGTAACATATGAACATCATTTCTTCTCGATACCAATCTTTTCTAGCTTATTATGCTCATTTTTTGACTTTCACTTAGATTATTTTTCGATAAAGACTCCTTAATATGATTTCCCATATTATTCTATGTAACTATGACTCCTTATCGCCACTTGATTATAACAAAGATGAGTGATACAGAGGTGGAGAAATAGTAAGTATACGTTGACTGAAAGTCCGCACACAATTATGTTTCTCTATGCATTCATCCATTATGACCTCTACATCGATTTATATGACTTAGATCATAATTTCAATACAAATGTATCTAATGATAACCATGATTCTGTCCTTATTCATACTCTATTTAAATAGATCTCAACCATTTAAATGACAATTCAGCTATCAAGATTTTACATATTCTAATAAAATCAATAATTAAGATTAATATGATTCAGGCCAAGTTAACATAGATCAGCTGACAGAATTAACTAGCTCCGGTAGAAACATAACATAAAAGCTCGATAATATTTTTGACTATCATTCTGAAGTAATGACGTCGTTGGTGGCAGGAAAAAATATATAGAAAATCAATCTCAAAATCAACATGAATGTTCTACTCTTAAGAAGTTCCTTCTGGACAATTTAAATTGTCACAAATCTAAAATGATTCAATAGCACAGTCAATACGCAATAAGGGGATACAGATCGGAGGATGTAAATATCTAAACAAAAATGTTATCATAAAAAAGAAAAAAGAGCCCATTAAATATTTGAGTTTCACACTTACAACATGTTTCAGACGGCAGAAATCATATGGCAGAGCAGAAATCATATGACAGAGAATTGTATCCTTATAGCTGGCGAGATGGTGAACTAAGCAGACATTGGATCAAAGAAATCCATATCAATATGGCTCTTTCACAACATTAAAAACTCCAACATATTAACATTCTAAGATGACTTACACAAGTTCCAACAGAACCATTAATAAAATTTCTTTTGTAACGCTTCACACCAATCAACGTGACTGAGGCAAAGTTGACACTGATCAGCTGATAGAAACTAGCTGGCTATGATAGAAACATAACACAAAAGCTTGAGAAAATTTGGGTTACCTTTCTGAGGAAGTGACTGTTTCCCCACTAGTTCTTCCAATTTCTGAGTCAACATCAATATCAAAGAAACCTTAAATTTTGTTGCAAAAAAAATAAATAAAAAAAGAATCTCAAAATCAGCACGGATGTTATACAACAAGAAACTCCTGGAGAATTTATAATGTCACAAAATTTGAGATAATTAAATAGTGCCATCAGTATGAAGTTGATCGTTTTAATTTAAAGTTTCAGTTTCAAGGAACAACGTGTGGCTTTCCCTGCACAGCAGCAAGATAGGAATCATAGAGAGAAGTAAATTTCTCCTTGTGCCGGAAAAGATATTTCTTTATGAACTTCTCCTCAGATAGTGGTATGACGGATAGTAGACTATGTCCTTCATCCAACAATTTATTCTGCTTAAGAAAATTCATAACCTCATATCGAGGTCTCAGCCTCTTCTCCAAACTGAGTGTAAGAATCACGGGACGGCAAATGACAGATGTCAGCTCAAAACCAGCTTCCTTCATCAGGAATGTCATCTTGTCACATATGGTCTTGTTTGAGAGTGCCCAAACGTTTGGGCACTTCCTGAATGCAGCAACGATGTCAGGCTGGGAACAACCAAAGCTCATCAGAGTTGCACTGGTAGAATCAAAACTAGATTTGTTCATGCGCATGACTACATGAAGTGCACACATATATACTCCAGAGTCACGTGGGACACCCAATTCCTCAATATATTTGATAACCTCCTTTAATTTGTCTATTCGACCAAAACAGCCTGGCATTGTCACCACCATATGCATGATACGCTCGTCACTGATGCCATGTTCCCTCAAGAGAGATATATTAGGTTCTATCGTCCGAGCCAAGCTATAACTAAGAATAAACTTGTTCCTCTTGCAGGCTTTCAGAAGCCTCTCATTCGAACCTAATAGTGACCTCCAGAAGTTGATCCTCGGTTTGATGTCACGTAAAACGAGCGCTTTCGGACATAATGAAACCAGCTGAACTATTTCAGTGTCAGAAAATCCCATGTCCTTGAAAGATCTCATCCTGGGCTTCAGGGCAGTCTCTACATTAGCATGTAGCAAATTGGGTGCCCACTTGATAAGCTTCGTGACTTGTGCATCACTCCAACCGCTCTGCTTAAAGAACTCAATGGAAGGACTTGAACTTGGAAGTTTTTTTTCACAGATGCGATCCTTGGCCATTTTTGCAGCCTCTTTTGAGGAAAGTTCACATGACTGAAGGGGGTCGACCAACATAAATTTGGTTCTATGATTTGAACTGTGATCTTCGGCAGTGGAAAAGCTAAACAGACTGCAGTGTTGATAGGAGGAAAGATGGATCGTGGACTTGTTACATGAGAGAAGGCAAGAGAGCCTCTTCTGCACCAAAAACATTGTCTTTTGAGGCAGTATCACGTACTGTTTGCAGAAAAATACAAGAAAAGTAGTCTTATATCTGCCCTCTCCAATCCAAATTCCTCTGCCTCAAATCAAGGAAGTTGAAAACTTTCAACTAATCATCTGTCTCAGACAACATTCCTCTACCAATCATGTTAATCCACATGCAATCAGTTCCAATCAGCCATTTCTTTCAGAGATAAGTCTCTAAAAGGTGTTTGTGACTTGATAAAGTGTACCTATGATTAGTTACTCATTCTCATGCTCACATCCAAGCAATTCTCCACACTGAAATAATGGCTTCAAATAACACCTGCGCACTGACACTAAATTCCACTTATTTTTCTATTGTAGTTGGTGGGTTTAGTGTCTAAACTTTAGACACTACCAAGCGTCCTATATCCCTGTAGCAATTTAAAAACCATATCAAATGTATTTTCATCAAATATGCTGCATAAGAGTATACTCATGTTTATACTAATAGGTTGAACATCAATGACTTGCAAAGGATACCACAGAATTCAGAGTAACTGGGAAGATGAATAATGTTTTCTCTAATATCAGTTTCACTAATGTCCTACAACTAAAACCTGAAACATTTCAAATCAGCACTTCCAGAGTAATTGATCCATTTCATCAAGAATGCCAAGAGATGATCTAGTTATAAGTCTAGCAAAACCGGTCAGTAGAAAAGGCACTGTTTAATCAATCAATAACAGTAATTTGTGAGGTTCAACTTGCTAAAAAAGGCATTGCTGATGAAGATGTGCAACTTGACAAAAGAAAACAACATAGCGGGAAGACCAGAGAAAGGCAATAAATTTTCTGAAAAATGAATAAAGAGAAAACTGCCTCAATCAAGAAATGCTACAGTTTATTTGGCTCTATGCTGATAAAGGAACTTAATTTATGAGAAAGATGATCATGTAAACAACTTCAACTACAGTAAAAACATTATATGTAACCTCAGCTAAGTATCATTAACGAAGTAAAAAAGCCTAGATCAGTGAGTTGCCAATAAAACCAGCAAGTGCAAACAACCACAATAATAACAAAAGCCATGATGTCCAAACTATTCACGATCAGCCATATGGATCTTTTGCATCATTGAACTCTGTGTAAAAAAATATCTGTAGTTAAATTAAGAGCATTCAAATCTCTTTCTATTTTTACCAGTAAAGTCCCCTCAATTCACCAACTAAACCAGCAAATACAAGATTTGACAATTCAAATGTGAGCAGGCTTGTGTGTTTTGAGGCACGAACAAGTCTCAAGTGGTGAAGATAGTTTCTTTCAGCACTACAGCAGAGAACACACAATGTTAACATAAAGGTGTAAGGTTATACCTAACCAAATACATTTAGATTTTGGTTCTATTTTGGGGCTTGGAGATCACATCAAATTCTAGTTGTTTACTCAACTTGTACCTTAGTGTGAGTCAGGTCCTTTGGATCATTTGGGGTTTTCTGTTGAAATTTTCTGGTGTGGCCTGTAAAGACAATGCAGTAGACATTATAAGAAAACTAAGAGGTTTGATGAACCAAACACTTCATCAAAATAAGCAGTTGCTGTTGAGAGAGCTTCTTTTGGGAAACCTGGTCAAATTAGTACTACTTAGATGTATTTTGAATAATAATGATTCACATGAGTAGTCAGACTAGAGCATGATTCTATTAACAAATAATTATAGTTTTCTTTGGCCAGTGACCCAATTATTGGCTCTGCTATTTCTTGTTCCATCTTTTCCATGTGTTTTATTTTTTTAAGACTTCCCCTGTTCTCTTTGCTCTATCTAAAAGCAGCACTTTTGCTGTCTAGCTTAACAACAGTATTTAACTTGCATTCTGCAACTTCTTATTTCTTTAAAGTAAATGCACATACATGATATGCAACATTGAACATTTGAGATTGATAAAATTTACATTATTAGGCCAGTTCTAAACCAACTCCTATCCGAGGGCTGGAAATTAATTGTCACTTGCCACTTAATACACATCATTGGAAATGTTGTAATATAAGAAAATTTAGAAGACTGAGCACCATGTTTGACCACAGTATCTAGACTACGATCAAGTTAAGCAAATTTAGATAAATATTAGTCAAAATTATTTTTTATGACCTCCAGTACAAGTTACAATGATTGTGAACACTCTTAATGAGTCTACCTTTGCCAATAGAGAAGTAAGATGCTGCTTCTTACGGATCATACCAGTAAGATCCTACAAGTACTGGATAAGTCAGGATTCAGTGCAAAGTCCAAAAAAGGTTTGCTAAATTTAGAATTCAAAACTCGTATATTTTGTGAATATGGTTCCTTATATTTAGTCCAAAGTTTTAAGGTTAGTCCACTCATGGATATACACTATATACATCCCAGATTTTACACTTATGCTTATTACAGATTTCGATTTGTAATTTTATGATTTATATTTTTATCATATGTAAATTAGTCAGGGATTGTTATAGATAAGGATTTACTAAAAAAAGGGGAAAGAAATGTCGGGAACAGTTATGGAAACTACTTGCAGTTTAAAAACTCATTTAATGTGCTGTAATGGTTCAAAAAGTCATAACTCTTTAGGATAACTGAAAGGATGTTTTAGCATCCTTTCAATGTCTAAATAAACTCCGCTATATTGAAGAGTAAAGCAATAAGAAAATTCTAGTGCAAACAAAGTACTGAATTCGGTCTTTCTCTTTATTTTCTAGTTGAGTTTTGATTCTTCAAGTAATCAAGAAGTGCAATCTTGATTATTTCAGGGAATAGGCATTGTATCCTTAGAGATAGAATTTCTGTGAAGCCATCTGCATTGTAGTGGGAAAATTATCTATCTTGAAGATAGTTCCCTAGAAATGCCTTGCCTAATTTTGTTTTGTTCAAGTTTTACTCAGATCTGTATTTCTACTACAACAACTGTACCAATGTTCAAGAACAAAACAAGATAATTCATGTCATAGGAAATTTGAAATGTCAGATAAAATTATTTTGAATACCAAAATACAATGTAAAAATGAAACCACAGTTTATTATGACTGTCAAGGCACATATCTACCATATCATTGCAAAGAAATTAAAATGAGAAAAAATGGAAAGAAAAATATAAGCACAGAAAAATATAAAATTGCATCTATGGATGAAGAAATCCACAGCCATGCACAACAAAAAAGAACTAAGAGCTTCGATGTAATGAGAAGAGCATGAAGATACAGTGACAGCTCCTAATAGCTTCTAGTACCTAAGTGCCCTCTCCAAATCCCATTAATGATGGCACCCCTTAGCCTCAAAATTGAATATATAAATGCATTCTCTATGTGTAATTAGTAAATATGTGCGAAAAGAGGTCCAACATTTCATTACTGTGGTTCAAAGCAAGACACCAGAACCAGCATGCATGTGATGAAGTTATCCCAAGGGCAAAAAATAGACAAGAAACATGAGCTATGCTCCCATGTGTGGTTCCATCTGATGACTAAAGTATGCATATTATTATGTCTAAGCAACAAATAGGTATCGATACATATTACAAAATCATTTGATGTTCATAACCATTTAAGAACCAACTTATGCGTTAAGCAACAAGAAACTAATAAAGGATCAAAAGATTAAATAAAATAGCATGTATTCCAATGTGTATAGGCACGGCCAGATATTATGCATCAGGGACTCACTAAGATTATCACATGTAGTTAGCTACCTTTAGCATTCCTGTCCCTATACTTTAAAAGGTTACATTGACATCCCAGTAATTACGAAAGTGAAACATCTATACCCATTTATCATGCTGACGTCGGTTTTACTAACAGAAATACGTAAACAAAGGACAAAAAAATTATTACAATGTTCTAATCTGTGGTGACGAACAGCAGTGGTGGTGCCAGACGACAACGCCGCTATGTCAGCCCGCGTGCGGTACCCTTGCGTGTCCGTCCACAAAGGTCAGCCTCCCCGAAGCCTCCCATGGTCCCTTAGGACCTACAAAAGAGAAAACGGGTTAGAGAGAACGCTTCACTCGGGATCCACAAGCAAACATTCCAAGAAACACTTCATAGACAATGCAGTGTCCATTACAGACCGAGAATCTCTTACACGTATCCACATGACACAACCTTTATTTACAAGCCTAAAGCGGCCACCAACCTAACTAAAATGGGACTATTAAGCCTTCGGTCGTCCCTCTACATGCTGTGCAGAGTATGAACATACCAAAAGACACGGACATACATAAGCATTACATCAAACATCCTGTTTGGAAGTTTGTCCGTGACATTCTCCCCCACTTATTCCTTCGATGTCCTCGTCGAAGCCTTTGTCGACACTGCAACTCCTCGCCTTTGCTAAGTCTTCATTCTTTTGCTTCAGGTGCAATGCGCCTCTTGGCTCCCAGCTGCTTTCCGCTGCTGTTTTTTAGTAGTCGAACATTTGATCCGCCATGCTGCTTCAACTCGCTAATGACTCCGACTCTAGTGTGGGGTTGGTTGAGTTGTGTTGATCCCTGTTGGCTCCTGCGGATCCTCCAGATGAAGGAAAAAGACCATCCTTACTATGCGTCAATCTCTCAAATGCCTCATGTTGCTTGAACTGGGTAGATGCTTGTTGGAGCTTTAACGAGCATCGTCTCGCAAACTTCTGAAGTTTTGGGTCCTTCCTCCACAAAATTTGCTCATTGACTCTTCTTTCACTTAGTTGTCACATCCAAGTAGGTTCGCATCACTTCTGCTTTCGATTGGCATTTCGTTGGGAAATGAAGCGGACAATCTACTCTCAGTAACACTGATCACCGTTGGTGAGGATTTGACAACTATTGTCTTCCATTATCTTCGAAGGGTCTTTGAACATGTGCAGGGCTCCTCTACTGGATAGATAAGAGAATTGGGGTACTCGGTTTCGCCCATTCTCTTAAGAGTTGAGAAGACAAAGGTTACTTGACTTCGCCCGCCTCATCGAGGTTGTACTCCATGCATCGAGCTGGTTACTGGCATTCGCCTACTCTTTGCTCACACTTCTGAAGCACTTGAAGTGTTTGCACTCCTTGCGTTGAGTAAGTTACTGTGATTCACCTTCTCAATGCCATCAAACTTCTGGAATGCAGGAAGTTTTCACCCCAACTTGGAGTAATTCTCTCATAGGTTTGGTCGCCTCTGGGATTATACCGTCTTCTCCATCAACTCTGCCGCCTACTCCACTGAGTAGCAAAGGTACAGCACCGCAAACTGCCTGCTTCGTTCCTTGGTCATGCACTCTTGCTTGACCCGAAGTCCTTTACTATCGGCTATCTTAATGAGAAGCTCGTTGACACCGGTCTTACGAAGTTCCTTGGCCTCTGCCCTTCAACCTTGTCTCGGTACTTGGAGATTGCCTCTACATGCTCCACCTCCTCGGCCCCTTTCACGACCAAGCGCTCTCTCTCCATGAGAGCAAGGGATCAATGACTTTCACGGAAGTCCCGCCTCTGCGGTACCATGGCGTTGCCATGCCCATGGCACTACTATCCGTCGCCTCGCATCTGCATCCCTTTTCTTCACAATCAGTAGATATGCCTCTGTGGCACTCCTCCGAGTCCACCTCCATTCTAACTGATGCTTGATTTTGAGCAGCTAAGTCCCTCTGGACTCGTCGTCGCTTCCTCGCCCCTTTCGACCCCCTGCTTCAACATCTCGGTGTTCTCCAAGCAGATCCCTTTGGTCGATGGAAAGACAGATTGCAACTCCCATGCATAGCCTCTGCCATCACGTTGTAGGGTTTGCATCGATTCTGTTCTCCTTAGCTTCCTTGGTAGCAACGTTCACTTACTCGACCTTGTCCTCTGACTTGTCAGGCTCCCTTAAGCGAATATAGGCTCTGGAGAAGTCCAACTCTCCAGCTGCTTCGATCATACCTCTGCATGATCAAGTCCCTCCCCTGGGATTCACTGGTACTTACATTCGAACTTTTTCCCTTGGTGGAACACAGCCCCCATATGCTGATAACCAAGGCTTTCATCCGATGCAAAATTCGATGCATGCACGGAAGACCCGCCTCTGCGGTACCATGACCTTCACTCCTTGAATCCATAGCTCTTATTGCCGTCGTGTTGTTCACCGAAGTGGAGCTTCCAGTAGCTCCCGATCATACCTCCGTATGATCTAGTCCCTCACGGGACTATGTCGTGTGTATCGCATTGCCACGAACTGTTCCACCGCGATCCGCTGCACCATGTCGCCTCCTAGTGACATCTCTATTACATTCTGATCATTGTGGGATGAACTCGAATTGTGATCCCTCCATGTGTGGCCTCTACCAATACATCGCAGGGTCTCTTCCACCTTCGATTTTGTTCATTCCTTTGGTAATCGACCTCCATCCACCCACACTTGGGTCACACCTAGATGAAGCACCACTCTACGACAGTCCGTCGCCTAGTAGCTCAAAGTCCACCGACTTCGCTGAAAATGGTGCACCATTGTCTGGATCCTGGGCCTCTGCCCCTACCAGCACAATCTCCGCTACACACCGCTTCCTGCCTAGCAACTTGACTGGCAACACTGTGGCATATACTTTAAGAGTACCCGCCTCCGCGTCCTCTTGCCCCGTGCCAAGGCCTTCTAAACCCAACTTCGCCTCCACAAATTGAGTCGCCTTAGTTCCTCCATCAAATGCTTTTCCGAGATAAGGTGCATATGCCCAGAAGCTCCCTTCGTCTTTGGCACCATGCAAGATGAGTCTGCTCCATCAGAATGAAGGACCCATGGAACAACATGATCCTGCTCTTGCCTCTGCAAGAGTTCATGTCCTTGACCTCTGTCCAAGGAAAGCACTGTGCCTCCGCTCCATGTTCCATCTTTCTATGTTGGCTCCCTTCATGCGGCTTGGATACTTCGCCAAGTTACACCCAAGTTGCTCCGCTCCTCGTTTTTGCATTGAGTTGATGGTGGCCCTCGCGCCGACCATTCCACGGGTCAGCCCTCCCTTGAGTCCGATCTCCATATCGACTCCAAGTATGCCTTCACTTGTGTTGCTTTGGGTCGCTCCCCCACTTGACCTCGCAATGCATCCACCAATACATTCTCTCAAGCGAGATCATACGACTCCTCCTCAACATGTGAGGCACATCCCACATGATTCTCCCTCTGAAGAGCCGGGACTTATCCCTCCTGGATAACTGTCCCATTGGAGCAACATCTCTCTTCGTTTCGGAGACCACCATCCCCTTGGACTACTCCGATTTGCTGAACAAACTGTGCATTGTTCTGCCTCCTGCAAACACACTTGCTAGATTGTGACTCCCCGTCAATACAGCTCCCGTTGCACCACTCAAGGCCTAGCAACATGCTGAACTCGTTGCACACTTCAGCCTCCTACGGACGTATCCTTCACATGCTGAAGAGAAAGTTTCAATGCTCCATGGCGCCGAGTTTCGATCGCCTTGTGATGGCCGCGAACATTCCATCGTCCGTAGACAAGCCCACGTATGAGTACCGAATTCTTTGAGTTAGCAATGCCCCTCACCTCTGTGAGCTTTGCACAACTCTTACGGTCGCTGAACAACTCATTCCACCTTGCATGGTCTCATCCTTTACCAAGCGCCTCGTTTGCCTTGAGCACCATTAAGTATAGTTGTCAACATTGAGCTGTAGCTTAAACTCAACCATCTCAACCTTTGTGCGCTCTGCATTCTTCTAAGCTTTCTTGTTCTTGTGGTGCCTCTTGCGCGAAGGGTTGGCCATTCCTCTGAATGACAATCTCAGATGCCCGCTCCTTCGAGCGACTCCTTTTCCCTACATCTCCATGCTCGTTTTCCCCCAAACGGTTGCACGTGTGCTAACTGCCCTCAACGCAGCCCCGCTAGGTCCCCCACATTTGCATGCTAAGTGTTTCTATGAGTGCTTGTCCCGCTCTGATACCATCTGTCACGGACTTAGCTGGTTTTGCCTAAGTAGTGCGGCACCCTTGCGTGTCCGTCCGCAAAGGTCAGCCTCCCCGAAGCCTCCCATGGTCCCTTAGGACCTACGAAAGAGAAGACGGGTTAGAGAGAACACCTCACTCGGGATCCACAAGCAAACATTCCAAGAAACACTTCATAGACAATGCAGTGTCCATTACAAACCGAGAATCTCTCACACGTGTCCACATGACACAACCTTTATTTACAAGCCTAAAGCGGCCACCAACTTAACTAAAATGGGACTATTCAGCCTTCGGCCGTCCCTCTACATGCTGTGCAGAGCATGAATATACCAAAAGACACGGACATACATAAGCATTACATCAAACATCCTGTTTAGAAGTTTGTTCGTGACAGCTAGGTGCCACAAGTGACTGTTGTGGATGAGGAGAGCGATGGCGAAAGGTTAGAGTTGCTCTGCATCTACCTCGGCGTAGTTGTCGAGCGATGAAAGAACCACTGATGCAAATGTCGAGCGACGCCTCTCAGCGTCCACATCGATGCAATTGTTGAACGGCACCCTTCGACATTTATATCGATGGTCCTTTCATCGCTAGATAACTGCATCGACGTCGATATAAAGGCAAAGCGGCTCGCACCTCTCATCGTCGCTCTCCTTATCCATAATAGTCACCCACGACCCTCAGTGACGCCATCATCAACAATCACTAACGCCATCGCCCATCACCAACTAAAATATTAAAATTATTTTTTTACCCTTTGTTTTCGTATTTTCATAAGTAAAACTGACAACGTTAGAATAAATAAACCTAGAGATTGTACTTTTGTAACTATAGGGATGCCAATATAATTTTTTAAAATGTAGGGATCGGGATGCTAAACCTAGATATAGCACTTACATGCAATAGGGAGTAGGAATTGAGAATGCTTAGCGCTCTCCAATGGGAGAGGGGAAGAAAAATTGCAAGGGAGGTGAGACACACAAGGGTGGGGATCAAATTGCTTGTCTTAATGGACCCAACTAGGGTTTAATTTAGGTGCAACACCACAAGGGGTTCATCCATATGGATCTTTTGTATCTTTGAACTCTGTGTAAGAAAATATCTGTAGTTAAACTAAGAGCATTAAAATATCTTTCTATTGTTACTAGTAAAATCTCCTTCAATCACCAACTAAACCAGCAAATACAAGATTTGGCAATCCAAATATAAGCAGGCTTGTGTGTTTTGAGGTATGAACAAGCCTCAAGTAGCAAAGATAGTTGCTTTCAGCACTACGGCAGAGAACATACTATGCTGACATAAAGGTGTAAGAGCATTAAAATAAAATAGCATGTATTCCAATATGTATAGGCATGACTAGATATTATGTATCAGGGACTCATTACAAAATTACCCCATTTAGTTAGCTACCTTTAGCATCTATATCTCCACACTTTAAAAGGTTACATTGGCATATCTGTAATTACGAAAGTGAAATATCTAGAACCATTTAACAAAACGACGTCGGATTTACTAATGAAATTATGAAATCAAAAGAAAAAAAAATTATTTTAACATTCCAGTTTGTGGTGACGAACAACGTCAGTGGTGCCAGACGATAACGTCGCTGGGTGCCACAAGTGACTGTTCTAGATAGGGAGAACAACGACGAGAGGTGAGGGTCACTCTGCAACTGCATTTGCTTCGATGTAGTTGTCGAGCTACGAGAGGGCCACTAATGCAAATGTCGAGCGGTGCCGCTCAGCGTCGACATCGATGCAGTTGTCAAGCGGCACCCTTCGACATTCATATCGACAACCCTTTCATTGTTCGGCAACTGTATCGACGCCGATGTAAATGTAAAGCGGCTATCACTTTTGGCTGTCGCTCTCCTTACCCACAACAGTCACCCACGGCCCTCAGTGACGTCGTCGTTCACAACCACCGACACCATCAGCCACCACTAACTGAAATATTAAAATTATCGTTTTCCCTTTTATTTTTGTATTTTCGTTGGTAAAACTAACAATGTTAGCGTAAATAAATCTAGATATTGTACTATTGTAACAATAGGGATGCCATTGTAATTTTTTTAAATGTAGGGATCAGGATGCTAAACCCAGATATTGCACTTGCACACAATAAGGAGTAGAAATTGAGGATGGCTCTCCAATAGGAGAGGGGAAGAAACATTGGAAGGGAGGTGAGTCACATGAGGGTGGGGATCAAATTGCTTGTCTTAATAGACCCAACTAGGGTTCAATTTAGGTACAACACCACTCAGGCGTGCGACTGGGCCACCCAACGTCCAGCCGGTGCTCACCTAAGCGTTGCACGAGTGAAAACGCCCACGTGATTTACACGACAAGGTGCAGAGGCCTCGCTTCACATGAGCGATTAGGCGAGAGCCAAGCACCCAGTGTTTCGGTTAGATAGAACTAAGACGATCTAACTTGAATCACATGACATTTAAAAAATAGATATACAACCAATGTAGCTCAAATTCAATAATCTATCTGGGCCTATGATGAATTTGATTCAGATCAGTGAGAATATGCCAATAAAACCAACAAGTGCAGACAACCACAATAATAACAAAAGCCATGATGTCCAAACTATTTATCATCATCCATATGGATCTTTTGTATCTTCGAGCTCTGTGTAAGAAAATATATGTAGTTAAATTAAGAGCATTAAAATATCTTTCTACCGTTACCAGTAAAATCTCCTTCAATCACCAACTAAACCAGCAAATACAAGATTTGGCAATCCAACTATAAGCACGCCTGTGTGTTTTGAGGTATGAACAAGCCTCGAGTTGCGAAGATAGTTGCTTTCAGTAGTATTTAACTTGCATACAGTGACATGATATTTCTTTAAAGTAAATGCTCATGACATGCTACTGACTGCTTGTTGGGAGGGTAGCGGGGAACTATCAGGGAGTAGGAAAGGGGAGTGCAAGATGTATAGAGAGAGCGAAGAGGGGTGTAGAGGAGGGAGATGGCGGCTGTCGGAGCTGGAGTAGGAAAATGGAGATGGGGGCTGTCGGGGCCGGAGCAGGATAATGGAGAGGGGGCTGTCGGGGCCGGAGTAGGAAAATGGAGGGGGGGATGTTGGGGTCGGAGGAGTCGGAGGATGGTGAAGGTGGCTGCCGGGGTCGACGGGGGGCGGGGGCTGTGATGAAGTGGAGGAGGGGGGAGGGACCAAGGAAGAGGGGCGTGGGGCTGCGATGAACGGGGGAAAGAGGGAGGAGGGAGGAGGATGGTGTCGGGGAAGCGGGAGAGCTGTGGCGAAAGTGGGAAGGGGAAGGAGGGATCGGGGAAAGGGGGCTGCGATGAAGGGGGGAAGAGGGAGGAGGAGGGACGAGAAGGGATTGTGCGACGGCGAAGGAGGAAGAGAAGGAGGAGGAGGAGAAAGAGAGAGATACCGGGTGCTGTCACTGTTCGCCGACGGAGAGGAAGCCGCAGCATCCACCGTTCGCCGAGGAAAACGCCGCAGCGATAAGAGGTCGACGGAGGAAAATGCCGCCGCCGCTGCCGGCTCTCGCCAAGGTACACGCCGCAGTCGCGGTCGCTGTGGAGAGGGAGACAGCTTCACCACTGCATTTAGGGCACGGGTGCGAATTTGAGGATGCCGTTCTCATCTGGTTCGATCGAACCAGAAATAAGTTACATTATAATTTTATTTGGATCACTCGATGTTTTGATGATTGTTGAAATTTTCTGGTGTGCTTGAAATAAAAATTATAAAGCAGTACATAAAATAAGGAAACATTAACTTATGAGGTTACGTGGTAGATTGATCCTTTACCAACAAGTGTAATAATGTTACCGCACAACTAAGAAAAGATCAATTAACAATAGGCAAGAAAGAAGAGTTCTTTTGACTTCCCTTTAGAATTTGAGCGGTTAAGCTATTCGACATATTGCTATGGGTCGACGCTGATAGCCATCTTGTCAATGCTCATGGCTAGTTGACTTACTTGTCTGATATTTGAATATCAAGTTGTCATTGTGTCTCCATCAAAAATTTCTAAGCTAGTCCATAAAGGAGGACGAGTTGTCCCCAGGGAACCAAAGGCGCGAAGGCATTAGGAGTAATCATCTAAGGTAAGCAACTCTTGTGCTAATTGGTGAGTTGTGAGGATGTTGTATATTTGCTGCAAGGCCTACCGTCGAAGGTGCTCCGCTTGTTTCAAAAATTAAGTTAAAGGATGATTTCACAATTAGACGAATATGCAGTAATAAATTTCAAGCAGAATATAGTAAATTGTCATATACTAATTTTTGTTGGTGTAGATAGAACTTTTGATAAAAGTATATATAATGAAAAGAATAATGAGAGACCTACTGACACTAGAATTAATACGATATTTATTATTTATATTATGTACAACTATTGATGCTATGCATCGTCCTATAGAGAGGAGAGTGAAATATTAAAGAAATTTATGACTTTATGTATACCAGGTAATCCCAACTCAGGTAGAAATTGATAGATAACTTACGGATGCATCCCAATAGGAGTAGTCTTTCATAACAAATTTTAAATATCTTAATTATATGATAACTTTATCAACCTTACAAAAAGATACAGGATAAAAACGATATTTGTCGAGACGAAAGAGAAAAGTCATAAGTTGTTGATGATGTTGCAACTTAAGAGGTTCTTCCCATGATCAAACACATAAGTACAGAGTACTAGAGAAACAATTTAATAAGATAATTATTCAAAGTACTAAAAGTTGTTGCTCGTGATTTTCACGTACCTTCATAATCGGAAGTTTCATGCTAAAAGGGTATCTTCACAATTGGAAGTTTCATGTTAAAAGGGCCTCAAAGAAAAAGACCTGTTTTGATGAAATCGAAATCCTCTTAGGGTGAAATCTTATATTAATAATTTTTTTTATTTTAGTTTTGAAATAAATAATCATTGTCATGAAACAAACAAATCATATATATCCATCATGATAAACAGAAAAGAAGAAGTGGCCATCAACAAATTATTTACTAAAAAGACCTATCAACAAATTATTTACTAAAAAGAAATATATTGTCATTGAGTTTTTATGATTATGAATAACTTAAATACATAAATCTTGATGTTTTCTAATTTTTCATTAAGTGGAGGAGGAATATATGATGTATAGCATTATCATCCATTCAACTAGGTCTATTATGATCATTTTTCATCTCAGGCTTTCACTTAGATTGTTTTTCGATAAAGACTCCTTAAAAGATTTACTATATTATTCCATGTAACATATGAATAGTGACTTAGATTGTTTTTCGATAAAGACTCCTTAATAAGATTTACTATATTATTCCATGTAACATATGAATAGTGACTCCTCGTCGTCACTTGATTATAACAGTATATTTTCTAACAAAAATAAAGACGAGTGATACAGAGGTGGATAAATGGTAAGTATACATTCAATTGTTATACGGCTTAGACCGTAATTTCAATCCAAATGCATTTAATAATATCCATGATTCTATCCTTATTCATATTTTATTTAAATAGATCCCAATCATTTAAATTATAGTTCAACCATCAAGATTTTACATATTCCAATAAAATCAGTAATTAAGCGTAATCCATACCAATTAAAAATGATTGAGGCCAAGTTAAGATAGATCAGCTAAGAGAATTAACCATCTCCGGTAGAAACACAACATAAACGCTCGAGAATATTTTTGACCATCTTTCTAAAGTAATAATTCGTTCTCATTCACATCCGTATCCGTATAAAAGATTTGGCTCGTGGCATGAAAGAATATATAAAAAACCAATCTCAAAATCAAAATGGATGTTATAGTCTTGAGATGATTCAATAGCACAATCAATAAGCAATAGGAAGATACGGTTCGAAGGATGATAATACATACGGAGTTCATAAAAGCTTTTGTTGTTAAATTTTAAATAACTATACAAAAATGTAATCATAAAAAAAAAGAAGAACCCATTAAATATTTGGAGTTTCACACTTACAACATGTTCCTTATAGCTGGCGAGATGGTGAACTAAGCAGACATTGGATCAAAGAAATCCATATCAATATGACTCTTTCACAACATTAAAAACTCCAACATATTAACATTCTAAGATGACTTCACAAGTTCCAACAGAACCATTAATAAAATTTCTTTTGTAACGCTTCACACCAACTAACGTGACTGAGGCAAAGTTGACACTGATCAGTTGATAGAAACTAGCTGGCTATGATAGAAACATAACACAAAAGCTTGAGAAAATTTGGGTTACCTTTCTGAGGAAGTGACTGTTTCCCCACTCGTTCTTCCGATTTCTGAGTCAACAACAATATCAAAGAATCCTTAAATTTTGTTGTAAAAAAAATAAATAAATAAAAGAATATCAAAATCAGCACCCATGTTATACAAAAAGAAACTCCTGGAGAATTTATAATGTCACAAAATTTGAGATGATTAAATAGTGCCATCAGTATGAACTTGATCTTTTTAATATAAAGTTTCAATTTCAAGCAACAACATGTGGCTTTCCCTGCACAGCAGCAAGATAGGAATCATAGAGAGAAGTAAATTTCTCCTTGTGCCGGAAAAGATATTTCATTATGAACTTCTCCTCAGATAGTGGTATGACGGATAGTAGACTATGTCCTTCATCCAGCAATTTATTCTGCTTAAGAAAATTCATAACCTCATATCGAGGTCTCAGCCTCTTCTCCAAGCTGTAAGTAAGAATCACGGGACAGCAAATGATAGATGTCAGCTCAAAACCAGCTTCCTTGATCAGGAATGTCATCTTGTCACATATGGTCTTGTTTGAGAGTGCCCAAACGTTTGGGCACTTCCTGAATGCAGCAACGATGTCAGGCTGGGAACACCCAAAGCTCATCAGAGTTGCACTGGTAGAATCAAAACTAGATTTGTTCATGCCCATGACTACATGAAGTGCACACATGTATACTCCAGAGTCACGTGGGACACCCAATTCCTCAATATATTTGATAACCTCCTTTAATTTGTCTATTCGACCAAAACAGCCTGGCAATGTCGCCACCATATGCATGATACGCTCGTCACTGATGCCATGTTCCCTCAAGAGAGATATATTAGGTTCTATCGTCCGAGCCAAGCTATAACTAAGAATAAACTTGTTCCTCTTGCAGGCTTTCAGAAGCCTCTCATTCGAACCTAATAGTGACCTCCAGAAGTTGATCCTCGGTTTGAGGTCACGTAAAAGGAGCGCTTTCGGACATAATGAAACCAGCTGAACTATTTCAGTGTCAGAAAATCCCATGTCCTGCAAAGATCTCATCCTGGGCTTCAGGGCAATCTCTAGATTAGCATGCAGCAAACTGGGTGCCCTCTTGATAAGCTTCATGACTTGTGCATCACTCCAACCGCTCTGCTTAAAGAACTCAATGGAAGGACTTGAACTTGGAAGTTTTTTTTCACAGATGCGATCCTTGGCTATTTTTGCAGCCTCTTTTGAGGAAAGTTCACATGACTGAAGGGGGTCGACCAACATAAATTTGGTTCTATGATTTGAACTGTGATCTTCGGCAGTGGAAAAGCTTAACACACTGCAGTGTTGATAGGAGGAAAGATGGATCGTGGACTTGTTACATGAGAGAAGGCAAAAGAGCCTCTTCTGCACCAAATACATTGTCTTTTGAGGCAGTATCACGTACTTTTTGTATATCTGCCCTCTCCAATCCAAATTCCTCAGCCTCAAATCAAGGATGTTGAAAACTTTCAACTAATCATCTGTCTCAGACAACATCCTCCACCACTCATGTTAATCCACATGCATTCAGTTCCAATTAGCCATTTCTTTCACAGATAAGTCTCTAAATGGTGTTTGCGAGTTGATAAAGAGTACCTATGATTAGTTACTCATTCTCATGCTCACATCCAAGCAATTCTCCACCACTGAAATAATGGCTTCAAATAACACCTGCGTACTGACACTAAATTCCACTTATTTTTCTGTTGTAGTTGGTGGGTTTAAAAACTACCAAGCGTCCTATATCCCTGTAGCAATTTAAAAACCATATCAAATGTATTTTCATCAAATATATAAGAGTATACTCATGTTTATACTAATAGGTTGAACATCGATCACTTGCAAAGGGTACTACAGAATTCAGAATAACTGGAAGATGAATAATGTTTTCTCTAACATCGGATTCACTAATGTCCTACAACTAAAACCTGAAACATTTCAAATCAGCACTTCCAGAGTAATTGATCCATTTCATCAAGAATGCCAAGAGATGATCTAGTTATAAGTCTAGCAAAACCGGTAAGTAGAATAGACACTGTTTAATCAATCAATAACAGTAATTTGTGAGGTTCAACATGCTAAAAGAGGCATTGCTGATGAAGATGTGCAACTCGACAAAAGAAAACAACATAGCTGGAAGACCAGAGAAAGGCAATAAATTTTCTGAAAAATGAATAAAGAGATAAGAAAACTGCCTCAATCAAGAAATGCTACAGTTTAGTTGGCTCTATGCTGACAAAGGAACTTAATTTATGAGAAACATGCTCATGTAAACAACTTCAACTACAGTAAAAACATTATATGTAGCCTCAGCTACATATCATAAATGAAGAAAAAAAGCCTAGATCAGTGAGTTGCCAATAAAACCAGCAAGTGCAAACAACCACAATAATAACAAAAGCCATGATGTCCAAACTATTCACGATCAGCCATATGGATCTTTTGCATCATTGAACTCTGTGTCAGAAAATATCTGTAGTTAAATTAAGAGCATTCAAATCTCTTTCTATTGTTACCAGTAAAGTCCCCTTCAAATCTCCAACTAAACCAGCAAATACAAGATTTGACAATTCAAATGTAAGCAGGCCTGTGTGTTTTGAGGCACGAACAAGTCTCAAGTAGTGAAGATAGTTGCTTTCAGTACTACAGCAGAGAACACACTATGTTGACATAAAGGTGTAAGGTTATACCTAACCAAATACATTGAGATTTTGGGTCTATTTTGGGGTTTGGAGATCACATCAAATTCTAGTTGTTTACTCAACTTGTACCTTAGTGCGAGTCAGGTCCATTGGAGCATTTGGGGTTTTGTGTTGAAATTTTCTGGTGTGGCCTGTAAACACAATGCAGTAGACATTATAAGAAAACTAAGAGGTTTGATGAACCAAACACTTCATCAAAATAAGCAGTTTCTGTTGAGAGAGCTTCTTTTAGGAAACTTGGTCAGATTGGTACTACTTAGATGTATTTTGAATTATAATGCTTCACATGAGGAATAGTCAGACTAGTGCATGATTCTATTAACAAATAATTATAGTTTTCTTTGGCCAGTGACCCAATTACTGGCTCTGCTATCTCTTTTTCTATCTTTTCCCTGCGATTTATTTTTTTAAGACTTCCCCAGTTCTCTTTGCTCTATCTAAAAGCAGTACTTTTGCTGTCTAGCTTAACAATAGTATTTAACTTGCATTCTGCAACTTCTTATTTCTTTAAAGTAAATGCACATACATGATATGCAACATTGAACATTTGGGATTGTTAAAATTTATATTATTAGTTCAGTTCTAAACCAACTCATATCCGAGGGCTGAAAATTAATTTTCACCAGTGATTTACAAAACGCTAGGCGCCAACGTCCAAAAATGCCCAAGACGCTAGGCGCTCGCCCGATCAAAACGAGACGGTAAAATATAAAAATATATAATATAATTAATAAATTTAATTATTTAAATAAAAAAATATGCTAAGAAAATTAAGAAAATCAAGTACAAAATCACAATGTGACATTAATAAAAGGTCTCAAAAATCAAAACAATAAAATTTTACATCAAATCTATTTTCTTGCTCAGCAACTATATCGACGCCGATGTATATGCAAAGCGGCTATCACCTCTCGTCGTTACTCTCCTTACCCACAATAGCCACCCACAGCCCCAAGTGACGCCGTCGTCCACAATCACCAATGTCATCCGCCACCACTAATTGAAATATTAGAATTATCTTTTTCCCTTTTATTTTCGTATTTTCGTTGATAAAACCGACAACATTAAAGTAAATAAACCTAGATATTGCACTTCTATAACAATAGGGATACCGATGTAATTTTTTAAAATGTAGGAATCGGGATGCTAAACCTAGATATTGCACTTACATGCAATAGAGAGTAGGAATTGAGGATGCCTAGGGCACTCCAAAAGGAGAGGGGAAGAAACATTGGAAGGGAGGTGAGTCACGCGTGGGTGGGGAACAAATTGCTTGTCTTAATGGACCCAACATGAGTTAAATATAGGTGCAACACCACTCGGGCGTGCGAGTGGGCCGCCCAGCGCCCAACCGGTGCTCGCCTAAGCATCGCACGAGTGAAAACGCCCACGTGATGTGCACAACAAAGCGCTCAGGCCTCGTCTCACCTGAGCGATTAGGCGAGCGCCAAGCACCCAGTGTTTAGGTTAGATAGAACTAAGATGATCTAACTTGAATCTCATGACATTTAAAAAATAGATATGCAACCAATGTAGCTCAAATTCAATAATCTTTTTGGACCTATGATGAATTTTGTTCAGATCAGTGAGAATATGCCAATAAAACCAGCAAGTGCAAACAACCACAATAATCACAAAAGCCATGATGTCCAAACTATTAATCATCATCCATATGGATCTTTTGTATGTTTGAACTCTGTGTAAGAAAATATCTGTAGTTAAATTAAGAGCATTAAAATATCTTTCTATCGTTACCAGTAAAATCTCCTTCAATCACCAACAAAACCAGCAAATACAAGATTTGACAATCCAAATATAAGCAGGCTTGTGTGTTTTGAGGTATGAACAAGCCTCAAGCAGTGAAGATAGTTGCTTTCAGCACTACGGCAGAGAACATACTATGCTGACATAAAGGTGTAAGTTTATACCCAACCAAATACATTGAGATTTTGGGTCTATTTTGGGGCTTCGAATTCAAGTCAAATTCTAGTTGTTTACTCAACTTGTACTTTAGGGTGAGTCGAGTCCTTTGTGTCATTTGGGGTTTTGTGTTGTTCTGGTGTGCTTGAAAAGGAAACTACAATGCAGTAAACATAATAAGAAAACTAAGAGGTTTGATGAACCAAACACTTCATCAAAATAAATAGTCCCTGTTGAGATAGTTTCTTTTGGGAAACCTAGTTAGATTAGTATTATCTTAGGTATATTTTTAATTAAAATGCTTCACATGAGGAATAGTCATACTTGTGCATGATTCTATTGACAAATGATAATGATTTTCTTTGCACAGTGACCCGATTGTTGTCTCTGCTATCTCTTTTTCTAACTTTTCCATGCTTTTTTGTCACTAGGACTTCCCCAATCCTCTTTGTTCTCTCTAAAAGCATCACTTATCCTGCCGTCTATCTTAACAACAGTATTTAACTTGCATACAGTGACATGCTATTTCTTTAAAGTAAATGCTCATGACATGCTGCTGACTGCTTGCTGGGAGGGTAGCGGGTAACTATCAGGGAGTAGGAAAGGCGAGGGGAAGATGTATAGAGAGAGCGAAGAGGGGTGTAGAGGAGGGAAATGGAGGCCGTCGGAGCTGGAGTAGGAAAATGGAGATGGGGGCTGTCGGGGCCGGAGCAGGATAATGGAGAGGGGGCTGTCGAGGCCGGAGTAGGAAAATGGAGAGGGGGCTATTGGGGTCGGAGGATGGTGAAGGTGGCTGCCGGGGTCGACGGGGGACGGGGGCTGTGATGAAGTGGAGGAGGGGGAAGGGACCAAGGAAGAGGGGCGGGGGGCTGCGATGAACGGGGGAAAGAGGGAGGAGAGAGGAGAAGGGAGGAGGAGGATGATGGCGGGGAAGCGGGAGAGCTGTGGCGAAAGGGGGAAGGGGAAGGAGGGATCGGGGAAAGGAGAAAGGGGGCTGCGACGAGGCGGGGGGGCGGTGGGCTGCGATGAAGGGGGGAAGAGGGAGGAGGAGGGACGAGAAGGGATTGTACGACGGCGAAGGAGGAAGAGGAGTAAGAGAGAGATACAGGGTGCTGTCACCGTTCGCCGACGGAGAGGAAGCCGCAGCATCCACCGTTCGCCGAGGAAAACGCCGCAGCGATAAGAGCTCGACGGAGGAAAATGCCGCCGCCGCTGCCGGCTCTCGCCAAGGTACACGCCGCAGTCGCGGTCGCTGTGGAGAAGGAGACAGCTTCACCACTGCATTTAGGGCACGGTTGCGAATTTGAGGATGCCGTTCTCATCTGGTTCGATCGAACCAGAAATAAGTTACATTATAATTTTATTCGGCTCCTTTGGATCACTCGATGTTTTGATGATTTTTGAAATTTTCTGGTGTGCTTGAAATAAAAATTATAAAGCAGTACATAAAATAAGGAAACATTAATTTATGAGGTTACGTGGTCGATTGATCCTTTACCAACAAGTGTAATAATGTTACTGCACAACTATGATAAGATCAATTAACAATAGGCATGAAAGAAGAGTTCTTTTGACTCCCCTAAAAATAATAAATAAGTCTATACATATCTTAGTCGGCATTTGATGATAGAAAAGCCTCGGATAGTAAGCCAAAATAATCATGTAGCATCAAATTTTTATGCTAAAAAAAATCTAATCAATCTGTGGATCCAGAAGTCTCCTTTACAATACATATCGAATGACTTTCTCAATAAATCTAGCATCATAGGTTATGTTACAATAATTTGCAATCTCATTCTAAGGTTTGATTTTATGATTTATTTACTCAATGATTTGGCAAGATCCTATTACTACATGAAAAGCTTTCAATTTGTTGTTTAGAAACATTGTAAGAGATACTAGAGAAAAATGATTTAAGCCTGCATATCTATTAAGTCCTCACTACAAAACTCACAGTGACAAACTTAACAACCACGAACTAAAAAGAAGCATAACTTGAAGAACCTATTAGGCACAACCAACAGCAGAGCATAAATTATGTCGAAAAATAAATTAGAAGGAGAAACGCAGCCAACCAGAAATAAAATTTACTTACAAATCATCTAATACAAAGTTCTTCCATCGTGTCTCGATCATCAGGATTTGAAAGAACAGTTAAAAGTTGGAAGCTATATTTTTTTCGTGTGTTTAGTAGCATCTGCAATGGTCTTAAATGTACCATGAATAATGCAATGGTAGTGAATCTGACTCGAGATTAGAAGGTTGCATGTTCGATTCATGTCGGGTTCAAATCCCGTAATCTTCTATTTTGTTTTTGTTTTACGATTTAAAATATTTTCTCATCATAATTTCTAACTTTCCGTTTTACATGTGACAGAAGAATGAATTTGTTTTCTCAACTTTCAGTGAGTGTTTTCTCAACTTCCAGTGAGAGAGAGTAATCAATGCATCTACAACACAATAATCTCCTGTTGACACTGCTACCTTCCAAATTCTCATCAACATCCTGTAGCAACATCCTAACCAGATTATACAACTGTCTTTGAGTTCCGTATAGAAATAGTAGTGCTCAACCTTTTAACTTCAACATTACATCGGTTTCTTAGTTGATCATCCGTAATCATGTTCTGTAAATAACATGTGAACACTACATCATGAATTCAGCTCTTAGTCCTTGAATTATAAATAAATCTCTAACATTCTTTTATCTATTTGATTCCAATACGATAAACAGACTAGCAAATGCAGCTTTGTTGTTGGCTATGGAGCTTCAACAGATATCTATAGATCATCTCCACCAGCAGCTAACCATTAGAATTTGAGCGGTTAAGCTATTCGTAAAATTGATCCAGATGGATGCTGGTAGCCATCTTGTCGATGCTCATTCCCTTGGCTAGCTGACTTGGTCTTCGGTATTTGAACATCAAGTTGTCATAGTGCCTCCTCCAAAGATTTCTAAGCTGGTTCATGAGGGAGGACGAGTTGCCCATAGGGAACTAAGCGTGCGAAGGCATTGGAAGTAGTCACCCAAGGCAAGTAACCCTCGTGCTGATTGGCGAGTTGTGAGGATGCTGTACATTTGCTGCAAGGCCTGTTGTCGAAGGTGATCCGCCTGTTTCAAAAATTAAGGATGATTTTACAATTAGACGAATATGCAGTAGCAAATTCGAAGCAAGATATAGTAAATTGTCATATACTAATTTTTATTGGTGTAAATGAGCATTTGATAAAAGTACATATTATGAAAGGAATAATGAGAGACCTACTGTTGACATTAGAGTTAATACTATATTTATTATTTGCATTATGCATAATTGCTGATGATATGCATCACATGTCCTATCAAGAGAGTGAAATGTAAAAGAAGTTTGTGACTTTATATATACCAAGTAATGCAAACTCAAGTAGAAAATGATAGTTAACTTACGGATGCATCCCAACAGGAGTAGTCTTTCAAAACCAATTTCAAGTATCTTAATTAGATGATAACTTTATCAACCATATAAAAAGATATAGAATCACGACGATATTTATCGAGGCCTAACGAAGAAAGAGAAAAGACCTTCTTTGATGAACTCAAGATCCTCTCAGGGTGAAATCTTGTGTTAGCCATTTATTTCCTTTTATTTTAGTTTTGAAATAAATAATCATGTCATGAAACAAATAAATCGTACCTATCCATCATGATAAATAGAAGAGAAGAAGTGGCTATCAGTGACTTATGGAAGAGACCTGTCAGCGAATTATTTACTAAAAAGAAATATGTTATCGTAGAGTTTTTATGATTTTGAATAACTTAAATACATAAACCTTGACATTTTCTAATTTTTCAACCATTGGAGGAGGAATATCTTATGTATAGCATTATCATCCATTCAAGAGGGACTTGTTGAAAAATAAATGAGGATATAAACAACAAACTTTCTAGAAGTTTAAAAACTAGTGCAGAAAAATGTGAGCTCCATTTGTTTTCATTTTGTTGTTCAAAATCCTTCGAAATAGATATCTTTTATGTTCTTTCAGAATTCCTGAAAAGAATTTTACAAACTTCAGCATCATTACTAACTTATAATCACTAGTTGCCCCACAATCATCCAACAATTGAGTCCTTCCTCTTATAATCTTTCATTAAGTTAAAATTTTGACAACTAAACATATAAAAAAATAATGATACTGTTTCTTATTTTGAAGACACCAAAATGGTAATACAACATTACCGGAAAACAAAAGCTTCATAACACAAACCAAGTTGTACCAAGCAAAAATTTCAGATACTATTCTCTTGAGAAACTAAAAATTAGTAGTCAATATTTATATGTTTTTCAAAATAAGGAATAGATATCTTTTATGTCCTCCTTTCAGAACTTCTGTAAAGAATTCTACACTCCCCGCAACCATCCAACAACCTTCTCTATATTCAGTCTGAGTCCTTCCTCTTAGAATCTTTCATTAAGTTAAATTTTTGACAACTAAACATATTATTAAAAAATATAATGATACCATTCCTTATTTGAAGACACCAAAATGGTAATACAACATTATAGGAAAAAAAGAAGCTTCATAACACAAACCAAGTTGTGCCAAGCAAAAATTACATATACTATCCTCTTGAGAAACCAAGAATTAGTAGTCAATGTTTATCTTTTATGTCCTTTTAGAACTTCTAAAAAGAATTTTATACTCTTTAGCATCATTACCAACTTATAATCACTAGGTACGGGTGGTACGTACTGATCCACCAGCATATTAGTATGCGGACCGCCCAGTACCTGGCGATATCGTTGATTGTGGTTGTTTCTGTCTCTTTATATCCTGAAACAGGTTGGTATCAGTTGATTTTGATCGTCACCACCTGCTACCAGGAGGTATTAGCCTAGCTATAGCGAGGGAGAAGAAAAAAGAAAGAGAAAGAGGGAGAAGAAGAAAGAGAATCTTACGTCCCGATTTGGTGCCGCCCTCCCTCGACGATTCCGATTCGTCGCCACCCTCTCTCACCGAACGTCGTAGATGAGGACGTCCTCTTCTCCTCATCACCTCAAATGAGAAGACGTCGTGGTCTTCTCCTCGTCTAAGGCGACGAGGAGAAGAGGGGGGTGACGTCACCTCTTTTTAATTTTTTTTATATTATATGTATATATATGTGTATATACATATACATATATATATATATACATATACATATACATATATATACATAGACATACACACACACACACACACATATATATATATATTTCAATATGCCCTGTATCACTCAGGACATCTATATCGTACCATATCAAACAGAGCTCGATACGTTAATATGATATGAAATTACAAACCCTACTTCTCTATCCACTCTTTTAAGTTCTTCCTCTTGAAATCTTTCATTAAGTTCAAATTTTGGCAACTAAACATATTACTAAAAAAAATAATAATACTGTTCCACATTTTTAAGACACTAAAATGGTAATACAACATTACATAAAAAAAAAAGAAGCTTCATAACACAAAACCAAATTGTACCAAGCAAAAATTACAGATATTATCCTGTTGAGAAACTAAGAATTAGTATTTAATGTTTATATGTTAAACTTTCTAACGAGTCCTAGTTCTTGCAAGTCCAGGTTCCAAATAGCAGTACCACTACCAACATCTTATCCCACTGGTATAACATGGTACATCTAGGTACACCAATAATGGATATCAAAATTAATATGTAAATATGGACTGGTACAATTACTATGCTGGTATATTGTATACCATTAAACCAATTTTGTACAACACCAAAATTGTGGTGTTTCAACAATGTTACCAATTAGAAATTGACTCTTTGAAAATGTACAATTACTATAACCAGTGCCTAATGGTTTCCCATTTTCCAGTAAATCACTAAGCATATTGCTTTGAGATCTTAAAGAAGCAAGAGACATACCTAACATATGGATTTTAGTGAATGAGTTCACAATTAAAAAGCATCCAGATAGAGAAGGCTAAAGTAGAAACTAAGTGTAGATATATGCCATAGATGCATTCATACTATTACCTACCTTGTAATCGTTCTCTTAATATAATTAAACTGTTATTATCAAAAAATTCTTAAGCACTATACTGACACAAATCATAAGGAAAACAAAATAATAAGGAAAACACTAGAACAGTACCAGAAACAGAGGCAACAGCAGAAAAGGAAAAAAAATATACAGGATAAACTGATTGTGTCGACAGAACTTGTATGTCACCTGGTTGACAAAGCTTACAAGAGCTTCCAACTTTGTCATGGCAATTGCCATTTGTCCCATGTAGTTTTTTGCACCAAATGTGCCAAAGGGGTCACATGCTAGAGTTTCAGACAGAGTTTGCTGAAGTTTATCCAATCCTTGGGAAAGTGCATCTTCAGCCTGTTGTGAACATTGTTGCAGGCCCGTGACAGCCCTCATTTGTTGCTCTGTCAAAGGGTTTAGCTGTGAGGAGAGCACCTGTGAACCAACAATGAGAAATATAAGTAATATTAGAAGTACCTTTTATTCATATCTTACTCCAAGAATCTGTAAGAATAGTGAGATGGCTTTCCATAAAGTCAAGGAAAAGAAAAGAAAAAAAGAAACTACCACTAAGTAACATATGACATTGGCAAGAAACCCCATGCTGGCTGGTGACATGCTGACATGGAATATGCAAACCCTCTCTACATTGTCGTAGGCTTTCTAAAGTCCAATGCTGTGGTAGCATACCCTTGCATGCCAGCATGACAAGTGCAGGTAGCACATTGAGCAGTGCTTGCATGTGCAATCTTTATAAGATACTAAAATTTATGAACAAGATTTAATTCACCTTTAGATTGTCATAGGCTTTATATAGTCCAATTCTGTGTTAGCATGCCCTTGGAAGCCAGCATGACATGCAGGTGGCAAATTGAGCCGCACTTGCATGTGCAAACTGAAAAAGATATTAAAATTCATAAAACAAGATTTAATCACCTTTAAAAGCTTTGAGGGCCTAAATCCACCGATCCAAAGAAAAAACCTTTCTGTGGGTGTTCGCCACATGCCAGACATGAGATAGAAGACATCAGACTTTGCTGTGATTGCTTTTATTCGGAAAAGATTGTCATAGTGTCTTATTCCACTCTTTACAAGCATGTGAAGCTCAAAGTCAGATGCATGTGCTTGTAGTGCAGCTCTTAGTTGACAAGTTTGCTGATTCTGTTTTTCAACCCAGTGTCCATATTGCATTTCAAAAGCAGCAATCCCTGAAAGATGCCACCAACAAAGGCCTTTAGGTGCATAAGGAGCTGACATCTTGACCTTACATCAAATAATAATCCATGGAAAAAATTAAAAGAGGCATGTAAAACCAGCTAGACCCATTTTCCAATTCCAAACACTTTTCCTGTGTAGGTAAAAATTATTGTCATTTTTCACTCAGTTAATATCAGGGCAAAACATCTGATATGAGATACTACAACTGAACTTGAAATTTCCTGCACATATTTGTACATTACAGTCGACATTTTCAGAATGGATTTAGAGACACAAGTCCATGAAGGGCTAGCAGATAGCTAAATGTTTGGAAAGAGGGGTTGAGACATTTACAGAGTAAAAGTGAAGCCACAATGATGTTACCGAACAAAATATATGATATAGAAACTAAGAAAGAAATGCTTCACTCAATTCAACCTGCACGGATGGTAGAATGCAACACTATTTGTATGCATTACGGCTTATAGTACAATTGCATAATGAGAGTTGTTCCATCAAGCGCCAAAAGGTTTAGTGCAATTTTAGCAGTAAAGGTCTGGCTTTATCAAAATAGTGCAGAAAGGATTCTAAAACGATTGCAAGATAAAACATAGCTTGTTCTTCTTTCCCATGATATTTCAACATCAACGCTGTTAACATATATGCTTCAGAAATTACATAGAATGAAATGAACACTTGTACCTGAATTAACACTTCCTGACAACCCAAGAGTTCTCTCTCCCAAACGCCCACCAATGTAAATACCCTACAGTTCAGCACTAAATTTTCGGTTAGCTTATATATGCACAACAACAAACTTCCTTGTTCATCATAAAAGGTACCATTTATACCTTCTGTCTAACCTGCTCAAGCTCCTGCTCTAGTTGGCACAATTTTAAACGACTTGATTCCAACTGTTGAACATAAGCCTACAAAAACAAGTAGTAGACAACCAGCATATCAAGCAAATTATATGTTAATGGTAATTTACCATGGTAAGATACTTTTTTTCTTAAACGACTTTTCCGAGCAGCCTCTCGATTCTGTGCAAGCCGTCTTAGCACCTGCACATAAACCCTCTATTACACCATCAAATTGGCAACACTGAATGTATGAACCAACAAGTGTCAACAGTTTATAGCATTTGAGGTACATATTAAAAATATAATTCATTCTCTGATAGTCTTAATTAATTATGACTTGGAACTTAGCTCATGGATGTTATTGCAGTCTTGCAGTTACAGATCAGATAATGATGAACTTCTCAAACATAAGCATCAGTTTTGTAACATGGGTTGATTGAAGAACAAGTTATGGTATATTCCGTACCAAGCAATTTTCAAACATAACTAAACCATCAATTTAAGTGAATTAAATTTAATATAATAGAAATTTTGTAAATTCATATCCCTCAGCATCCAACCCCTGTTGTGATCTCATAACTAGCATCAAAGAATCTTAACATATCATAAATGGATGAAACTCCAGATAGATAAAACATTAAGATAATTTGTTAAAGGTCAAAAATCTTGGTTATTTAAACCAAACCTTTAGATAAACTAATTGCGATTAGAAAACAATATAAGTTACCCATTCTGGTGTTCCAGTACAGTGACTATATATGTGAACAGGCATGCTTTTGTTCTCACCATTTAATAAGGAACTGACAACATAAGTTACCTCGAAAGTCATATATGTTCTTTCTTTGTTGTCATTAAGCTATCTTCATTCACTTCCATACTCACAGAATTGCCACCCAAGTTCACTTGACACTAAGCTGGGATTAAACCCAAACAGACATATTCTCTGATTATTACCATCATCAGAAATCTCTTCTTGCTTCCTAAACGTTTGCATGATTTCTCTCAATTGCTTATCATAGATCCTTAAACCTTTCACATATATTACTAAATATTTTTATTAGCAAGAAGTAGGAAGAACATAAACAGTTTCCGGAAACAAAAACATTTATATATCACAACAGTTCATAGAAATTACCAAAGGATCATTATGAAATATGATAGGGAGTAAGTGCTGATCTTATTAGTCAAGATCACATTTTGATTCAATCAATTAGATTTATTGTGAACATAATATCTTTTTGCCGCAGACACCATATCAATGAACAGAAAACCTTTCTTTCTGAAAGAAGGTTCAATCTGGTAAATGATGATTGGGGGATTTCTAGAGTGTGGAACCAACAAAAGATGCATATTCACTACTAAAGGACAAAGCAAAGAGAAAACCATCAATATGTTCTATCAAAGTCGGCTAAAAGATTTATTCCTGCATATGAGAATATAGTGATGAAGGTCATAGCTGAAATAGGATTCATCTTGGCCAGGATATCCAAGTTCAACATTATATTTGATGCCCTTCTGACTTTTCCTTCTTGAAGTACAAGCCAATTGAACTTGGCTTTACCCTACCAGAAGCTGGTGGTTAAATTGAACAAAATAATTTGATCAAAAGAATCTCTTTTTACACGTATGAGTCAATGAAGTGAGGGTTCCATCTCCAAATGAATGAGCTAGCCAGGGTTGTAGATCTCTCTTATTCAGATAGAAAAATCAAAGCAGCATGAACAAAAAGTTCCTATGCCACAGAGATGCGGGTAAAAATAAGAATTTTACATACCTTATCTGAAGACTTGTTTGTTTCCTGGTCATGGTCCTTTGGTTGCGTTAGTTCCTTGTGAGGAATATCCTCTAGCTACAAAATATATCCAGTCAGATGTAGTACTCAGTTAGAAACAGAGTTACTAAAAAACATAGATATGCTATATATCTCTACCATATAAACAAGTCTCATGTCTGTTTCCGCTGCTGGTGATGTACATATATTCTGACAGCTATCAGTTTTAATGGAGTCCTCCCACCACATGCCAATATGGTGGTATGGTTCATATATGCCCATCCTTCTCGAGGTTGTAAATGGAAAGGTAGAGCTTCTACTGTTTAGACCGAAAGGAGAAGATTACTTATATGGAAAGGCAATGGACAAGTTAAATATTTTATTGATTCAAGCATATTTTCCTTCAGACAAAATGTTCAAGGTGCAATTGCATCAAGGATTTAATAGATCTCATAATGGCATGTAGTAAGGAGTCGCAATGGACCTTGGTAACTCAGAAAGTCAAAAATACCTCAATATGTCAGGATAAAATTTTTGTCATGAGCTTCCAAAATAAGACTCTGAAGCTATGGTTATGTAGCGAATATATAAAAGATTTTGTTGGGTCTGGCTTAACAACTAGCTAAGTAAAACCCAGTGACCAAATCAATAGCTTAGGCATCCACATTGTTTGTGCCATTTTCAATGTTATAGTCAAACTTAACCTAATTAACAAAACTCAGTTTTGTTATGTCAATTAATAATTGCCAACAGATAGTAAAGTCACATTTCTACGAGCACATAAATAAAATTTTGTAGGGTTCTTTACAACAAGTTGTAAAACTGCTCATTGAGAGCTCCTGAACACAACAGAACCATCCCTAAGTCACTTGATTACTTTATATAATGCAGCCACATGGTTTCTTTCTACTATCTCAGAAGACCTGTTCTGACTATATCAGACTTACACACAGGACCTCATCTCTCAAATTTGATTTGGGTTTTACAAATTATTTAATTTCATAGAGACAGTTCCATCAGGGAAAACCATAATAATTTTCTCCCTTCCAGGTTGTACATAACTGTAAATGAGTCATGACTTTCCTTCACAAGTCCTAACAAAGATGCTGGAACAATTTGTGTTGCGAAAAATATCAGAGCTGAAAGGTGCTTTATGTACATACTACCCAGTACCCACCATATTAATATGGAAGTACTCAAACCATAACAACCACAAGAAGCAAGAAAACGGCCACCTATGACATCAAAACATGTTCCAATTATGTGACATAAAAGCAATCAAAAGGTTTATTCTATTTATATTTACCATCTCATATCAGAGAATGAGATACATATTAGTATACTTCAATTTTTATTCAAAAAGTCCTCCTGATCTAATTTTTCTTATTTCGTAAATGGCAATTTTCCAGTAAATTTTGTTAGACAATCTACCAAGAGTTCCTTATTAAAAAATTACTCGAAGAAATCGCAGAAAAAATTCCTCGGTCATAAAAGAGGAACAATCTGACCTCGAGATCACTCCAAGAGCTGCCTCAGAGCCCCGCGAAACCGGGATTCCACCACGGATAGCAAAACCTTAAGCCCAATCCCGATCTGGGAAACCCCGGCGGTCGCCATTCCCTCTCTCTCGCTGCGCCTTAATCCGAGAGAGGGAGAAGGAGCGAGGAGAAACGGAGGAAGCAGAGGAAGCGAACCAAGAGACGCAAGAGCAGATTCCCAAAGCCCACTTCCGCTCCTTTGTCGTCCACCGTCGTTTTAATGGCGTGTCGCGGGAAAGGGAAGAAAGCTTCGCCGCGGATGGACGTTCCGTTATCTTGTTCCCTCGGCACTGCCCAGCACCTGCGCGCCCGTCTGACGTCAGCGACCGCTGTTTTCAACGCGCTGGTGGACTTACCCTGCGTCGGCACAGTATAAGGTTGAGACAGCAATGAGCCATCACAACAGCTGAGAGCCTTTAGTTGTGCCAATTTAATTGGCGGATTCTGATGAATTTTAGTGGATGGTTTCTATCACAGAGTAAAATAGTGTGATGATTCCAAGTTCATGGCAATAACTTGGAACCTTTACAGCAATCTTGCCACTTCCACAACAATGTGTTGCATATTGATTGGAGATGAAAAGCACCACCCCCCCTCCCACCATTTCTTTTCCATCTGCCAATGGATGAGCTTTGTAGCATTATACTCAGAGAAGCTTTAGACAAGCCATGGCTAGCGTCATGGTAAGATTACTCTAAGAATCTTAAATCGAGTTAAAAATGAAAAAGTCTAAATATATTAAATCCTTCCTAAATGCTACATGAACAAGTGCACTCGATATGTGGAGGATTAGTATAGTTAGTCTCCTTCCCAACTTTGGTATTTTGGTTTTCAGGATGATCTTCTTCGTGCAACCTTCGTTTCTCAGAAACAAACTCGTGGTGCTTATTGCTAGTGTAGAGGGAATGCAGTAAGTATACTTTCGAGTTCAATTTGCTTCTTCCTATTCATTGTAGAAACACAATGGGCGTGCATTAAACGGAGTTATAATTCAAGCAATCAAAAAAAGAGAAGGGAATTGATAGCTTTATCATGCTGTTGATAAGGCTTGGATCATTTCAAGTCCACTCTTAATAGAAGTATTTCCGTCGATAAAACAAAGTTGATCTTTGAAGAGTGTGTGGCATACGAGTGATTTAGTTTGAGTGTAAAGATGAGAAGTTTTTGTATAAATCTTTTCCTTAGAAACAAAACTTAGTAATAGATCTGCTTTTAGTCTGCTAATCTCTCTTTACAAGGAGCAGACTACCACTACTACTGGTGGATATAAGATGTAGATCTCACACCAATTTCTTCTGATGGTACATGCATACTTGCACAGAGTCCAACTTCACTAGAGTAAACGAAGTAAAATTCTTTATGTTTCTATCAGTAACTACAAGATTCTGATCATGTATTTCTTTGCTCAACCTTCCTTTTCTCCTTTCTTCCTCTTTGTTGGGAAATGGACTTTTGACACTTGTGATTCTTGTTGGTACTTGGTTTCCAATAACAACTGTTTCCCCCCCTCTAACCATAGCTTTAGAGCTTATGAAAGAAAGCTTTTTGTTCTTCTTTCTCCTTTAATTGCACAAAAAAAAATTATATGCATTTAATTCCTATTAGCAGTTATGATTGTAGACATACTCAAAGAAGTAATTGGTTGCAGATTATATTCTCCTTTTTTTTCCTTTTCTGCTTGACAAGATATTGATATGTACACAATTTAGACTACACGTACTACCTTTCTCTTTGGTTTGCAAATATATGGCACCATCGACTCGGATTATCACAAAAGGCATTAGATTTCATATGGATATTAGACATGATCGAAAATATAATTGTAGAACTCCATATGTAAGAAAAGTAACAACAAGAATCAAGATAGAACGACAAGAACATGGAATTATTACGATAAAGAAAAGGAGTTAACCGCTTTGATCTGCTCAGAAATGGCGAGTCTGATCGAGAGAGAGAGAGAGAGAGAAGGCAGTATCAATCGAATTTGGAAGTTGGGAAGAGAGGTAGGTGTTAAATGGAAGATGGAAGTGATAAGCTCTTCTATGTGCACTTCCTATTAAGATATATACATAGTGGCTAACCTTTTAAGGTAGTTGACAGCCATTGACCCTTAGGCATTAAGCAATAACAGTAGCTTAAAGGAGCATGATGCATCAAGGACACTCTTAATGAGCCTAAAAGTAGAAGCAAGTTGGATGCTTGGGGTTCAAAGACATACTTAGGATTGAGCATTGCATGTCTACAAGTTCAGTTTATGGCTAACAAAATCCAACCATTAAGGTGTGGAACTTTTGATGAGTTGTACAAGTTCACTTTTTTAATGTATGTATCACTGACATCTTGACTAGTCTCAATGGGGTTTATCTTAAAAAAAACTCGAACATAAATTATTTATAGGGATATTAATCTCATGGATTCATATATTTCAAGAACAAAATATGTAGATTTCAGAATGAAAATCTATATAGCTATATAAATATGTAATAATGGATTTTTTCTTTATCTCAACTCTTCTAGTTCTTTAAATTAATATTCGATAAAATTGAAACGATACAGAGAAATTAATATTCTCAAAAGCTAACAAAGATAACAAAAAGATTAATGTTTGTGGTGGATAGATTGTTGACTTGTTACTGATGGGGAAATAGTAAGATAAAGTTTAGGCCAAAAATGTTTGTGCAAGATGAGAATTGTTACCTATGCTTGGAAATAAATGGAACCCCGGACTTCATTGGATATCAAGATCTATCGGATTCCATGATGCAAACAATTAATGATGAGTTCATGAGCCGCTTCAGAAACTTTCCATGTAGGTGACACCCCTATGAACTGAAGCTAGAAGGATGCCGTATACCTTACCACTTCTTTCTTCATCGAGACTATAAGTGCCTTTTGTCCCATCACCTTTGGCTTTTTCGGGTGGTGTCACTGCCACCTTCTATCCAAACTCTTCATCAATTGCGTACGACGTAAGTGTGGTTTGCTGTTCTTCTGTGTCAAAAGATCAAAAGCTTTAAAAAGCTACACAGGCTCGACTAAAGAAAGATAAGCTCAAAGCACCGTTCTCTTAGCCAATTATGCAGTGTAAGCAAATGTTAGTGCGCCCTATGTGGGGTACTGATTCAATCTAAACAGCAATGTCTGCACTGCTGTCCCTTTGCTGTGTCAAGCTTAGCTACATAACAATGCACTTTGATTGACTAAATGAGTTCCTTTTTTTTTTTTTCTTGACCAAGGATACATTTGCCATGCTTTTCTAGCACAGATCTATGGGTCTTATATCAAATTAGTCTGTCAAAAGAGCAAAGTCGCTTGGAAAAGGAGGTCAGCCAGGTAAAGAGGCATCTGAGGATAATATTAGAAATGCCAAATGACTAAGATTCTTTGCATGGGTGGTGCATTCTGCTTTTTGAGATGTTTTGATGTAGATCTGCAGAATGGAGAGGAACACAGAAAAAGATCCCAGTGGTCTAAAACCATATCTGAACATGTTCAATTGAGACGCAAGAAAATATATGCAACCACAAGCCCTAATTATACCAACTATCATCAGCTTATTCCATGTGTGAAGGATTAAATCTTTTCAGCATTTCTTTCTCATCTAACTCATGGACTAAACTGACTTAAAAAAGACTACATATATACATACATACATATATATATATATATATATATATATATATATATATAGGATTTATTATTCAAGGCATATAACTAATAGGATTTGATACTTTGGGTACTTTAGTAAATAGATCTGATACACAATATTTTCTAGGTATAAAAAATGTTATTGGAGATGGTCAATATCAAATCTTTGATAAGTGGTCTTATACACCACTATCAATTAAGGTTTTTGATATAAAAATTATAAAATGATGCCTTAAATCTTTGATAAGTAGGTCTAATGCATTATCTCCGGATTAATTTTCATAGGTGATGATATGGCACAATTTGGTAGCACGCCCCAAGGTAGCCATCCACAGCCACATCAGCGCCAACGAAGAGCTTCGAAGTCGACATGGCAAACCACATCAACACAATGCCCCGAACTCAAACGACACGTATATCCTCTGTACAAAGTCATGCAAGGGGCACGGCTCAAAAACGACGTCGCTCGGGTACGATGTCATCCCGCAAAGATCGAGACAATGTCACTCGGATACAACAGTGTCTTGCAAAGATCAGAACGGTGTCACTCGGGTACGACACTGCCCCGATGAGATCAGGATAGTACTGCTCGATGTTGATCCGCGTAGGACGATCAGTATCAGTGCAAAGGGTATGGGTTCGCCGCTTAAGAGGTCGACAACCATTAAGAGGTCGGGTACAGTCGATCCTCGTGTGTGGGCATAAAAACTCATCACCTGGCTAACACGGAGGAGGTTTTTCCTGCTCAAGCACTCTACTCTCTCTCATTCAACCAAAAAACTAACTTAAGCTTCGGAGGGGTTGAGTCGAGAAATCCCCCTCCTGATCTCGACCTATGTGCAGGAGTCCAGCGATGAAGAAGCAGGCCGCCCACCAAGAGAGAAGATCGCTCTCGGAGTAGGTTGACACTTGCCCTTGAGACTCGAGCGTCAGACCGAGCAACCTTGCGCGTCTAGAGTCAAACCTAGTCATGCTGACTCCCCAACCACGGTGTAAAGAGACACTAACATATGAGAATTATATTAGATAAGGTTTCGAAATCTAAAACTTCTGTAAGCGAGTCTCATGCATTATCAGACCAATATTTTAAGTATTAGCAAAATTATATCCATATATACATGTATAGGTGAATATATTACTTGTAGATGCATACTTGATGTATCCATAGGCTTGGTTTTGAACCTTGTAGAATCATAGAAAATCCCCTTTGGCCATCAGTTTAGAGCTTCACCTCAGCAAAAGCAAACAGGCTAGCAAAAGAGACTAGAAGAACACTGTGCTTCTGCTAATCCTAGGTATCATTTGGGGAGTATACTGTGGGTGATAGAAACTGTTGAGCTTTTCTTTTTCTTTCCTATTTCTTGTTTCTGATGAGATCCCATATTGCATGATTACTATGTCTAGTGGAGGAAGCCATTCATTCATCAGAAATGAGGCTTCCTAGTCTATTATGATTGCAGAAGACCATCAAGATGTAGTGGCTGACACAGTTCTGGCCTTTTCTTCGAGGGCCGAGAGAGTTCCCACCTCGGCTGCACTATTACATTGTCTTCGTAGGCCACCGAATCCACTACTAACGAAGGGCACTCCCCTTTAGCATTTTGGATGTGCCTTAACGCGCAGCACAAAGTCAGAAGCTGCAAACAGTTCTCGCACTTTATCGCAATTTTTTGTCCATCAAAGAGCACGATAGCCAAAGCATTATTTGGATTCCAATATCTCTCTCTCTCTCTCTCTCTCTCTCTCTCGTAGAGGAAGAAGAAAAGCTTGCTGTTCGACTAGTGTCTGCCAACAAAGCTACAGAAGAACTCAAACCCTTTCCATGTCAGGAGTCTTCGAAGCTTTCTCCCAGAGAAACGGATCATTGCTGAGCCATTTATTCAGCAGTGCCTGCTGCATGCAGGAACGCAAGAAACTAAGGTTTTGGTCTCTGATTCAACAACGGTAAAAACACTAAACTAGAACTAACTGGAAAATATATGTAGCTTTTTCCTCAAAGATTAACATATATAACAAGACTTTTCTTTGTTATGCAGTTTGCTATCACTAGATTTATGTAAAAGATTAAGTTGATGGATGAGAAAAGGGTTTATGTATCTTTTCTATTTTAAGAGTCATCCTCAGTTGACAGAATAATTGATATCTAATAAATAAAACTAAAATTTCCCTTATATTAATTTGAATTTAACCTATTTAGCTCAAGTTACTCTACTGGGGCAAAAAGGAATTGTCATAATATAAATAAAAAAATATTATCTCATGTATCACCTTAAAGATTAAAATTTTAACGAGTTGCTCTAATTATCCTTTATCGGAGTTATATCTAGTTATTAACAAATAAAAAAATTATATCTTTCCTAATTATTCGATATATCAATCTCATCAATATTCTCATCTCAACAATATAAGTATTTTATATATGTTATGATTTAACTACTCAACACTTAAAACCATAAAGCATTCATTATTTTTCTTTTAATCCTAAAAATATTTGATAATCACGTAATTAAATAATATAACATTACTATTTCACTCAGAACCGTATACCCATTCAATAAGCTTAAATTAAATATTAGGCGTTGTGATTATCATTATTTTTTAAAATTTAAAATATTTTATATAATTTCAATAATTATTTGGTCTATCATGTTTCTCAATATTGTTGAAGGGTACTACTGTAAAATTCAATTTTAACGTGCTAACGATCAAAGTAATTTTTTTTCTAGGAATATATGATAACTTAAATTTAGAGAGATAAATATAAAACTCACTAACTTAGACACACACTTTTGCCATTTAGTTTTAACGAGGATGCCAAACACTTCAAATTATTTGGTGGATCAAACACTTTTGAAGGATTCAGAGGCAATTCGCCTAATAGACTTTTACTCGTTTGAACACTTCGACATCATTATCATAGTGGATGATTTTTCTTTGTGAATTTTATGAGGTTAAATTGATCTAAATAAATCAATTAGGCTTTGTGGGCTTGCGTCGAAGCTTGGAGGAATTTTTGGATCACATAGCTAAAGAATCTGGGGCAATTTTAGTAGCAATAAGTATCATCTAAAGATTGATCTGACATTATTATTTATAACTTCATAGCAAGGATTTTAGTTATTGTTATGGGAAAAATGGGCATGATTGACACGTCAACACCATGCGCCTGACATGTCAACTCCTTCTCAACAACTTATTTCTATGTGATTAAGTTGCTATGTTGCTTGATTGACCTGATGAGGTTACATGGTTGACGAGCTGACTCCACATAGTCGAAATATCAATGTTGCATAGAAGATACAATGGCTCCACGTGATCAACCAATAGGCTTCAAGTGGTCGACATGCCAAAGCCATCTTGTCAACACATCAGAGCCACCTAGCTAATCATCCAATGTCATGTTGACCACCTATAGAGTGAAGTCGGTTGACTACACCTAATGAATATCACGTGGAGACGGGTCATGCAATCTTGGGTGTAAGCTAATGATAGTTATAGTCGAACTCCATACCCCTATTAGTACATGAATTGTATAATGAGTTACGGTAATAGTCTTAAATACCCATTATAAAAGGAAATGCATAAGTATATCTCAAGGTACTAAATGTCAAAAGTTTGACTTATCATATGACTTAAGCTTCCAAAGGACATTATCGAAAATACCTCCGATGTAGTTTTTATAGAATTCGAACAAAACTTGATAAGTTCATCTTGGATCCGAATTAGCTTCTAATTCGGACAATCAAAATTTACTATAATAGACCGGTAATAGAAGGAAGATCAACAAACATGTTTCAAGGAAACTTTGTAGGCCCATCTCGATCGAATTCTGACAACCTAAATGTGAACAGGTCGAGTCCCATAACGTCGAACACCCCCTTGCCAAATCCCTTAGTACTAATGATCTTGAGTCAGGGATAACTCGGTGTCATCTAATCTGAATCCATCTCCTCATATTATAAACCCTAACATCTTTGGATAACTTTTAATTGTTCATATCAAAGCTTGCATACCCAAGTTATTATAAATGCAAGTTTTGATCGGAATAATCCAAAATGTAGTTTCATACCTTCCCCGACTAGCTAAGTTCACCCAGCAAGCTCCACTTGTCTCATTCACACTACCATTCCTAGCTCTCATTCTAGTATCTATTTCGTCTCCAAGCCTGGTAGTTGAGTCTCGTTTAGCTCATATGCCTCTCGAAGCGCTTCTTCTACGTAAAATTCAATCCCCATACCAAAATTAGAAATCCCCGATAAGTCAATCGTACAATCAACAAAACTCACAATTGGGGTTCGGGATCACATCAATAAAATCAACCAAATATCGAAAGACATACAAAAAGAGATAAAACAAGAAAACCAATCCTGGAATTTTATCTATAATCCCCCTTCATGAAAACCATAACTGAGGGGATAATTTTTGATAGAGGCTTCAGGCAATTTGTCCACCACAAAAGCTAAAAAAAGTGACAATTAAAGCCTTGATGCATATAGAGAGCCAACTAGATCTAAATCGATCCTCTTTAAGCAAATTACCGATTATCTAAGACTTAAATTAAAGATCTTCAACTTTAAATCTAACCTATGTTGTATAACATTTTAAAGATCCCAAGCATATTTGCATTGAAAAAGTTAAATATTAATGAATGTGTGTATATTGAGTTTTAGCAATCTTCACCCACAATTATTGTTATTATTTAGGTACAAAGAATTGGTGTTTAGCTTGGATTGTGACTTAGTTGTATGAACATCTCGAAGACCAATGCGACGTTAATCTTAGGAGCAGTGAATTTTAATGGAGTTGTAGTATCTTCAGATCAAACTCCTCAATTTGCCAAATTTTGGTGCTAATGTTCTATTCGAAGCAACATAAAAAATTTACTGAAAACTTCAATGACAATGTTCTATTTTCTGTTATTAGAAATAAAAATCAATATGCTGGTTTTTCTTCCATGATTATATTTCTGCATAGTTTATGCTTTATGTTTTCTTACTTTTTAAAACTGAAGAATTTCTAAGAAAACAAATTTAGTAACTTTGTCTCTTTTGTTGGTTTTATAAAGTACTTATAAAAATTATCAAAAATTTTGAATTGTTCTAATACATCCAATTTTTATCACCTAATTGAAATTAGGTAAAGAAGTTGGAAATAACTAAGAGATCTCCAAATATAATAAAATGGTGACCACTAAAATCCCTATTTAAAATAATTTATGTTTCTTATTTTTGAAAATATTAGAAACAATTTAAATTCCCTCCATATGAGAGGACTCCTAGAAATATGGCAATGATCAGGAAAAACAAAAATATTTTTCTTCTTTACCTCCAAAATTTTCAGAAGCATTTTAGTAAATCTGGAAGAAAACAAAAAGAAAAACAAAGATTGATTTCTGTTTTTTTGTTTATAGAAACAAAAAACATGGAAATGTCTCAGGAAATTAATTTCGTGCTCTTGGTTGTGACCCGTAAGATTCCAAAGAGGCCCCCTCCCCCCCCCCCCCCCCTTTGAAGAAGGCCCAAAGAGGAGGCAAAAGGTCCACAAAAGGGGCCGAGCTCTAAAACCCTGAAAAGCCGATCAAACCCTAGCGAACCCATTACCTGGCATCGATGGCCACCAAGAAGCGGAAAGTCGACCAAGAGGATGAGCTCCTCATCTCCGCCGCCCCAAACCATGCCGGCGAACTTCTCCCCCAGGCCCCTCACCAGCCCGTCGTGTATACCCCGGCCCCGGCCTCTGACGAAGAGGAAGGCGGCGAGGACGATGACGACGATGACGTGGGGAAGCTGCTGGAGCCGCTGTCGAGGGACCAGCTTGTCGCCATCCTCCGAACCACCGCTGCCGCAGACCCCGCCACTCTCGTGGAGATCCGCCGCGTTGCCGACCTCGATCCCGCACACCGCAAGCTCTTCGTTCACGGTCTCGGCTGGGAAACCACCGCCGAGGGCCTCCGCGCGGCCTTCGGCAGCTACGGTGACATCGACGACTGCCGCGTCATCGTCGACAAGGGTAGCGGCCGATCCAAGGGTTACGGCTTCGTCCTCTTTCGCCACCGCGTCTCCGCTCGGCGTGCCCTTCGCCGCCCCCAGAAGCTCATCGATAATCGCATGACCTCCTGCCAGTTGGCCTCCTCCGGCCCCTCCGCGCCGTCCTCCCATCATCACAACTCCGGCCCGCAGCACCACCAAAACCTTAATCCTAGTCCTGGCCCCGCCTCTCATCAGGACAACATCTCGAGGAAGATCTATGTGGGGAACGTCCATTCCGACGTCGACGGCGGCCGCCTCCTTGCCTTTTTCTCCCAGTACGGCGAGATCGAGGAGGGTCCCATCGGCTTTGATCGACACACCGGGAAGCCGAAAGGGTACGCCCTGTTTGTCTATAAGACGGTGGATGGCGCGCTGAGGGCCCTCGAAGAGCCAAACAAGAATTTTGAGGGCCATCTGCTCCACTGCCAGCGGGCCACTGATAACAAGAGTAAGGCAGCGTCCCTTCAGAATGCTGCGGCACCGCCAAGTGTCGCATCCAGCACAGGAGCTCTCAATGGGTCCGGTTATGCAGGGACTACGTCTGATATGGGGTTAGCACAGCAAGCTGCCATGTTAGGTCAGGGATTTATGGGCATGGCTGGGGCTCAAGCTTATGCTCCGGGAATGCAACCAAATGCTGCATTGCTCACTCTTCTGGCAGCAGCTGGGCAGAATCCGGCAGCTTTCGGAGTCACACCAGCCATGCTTGCTTCTTTGAACCCTGCTTTTGCTGCTGCATTTGGTGTCCCGGGGAGCCAACAGGCTGTGCCTTCTTCAGTGATCCCGCAGGCGGCACAGGTGCCAAACTATGGGATGGGAAGTGTTGCATATCAGGGACCTCCAGGATTTCAGGGGTCTACTGGGTTTCAGGGAGCTTCTGGTTTTCAAGGTTCACCAGGGCTCCAAGGCCCTCCAGGTTTCCAGGGAACTCAGCCAATTTCTCAACAAGGAGGAGGTGGCACTTCTTACCAGGGAGTTGCAGCAGTGCAGGGTCCTATGTCAAGGCCACCAACTGGACCAATGGGTGGATACTGATTACTCTAGGTATAAAATATATGAAATAGATTGATTTGCTGAAATTCTCGATCTTAAGAACTGATCTTTTTGTGGGTTTACACTTTCTGTTGTTGTTGGATTTTCTTGCTAATTGATCTTCCCTCTGTTCTAGTTTCATACTGAGACCGTGGTTATTCATGTCATTTAAAGATCACATGGCATTTCAATGTCTATCGGCGCCGGATATCAAGAAAGGCTTCCAATGCAACAGTTGTTCGAATACTGCAACTTTATTAGTTTTCTCGTTGTTTATGGATGTATGGATTTTGGACCTTATCTTTTGACTTGATATTTCTTCTGTTCTTGGAACTCAGTCTCTCTGTTTAGTGTAATGTTCAATGCTGTTCAAAATCTATCTTTCCATTATGGATTGTCAGTTTGGCTATGTGGACTTCGTTAGCTGGTTTTGATTGGAGCTTGATGAGATCTTAACATCTTCTATGCATTGTCATTTGTACAGTATGATACTGTTGCTGAATTTTCTGCCTTATCATGCTTTAAAGTGTCCTTTACATGATCACTTTGCATCTTTGGTTGCCTAGTCACTTGGGGAGCAGAGTTTCTATGGAGATGTCGCCAAAAGTTGTATCCTAGACATTCTCTTTGCCTTGAAATTGACTTAGGATTTATTTTTCCTCATTCTTTTGAGCATCAGGATGATGAATTAATTCTTTGAAGTCAAAGGTCGATATAGCTTTTGGTCAAACTTACAGCATTGCTTCTTGCTAATTGCTTGTCTTTACAGGTTTTAAAATCAATAGTATGTGAAATTCAATATATCTCATTGACTCATCCAAATTTTTATCACTTACATTGGTTAATGAGGCTGTTGTAGCTGCAGCATGCTTTCTCTAATCCCTACACCACCGTTCTGTAAGGTAGATCTCCTGTATTGTTTATCTCAAAATCATTCTTGTTTCACTTCATTACATGGCATTCTGCTAAGACTTTGTTTTTCCTTGGTTATCACCGTTATGTAAATATCCTTTATAAATTGAATATTGACTTGCACAATGGAATTGCAATGAATTAATCTGGAGAAATGGATTATGTTGTGGAGTTCATTTTAAATTTGATAAGCATGAATTGTTATGGTTTATTTCTGTTTGCATGCTTTCACCACATTAAGTTGAATATTTTTTCTTACTGTTGCAACTTCTTTGCCACTGAATAACAAATGAATGTCTGAAGTCCTACTGAAATATAATCTGGCAGATGTTTTAGAAAAGTCAATGTCATGTTGTATTTTTCTTATACTAGTTTGCTATAAGAAATCATGTGAGGTGTAGAGACTATATAACCTTCCATCAAAATATGCACTGGTGCTGCTTGGCTTTTGGATCATCTCCATAACTACTTGTTTCTGAGCTGTTACCTTACAATAGTCCCAAAGAATAAGCCAAGTTGGTTTGAATGGTCGGCTAGTTGTAATGTCCACTCAAATAGTCAAAACTCTAGTAGATGACTGAAGCTTATGATTTGCTATGCTGATTACAACAATGTTGGCACGAATCTTTTGGCTGGTTGCTTTTGCCATACAACTGGGAGGAAAAACAAAGTCACGATTATAGAATTCTTTAGCTGACAATTATGCTAACTTTGCTGTGCGATGAACTTCTTTACCTTTTATCTCTGTTTCTCACCTCCTCAAGTTGACAAGTGTGACTGACATCCAGGATGCCATAGCTCTTTGCGAAGTAGTTGCATCCCAGTATCTGCTGGTGAGTGGTCAATGTGGAGGGATCATTGGAGCCAAGGTGGGATGGGAAATTGTATATTCTGCTGCTTCATCTCAGACTTGTGTGTGCGTTTATGTCAAAATGCAGTAGGGATCATAGTGTTTATCATGGCTGTCGAACTAATCTGGGATATACGAGGATATAACCTAAAAAGGACTCAATTCTGATGTACAGGGATGAAATTCTGATTTAAAACAAAACAAAATGTATTTTTTATGCCTTTATAAATTAATTTCTGGAAACTACAAATGTGTATTCTATGACAAATAGGTCCTATTTATAAGACTAATCATTACTTTTTCAACTATTATATTTTTTGTCTCTTCTATTTTCTACTCTTCTATTCTTCTTATCTTGTTTGTTCTCCCCTTTTCCCTTTTTTCTCCCTTCCCTTTCTATTTTTTTCACACCATGACCTACTCTCCCACGAGTATGCTACCCTGTGATGCAAAATTAGATCCCATGGACTTACCTCTCTATTTGTTACATAGCAGCAGTTTGTAGTGCAAACGAGTACCACCATTTCTCGTCCCTTTTGTCTCCTTTGATTCTTCCTCCATGTCCTTATTGTGCATCTGGTTGATAATGGCTGCTGCATGTTGTGGCTTTCATCTTTCTTTTCATTCTTAGCGAATGGATAGAATCATGTCTAGATGAACTAGTAGTCATGATCTTTGGTTGAATTGGACACAATCCATACTAGAATCCTTGTAATGTCAGGTAAAACTGGTATGGCGGGACAATCTGTCAGACTGTGAGGACCAATTTTATACGCTAAGTGCTGTACAAGTATAGTATAATATAACTTGTAATGTATAGCATATAATTTTATTTAGTATAGTTTATGCTACAGGGTATAATATGCATGTATTTTTTAAAGAAAAAATGATAATTAACTTAAAAGTCACGTACAGAATATGCCTCTAGTCTACATGCATAATATATTATGCATGTACACTATCCTGTACTTGTGTAGTTAGCACAGTATAATATATAGTATGATGTAATTTAGTATTCTATAGTATTTTATAATGCAAGGCTTGCAAGATTGGTAGGACCAGATCAATCAATGAGGATTGGCATAAGAAAATTCAAAAATCAAAATGTTCAAAAAAAGATAAGAAAAGAAGCAAACGAAAAATGATGTATTTTAAAAGAAAAGTGTACATACAAATCTGTGCTTTCGATTTGCAAATCTGTACATACAAATTTCTTTGCTAGTCCTGATCCTATGAGCTTTAGATTTATACAATAATGAACAAGTGCCATGTCTGTTCACTGTGACGTTCTGATGTGAACCAAATGGTAATAAAGGGTGGCCTAGTGCATTAGGCTCCTACAATCTTATGCAGTTGTACACCCGTAAACAGAGTGATTGCCTTCACATGGATCATATATTGATAGGCATATAATTATTTCTTATTATGCATTGTTAGGTTCATTATTTGGTGTAATTGCATGTGGTTTATTTGATGGAAGCGTTGGAAAATGAAAGGTAACTAAGAGAGAACATGCATCTGTTTTTCAGTCTATATCTTTCATTCATAGTGGTTCCAGAATCTAGATGATTAACGTGTAGCTTGGCTATCATATTCTCATCTATTGTTTGTTTATTTATTAAGTGCCACCATGCTGAGATGCATAGTTCCAGCTTACTGTGGCCATATTCTCTTAAATTTTCTTTTTTTTTTCTCAAAGAGTTTATGTTGGGTGTAACAATGAGTTGGGCATGGATATGACTTAAGACAGTTGCATCCTTGTAAAATCCTTGATTCTAGGCTCTAAAGTTGGTGTCTACCATGGAAAACAAATCATCTTGACAAATGTTATATCTGATATAACACCCAAGTCAGTTTTGTCTAGTGCTTTGAGTGATATTACATACAGCTTTCTTCCCTATATATATATATACCTAATCAGACCACTAAACTTGTTTACATGTTAAACTCTCCACCAATTTGGATGCCTTGCCTATTCGGACTACTACCTGATAAGTGTGAGTCTGACTTCTACTGTTGGACTCTTATGTAATAATGATGTTAGTGGTGGCTATTAAAATTTAGTTATTCAATGTTTTCATGAAATTTGGAAGGTATTACTAGAAACTTGTAGGCCAACTAGTTACAATGGAGTTTGATGGGCATGTCTCTCCTTTTTACAAAAGAATTTATAAATGGTGATTATAAATGTAATATCAAGTTATATGGAAACATGTGCTTCTTATTGTTCCTCACACTTTGCTGTTTGGGACAGGAATGAGATGAAAGGGTGACTTCATTTGGACCTTCACATCTTGAAAGCAATGTTGCCTTAGTCTTTTGCCTTTGGTTGTTGAAAGATAGGTAAAAAAACTTTGCTCTCCAGGTGTAGGATTGTTTACATTGTCGAGTGAATGTGGTCAATGTTCTTTATATGTCAATGGTTGATTTAAGAGTTAGTATGTATCAATTATGCTAATGCCTTGTTACAAAATCTATATTCGAAATGTTGTGTGAACATGGAGTTTTCTCATCAAGAATGACCACAAATGTTGCAGGCTAAACATCATCTTATTAACTTTATGCCGACGTCAGGTGAATTCTTGGCAGCTTCTGCTTGTCTATTGATTATTGGAGGTTGAGATCATGTATTTATTAGTTATAACCTTGTTGTACGATAAATGTTTGTACTGTTTGATTTGGTGCAGAAAGATCCTCCTGGCCAATGCATATGGTAGGTGTTCATTTACTGGTGTTACGGAATTAGCTTTATCTTGGCAAGCCAAATTTAGATTGTGGTAGTATATATTTGCTAGTGATATTTGTGTTCGTCCGGCCGTATGTTACACTTGTGTATCCTTTACATGGACTAGCAATGTCTGAGTCATCTATAGACAATTGTGAAGACAAAAAAAAAATAGTGACAATCTTATTGCAATTTTGCTGCAATATAACCATAACGGCGTGGTGTCAATTTAAGTGCTGACTAGCGTTCTCAATTTGCTTAGTTTTTCAGTGACTAAATACAAGGATTTAAAGCTGCATCCGTTCCGGAAGGTCTTATTTGCAGCAAAGCAGTAGGGGGTCAAACCATCAGAACTGGTTATTACTGTGTATGAAGAATAGTTGGTCTCTGTAACAAGAGGATGATGAAGATGTAGTCCGAGTGGAAGATGGTGATAATTCGTATTATGATGCAGGAAGGGAGCATGGGCAGTGCAAACCCTTTGTTTTTTTTTGTTTGTTTCTTTCTTTCTCCAGTTCAAGGTCCTCCGGATACATGCAGTGTTCACAAGATGAGATGCACGTGGAGATCACTGTCAGTGGTAGGTGATATATAATATCATACTAGGCTTTCACGTGAATCCCCCATCATCCCAATCCCAATCCCATCTGCCCTTTTCTCTCTGTGGTATTGGATCAATCTCCAACAACCTCCACTATGTATTTCGCTGTTCACAATTCTCTTTCTTCGAGGAGAATGCTCTCTTTTTCCTTTTACGGTATCAAGGCCTCTTCGTCTTTAAGCTTGTATGTGGATGTCACAGTAACATGGCAATCGATGTACAACCCATCCAATTAGACCCATAATTATGACCAAGGAATCAAACGAGGTCAACGTGTAACTTATAAGGGTTACTGTTACACTTTTTCATCTGGGGGCATCAACTTTGAGACGTGTCTTCCTTTCGATGGCAATTGCATGATGTCAATGATTGATGCTTTTTATTGCAATTGATTTCCATGCATGCAATTTCTTTTTGAACTATGCAGCTGAAAGGTTGGAGAGTAACTTTGGAACGCAAAGTAAGTTTGATCAAATAATTTTCTGTTTGATGATAAACAACAGAAAAGAAAATTGTGGCCGATAAAAGCTTGTTGTAATATCGGATGTTCTCAATTAAGTGCCCTGAATATTCTGAATTTTCATATCAGTCACCCAATTTTTTGGATGGGTCCTTAGTAAGTAATATACACAAAAGGTTTAGGATTTTGAGGACCAGTGTTAACAACATGCAAATTAGAAGGAATCTACTTTCTACATTTTCCAACTTTTTTTTTTTAATTTTTGAATATACTTCTTAGCAATATGGGGTATTTCGCAATGATGAAGAATTTGAAACTTATTAGTAAATTTCTAAGATGCAAAAGAAGCATTAGTAGTATTTCCAACTTAATTCCCAAAATTAATCAATATAATAAAATACTTTTTTTTCCTTGGAAATTAAAATTAGGATTGTAATATTGGAAGATTTAAAATGAAGTTTCTTTCAAATAAAAAAATCATGATATTTGAATAAAATCATATTAAAATATTTTTCACCATGGAGCATCAATATTTTGGTGGATCGAATCACCCGAAAAAAAAAAAATGCAGGAATGAGACAACCTCTCACTCACGAACAAAATTGAGGTTCTATGTGTACATCCCACACAACAAGCTTGTTAGAGACTGTCTTATCCTAAATATATCTTTTAAGGTAATTTAGTCTACTTAAAGATCTTTTCCTTTCATCAAGTGGAGCCTCCGAGTTAAAAAACCAAACCAAACCACTCAAAACTATTTATATATATATAAATGAATTGAGAGGTTGAAATGTTTTCTTATGATCAACACTATATTTAATATCTATTAAATCGAACACTTTGTAGCCACCAAGATGGTAATTTGACGATGCTCTTTTGGAATAAAAGAAGGGGAAAAAAAAGCGAAGGATATGGTACAAAAGAATTACATATTATTGCAGATTGTCAAATTATCTGTCCTTGTACATGATTTTTTTAGTATTTTGTTCTTTTACATGGATGTGTATATATTTTTATATTTTAATTTTTTTGTCATTTCATATAATATGCATTATACTAACACCAATAGATGAAGCATTGATCTATTAACTCTGTACATGACATCTTAATCATCAGAGAATATATATATATATATATATATATATATATATATATAACACTGAAATATAATAAAATTTTAAACATTAAAAAAAAATTATTAGTTTGAATTAGATGGTGTGCGTTTGTGAGTAGTAGAGACTTTGTAGGGCCCCCAAGAAAAATACATGATCTGTTGAGGGGGTTCCCTGCAAAATCTCACAAGAAAAGACACCGTCGCGGCCTCCCTGCGCCCGCTCTGCTCTCTCCCTCTCGCTTTCGCCGAAACCTGAGCGCTCCTAAAAAGCGAAGCCCCAATCCCTCGATCGAAACCCCTCCCTCTCTTCCACAAAACCCTACCTTTCTGCGCGACGCCAGACCCGTGTTTTCCCCCAGTCGCGTCTCGTTGGCTCAGATCTCGCTCCATTTGTGATCTCGCTGCCGACCGCTGTTGCCTCAGCCTCATTGTACCTTAGATTGACCCCCATTTGAGCTCCTAACGTCGGATCTAGGCCGCCTCGGGCCATGGCGAGAGCGTGTTTCTTGATCTCTTTGGTCGTCGCGAGCTGCTTGGTGTGGAAAGCCCACTCGTTCGCGCTCTCCGCGAAACTCGTCCACAGGTTCTCTGATGAGGCGCGGGCCGCGGCGGCGTCCCGCATCGGCGGAGGAGGCGGGGAGCGGTGGCCGACGCGGCGAAGCAAGGAGTACTACCAGATGCTGGCGAGGAGCGATCTCCTGCGGCGGAAGCGGCGGCTTGGTGCCCGGTACCAGATGTTGTTCCCCTCCGAGGGGAGCGAGACGTTGTCGCTTGGAAATGACTTCGGATGGTGAGTTGAAACGCTAATTTCTGGAGCCCCTTCTTTTTTCTCTCATGCATTTGAGCCATCAGACTCTCCTAAGAAACAAAGAAGAAGAACTATGTGATTCTTGTATTTAAATTACCTGAGAGCCAATGATAATTGATTTGGGTCTGCATGAGTTAGAAAGGGACAGTTTGTGGTTACTACTTGTAATTTCATTTCTAAATTTCAAGTTCTTAAAGGGTTTTTCCTCACTTGAATACTTATATCAAGATAAACGAGATTTTGAGCTAAGTCACTAATTTAGCCTCAGGCACTTGGATCATCAGATCTTCTCTTCTTATATTAAGAAAGCCAGAATTCTCTTACGCTTCATTCTACCTGTGCTTAATTACCAGAGAAACGCTAAAGCAGAATCGTCTGAGGGATAATAGTTTGGATTCTAAATAAGTTAATTAGGACTGCTGTGGTGGTTATTAATTGTAACTTGATTTTTAAATTAATGCTTGTGAAGGGTTTTTCCTCTAATGAATGTGTCTATTAAAACAAATAGGACTTTGTATGTTTAGGAATATGTTCATACGTTTGCATTATGCAACCTGCATTGCGAGTCTTGTCGTGTTTGCTGTGGCTGTCATGTGATGCGTTCCTGGAGAAGCAATATATGGGATTCAGATAGTAAAAAAATCATTAGGTTAGTTATAAATGTAGATGGCCTCCTGTGAGCTTTTTATGATTTTCCTTTTTCCTCTTGTTATATGAGGTCTGTGATCGGCAGTCTTTTGTAGCAATCCTATTACAGAACAAGGACTGGTTCCTTTGTAAAAAGATTATGATAAGTTGTTTTTATCAGGGGTGTGACTGACTTATAAAGGTCTCATTTTATTTTGTTATTTTCCCTTCATGGAAATGATTGGTTCATAACAATCCTCATGTTGATTGATTTCCTTTATGCAAGTCATGTGAATGTACCATAAATAATTCATTTGAGAGTAATTAAATGTCTAGAATTTAATATTATGCTGGAATTGTGAGGAAATTAGCCCTGATTCATAAAGCATTATCATGATCCTTGCAAAATGGCATTAATACTTTGAAGCCAATCGTTGACTCGATAGTGAGTTCTGAGTCCAAAATTCCTCATAAACAGACCTCTTACAATAAATCTGTCTCAGGAGTGAGACTATAGAGAGCACCTAAGAGAACAAATCTTAAATCTTCCCCATTAAAGCATTTGGAACAAGAATTTTCTTGTACACTCTGTGAAACATGGATATCAGCACATGTAGTTATAAATCATGAAAATAAATTATTAGAGTCCAAATTTGCAACAAAACATCCAAATATATAATAGAGGACTTAATAAAATGTAATTAAATACATGATTTACAAATTATGATTATAATTCATTTTGAATTTCACTAAATTGTAGAGTCATCCATCCATTTTTCCCAATTAGAAAGTTTAATATGTAGAGAGCAGACCATCACAGAAGGTATCTAAGAAATCTTCCTTAGATATCTATGGTATCTGTTATTCTGATAAATCATTGACAGAGCTGCTATGTAAGTCAAAAGTTACAAAATGTATCCATATCCAAATATTGCTGATTTTAATTAGGATGGCCGTACATTTTAAACTAGTCTGGTTTAATAGCAGATATTGCACTCAACCATGATATGCCCCCTTAAACAAGCACTTAGTCATCAGTATCATTATGAATGCCAATAGATATTGTAAATCAGAGGTTCAATTGCATGACAGAGACTTTGTAGATGTTTGGTTCTTCTTAGCTTGTTTGTAATGTTTCCAGTTATATAGGACAATGTAACTGTGAGCGGTGGGCGAACTTTAGCAAGTTGCTGGTTACAATTGTTACAGATAAAAATCTTGCTTGTGTGTTGCTTCTGGAAATGACTCATAGCTGACTAGTTATTTGCTTGAAATTCAATGGATATGTGTTTGGTTTGTTTGCTGACAGAGTTCCAGCTGGTAGCAATCAGGTAATTACCAGAGTCTGCAGTCTTTTGATTTTCTTAGATAGAAAATCAGTGATTGATTGTTCATTGCTACTGTTGAATGCGTGAAGGTGTACTCTTATTCAGTTGATGGAGATTTTAGGAATCTAGGGAATCATAGAAATGAGTTAAAAATCATTCGGGTAGTACCTTAAATCTTCCTTTTGCGAGCTTCTGAGCCGAATCTCAAGAATGTCTATCTGCTTCCGGTAAAATATGAATAAGTTAATCGTCTCATTTGGTTTGTCTAAACAAACTCGGACAAGAATGGCATCAACCAGCACGTTTTGTATTCTACATGCTGTTCCCTCTCTCTGGTTGGTGCCCTTTTCTTTGTGAAGTACTTTCCACATATTATATATTTAAGCAGTTATCTAGTCACTTGCAAAGGGTCCATGTGTTTCTTCTTTTTGCCCCATTTATTTTAGCATTCATAAATTGTAGTCTTCATTTTTCTCATTATTTTCTTCCATTTGTTTGTCTAGGCAGATATTTTTTTCTTTTATTGGTGTCTATATTTGATGAAGCAGTTTATTTCATGTGTTTTATTTAGTGCAAACTGGTCACCATCGTATTACCTGTATCCATATTTATGATATTCACATTACTAATTAGTGGGATACTGCTAATTGTTTCGGAATGTTTCATTTTTATTTCTGATTGGCAGGTTACACTACACATGGATCAATATAGGAACTCCTAATGTTTCCTTTCTTGTCGCTTTGGATGCTGGAAGTGACCTGCTTTGGATCCCATGTGATTGCATACAATGTGCTCCTTTGTCTGGTTATCATGGCAGTTTGGTAGGCAAACATCTGCTTTGGCTTTGGGTTATTGTCATGAAAGAAATGCCATTGCCTTTGGATTTCTTATATATTACTGGATTGCTTTTTGGTTTATGATTGTGTCTCTATCTTCTTTCTATTGTTTTGTGTACTTTGATCCATCCCACCTGATTTCTTGTCCTATTTGTATAAGAAATTATGACAATGTAGTATCCTTATTTCATTTTTTTATTTATAACCCTTTGAAAGTTCAAAAAATTCTTCTTTTTTTTCAATAATATGTACGTATGATGGCCTTCTTTCCTTCAGAGGTTCAAGAAGTGGCCACAGAAATGAAATGGAGAACAGCAAGAATACCTAGTTAAATGGATCAGTAGGCAGCAACTATTAGGTCATTATGTTGAATGATCAGAATTTGATGATCATATGTTCTTTTGTTGTTATAGAGCAGTATAGCTCAGTAACTAAAATTAGCAAGCACAAACCTATGGGGTTTAATTGCAACAAAGAAATATTATTTTTTTAGTAATAATTGCAAGTTGCAACTATATATAATTCTGCCTTAGAAAATATTATAGAAAGAATTTCACTAAGCAACAAAAGAGAGCAAATGTTGTTGGCTTCAACATACAGAGTTGTTGGATTTCTTTCACAAAATTAAGTAGCTAAGGATGCAGTTTGCTCTTCTTTCTGATCTGTCTCCATCCTCACCCAAATTTCCATTATTGAGGCGATGGTCATCTGCGATAATAATGTATTTCCACTGTAGCATATTAAAAGAGAGAAACTCCACTTTTATTTTAACTGTATTTTTTTAACAATATTTGCTTTTTTAACTATATGCATTATTTAATAACGACAATATAAAGTGGTTCTTCACAATGATAAGAATATGCTCATGTTTTAAATCTCTTATTTAGGTTAATAATTTTGTGTATTCAAAGTTGAGTATTCTTATTGTTTCTGAAAGTTCTTATATAACAAAGTTTTGCATACAGACAGTAGTACCACTACACCTTTAGACAACTTCAAGATGATTAACTACTTATAGGAGCTTATAAACTCACCTTTCAGAATAATACTCTAAATATATTTAAGAAGTAAATCAGGAGAATATCAAATTAAGTGCATTCTCCATATTATGTGGAAACACTTTACAACTGTCTAAACAACAACCAACTGAGATGCATATTAAGAAGTCTTACAGACACCATAAGAAACTTACTATAGAAGTTTTATTTTTCTGCAATGAAATTGATGTACAGACAAGATTTAAGTACTATTGGGCTACCATATTTCTGCATAATTGCCTTGGATCTGTTGCCTTAAATGTCTTAGCCATTATTTAATATTAGTGACAATTAGTTTGTGCATACGGGATTAATTTACACTTATTATATGTTTTCTTTATTATTTTGAATTTGATGATGCAGTTCATGGAGGCTACCTTGATTTTCTCCATTATCCTGGACCTGCATTGTTCACTACTCTTATGCTTATAAAGAACTTCAGTAACCCTTTCACATAAGATTGCCCCTTCTCATATTTAGACTTCAACAAAAGAGTACCTTGGTAAGCCTCATAGCTTAAAAAGATGATTCATGACAGTTTTCTGAAAACCTCAATAGATATGTTTAGCCTGTAGTCTTATTATAATATGATACATGCTTACGTATACCAGATGACCTATAAGAGCAGAGATTTATAAGGAGCCTCTCTAGCTGTAGCACCAAGTTTTAATATGAATTATATTTTATTCCATCATGTGTAGATTTTGCATTTCATGGTCTCATCAAAGTTCTTAAAGATTGTGCTCAAGTTCAGAAATAAGTGTATGAGCATTTTTGCTTCTCTCATTTTAATTTGAATATTGATTTTAATTGATAGAATTTTTTTGAAAGGTTTATTTGACTATAGGAATTGTGGTTTAGTTCTGGCATGCTTTATTTTATATTAGCCTTTATTTTTCAAAGGTCCTTATAATTGTGGCTACAACTGTTAGATCACTTGTGTGGTGGATCTTACCTGTGATAGAAGCTGGTAACTTGTCAACATTGTCTATTAGTAATTTTGCTGTTGTAAACAGAAAACAAGGGGATATTCTATTTACATTTAACAGCAGGTTTAGCACTTATTTCCGATGATTGATTGGCAGGTGCTCCTTTCTGTATGGAGCATCTATTGTGCAGGATAAAAATCTCAGCATGTATAGTCCAGCTGAATCGAGAACCAGCAGATATCTCTCATGCAATCATGAACTATGTAGTTTGGGTTCAACCTGTGGCAGTGCAAAACAGCCTTGCCCTTACAGGATAAACTACTATTCAGAAAATACATCCAGTTCAGGTTTGTTGGTTGAGGATATATTACACTTGGCAACTAGTGAGGATCACGCATCAGTGCAGGCTTCGGTCATCATAGGGTGGGTCTACTTTTAGGTTTTGCATAATGAGTAGATATGAGTTTCTCTTTATGTATTTTTTGTCGACCTTTTCTTCTATAAGATTTCTACTTTTTAAGATTTTTTCTGCTCCTGATTCAGATGTGGTAGAAAGCAGAGTGGTGATTATTTGGATGGAATTGCTCCTGATGGTCTTCTGGGTTTGGGATTTGGAGACATTTCGGTTCCAAGCTCCCTTGCAAGAACTGGACTGATACGAAACTCTTTTTCCTTGTGCTTCCGGGATGATGACTCTGGAAGAATTCTATTTGGAGATCGAGGCTTGCCCACCCAACAGTCTACACCATTTGTTCCCTTGGATGGAAAATAGTGAGTTTTATTAAGTGACACATCATTTGTCGCCCTGGATAGATATTCATTTTATAGGGCATTGATCCATCATTTGTTATTAGGTTCAATCTTTTTGTTTGATACCTTGCAAATGCCTAGGCTCTTTTCTTGCTTTGTTTGTTGTACATTGTCATTCAGACATATGTTTCAGATCAGCACCATTAAAAAGGAAAAAAGAAAGAAAAAATGTTCAAATAATGGATGTCAGTGGATGAGAATGACAATCAGTGGAGCTTTCATTCTTCGCCATGCATTTAATCATTTATTTAAATTTTATAGGCTCATTGAGTGACAATAAAGCAAACTGTTATAAAGAAAGCACTGAATATTTGTAATTATCCTCCTTTACATGAACTGAGCAAGAATTCTATCAGGAGGCTTGGGTCTCAACTCTCAATCCTATCACAAATTCAATTGTGAAAGGTCCAAAATTCAGGATCAATTCTATTGAACATTATCTATGTGATTTGGATATCTTTTGGATGTTTATGAAACTAACCAAAAAACGATTGGTTAAACAGTGTTCATGAGGCAAAAGTATGATCAAGACTATTTCAACTAATGGTCCAGTGGATTGATCGTGATTTAACTAGTATTAGATGAATGCACACAAACATTCAACTCATGTTTAATAGAGCTGATTTTCGATTTAGAACCTCCAGAATCGATTTTGAGGCGATAGGACTGAGGATCAATCCTCCGATAGGATTCAACCTCAACTCCCTTGCTATTGCCCAATGCATAACGTAGGGGAACATATTTAGCTAATTAATATTGATAATTGAAGTCATCTGTAGGTTTTATTTATGACTTAAGTTCAATACAGTGAACTATTTTTCCCCTAATCTTTAATCTTTTTCCCAATTTATTCTGGATGCTAGTTGTGGTAGTTTTGACTTTTCATAATGTTGATTTTAGCTTTTGGCCTTGTGCTTCAGCGACACTTATGTCATTGCGGTGGAGAGTTTCTGTATGGGATCTTCATGTCCTGGGAAAACCAGCTTTCATGCACTAATTGACAGTGGATCATCCTTCACCTTTCTTCCTAACGACATCTATAAGAGAGTCACTCTGGAGGTACTTTTTTATTCTTTTTATATGTCAGAAAAATGTTGTTTTGTCTAGGCACTGACTTGACCCTGGATTGGTGGATAGTTCGACAGACAAGTTAATGTCTCAAAGCGTGCCACTAATAATGAATCTCCTTGGGAATACTGTTATGAAGCCAGGTGAATTTCTTAGTAAGGGTATCATTTTGCACATTTTGCTATCTTTATTTTGTCATTTTAAACCAAGTTCTACTTTTTGTGATGACAGCCCTCTTGGGATGCCTGGTCTGCCAAAAGTAAAACTAATATTTGGTGGAAACAAGAGCTTCATGGTTATCAATCCTATTTATCCTTTCTATAATACAGAGGTGCCTGACTTTGTACTTAAATACTATTTAATTTTTTTATCATCAGGATATGTTTAAACATTAGTATTCTGTCCTGAAGCAAGTGTATATCTGCTCTTTTAATCTAATTTCTGATAGTTTAACAAATAATAAGTTTTACTCCTGATATAGTTGTATGGTTTTGTTGAGTTCAGCAAATACAGGCGTTAAATGTTCCAACTAATGCGACTGAAATTAGTCATCCCAAACTAATATAACAGAGTAGAGGCCTTAAAGGCTTTTTGAAGTTCAAGATTTTTTCTGCTCATTTTATAACAATCCTAATAGGACAATGTTATTTTCAACTTTAGGTGCAGACAGAAGCTACATATGTAACTATTGTTTGCTCTATTGTCTAGGATTTTGTGAATGAAAAAATTAGTTGATGATGTGGTTCCAAGAGCAGTTTTAGCTTATGGATATTGCTCAACACTTTTTGCAACTAAACCTTTGAGGTATAAAACTGGTCCAGACCATGTGGGGCATATTATATTTGCATAACTACTCAGTTATCATCTGCAAATGCTTTGTAAAGGACATTGATAAGCTAAGCAGCAGATGTTGTTATTTAAATTATTAAATTTCTGAGTAAGAACATACTACTTGATTAGATCATAAAAAATGAGCATATGATGACATACCATTTTATGGTTGATCTCGATCGAATTTGTAACTAGGTTCATTTGCTGTTAAGTGATGGTACTATAAAATTTGTGATTGGATCTTTGTTGCAAAATTAGTGTTAATAAGTGAAATGGCCCATAAGAAAATTACTCTGGTTACATGCCTGTCAATTTGTATATGTATGGTCAGAGAGATAAGATGATTGTTTTTTGCCTTCACAGGGAGAACTTGCTGTGTTTTGCTTAGCTCTTCAGTCATCTCAAGAAAGTCTTGGCACCATAGGACGTGAGCATTCTTCAACCACAAAACTTGATCCATACAAATTTAGCTTCCATATAAATTTTCACTTATTTATTTTCTCTTTCTCAGCTAAAAGATTTCATATTGTGGATGCAGAGAATTTTATGACGGGATATCATTTGGTATTCGATAGAGAGAACTTGAAGCTGCGATGGTCACGATCTGATTGTGAGTCATTCTGTAGTCTATTCTTTAGTTGATAAGATACCCTTTTTATCCTTCCCATTTTGGTTAATACAGATCAATATGGTAATGCATCTTGACATTGGTGAGTCTTGTGTTAACGAATACTTCAGATGCTACATAATGATGTCACTTCTATTAGATTTACAAAGGCTTACCAGTATTCTTGTGGTCGTTGAGATACTGTTGTATTTATTGCTTATCACATGCAGTAGATGTCCATCCAAGACATGACTGGCAATGGGTTTATTTGACCGGAATTATACTTGTTTGGATTCTCTGCACATTAGCCTTCCTAGACCAGACGAGCTCCCATGGATACAATATCACTCTCCCAAATGCTAAATTAAGGCAATAGTTTTTGGTTGACAAACGCAACACTGTCTATTCTTCATGTTTCTCTCATTAGATTGTTATAAGCATGATGGTATTGTTGTGTTCATGCATGATATACTGTCTAGAGTCCCATAAGTTTATTACAGAGGAAGTAAATACAACCTTATTTATTCACCATATTTTCCTTGCATGGAGACAGGTCATCATGATCTTGACAACAGCAGGAGGATGCCATTGGGTTCACCACCATGTAACAGGCCTGAGAATCCTTTGCCGACGAACGAACAACATAGCTTTCCTAACAATGCCCGTGCCATTTCTCCTGCGGTTGCCGGGCGGGCTCTCCCTGCTAACTCATCGTCTGTTTCCCAAGGGTTGAATGCCTGGTACTGTCTGTTGTTGCTACTGACTCAACTCGCTGTATTTGCCATCGGGTGATAGTCTTGGATCTAAAATACATAAATAGTGTTGTAAATCTCGGTTCATGGCTTTCCGTTATCCAATGTGTTTTTGTGGTCATTGGATTCTTGGGGCTGTTGTCCACTATATTCTCCATTAAGTGTCTCTGTTATCAATTCACATATTGCCTGGTGGATGATACTAATTCACATGTTCACATGTTGGGGTTGGGTAGTGAGAGATGAAAAATCCGAAATCAAATAGAGAAATTTATCAGAGATTAATAATTAAAAGAATATATCAGAAATTAATACAAGATTTAATATTATTTGATAAATCTTGTTTATCTTCACAAAAAGTTAGTCCGGATATTATGTCTTTTGATATTATTGTTATTGTTTGCACTTGTTAGTTTTATTGGCAAATTCTCACTGATTTAGATTAATAGCTGAAGCAATTGAAGTCACTGAGCGCCCGATAAGTGGGCCGGACGGGCGTGTTCAACCGGATGCGGCCCAGGAGCCCGTCTGATTAAGGTTTGGTCTAGCCCAAGTCAAGTCAATTTGGATCTCTGGTTCGATTGAACCAGATGAGAACGGCATCCTCAACTTCGCACCCGTGCCCTAAACGTCAGAGGTGAAACTGTCTCCTTCTCCACAGCGACCGCGACTGCGGCGTTTTCCTTGGCGAAAGGCGGCAGCAGCGGTGGCATCTTCCTCCATCGAGCTCTTATCGCTGCGGCGTTTTCCTCGGCAAACGGTGGATGCTGCGGTTTCCTCTCCGTCGGCGAACGGTGACGGCGCCCGGTATCTCTCTCTTACACATTCTCCTCCTCCTCTTCCTCCTTCGCCTGTTACACAATCCCTTCCCCTCCCTCCTCTACACCCCGCTTCGCCCTCTCTATACATCTTCCCCTCCCCTTTCCTACTCCCTGATAGTTACCCGCTACCCTCCGAACAAACGGTCAGCATCTTGCCATGAGCATACTTTAAAGAAATAGCAAGTCACAGTATGCAAGTTAAATACGGTTGTTAAGATAGACAGCAGGAGAAGTGCTGCTTTTACAGAGAGCAAAGAGAATTGGGGAAGTCTTAGAGAAAAGGAAAGCACGGAAAACATAGAACAAGAGACTATAATTGGGTCACTGTCCAAAGAAAATCATAATTATTTGTCAATAGAATCATGCACAAGTCTGACTATTCCTCATGTGAAGCATTTTAATTAAAAATATACCTAAGATAATACTAATCTGACTAGGTTTCCCAAAAGAAGCTCTCTCAACAGAAACTGCTTATTTTGCTGAAGCGTTTGGTTCATCAAACCTCTTAGTTTTCTTATTATGTTTACTGCATTGCAGTTTCCTTTTCAAGCACATCAGAAAATTTCAACACAAAACCCCAAATGATACAAAGGACTCGACTCAATATAAAGGACAAGTTGAGTCAACAACTAGAATTTGACTTGATTTCCAAACCCGAAAATAGACTCAAAATCTCAATGTATTTGGTTAGGTATAACCTTACACCTTGACGTCAGCATAGCGTGTTCTCTGCTGTAGTGCTGAAAGCAACTATCTTCGCTACTTGAGGCTAGTTCATACCTCAAAACACAAAGGCCTGCCTATATTTGGATTGTTAAATCTTGTATTTGCTGGTTTAATTGGTGATTTGAAGGAGATTTTGCAGGTGACAATAGAAAGAGATATTAATGCTCTTAATTTAACTACAGATATTTTCTTATTCAGAGTTCAATGATGCAAAAGATCCATATGGATGATCATGAATTGTTTGAACATCATGGCTTCTGTTATTATTTTGGTCGTTTGCACATGCTGGTTTTATTGTCAAATTCTCACTGATATAGGCTTTTTTATTCTTCATTAATGATATGTAGCTGACGCAACATATAATTTTTTAACTGTAGTTGAAGTTATTTACATGAGCAGTCTTTCTCATAAATTAATTTCCTTTATCAGCAAAGAACCAAATAAACTAGTAGCATTTCTTGATTGAGGCAGTTTTCTTATCTCTTTATTCATTTTTCAGAATATTTATTGCCTTTCTCTGGTCTTCCAGCTATGTTTTTTTTTTTCTGTCAAGTTGCTCATCATCATCAACAATGCCTTTTTTAGCATGTTGAACCTCACAAATTACTGTTGTTAATTAATTCAACAGTATCTTTTCTACTTACCAGTCTTGCAAGACTTATAACTAGATCATCTCTCTACATTCTTGATGAAATGGATCAATTATTCTGGAAGTGCTCATTTGAAATGTTCCAGGTTTTAGTTATAGGACATTGCTGAATCTGATGTTAGAGAAAACATTATGCATCTTCCTGTTATTCTGAATTCTTTAGTACCATTTGCAAGTTGTTGATGTTCAACCTACAAGTATAAACATGAGCATCGTCTGTATACGATCAACATGGTAAATGCCTTTGCCACTCTTATGCAGCATATTTGATGAAGATACATTTGATATGGTTTTTAAATTGCTACAGGGATATAGGATGCTTGGTAGTGTATGAATGCACCAACTACAATCGAAAAATAAGTGGAAGATTGTGTTTGTGTGCTGTTGTTATATGATGCCATTATTTCAGTGGTGGAGAATTGCTTGGATGTGAGCATGATAATAAGTAACTAATCATAGGTACTCTTTATCAACTCTCAAACACCATTTAGAGACTTATCTCTGAAAGAAATGGCTGATTGGAACTGAATGCATGTGGATTAACATGAGTGGTAAAGGAATGTTGTCTGAGACAGATGATTAGTTGAAAGTTTTCAACATCCTTGATTTGAGGTAGAAGAGGAATTTGGACTTGGAGAGGGCAGAAATAAGATTACTTTTCTTGTATTTTTCTGCAAACGGTACAGGATACTGCCTCAAAAGACTAATGTTTTCGGTGCAGAAGAGGCTCGTGTGCCTTCTCTCTTGTAACAAGTCCAACATCCATCTTTCCTCCTCTCAACTCTGCAGTCTGTTTAGCTTTTCCACTGCCGAAGAGCACAGTTTAAATCATAGATCCAACTTTACGTTGGTCGACCCCCTTGAGTCATGTGAACTTTCCTCAAAAGAGGCTGCAAAAAGGGCCAAGGATGGCATCTGTGAAAAAGAACTTTCAAGTTCAAGTCTTTCCATTGAGTTCTTTAAGCAGAGCGGTTGGAGTGATGCACAAGTCTTGAAGCTTACCCAGAGGGAACCCAGGTTTCTACGTGCTAACTTAGAGACTGTCCAGAAGCCGAAGATAAGATCTTTGCAGGACATGAGATTTTCTGACACTGAAATAGTTCAGCTGGTTTCATCATGTCCGGGTCTGCTCCATTTTCGTGAGATATCCAACCAAGGATCAACTTCTGGAGGTCACTTCTTGGTTCTAATGAGAGGTTAATTAAGGCCTGCAGGAGGAACATGTTTCTCCTTACTTCTAGCTTGGCTCAAAAGATTGAGCCCAATATATCTCTCTTGAGGGAATGTGGCATCAGTGAGCAAAACATCGCGCAGATGGTAGTGAGACTACCAAGTTTTTTATGTCATACAGAAAAATGTATCAAGGAAGCGATCAAACATGTTGAGGAGTTGGGTGTGTCACGTGACTGTAAAACGTTCCCTCGTGCACTTTTAACAGTCGTGACCCTTAGCAGGTCCAGGCTTGATGCTACCTTTGCAACCCTGATCAGCTATGGGTGGTCCCAACCAGATTGCGTTGCTGCATTCAGGAAGCATCCATCCATTTGGTCTTTGTCAAAGAAGACCTTATGTGACAAGATGACATTCCTGATGAAGGAAGCTGGTTGTGAGCTGACATATATCATTTGCCGTCCGGTGCTTCTTACATATAGCTTGGAGAAGAGGTTGAGACCTCGATATGAAGTTCTGAATTTTCTTGATCCGAATAAATTGCTGGATAAAGGACATGACCTGCTATCTGTCATCCTGCTATCTGAAGAGACGTTCAGAAACAAATTCCTTTTCCTGCTACCCAAGGAGAAATTTATTGCTCAATATGATTCCTATGTTGCTGCTGTGCGGGGAAAGCACCACGTTGTTGTGGAAAACTAGGATTGCAAGTGCTTCCTCGAGACAAAAGTGTAAACCTAATGCATGCTGACCTAAACTTAATCATTTTACATTTGTGACAATTTAAATTCTCCAAGAGTTTATTAGAGTAGAACTTCCATGTTGATTTTTGGGATTTTTCCTCTATTTATCTTTTTCTACAACAAAAGAATGCTGATTCATATATGCTGATGTCCCAGAAAGTGGAGTTTGGGGGAAGTCAATTACTTAGGAAAGGTAACAAAAATATCAAGCTTTTGTGTTATGTTTCTACCATATCTAGCCAATTCACAGACTTATTATTGAATTTGAGTTACGTTGTTGGTTGCATGGTATGTAACTTCGAATGGTATTGCTTGTATCGAGCGGTACGTATCGGTCTGACAATATATCGGTATGTGGACCGTTCGTTATCGAACGAATCATGCTACATCGCACAGTAAATCTTGGTATACCTTACGATACGTCTGTGTTGTACCGTATGATACGGTATTGTATATCTTGGTTGATTGTATCCAATTTTTTATAGTAACATTTTAATTGTATTAAGAGATCAATTACTAATATGATCACATCTATATCTCCTATTAAGTAAGCTATTTTCTTCCTGTGAAGTTAACGAAAAAATGAGAAAGATTTTATAATTTAAATGATAAAAAGATCAAAAGATTTTCTAGAGATGTTTCTGTCTATAGAATTCAATGTATAAACTATTTAAAAAATATTTTGAATATAAATAGTTATTATATATTTTTATTACAAATAATATTATGAAAGATTGCTTATATTTGCAACATTGGAATGTGTGTGATAATATCATTTTCAATGTTGATGATGAATACTAGCAACCTTTGTATGGATGATAGTTATGGATCAAGATTTGAACATAAAAGAATAAGTATGGATGATAGTTATGGATCAAGATTTGAACATAAAAGAATAAATCCTAGATGAAAGTAGATTAACCATGCCCATTTAATTAGTTAAATCTATTGATGATTAGATAAAGACAGATGAAATAGAAGGATAAAAATTTTATTTATAAATAAGGATTAAATATTTATAAATTTAACATAATTTTACATCAAATATTTTATTATATCATTATATACTTGTACTTATTATAGTTATACATCCATTGTCTTCAAAAATTTTAAAAAATTATAAAACTTTTTATATTATAAATTATTTTTAAATGAAATAATAAAAACTTAAGATTTTTATTCCAAATTTTGAATTGACAATTTTTGAAATGGATGATTCTGAAATGGTGACTAAGTCTTAAATATAACTTATATTTAAATCATCAAATCTTATATTTGCTGGTTTAGTTTGTGAATTGAAGGACAATTTACTTGTAACAGTAGAAAGAGTTTTGAATGCTTTAAGTTTGACTACATATGTTTTTTACATAGAGCATAAATAGTTCGGATATTACGGCTTTTCGTTATTAGTGTGATTGTTAGCAATTGTTGGCTTTATTGGCAAATTCTCACTGATTTTGATTATGCCAGCGAAGATTCTCACTGATTTAGATTATGGTTTTATTGAGAAAGTTCTTTACTACAGCTGAAGCCATTGATGTCACCGGCCACCCGATAAGTGGGCCGGGCGAGCGAGTTCAACCGGGTGCAGCCCAGGCGCCCGCGTGATTCAGGTTGCGTCGAGCCCGAGTCAAGTCAATTTGGACCTCTGGTTCGATTGAACCAGATGAGATGGCATTCTCAAAATTCCCACCCGTGCCCTAACTGCAGCGGTCAAACTGTCTCCTCCTATATAGCGACCGCGAATGCGGCGTTTTACTTGGCGAAAGGCGGCTGAAGCGGCGGCATCTTCCTCCGTCGGGCTTTTATCGCTGCGGCGTTTTCCTCGGAGAACGGTGGATGCTGCGGCTTCCTCTCCGTCAGCGAACGGTACAGCGCCGGGTATCTCTCTCTTACTCCTCCTCCTCTTCCTCGTCCATCGCCGTTGCAGAATCCCTTCTCCTCCCTCCTCCTCCCTCTTCCCCTATTCGTCGCAGCTCTCCCGATTCCCCGACAACATCCTCCTCCTCCCTTCTCCCCCCTCCTCCCTCTTTCACCCGTTCATCGAAGCCCCCCGCCCCTCTTCCTCGATCCCTCCCCCTCCTCCACTTCATTACAGTCCCCGCCCCTCGTTTTCCTACTCCGATCTCAACGGTCCCCTCTCCGTTTTCCTACTCCGGACCCGACAGCCCCAACTCCATTATCTTGCTCCGGCCCGGACAGCCCCCGAGAAGCCCCCGTCTCCCTCCTCTACACCCCTCTTCGCCTTCTCTATACATCTTCCCCTCCCCTTTCCTACTCCCTGATAGTTATCCGCTACCCTCCCAACAAGCAGTCAGCAGCATGTCATGAGCATTTACTTTGAAGAAATAGCTAGTCACAGTATGCATGTTAAATACTGTTGTTAAGATAGACAGCAGGAGAAGTGCTGCTTTTATAAAGAGCAAAGAGAATTGGGAAGTCTTAGAGAAAAAGAAACAAAAACACGGAAAAGATAGAACAAGAGATAACAGAGACAATAATTGGGTCACTGTCCAAAGAAAATCATAATTATTTGTCAATAGAATCATGCACAAGTCGGACTATTCCTCATGTGAAGCATTTTAATTAAAAATATACCTAAGATAATACTAATTTGACTAGGTTTCCCGAAAGAAGCTCCCTCAACAGCAACTGCTTATTTTGATGAAGTGTTTGGTTCATCAAACCTTTTCAAGCACATCAGAAAATTTCAACACAAAACCCCAAATGTTACAAAGGACTCGACTCAATCTAAACTACAAGTTGAGTAAACAAATAGAATTTGACTTGATTTCCAAACCTGAAAATAGACCCAAAATCTCAAATGTATTTGGTTAGGTATAACCTTACACCTTTATGTCAGCATAGTGTGTTCTCTGCTGTAGTGCTGAAAGCAACTATCTCAGCTACTTGAGGCTTGTTCGTACCTCAAAACACACAGTCCTGCTTATATTTGAATTGTCAAATCTTGTATTTGCTGGTTTAGTTGGTGATTTGAAGGGGCCTTTTCCAGTAACAACAGAAAGAGATTTGAATGCTCTTACTTTAACTACAGATATTTTCTTATACAGAGTTCGATGATGCAGAAGATCCATATGGCTGATCATGAATAGTTTGGACATCATGGCTTTTGTTATTATTGTGGTTGTTTGCACTTGCTGGTTTTATTGGCAAATTCTCACTGATCTAGGCTTTTTTTTTCTTCATTATTGATATTTAGCTGATGCCACATATAATTTTTTTTTACTGTTGTTGAAGTTATTTACATGACCAATCTTTCTCATAAATTAAGTTCCTTTATCAGCATAGAACCAAATAAATTAGTAGCATTTCTTGATTGAGGCAGTTTTCTTATCTCTTTTTTCATTTTTCAGAAAATTTATTGCCTTTCTCTGGTCTTCCAGCTATGTTGTTTTTTTTTTTTTGTCAAGTTGCTCATCATCATCAACAATGCCCTTTTTAGCATGTCGAACCTTACAAATTACCCTTGTTAATTAATTAAACAGTGTCTTCTCTGCTTACCTGTCTTGCTAGACTTTTAACTAGATCATCTCTTTACATTCTTGATGAAATGGATCAATTACTCTGGTAGTGCTCATTTGAAATGTTTCAGATTTTAGTTGTAGGACATTAGTGAATCTGATGTTAGAGAAAACATTATGCATCTTCCAGTTATTCTGAATTCTGTAGTACCATTTGCAAGTCATTGATGTTCAACCTATAAGTATAAACTTGAGTATCGTCTGTATACGATCGACATTGTAAATGTCTATGCCACTCTTATGCAGCATATTTGATGAAGATACATTTGATATGGTTTTTAAATTGCTACAGGGATATAGGATGCTTGGTAGTGTCTAAACCCACCAACTACAATATAAAAATAAGTGGAAGATAGTGTCTGTGCTCTAGTGTTATATGATACCAGCATTTCAGTGGTGGAGAATTGCTCTGATGTGAGCATTTGAATGAGTAACGAATTATAGGTACTCGTTATCAACTCTCAAACACCATTTAGAGACTTATCTCTGGAAGAAATGTCTGATTGGAGCTGAATGCATGTGGATTAACACGAGTGGTATAGGAATGTTGTCTGAGACAGATGATTAGTAGAAAGTTTTCAACATCCTTGATTTGAGGTAGAAGAGGAATTTGGACTTGGAGAGGGCAGATTAAGACTACTTTTCTTGTATTTTTCTGCAAACAGTACGTGATACTGCCTCAAAAGACAATGTTTTTGGTGCAGAAGAGGCTCTTTTGCCTTCTCTCGTGTAACAAGTCCACCGTCCATGTTTCCTCCTATCAACTCTGCAGTCTGTTTAGCTTTTCCACTGCCGAAGAGCACAGTTCAAATCATGGATCCAACTTTACGTTGGTCGACCCCCTTGAGTCATTTGAACTTTCCTCAAAAGAGGCTGCAAAAAGGGCCAAGGATCGCATCTGTGAAAAAGAACTTTCAAGTTCAAGTCCTTCCATTGAGTTCTTCAAGCAGAGCGGTTGGAGTGATCCACTAGTCATGAAGCTTTTGCAGAGGGAACCCAGGCTTCTACGTGCTAACGTAGAGACTATCCTGAAGCCCAGGATGAGATCTTTGCAGGACATGGGATTTTCTGACACTGAAATAGTTCAGCTGGTTACATCATGTCCGTGTCTGCTCTATTTACGTGATATCCAACCAAGGATCGACTTCTGGAGGTCACTACTTGGTTCTAATGAGAGATTAATTAAAGCCAGCAGGAGGAACATGTTTCTCCTTACTTCTAGCGTGGCTCGAAAGGTTGAGCCCAATATATCTCTCTTGAGGGAATGTGGCATCAGTGAGCAATGCATCACGCAGATGTTGGTGGCAGTACCGAGTTTTTTTTGTCGAACGAACAAATGTATCGACGAATCTATCAAACATGTTGAGGAGTTGGGTGTGTCACGTGACTGTAAAATGTTCCCTCATGCACTTTTAAAAGTCATGACCCTGAGCTGGTCTAGGTTTCATGCTACTTTTGCAATCCTGATGAGCTTTGGGTGGTCCCAACCAGACAGCCTTGCTGCATTCAGGAGGTATCCAGTCATTTGGAATTACTCAAAGAAGAACTTATCTGACAAGATGACATTCCTGATGAAGGAAGCTGGTTGTGAGCTGACATATATCATTGGTCATCCCGTGCTTCTTACATATAGCTTGGAGAAGAGGTTGAGACCTCGATATGAAGTTATGAATTTTCTTTATCAGAATAAATTGCTGGATAAAGGACATGACCTGCTATCTGTCATCCTGCTCTCTGAAGAGAAGTTCAGAAACAAATTCCTTTTCCTGCTACGCAACGAGAAATTTATTGCTCAATATGATTCCTATGTTGTTGCTGTGCAGGGAAAGCATGACGTTATTGCGGAAAACTAGGATTGCAAGTGCTTCCTTAAGACAAAGTGTAACCTATTGCATGCTGACTGCAAATTAAACACTTTATATTTGTGACAATTTAAATTCTGCAATAGTTTCTTGGAGTATAACTTCCATGTTGATTTGGTGATTGTTCTTCTATTTATGTTTTCTACAACAAAAGGTACTCATTCTTTTATGCTGATGTCTCAGAAATTGGTGTGGTGGAAAGTCAATTACTTAAGAAAGGTAACCAAAATATCAAGCTTTTGTGTTCTGTTTCTATCATATTTACCTGATTCTGGCAGCCATATTGATTACTGTGCTGTCATTTAGATGATTGTGATCTAATTTAATAAGGATACCTTCCTTTTGAATGGGGACATCTCAAAGAATTATGTAAGAGCCGCTTGGACGGAAAATACTTCAAAGGCAACCACAGATGTGGGTATGACTCTTTAACATTTTTGTTGTAGTCATATCCACACTCGCTCATTAAATAATTAAGTCCAGTTTAACTGTTTAATCGAACGCATTAAACAGCCGATCTATATTAAGTTTGATACACATCTGTATTGTTATATAATTAGATCGTGTGTTTTACTTTGCTTTTGCGATCTAATAGACCCAATGTGGCTCCCGTATTTTGTTTTATTTAACTATTAACGCCCATGCATTTTGGATCATTTATGTTTATGTTTGAATTCATACCCAGAATGATTATTGAATTTGAGCTGCATTGGGTGCATATCTATTTTTTGATAATAATAGTTGAATTATATTAAGAGAACAATTACCAGGTAGGTAATAAAATGAACACATCTATGGCATATATCTACAGTAAGTTATGAAGCTTCTGTTTTTTTTAATGTAATGTTGTATTATCATTTTAGTGTCTTAAATATAAGAAACAGTATTATTATTTTTTATAATATGTTTAGTTGACAAAATTTTAATTTAACTAAAGATTCTAAGAGGAAAGATTCAAAAGATTGGATAGAGAAGATTATTGGATGGTTGTTGAGCGACTACGGATTATAAGCTAACAATAATGCTGAAGAGTGTAAGATTGTTTTCAGAAGTTCCCGAAGAATTTAAAAGATAACTGTTGCTATTCTTTTGAAGAATATATAAACATTGACTACTAAGAATTCAAGAGAATAGTATATGTAATTTTTGCTTCTATTATGTTATGAAACTTCATTTTTTTCTTATACTATTGTATTATCATTTTGGTGTCTTCAACATAAGGAATAGTATCATTATTTTTTTAGTGATATGTTTAGTTACTAAAATTTTAACTTAATAAAAAATTATAAGAGGAAAGAGTAGAAAAGTGAACAAAATATATTGTTGGATGATTGTGGGGGAACTATTGATTATAAATCAGGTTATGATGTTGAAGAGTGTAAAATTCTTTTTAAAAATTGTGAAAAGACATAAAAGATTTGTATTTGTAAGATTTTGGATAATAAAAAAATACAAATGGAGTTTACATTTTTCAGCAATAGTTTTTGAACCAAACAATATCCTTTAGTACTTTAAATAATTATCTTATTGAATTGTTTCTCGAGCACTTTATACATACGTGTTTTTTATCATAGGAAGGACCTATTAAATTGCAGCATCATCAACTACTTTTGTCTTTTTTTTTCTTTTTCATTAGGCCTCAACAAAAATCATCTATATTTCTGTAAGGTAAAGTTATCATCTAAGTAAGATACTTGAAACTAATTATGACAAACTACTTCTGTTGGGATGTATATGTAAGTTATGACATACTACTGCATTTAGTTAAGTATAACTAGTCCTAACTAAATCACAACTGGTTTGTTGTGACGGTTTTGAATCACAACATAATCAATGCATTTATTTAGGTATAAATATGACTGGTTTGAATTGAATCAAACCAGAATCGACGGTTGATTGCAAATCAAATCGTAATTTACCGGGGGTAATTTAATTGAGGTTCCTAGGTTTGAAAAATTAGAATCAATGATCCCATAATTGATTATTCTGCTTCCTATTTAAACCATCTATTTGATGGTATTCTATATAGATAAAAACCTCGATCAAATAGATTGTCGATGGATAATTGGGCTTAAACAATTGAGCCCAATAGTCTGTGCTTGGACCAACAATCGAATGAATGTCAAATTGGCTATATTTAGGGGTACTTTAATTATTTTATAATTAAAATATTAAAAATTAGAAAATAAATTAGTCCTTCCAATAAGCAAATAATAGCTAGTTATGAAGATATTTTAGGAAAAAAAATTTAAAAATCCTATAGATACCCCAAAAATCTTTTATTTTTTTCCAGATTACTTGTTGAAGGTTGAACGGTTTGATGCTCTTTTCTTAATCCGATGGCAAGTGGAAGCTATCACTTTACCATATAAGAGGCTTTTGGAAATTAGATCTTGTTAATTCAAGAAAACCAACATATCAATGTTGATGTTAAGATGTTGATACGATGGCTTTTAAAAATATAGAAGGAAGAAGATATGATGACCAAACTCAAGTTAGACATCTTCTAAGTTATACTTTAAAAATGTCTGAAACACCGATGGCTCCTTCCATATCATATGTAATTATTGAGATCAAATTTTTAAATATAAAGAAGAAAGAAGATATAGAATATTTTGAAAGTATATTAGGAAGAAACATCCACGGTGAAAGTCAAACGTAAATTTTCAGATACCCTACTAATCTCACTTTTTTATTATTCTATTGAAAAAATAATGAAACATTAGCTATATTTATTTTTTTGTTAAATATTTATTTTTTAGTTTTGGTGAACAAGTTGGATTTATTGATTATTATCAACAGGCTTTAAATCATATTACATAATGAATTTTCATATCACTCTTGCTCGCACTTTATATAATCTTTATAAAAATAATTATCATGTTTTTATTTATATTGATATTTGGAGTTCAAATGTACTCATATTATTGTTATTGGATTGATAGTGATTGGACCATGCAAAATAAATTATTGCTTTTAGAGAAGTTCAGAAAGAAATTTCTTTTCCTGCTAGGCGAGGAGAAATTTATTCCTCTATATGATTCCTATGTTGCAGCTAATTCAGAGACTTAAATTTGAGCTACGTTGTTGGTTGTATCTCTAATTTTTTTTATAGTAACAGTTTAATTGGTTGTATCTCTATTTTTTTTATATAGTAACAGTTTAATTGTATTAAGTGAACAATTATCAGGGTAGGTAATAATATGCACACATCTATATCTCCTATTAAGCAAGCTATTTTATTCTTGTGAAGTTAATGAAAAAAATAAGGCAGATTTTATAATTTAAATGATAAAAAGATTAGAAGATTTTCTAGCGATGTTTTTACCTGATGGAATTCAATATATAAACTCTTTAAAAAATATTTTGAATATAAATAGTTATTATATATTTTTATTACAAATAATATTATGAAAGTTCGCTTATATTTGCAACATTGGAATGTGTGGGATAAAATTTTAAAGATTTTGAAACTGTTTAATAATGTAATATATACTTTTACTGGTGTTTATTATCTTACTGTGCATATTTTTTTGGTTGTTTGCATTAATATGCTTGGTGAATTATAAGAATATCAATATGATAATAATTTAAATATGACAATAGTGATTATAAAATTAAAAAAGGATAAATTATTTTTTTAATTCTATCGATTTATTTAATTACATATTTAATTACATATGACTTTAGTAATTATTCAATTATTTAACCATTTATTATGAAAGTTTAGCGGTCAATAATATTGGTCATAAAATTAGAGATATTAAAAAATTAATTGTTAACTTATATAACTATTATAGTGCTAACTATAGTAGACAACATGGTACCTTTCAAACTTCTCCATCAATGGATCAAGTCATTGGAGATAACAAAATTTGTAAGGGAGAAAAACTATTGTTACAAAGATTAAAAAATCAAAGGGATCATCAAACACAAGCTTAATATGTATCTAACAACTTCTTTTGAATTTGGTGACAATACTATAAGTATAGAGTTTTCTATTATAAGATCATGGACATGATATATAATATCATTTTCAATGTCGATAATGAATACTAGCAACCTTAGTACCGATGATAGTTATGGATCAAGATTTGAACATAAAAGAAAGGATCATAGATGAAAGTAGATTAAGCATGCCCATCTAATTAATTAAATCTCAAGCATATATTGATGAATAGATAAAGACGACGAAATAGAACTAAGAGACCATATGCGAAAACAAAAATTTTATTTATAAATAAGGATTAAATATTTATAAAATGTTACATAATTTTACATCAAATAATTTATTATATCATTATATATTTATACTCATTATAGTTATACATCCATTGTCTTCAAAAATTTTAAAAAATATAAATTTTTTTTATATTATAAATTATTTTTAAATGAAATAATAAAAAAATATTGGTTCAAACTAGAATCGAAATGGATCAAACCGAAACCAATTTTTGCGGATTCGATTTTTTATAAAATTAAAAAATCATACATCCATTGTCTTCAAATATTAAAAAAATATTAATAAATTATTTTATAAATTATTTTTTAAATAAAATAATAAAAAAAAAATATTGGTTCAAACTTGAATCGAAATGGATCAAACCGAAACCAATTCTTGCCGATTCGATTTTTATTCCAAATTTTGAATTCACAATTTTTGAAATGGATGATTCTGAAATGGTGACTAAGTCTTAAATATAACTTATATTTAAATCATCAAATTTTATATTTGCTGGTTTAGTTTGTGAATTGAAGGACAATGTACTTGTAACAGTAGAAAGAGATTTGAATGCTTTAAATTTGACTATATATATATATATGTTTTCTTACACAAAGCATAAATAGTTCGGATATTTTATGGCTATTGTTATTAGTGTGATTGTTTGCACTTGTTGGCTTTATTGGCAAATTCTCACTGATTTAGATTATGGCTTTATTGAGAGAAAGTTCTTTACTACAGCTGAAGCCATTGAAGTCAATGAGAGCCCGATGAGTGGGCCGGGCGTGAGAGTTCAACCGGGTGCAGCCCAGGCGCATGCCTGAATCAGGTTCTGTCGAGCACGAGTCAAGTCAATTTGAGGCTCTGGTTCGATTGAACCAGATGAGAACGGCGACCTCAAAATTCGCACCCGTGCCCTAAATGCAGCGGTGAAAATGTCTCCATATTCACAGCCACTGCAACTTCGGCGTGTACCTTGGCTAGAGCCGGCAGCGGCGGCGGCATTTTCCTCCGTCGAGCTCTTATCGCTGCGGCGTTTTCCTCGGCGAACGGTGGATGCTGCGGCTTCCTCTCCGTCAGCGAACGGTACAGCGCCCGGTATCTCTCTCTTACTCCTCCTCCTCCTCCTTCGCCGTCACACAATCCCTTCTCCTCCCTCCTCCTCCCTCTTCCCCCTTTCGTCGCAGCTCTCCCGCTTCCCCGACACCATCCTCCTCCTCCCTCTTTCACCCGTTCATCGCAGCCCCCCGCCCCTCTTCCCCGATCCCTCCCCCTCCTCCACTTCATCACAGTCCCCGCCCCACGTTTTCCTACTCCGATCCCAACGGTCCCCTCTCAGTTTTCCTACTCCGGACCCGACAGCCCCCTCTCCATTATCTTGCTCCGGCCCCGACAGCCCCCGACAAGCCCCCGTCTCCCTCCTCTACACCCCTCTTCGCCCTCTCTATACATCTTCCCGTCCCCTTTCCTTCTCCCTGATAGTTACCCGCTACCCTCCCAACAAGTAGTCAGCAGCATGTCTTGAGCATTTACTTTAAAGAAATAGCAAGTCACAGTATGCAAGTTAAATACTGTTGTTAAGATAGAAAGCAGGAGAAGTGCTGCTTTTATAAAGAGCAAAGAGAATTGGGGAGTCTTAGAGAAAAATAAAAAAACACGGAAAAGATAGAACAAGAGATAGCAGAGACAATAATTGGGTCACTGTCCAAAGAAAATCATAATTATTTGTCAATAGAATCATGCACAAGTCTGACTATTCCTAATGTGAAGCATTTTAATTAAATCTATACCTAAGATAATACTAATCTGACTAGGTTTCCCAATAGAAGCTCTCTCAACAGAAACTGCTTATTTTGATGAAGTGTTTGGTTCATCAAACTTCTTAGTTTTCTTATTATGTTTACTGCATTGCAGTTTCCTTTTCAAGCAATCAGAAAATTTCTACACAAAACCCCAAATGATACAAAGGACTCGACTCAATCTAAAGTACAAGTTGAGTAAACAACTAGAATTTGACTTGATTTCGAAACCCGAAAATTGTCTCAAAATCTCAATGTATTTGGTTAGGTATAACCTTACACTTTTATGTCAGCATAGTGTGTTCTTTGCTGTAGTGCTGAAAGCAACTATCTCCGCTACTTGAGGCTTGTTCGTACCTCAAAACACACAGGCCTGCTTATATTTGAATTGTCAAATCTTGTATTTGCTAGTTTAGTTGGTTATTTGAACAGTGTCATTTCTAATTACCAGTCTTGCTAGACTTTTGACTAGATCATCATTCTTGATGAAATGGATCAATTACACCCCAATGTTTCAGATTTTAGTTGTAGGACATTAGTGAATCTGATGTTAGAGAAAACATTATGCATCTTCCTGTTATTCTCAATTCTGTAGTACCATTTGCAAGTCTTTGATGTTCAATCTACAAGTATAAACATAAATTAAGTTCCTTTATCAGCATAGAACCAAATAAACTTGTAGCATTTCTTGATTGAGGCAGTTATCTTGTCTCTTTATTCATTTTTCAGAAAATTTATTGCCTTTCTCCGGTCTTCCAGCTATGTTGTTGTAATTTTTGTCAAGTTGCACATCATTAACAGTGGCTTCTTTAGCATGTTGAACCTCACAAATTACCCTTGTTAATTAATTAAACAGTGTCTTTTCTGCTTACCAGTCTTGCTAGACTTTTAACTAGATCATCTCTTTACATTCTTGATGAAATGGATCAATTACTCCACAATGTTTCAGATTTTAGTTGTAGGACATTAGTGAATCTGATGTTAGAGAAAACATTATGCATCTTCCAGTTATTCTGAATTCTGTAGTACCATTTGCAAGTCATTGATGTTCAACCTATAAGTATAAACATGAGTATTGTCTGTATACGATCGACATTGTAAATGCCTATGCCACTCTTATGCAGCATATTTGATGAAGATACATTTGATATGGTTTTTAAACTGCTACAGGGATATAGGATGCTTGGTAGTGTCTAAACCTACCAACTACAATATAAAAATAAGTGGAAGATAGTGTCTGTGTGCTGGTGTTATATGATGCCATTATTTCAGTGGTGGAGAATTGCTCGGATGTGAGCATTAGAATGAGTAACTAATTATAGGTACTCGTTATCAACTCTCAAACCCCATTTAGAGACTTATCTCTGGAAGAATTGGCTGATTGGAACTGAATGCATGTGGATTAACACGAGTGGTATAGGAATGTTGTCTGAGACAGATGATTAGTTGAAAGTTTTCAACATCCTTGATTTGAGGCAGAAGTTGAATTTGGACTTGGAGAGGGCAGAAATAAGACTACTTTTCTTGTATTTTTCTGCAAACAGTACGTGATACTGCCTCAAAAGACAATGTTTTTGGTGCAGAAGAGGCTCTTTTGCCTTCTCTCATGTAACAAGTCCACCGTCCATGTTTCCTCCTATCAACTCTGCAGTCTGTTTAGCTTTTCCACTGCCGAAGAGCACAGTTCAAATCATGGATCCAACTTTACGTTGGTCGACCCCCTTGAGTCATGTGAACTTTCCCCAAAAGAGGCTGCAAAAAGGGCCAAGGATCGCTTCTGTGAAAAAGAACTTTCAAGTTCAAGTCCTTCCATTGAGTTCTTTATGCAGAGTGGTTGGAGTGATGCACAAGTCATGAAGCTTATGCAGTGGGAACCCAGGTTTCTACATGCTAACGTAGAGACTCTCCTGAAGCCCAGGATGAGATCTTTGCAGGACGTGGGATTTTCTGACACTGAAATAGTTCAGCTGGTTTCATCATGTCCGACTCTGCTCTTTCTACGTGATATCCAATCAAGGATCGACTTCTGGAGGTCACTACTTGGTTCTAATGAGAGGTTAATTAAAGCCAGCAGGAGGAACAAGTTTCTCCTTATTTCTAGCGTGGCTCGAAAGATTGAGCCCAATATATCTCTCTTGAGGGAAGGTGGCATCAGTGAGCAATGCATCACGCAGATGTTGGTGGCAGTACCGAGTTTTTTTTGTCGAACGAACAAATGTATCAACGAATCTATCAAACATGTTGAGGAGTTGGGTGTGTCACGTGACTGTAAATTGTTCCCTCATGCACTTTCAGCAGTCATGACCTTGAGCAGGTCCAGGTTTGATGCTACCTTTGCAACCTTGATGAGCTTTGGGTGGTCCCAAGCAGACAGCCTTGCTGTATTCAGGAGGCATCCAGTCATTTGGAATTACTCAAAGAAGAACTTATGTGATAAGATGACATTCCTGATGAAGGAATCGTCCTGTGCTTCTTACATATAGCTTGGAGAAGAGGTTGAGGCCTCGATATGAAGTTATCAATTTTCTTGATCAGAATAAATTGCTTGATAAAGGACATAGCCTGCTATCTGTCGTGATGCTATCTGAAGAGAAGTTCAGAAACAAATTCCTTTTCCTGCTACGCAAGGAGAATTTTATTGCTCAATATGATTCCTATGTTGTTGCTGTGCGGGGAAAGCACTACGTTGTTGTGAAAAACTAGGATTGCAAGTGCTTCCTTAAGACAAAGTATCGACCTATTGCCTGCTGACTGCAAATTAAACACTTTATATTTGTGACGATTTAAATTCTTCTAGGGTTTCTTGGAGTATAACTTCCATGTTGATTTGGTGATTGTTCTTCTATTTATGTTTTCTACAACAAAAGGTACTGATTCTTTTATGCTGATATCTCAGAAATTGGTGTGGGGGAAAGTCAATTACTTCAGAAAGGTAACCAAAATATCAAGCTTTTGTGTTCTGTTTCTACCCTCTTTGGCTAATTTTGCCAGTCGATCGATCGGTGCCAACTTTGTCTCGTTCAAGTTAATTGTTGTGGAGGCATTTTGGTAACTGTGCTGTCATTTAGATGATTGTGATCTAATTTAATATGGATACCTTCCTTTTGAATGGGGACATCTCAAATAAATAATTATGGATACCTTCCTTTTGAATGGGGACATATTTTTTTAGTTAATAATTTATTGACAAGTCCTTTCCACAAGTTATTGACAATCACTTCCTCTTCTCTTCTGTTTATTGGACAAGTATGATTTGTTTATTTCATTACATAATTATTTATTTTAATTTTTTTAGAAAATAAATGACTAACACAAGGTTTCACCATGAGAGGATCTCGAGTTAATTAAAGAAGGTTTTTTTTTTCGAGGCCTCTTTAGCATGAAACTTTCAATTAGGAAGATCTGTGGAAACAACAAGCAACAACATTTAGTATTTTGAATAATTGTCTTATTGAATTTTTCGAGCACTCTACACTTAGTTGTTATGACAGGCTACTCCAAAATAGACTCAAAATCTTGCAAAATCTGACTGGTTTGAATTGAATCAAACTAGAATCGACGGTTCATTGATTGCAAATCAAATCGTAATCTACCAGGGGTAATTTAATTGAGGTTCTTAGGTTTGAAAAATTAGAATCAACGATCCCATAATTGATTATTCCGCTTCCTATTTAAACCATCGATTTGATTGTGTTTTATATAGATAAAAACCTCGATCAAATAGGTTGTCGATGGATAATTGGGCTTAAACAATTGGGCCCAATAGTCTATGCTTGGACCAACAATCGAATGAATGTCAATTTGGCTATATTTAGGGGTACTTTAGTTATTTTATAATTAAAAATATTAAATATTAGAAAATAAATTAGTCCTTCCAATAAGCAAATAATAGCTAGTTATGAAGATATTTTAGGAAAAAAATTTAAAAACCCTATAGATACCCCAAAAATCTTTTATTTTTTCTCACGTCATTGATTAAGCACTTGTTGAAGTTTGAACGCTTTGATGCTCTTTTCTTAATCCGATGGCAAGTGGAAGCTATCACTTCACCACCGAGGTTGATATGATGGTTTTTAAAAATATAGAAGAAAGAAGATATGATAACTAAACTCAAGTTCGACATCTTCAAGTTATACTAATCTCACTGATGGCTCCTTCTATATCATATGTAATTATTGAGATCAAATTTTTAAATACAAAGAAGGAAGAAGATATAGAATATTTTGAAAGTGTATTAAGAAGAAACATCCATCACAAGTTAGTATGGTGAAAGTCAAATGTAAATTTTCAGATACCCTACTAATCTCACTTTTTATTATTCTATTAAAAAAATATGAAACATTAGCTATATTTACTTTTGTTAAATATTTATTTTTTAGTTTTGATGAACAAGTTGGATTTATTGATTATTATCAATAGGCTTTAAATCATATCACATAATGAATTTTCATATTACTCTTGCTTGCACTTTATATAATCTTTATACAAATAATTATCATGTTTTTATTTATATTGATATTTGGAGTTCAAATGTACTCATATTATTGTTATTGGGTTGATAGTGATTAGACCATGCAAAATAAATTATTGCTTTTAGAGTTTTTATTGAATGACATATAGTCGATAATATTTATAGAATGATAAATTTTATAAAATATTGTTTGATTTTTAATTTTTTTTCATTGGTTTTAGTAATACAATGGTAAATACCGCTTCTATTATGGAATTACAAGAAGTTTATCGACTTTCCTTTGTCATGTTTTAAATTTATGCATATAAGAATGACTAACATCTCTTAAAAGTTTTATTTCTCCTATTAGGTAAACTATTTCATTCTAATGGGTCATAAGTAATGAAAAAATAAGTCAGATTTTATAAATTAAATAACAAAAGATCCAAAAGATTTTCCAGGGGTGTTTCTACCCAATGAAATTCTACATATGTGAATTATTTAAAAAATCCTTTAAAGATAATAAATTATTATTTATTTTTATTATAAATAATATTATGAATGTTAGTTTATATCTACAACATTGGAATGTGTGTGAAATAATTTTAAAAATTTTAAAAGTTTTTAAAAAGGTAACATATACTTTAACTAGTGTTTATCGTATTGATACTGTACAATATCAATATGATAATAATTTAAATTTGACAATAATGGCTACAAAATAAAAAAAAAGATAAATTATTATTATTATTATTAATTTTATTGATTTATTTAATTATATGGGTTTTAAATTTTGTATAGATTAAATGACTTATGTAATTATTTAACCACTTATTATGAAAGTTTAGGAGTCGATGATATTAGTGATAAGATTAAAGATATTAAAAAATTAATTATTAACTTACATAATGCTAACTATGGTAGACAACATGATACCTTTGAAACTTCTCCGTTTACGGATCTAAGTTAACAAAGGTAATAAAATTTGTAAGGGAGAAAAACTATTATTACAAAGACTTAAAAGCGGATCGTAAAGCTCAAACTTCAAGTTTGTTATGTATCTAATAATGCTTTTAAAGTTTGGTGATAGCACTATAGGTATAGAGTTTTCTAGAATGATGGACATGATACATAATAACATTTTCAGTTTTAAGGATTAATACTAGCAACTTTAGTGTCAATGGTATATGTGGAGTCAGCCTTCAATACAAAATGTTTTAAGTATGCATTAATAGATAAAAGCGATGAAACAGAACCAATAATAATAATGATGTCCTATTAAACATATCAATTGAAAGGATGATTAGAATGTCCAATATTAGAAGGGATTAAGGATGATTAATTTTTCTTCATCAATGATAGGTTGCTTAAAGTTCTTTACTATACTATAGCTGAAGCGATTGACGACACCGGGCGCCCGATAAGTGGGCCGGGCGGATGAGTTCGACCGGGTGCGGCCCAGGTGCCGCCTGATTTGGCTGTGTCGAGCCCGAGTCAAGTCTATTTGGAACTAAGGTTCGATTGAACCAGATGAGAACGGCATCCTCAAAGTCGCAACCGTGCCCTAAATGCAGCGGTGAAACTGTCTCCTCCTCTACAGCGACCACGACTGCGGCGTTTTCCACGGAGAACGGTGCATGCTGCGGCTTCCTCTCCGTCGGCGAACGGTGACAGCGCCCGGTATCTCTCTCTTACTCCTCCTACTCCTCCTCTTCCTCCTTCGCCGTTAGTTATATGTGCTTTCCCTGCACATCATCAACAGTGGCTTCTTTAGCATGTTGAACCTCACAAATTACTGTTGTTAATTTCTTAAACAGTGTGTTTTCTAATTACCAGTCTTGTTAGACCTATAACAAAATCATCTCTTTACATTCTTGTTGAAAAGGATCAATTATTCTGGAAGTGCTCATTTGAACTGTTACAGGTTTTAGTTGTAGGACATTAGTGAATCTGATGTTAGACAAAACATTATGCATCTTCCACCTAATCTTAGTGCTGAAGTACCCATTGCAAGTCATCGACTGATGTTCAACCTATTAGTACAAAGTTGAATATCATCTGTATACAATCAACATAGTAAATGCCATTGTCACTCTTATGCTGCATATTTGATGAAAATACATTTGATATAATTTTTCAATATCTGCATGGATATAGTGTGCTTCACAGTTTCTAAAGCTACTACCTACAATAGATAAATAGCGGAAGGTAGTGTCAGTGTGCATGTGTCATATCAAGACATTATTTCAGTGGTGGTTAATAGCTTGGATGTGAGCATGGTAATAAGTAAATGATCAATGGTACCCTTAATCAACATTCAAACACCATTTAGAGGCTTACATCTGAAAGAAATGGTTAATGGGAACTGAATGCAGGTGGATTTACGTGAGTGGTAGGGAATGTTATCCGATACAGATGATTAGTTGGAAGCTTTCAACTTCCTTTTGGTTGGAAGCAGACACAGAAAATATATTTAGTTCAGCAATAAAACTACTTGTGTTTTTCTGCAAATAGTGTGTGATACTGCTTCAAAATATAATGTTTTTGGTGCAAAAGAGGCTCTTTTGCATTCTCCCATTTAACAAGTCCACCATCCATGTTTCTTCCTATGAACTCTTCAGTCTGCTTAGCTTTTCCACCGCCAAAGACCAAATTTCAGATCATAAATCCTACTTTACAGTGGCCAACCCCCTTCAATCATGTGAACTTTCCTCGGAAACGGCTGCAAAAACAGCCAAGTTCCTCACCTGTCACACAAAATCTTCAAGTTCAAGTCTTTCCATTGAGTTCTTTAAGCAGAGCGGTTGGAGTGATGCACGAGTCTTGAAGCTTACCCAGAGGGAACCCAGGTTTCTATGTGCTGACATAGAGACTGCCATGAAGCCCAAGTTGAGATCTTTGCAGGACATGGGATTTTCTGACACTGAAATAGTTCAGCTGGTTTCATCATGTCCGACTATGCTCCTTCTACATGACATCAAACAGAGGATCAACTTCTGGAGGTCACTTCTTGGCTCTTGTTGGATGCAGAGCTCCGCTTCAAGTTATAGGAGAATTGGGCAATGTCCAATAACTTCATCCAATCTCGTTGGTTGGCACTCACGTAGTGCCGAAGAATATTGCTGTAGGAGATGAAAGCCACTGTCTCGACAATCTTGGACTTGTTCTTCGAATCAAAATACAATGCGTTGCCAATATTTAGATGATCAAATCTTATATTTGCTGCTTTAGTTTGAAGGAGAATATAATACTGGTAACAATAGAAAGAGATTTTAATGCTTTGACTAAATATGTTTTCTTACGCAGAGCATAAATAGTTCGGATATTATGGCTTTTTATATTATTGTTATTGGTTGCACTTGTTGGATTTATTGGCAAATTCTCACTGATTTAGATTAATAGCTGAAGCAATTGAAGTCACCGAGCGCCCGATAAGTCAACATGCTAAAGAAGCCACTGTTGATGATGTGCAGGGAAAGCACATATAATTAACGGCGAAGGAGGAAGAGGAGGAAGAGGAGGAAGAGAGAGATACCGGGCGCTGTCACCGTTCGCCGACGGAGAGGAAGCTGCAGCATCCACCGTTCTCCGTGGAAAACGCCGCATCGATAAGAGCTCGACGGAGGATGATGCCACCGCTGCTGCCGCCTTTCGCCAAGGAAAACGCCGCTGTCGCGGTCGCTATGGAGAACGCGCAGTCAGCAGCATGTCATGAGCATTTACTTTAAAGAAATAGCAAGTCACAGTATGCAAGTTAAATACTGTTGTTAAGATAAACAGCAGGAGAAGTGCTGCTTTTATAAAGAGCAAAGGGAATTGGGGAGTCTTTGAGAAAAATATAAAAACACGGAAAAGATAGAACAAGAGATAGCAGAGACAATAATTGGGTCACTGTCCAATGAAAATCATAATTATTTGTCAATAGAATCATGCACAAGTCTGACTATTCCCCATGTGAAGCATTTTAATTAAAAATATACCTAAGATAATACTAATCTGACTAGGTTTCCCAAAAGAAGCTCTCTCAACAGAAACTGCTTATTTTGATGAAGCGTTTGGTACATCAAACCTCTTAGTTTTCTTATTATGTTTACTGCATTGCAGTTTCCTTTTCAAGCACATCAGAAAATTTCAACACAAAACCCCAAATGATACAAAGGAATCGACTCAATATAAAGGACAAGTTGAGTCAACAACTAGAATTTGACTTGATTTCCAAACCCGAAAATAGACCCAAAATCTCAATGTATTTGGTTAGGTATAACCTTACACCTTTACGTCAGCATAGTGTGTTCTCTGCTGTAGTGCTGAAAGCAACTATCTTTGCTCCTTGAGGCTAGTTCATAAGGCCTGCTTATATTTGGATTATCAAATCTTGTATTTGCTGGTTTAGTTGGTGATTTGAAGGAGATTTTGCAGGTGACAATAGAAAGAGATATTAATGCTCATAATTTAACTACAGATATTTTCTTATACAGAGTTCAATGATGCAAAACATCCATATGGATGATCATGAATTGTTTGAACATCATGGCTTTTGTTATTATTTTGGTCGTTTGCACACGATGGTTTTATTGTCTAATTCTCACTGATATAGGCTTTTTTTTTTCTTCATTAATGATATGTAGCTGTGGCAACATATAATTTATTTTAACTGTAGTTGAAGTTATTTACATGAGCAGTCTTTCTCATAAATTAATTTCCTTTATCAGCAAAGAACCAAATAAACTAGTAGCATTTCTTGATTGAGACAGTTTTCTTATCTCTTTATTCTTTTTTCAGAAAATTTATTGCCTTTCTCTGGTCTTCCAGCTATGTTGTTTTTTTTTGGTCAAGTTGCTCATCATCATCAACAATGCCCTTTTTAGCATGTTGAACCTCACAAATTACCCTTGTTAATTAATTAAACAGTGTCTTTTCTGCTTACCAGTCTTGCTAGACTTTTAACTAGATCATCTCTTTACATTCTTAATGCAATGGATCAATTACTCCCCAATGTTTCAGATTTTAGTTGTAGGACATTAGTGAATCTGATGTTAGAATAAACATTATGCATCTTCCAGTTATTCTGAATTCTGTAGTACCATTTGCAAGTCATTGATGTTCAACCTATAAGTATAAACATGAGTATCGTCTGTATACGATCGACATGGTAAATGCCTATGCCACTCTTATGCAGCATATTTGATGAAGACACATTTGATATGGTTTTTAAATTGTACAGGGATATCTGATGCTTGGTAGTGTCTAAACCCACCAACTACAATATAAAAATAAGTGGAAGATAGTGTCTGTGCGCTGGTGTTATATGATGCCATTATTTCAGTGGTGGAGAATTGCCCGGTTGTGAGCATTAGAATGAGTAACTAATTATAGGTACTCGTTATCAACTCTCAAACACCATTTAGAGACTTATCTCTGGCAGAAATGGCTGATTGGAACTGAATGCATGTGGATTAACACGAGTGGTACAGGAATGTTGTCTGAGACAGATGATTAGTTGAAAGTTTTCAACATCCTTGATTTGAGGCAGAAGAGGAATTTGGACTTGGAGAGGGCATAAATAAGACTCCTTTTCTTGTATTTTTCTGCAAAGAGTACGTGATACTGCCACAAAAGACAATGTTTTTGGTGCAGAAAAGGCTCTTTTGCCTTCTCTCATGTAACAAGTCCACCATCCATGTTTCCTCCTATCAACTCTGCAGTCTGTTTAGATTTTCCACTGCCGAAGAGCACAGTTCAAATCATGGATCAAACTTTACGTTGGTCGACCCCCTTGAGTCATGTGAACTTTCCTCAAAAGAGGCTGCAAAAAGGGCCAAGGATCGCATCTGTGAAAAAGAACTTTCAAGTTCAAGTCCTTCCATTGAGTTCTTCAAGCAGAGCGGTTGGAGTGATGCACTAGTCATGAAGCTTTTGCAGAGGGAACCCAGGTTGTTGCTCGCTAATGTAGAGACTGCCCTGAAGCCCAGGATGAGATTTTTGCAGGACATGGGATTTTCTGACACTGAAATAATTCAGCTGGTTTCATCATGTCCTACTCTGCTCCGTTTAAGTGATATCCAACCAAGGATCAACTTCTGGAGGTCACTTCTTGGTTCTAATGAGAGGTTAATTAAAGCCAGCAGGAGGAACATGTTTCTCCTTACTTCTAGCTTGGCTCAAAAGATTGAGCCCAATATATCTCTCTTGAGGGAATGTGGCATCAGTGAGCAATGCATCACGCAGATGCTGGTGGTAGTACCGAGTTTTTTTTGTCGAAAGAACAATTGTGTCAATGAATCTATCAAACGTGTTGAGGAGTTTGTTGTGTCACGTGACTGTAAAATGTGCCCTCAGGCACTTTTAACAGTCATGACCCTCAGCTGGTCCAGGTTTCATGCTACTTTTGAAACCCTGATGAGCTTTGGGTGGTCCCAACCAGACAGCATTGCTGCATTCAGTAGGTATCCAGTCATTTGGAATTACTCAAAGAAGAACTTATCTGACAAGATGACATTCCTGATGAAGGAAGCTGGTTGTGAGCTGACATATATCGTTGGTCATCCCATGCTTCTTACATATAGCTTGGAGAAGAGGTTGAGACCTCGATATGAAGTTACGAATTTTCTTGATCAGAATAAATTGCTGGATAAAGGACATGACCTGCTATCTGTCATCCTGCTATCTGAAGAGAAGTTCAGAAACAAATTCCTTTTCCTGCTACGCAAGGAGAAATTTATTGCTCAATATGATTCCTATGTTGTTGCTTTGCAGGGAAAGCACGATGTTGTTGCGGTAACCTAGGATTGCAAGTGCTTCCTTAAGACAAAGTGTAAACCTATTTTATGCTGACTGCAACTTAATCATTTTACATTTGTGACAATTTAAAATTCTCCTTGAGTTTCTTGGAGTATAACTTCCCTGTTGATTTGGTGATTGTTCTTCTATTTATGTTTTCTACAACAAAAGGTACTCGTTCTTTTATGCTGATGTCTCAGAAATTGGTGTGGGGGAAAGTCAATTACTTAAGAAAGGTAACCAAAATATCAAGCTTTTGTTTTCTGTTTCTATCATATTTACCTGATTCTGCCAGCCATATTGATAACTGTGCTGTCATTTAGATGATTGTGATCTAATTTAATAAGGATACCTTCCTTTTGAATGGGGACATCTCAAAGAATTATGTAAGAGCCGCTTGGACGGAAAATACTTCAAAGGCAACCACAGATGTGGATATGACTAACATTTTTGTTGTAGTCATATCCACACTCAGCTCATTAAATAATTATGTCCAGTTTAACCGTTTAATGGAACGCATTAAACAACTGATCTATATTAAGTTTGATACACATCTGTATTGTTATATAATTAGATTGTGTGTTTTACTTTGCTTGTGCGATCTAATAGACCCAACATGGCTCCCGTTTAATTGTGTGTTTCATTTTTTTCTTATAATGTTGTATTATCATTTTGGTGTCTTCAACATAAGGAATAGTATCATTATTTTTTTAGTGATATGTTTAGTTACTAAAATTTTAACTTAATAAAAATTTCTAAGAGGAAAGACTCCGAAAAGTGAACAAAATATATTGTTGGATGGTTGTGGCGGAACTATTGATTATAAATCAGTAATGATGTTATGATGTTGAAGAGTGTAAACTTCTTTTTAAAAATTATGAAAAGACATAAAAGATATGTATTTGTAAGATTTTGGATAATAAAAAAATACAAACGGAGTTTACATTTTTCAGCAATAGTTTTTGAACCAAACAATAACCTTTAGTACTTTGAATAATTATCTTATTGAATTGTTTCTCAAGCACTCTGTACTTCCGTGTTTTTTTATCAAGGGAATGACCTATTAAGTTGTAACATCATTAACTACTTTTGTCTTTTTTTCTTTTTCATTAGGTCTCAACAAAATTCATCTATATTTTTATAAGGTCGATAAAATCATCATCTAAGTAAGATACTTGAAACGGATTATACAGACTACTCCTGTTGGGATGCATATGTAAGTTATGACATACTACTCCAAAATAGACCCAAAATCTCAATGCATTTAGTTAACTATAACTAGTCCTAACTAAATCACAACTGATTTGTTGTGACGGGTTTGAATCACAACTGAATCAATGCATTTAGTTAGGTATAAATATGACTGGTTTGAATTGAATCAAACCAGAATCGGAGGTTCGATTGATTGCAAATCAAATCGTAATCGAGCAGGGGTAATTTAATTGAGGTTCCTAGGTTTGAAAAATTAAAATCAACGATCCCATAATTGATTATTCCGCTTCCTATTTAAACTATCGATTTGATGGTGTTTTATATAGATAAAAACCCCGATCAAATAGGTTTTAGATGGATAATTGGGGCTTAAACAATTGGGCCCAATAGTATGTGCTTGGACCAACAATCGAATGAATGTCAAATTGGCTATATTTAGGGGTACTTTAATTATTTTATAATTAAAAATATTAAAATTAGAAAATAAATTAGTCATTCCAATAAACAAATAATAGCTAGTTATGAAGATATTTTAAGAAAAAAAATTAAAAACCCTATAGATACCCCAAAAAATCTTTTATTGTTTCTCAAATTAAGTACTTGTTGAAGTTTGAACGATTTGATGCTCTTTTCTTAATCCGATGGCAAGTGGAAGCTATCACGTCACCGTTGAGGAGGCTTTTGGAAACATGATCTTGATAATTCAAGAAAGCCAACATATCAATGTTGATGTTAAGATGTTGATATCATGGCTTTTATGATGGGGATATAAAGCGAAATAACCTTTGTATATGAATAAATACTAGCAGGCCATGATATGCAGCGGAATTAAATGAAATCACAATCAAATATAACACCAAGATATACGTAGAAAACCCCTCCAATATGAAGGGTAAAAACCACGGAGCAAACTAGAGATAATCTACTATGAGAATAATGAATATACAAATCTCAATCTCTTGCCCTAAACCTTAGGAACAATCACAAGAGAACAACTGGGATACAAGGATCACATCACTATCCACGATATCTAAAACCTTCCCAAGTAATCACAGCAAAAGTCTACTGTAGATTTGATCTAATATGAGATGAGAACACTGCTAGATGATTGAGAACAGTCTCTCTACATTATCCTTGTCTTCTTCCCTTTCTTTCTCTTCATTTTCTGCCTTCTTTTCCTCCTTTTCTTTAGAATCATGTGGCTATGTTCTTCTCTGGCCTATTTATGCTTTTTTCTGTCTCCAAAACACAGCTACCACACCCCCCTAATGTTAATTAGGGTTAGGTTAAGAGGGGGGTGAGCTGTGAGCTGCCCAAGCCCACTATGGGCTGAATTTGTGGGCTGCCAGTCCAATATTTTAAAAATATAGAAGAAAGAAGATATGATGATCAAACTCAAGTTAGATATCTTCAAGTTATACTTTAAAAATATCTGAAACACTGATGGCTCCTTCCATATTGTAATTATTGACTCTAAATTTTTAAATACAAAGAGGAAAGAAGATATAGAATATTTTGAAAGTATATCATGAAGAAACATCCATCACAAGTTGGTACGGTGAAAAATCAAACGTAAATTTTCGGATACCCTACTAATCTCACTTTTTATTATTCTATTGAAAAGAATATGAAACATTAGCTATATTTATTTTTGTTAAATATTTATTTATATCTACAACATTGGAATGTCTGTGAAATAATTTTAAAAATTTTAAAAGTTTTTAGAATGGTAACATCTAGTTTGACTAGTGTTTATATGTTACTGTAAATTTTTTTTCTTAATTGTTTGCATTGATATAGTTGGTGCATTATAAGAATATCAATACGATAATAATTTAAATATGATAATAATGGCTACAAAATAAAAATATAAATTATTATTATTAATTTTATTGATTTATTTAATTATATGGGTTTTTAATTTTGTATAGTTTAAATGACTTTTGTAATTATTTAACCGCTTATTATGAAAGTTTAGGAGTCGATGATATTAGTGATAAGATTAAAGATATTAAAAAATTAATTATTAACTTACATAATGCTAACTATAGTAGACAACATGATACCTTTGAAACTTCTTGGATTTAAGTTAGCAAAGGTAATAAAATTTGTAAGGGAGAAAAACTATTATTACAAAGACTTAAAAGCATCGAAAGGATCTTAAAGCTAAAACTTCAAGTTTATTTTGTATCTAATAATGTTTTTAAAGTTTGGTGATAGCTCTAAGTATAGAGTTTTCTATTCTTGAATAATGGACATGATACCTAATAACATTTCCAGTTTTAAGGATTAATACTAGTAACTTTAGTGTCGATGGTATCTGTGGAGTCAGCCTTCAATATAAGAGGACGAGTTCTACGTGAAACTAGATTAAATATGACCCTCGAACCAATTGATGTTTAAGTATGTATTAATAGATAAAAGCGATAAAACAAAACCAATATGTCTTATTAAACATATCAATTGAAAGGATGATTAGAATGTCCAATATTAAAAGAGATTAAATATTTATAAATTTACATAAATTTGTATTAACTTTTTTTATTATATCGTTAAACATTATACATCCATTTTTAAATTAAAAAATTATAATTTTTAAATAAAATAATTAGAAAAATATCAGTTCAAACTAAAATCAAAATCGATCAAACTGGAACTGAACCTTGCAGGTTCGATTTTTTATTATAAATTTTGCCAAACTAGAAATGATAATTCCGGAATTGAAATCAATTTACTTAGACTAGATATAACCTTACTGAAAGCCACCCTTTCCATAATCTGAGACTTGTTCTTTAACTCAAAACACAATGCCCTATCAATATTTAGATTATCAAATCTTATATTTGCTGGTTTAGTTAGTGACTTGAAGGAGAATATAATAATATGGTAACAATAAAAAGAGATTTGAATGCTTTAAATTTGACTACATATGTTTTCTAACACAGAGCATAAATAGTTTGGATATTATGGCTTTTGTTATTATTGTTATTGTTTGCACTTGTTGGATTTGTTAGCAAATTCTCACTGATTTAGAATATGCCAGTGAAGATTCTCACTGATTTAGATTATGGTTTTATTGAGAAAGTTCTTTACTACAGCTGAAGCCATTGATGTCACCGGGCGCCCGATATGTGGGCCGAGCGAGCGAGTTCAACCGGGTGCAGCCCAGGCGCCCACGTGATTCAGGTTGCCTCAAGCCCGAGTCAAGTCAATTTGGACATCTGGTTCGATTGAACCAGATGAGAACGGCATTCTCAAAATTCCCACCCGTGCCCTAACTGCAGCGGTGAAACTGTCTCCTCCTATACAGCGACCGCGAATGCGGCGTTTTACTTGGCGAAAGGCGGCTGAAGCGGCGGCATCTTCCTCCGTCGAGTTCTTATCGCTGCGGCGTTTTCCTCGGAGAACGGTGGATGCTGTGGCTTCCTCTCCGTCAGCGAACGGTACAGCGCCCGGTATCTCTCTCTTACTCCTCCTCCTCCTTCGCCGTCGCACAATCCCTTCTCCTCCCTCCTCTTCCCTCTTCTCCCTTTCGTCGCAGCTCTCCCGCTTCCCCGACACCATCCTCCTCCTCCCTCCTCCCTCTTTCATCCGTTCATCGAAGCCCCCCGCCCCTCTTCCTCGATCCCTCCCCCTCCTCCACTTCCTAACAGTCCCCGCCCCCCGTTTTCCTACTCCGATCTCAACGGTCTCCTCTCCGTTTTCCTACTCCGGACCCGACAGCCCCATCTCCATTATCTTGCTCCGGCCCCGACAGCCCCCGACAAGCCCCCGTCTCCCTCCTCTACCCCCCTCTTAGCCCTCTCTATACATCTTCCCCTCCCCTTTCCTACTCCCTGATAGTTACCCGCTACCCTCCCAACAAGCAGTCAGCAGCATGTCATGAGCATTTACTTTAAAGAAATAGCAAGTCACAGTATGCAAGTTAAATACTGTTGTTAAGATAGACAGCAGGAGAAGTGCTGCTTTTATAAAGAGCAAAGAGAATTGGGAAGTCTTAGAGAAAAAGAAACAAAAACACGGAAAGGATCGAACAAGAGATAGCAGAGACAATAATTGGGTCACTGTCCAAAGAAAATCATAATTATTTGTCAATAGAATCATGCACAAGTCGGACTATTCCTCATGTGAAGCATTTTAATTAAAAATATACCTAAGATAATACTAATTTGACTAGGTTTCCCGAAAGAAGCTCTCTCAACAGCAACTGCTTATTTCGATGAAGTGTTTGGTTCATCAAACCTCTTAGTTTTCTTATTATGTATACTGCATTGCAGTTTCCTTTTCAAGCACATCAGAAAATTTCAACACAAAACCCCAAATGTTACAAAGGACTTGACTCAATCTAAACTACAAGTTGAGTAAACAAATAGAATTTGACTTGATTTCCAAACCCGAAAATAGACCCAAAATCTCAAATGTATTTGGTTAGGTATAACCTTACACCTTTATGCCAGCATAGTGGGTTCGCTGCTGTAGTGCTGAAAGCAACTATCTCAGCTGCTTGAGGCTTGTTAGTACCTCAAAACACACAGGCCTGCTTATATTTCAATTGTCAACTCTTGTATTTGCTGGTTTACTTGGTGATTTGAAGGGGCCTTTTCCAGTAACAACAGAAAGAGATTTGAATGCTCTTACATTAACTACAGATATTTTCTTATACAGAGTTCAATGATGCAGAAGATCCGTATGGCTGATCATGAATAGTTTGGACATCATGGCTTTTGTTATTATTGTGGTTGTTTGCACTTGCTGGTTTTATTGGCAAATTCTCACTGATCTAGGCTTTTTTTTCTTCATTAATGATATTTAGCTGACGCCACATATAATTTTTTTTTACTGTAGTTGAAGTTATTTACATGACCAATCTTTCTCATAAATTAAGTTCCTTTATCAGCATAGAACCAAATAAACTAGTAGCATTTCTTGATTGAGACAGTTTTCTTATCCCTTTATTCATTTTTCAGAAAATTTATTGCCTTCTCTGGTCTTCCAGCTATGTTGTGTTTTTTTTTTTTGTCAAGTTGCTCATCATCATCAACAATGCCCTTTTTAGCATGTTGAACCTTACAAATTGCCCTTGTTAATTAATTAAACAGTGTCTTTTCTGCTTACCAGTCTTGCTAGACTTTTAACTAGATCATCTCTTTACATTCTTGATGAAATGGATCAATTACTCTGGAAGTGCTCATTTGAAATGTTTCAGATTTTAGTTGCAGGACATTAGTGAATCTGATGTTAGAGAAAACATTATGCATCTTCCAGTTATTCTGAATTCTGTAGTACCATTTGCAAGTCATTGATGTTCAACCTATAAGTATAAACATGAGTATCGTCTGTATATGATCGACATTGTAAATGCCTATGCCACTCTTATGCAGCCTATTTGATGAAGATACATTTGATATGGTTTTTAAATTGCTACAGGGATATAGGCTGCTTGGTAGTGTCTAAACCCACCAACTACAATATAAAAATAAGTGGAAGATAGTGTCTGTGCTCTGGTGTTGTATGATGCCAGTATTTCAGTGGTGGAGAATTGCTCGGATGTGAGCATTAGAATGAGTAACGAATTATAGGTACTCGTTATCAACTCTCAAACACCATTTAGAGACTTATCTCTGGAAGAAATGGCTGATTGGAGCTGAATGCATGTGGATTAACACGAGTGGTATAGGAATGTTGTCTGAGACAGATGATTAGTAGAAAGTTTTCAACATCCTTGATTTGAGGTAGAAGAGGAATTTGGACTTGGAGAGGGCAAATTAAGACTACTTTTCTTGTATTTTTCTGCAAACAGTACGTGATACTGCCTCAAAAGACAATGTTTTTGGTGCAGAAGAGGCTCTTTTGCCTTCTCTCGTGTAACAAGTCCACCGTCCATGTTTCCTCCTATCAACTCTGCAGTCTGTTTAGCTTTTCCACTGCCGAAGAGCACAGTTCAAATCATGGATCAAACTTTACGTTGGTCGACCCCCTTGAGTCATGTGAACTTTCCTCAAAAGAGGCTGCAAAAAGGGCCAAGGATCGCATCTGTGAAAAAGAACTTTCAAGTTCAAGTCCTTCCATTGAGTTCTTCAAGCAGAGCGGTTGGAGTGATCCACTAGTCATGAAGCTTTTGCAGAGGGAACCCAGGCTTCTACGTGCTAACGTAGAGACTATCCTGAAGCCCAGGATGAGATATTTGCAGGACATGGGATTTTCTGACACTGAAATAGTTCAGCTGGTTTCATCATGTCCGTGTCTGCTCTATTTACGTGATATCCAACCAAGGATCGACTTCTGGAGGTCACTTCTTGGTTCTAATGAGATGTTAATTAAAGCCTGCAGGAGGAACATGTTTCTCCTTGCTTCTAGCTTGGCTCGAAAGATTGAGCCCAATATATCTCTCTTGAGGGAATGTGGCATCAGTGAGCAACACATCGCGCAGATGGTAGTGAGACTACCAAGTTTTTTATGTCATACAGAAAAATGTATCAAGGAAGCGATCAAACATGTTGAGGAGTTGGGTGTGTCACGTGACTGTAAAAAGTTCCCTCATGCACTTTTAACAGTCGTGACCCTGAGCAGGTCCAGGCATGATGATACCTTTGCAACCCTGATCAGCTATGGGTGGTCCCAACCAGATTGCGTTGCTGCATTCAGGAAGCATCCATCCATTTGGTCTTTGTCAAAGAAGACCTTATGTGACAAGATGACATTCCTGATGAAGGAAGCTGGTTGTGAGCTGACATATATCATTTGCCGTCCGGTGCTTCTTACATATAGCTTGGAGAAGAGGTTGAGACCTCGATATGAAGTTCTGAATTTTCTTGATCAGAATAAATTGCTGGATAAAGGACATGACCTGCTATCTGTCATCCTGCTATCTGAAGAGAAGTTCAGAAACAAATTCCTTTTCCTGCTACGCAAGGAGAAATTTATTTCTGTGCAGGGAAAGCACGATGTTGTTGCGGTAACCTAGGATTGCAAGTGCTTCCTTAAGACAAAGTGTAAACCTATTGCATGCTGACTGCAACTTAATCATTTTACATTTGTGACAATTTAAATTCTCCAAGAGTTTATTAGAGTAGAACTTCCATGTTGATTTTGTGATCTAATTAATAATGACACCTTCCTTTTGAAGGTTAAGGAATTATGTAAGAGCCACTTGGACGGAACATTAAAAATTTACGACCTACACTTTAATTTAACGCATTAAACTACATATCTATATTAAATTTTGGTACACATCTGTGTTGTTACATATTTAGGTTAAGTATTTGACTTTGTGGCTCACGTGTTTGGTTTCATTTAATTATTGAGACCCATGCATATTGTCACATTTGGTCATTTAATTATAACATTCTTTTCAAGCACACTAGAAAATTTCAACAATCATCAAAATACTAAATGATCGAAAGGTGCCAAATAAAACTATAACGTGACTTATTATCTAACTCAAAAATAAACCTAAAATCTCAATGTATTTGATTATGTATAACCTAACACCTTTTATCTCCGCGTATTCCTCTCTTGTAATACTGTAAGCCATTATCTCGGCAACTTGAGGCTTGTTCGTACCTTAAAACAAGTTGCACTACTTATATTTAAATTATCAAATCTTCTATTTGATGGTTTGGTTGGTTATTTAAAGGAGAATTTACTAGTAACAATACTAAGAGATTTTAAAAGTGCTAGGTAGGTCAAGCACTCATCTGATTCAACTGAGTCAGGAGCCCATTTCATTGGTAAACCATAAATTCAAACCTAAGAAAATGATTATATATCTAGTGTAACAAAACATATGAATCTGTCAAACCATAAATGAATTTGCATTGTAATTACCTCATATAGTCCATTGTGAATGAATCTGCATTAGAAAATAAAAATGAATTGGCAACAATAAACATGTGGTCTACAAAATGGTTCAGTTCTATTTTGATGAAGTGTTTGGTTCATCAAATCTGTTAGTTTCTTTATCTTATCTACCTTACTTCTTTTTCAAACACACCAATAAATTTCAATAATCAACAAAACCCCAAATGATCGAAATATTCTAAACAACTATAACATAACTTATTTCCAAACTCCAAAATAGACCCAATATCTAAATGCATTTAGTTAAGTATAACTAGTCCTTATCTAGATCCAATTTGAATCATAACTATATCAAATTGATAATTAATTATAGTTCTTGGATTTGAAAAATTGAAAATATGGGTCCAATGATTCCGATTCTGATTTGAATCATCAATTTGATCGTTTTTATATAAAAAAAAAATTGTTGGGCTCTAATGATAAGGCCCAACAGTCCTTGCTTGGCCCAACAATCGAGGGAGAAGAAAACGAACGATTCGTTTGTCCCAGTGATATAAATGACTATATTTATGGATATTTTAGTTATTTTATAATTTAAATTTTAAAAAAATTATCCTCTCAACAACCAAGTAATCGATAGTTTTGGAGATATTTTAAAGAAAAAAAGAAAAAACCTTATAAATACTCTTGAAATCTCTAATTCTGTCTCACATCATTGATTAAGGGCTCAAGTTTGAATGCTCTAATGCTTTTTTCTTAACATGATGGTAAGTGGAAGCTACAACTTCACCGTCGAGGAGGTGTTTGAAAATTCAATATTTATAATTTAATAAAGCCAACACATTAATGTGGATATCGAGCTGAAGGAAACAGATATGATGACTAAACTCAAGTTAGACATATTCAAACTATACTTAAAAAATGTCTAAAACATCGATGACTCCTTCCATATCACATGGAATTATTAGAGTTAAAAATTTTAAATTTAAAGAAGAAAAAAGATAAGAACATTATGGAAAAAACATCCAATAGCTATACTAATTCATTTTTTAGCACCATACTAATTCATTTTTTTTTATTTTTTATATTAAAAATATGAAACATTAGCTATATTAAGTTTTGTTAAATATTTATCTTTTAATTTCGATGAAAAAATTAGATTTATTGATTATTGTCAAGGCTTTAAATCCTACCACACTTGCTCACACATTATATAATTTTTATAAAAAAAATATTATGTTTCCATTTATTTTGATATTTAGAGTGATCACTAACAAATATACACATATATAGGAATCACTTATCATTGGATTGATAGCAATTGGACCATATATAAAAAATTATTGCTTTTAGAGTTTTTGTTGAATGGCATATAATCAATAATATTTATGAAATGATAAATTTTATAATATATTATTTGATTCTTAAATTTTTCCATTGATTTTAATAATACAATGATAAATACCGCTTTTATTTTGAAATTATAAGAAGCTAGTCAGCTTGTTTTCCATGATTTTTTTTTTCATGTTAGATGTGCTTGTCATATTTTGAATTTGTGTGCACAACAAGGACTTAGATCTTTTTGAACTTTTATATATCCTATTAAGCAACCTATTTCATTCTTGTGAAGTCATCCATAAGTAATGAAAAAATAAGTTAAATTTTATAAATTAAATGATAAAAAGATCAAAATATTTTTTAGAGATGTTTCTACCTAATGGAATTCAATATATAAATTATTTTAAAAATCTTTTGAATATAAAAAATTATTATATATTTTTATTTCAAATAATATTATGAAAGTTTACTTATATTCACAACATTGGAATGCATGTGAAAGAATTTTTAAAATTTTAAAATTTTTAATAATTTAATATATATTTTACTAGTGCTTATTATCTTACTATGCATATTTTTTTTGTTGTTTGTATTAATATGCTTAGTTAATTATAAGAATATAAATATGATAATAATTTTAATATTATAATAATGATTATAAAATTAAAAAAAGATAAAATATTTTTTAATTCTATCGATTTTTTTAATTACATATGTTTTTAACCCTCGTAGAAGATTAAGTGACTATAGTAATTATTCAATTATTTAACCACTTATTATGAAAGTTTAGGAGTCAATGATATTGGTCATAAAATTAAAGATTGTTAAATCTCGAATTTTATGGTAAAATCGATTGATGAAGTTGTGATTTAATATGCGTTTGAATAACATAAGATTAATCTCGATCAAGGAAAAGTAATTCGAATAAAGAAGAAATAATCATACGTTGGGCTGAAGTAGAACATGTCAAAAGATTGGACGTCAGGCTGGAGGACCGGTTGATATATCGGAAGGATTTCGTGCCATGAGTTCGAGCATCGGGTCAAAAAATCGAAAACTGCGTGAGTCTATCATGTCGATTGGGTAATATGTTGAAAGAGAGGATGATGCATCAAAGGACCAGATGAAGCATCAAATGAATCAATAATATGCTAGATAAGATAGGATTCATTCTTATAATTGTGTGTTTAGATCAAGTTAATTTAGATCTAATTGAGTCAATTTTGGGATAAAACAATGCAACTCAATTAGGGGCTCATTGGGCCTAAGTTGGGGTTGTTTTGGGCCAAGTGGAAGGCCCATTCAGTGACCTTGAACTGGCCCAAGCGGTGGCACCGCTTGAAGCTTAGCTTCCTAAGGTGTCTGGGTGATGATATCACTCAAACAAAATCTCCGAGACTATGTGAAGCGGTGGTACTGACTAGTGTTAATATGAGACTAGGCAATAGTACCATATAGTGTCAGACTGATAGACGATAGTACCACCCAGTGTCAGACTGATAGGTGGTGGTACCGCCCAGTATTGACAATGGAACCGCTAGTACCTTGAAAACCCGGGATGAGACTGTTTTGACTCTAAATTTGAATCCATTTGAGGTCTATAAATATCCTACTCATCCTTGCTCGGTTAACACAAGAATTGAGAATAAATTTGTAAGAAAATGCTATTGTAATTTAGTGAGAATTTTTCTCATTTTCTCAATTTTTGTTTAAGGGAGGGATGAGTGACTTATAAAGGTTATCTTTTCAACCTGAGAAAAGTATTGTAATAGGGTATTTAATCTTTGCCTATTGAAAGACGATTGATAGTGAAAGTTGGTGGCCTCGATGGAGGAAGAATCAGGATTAATGTAGGTCACGATGACCGAATCAATATAAACGCGATGTGCACTTTATATTCTACTTTAAATTATTGTTGCCTATTGATTCAACCGTTAGCTTGTACTCTACATTTAAACATCTTTTCGATATGAGATTTATCGAATAAAAATTTTGAATCGATGTAATTTTTATAAAAGTACTTATTCACCCTCCTTTCTTAGTGCCAATTTCGATCATAATAGAAATATTAAAAAAATAATTATTAACTTATATTACTATTATAGTGCTAACTATAATAGACAACCTTCCAAACTTCTCTATCAATAGATCAAGTTATTAGAGAAAATAAAAATTGTAAGAGAGAAAAACTATTATTACAAAGATAAAAAAATCAAAGGGATCATCAAGGTCAATCTAACAATTTTTTTTTAGTGTTGCGACAATACTAGTAGAAAGTTCTTTACTACGGCTGAAACCATTGATGTCACCGGCCGCCCGATAAGTGGGCCGGGCGAGCGAGTTCAACCGGGTGCAGCCCAGGCACCCGAATGATTCAGGTTCGTCGAGCCCGAGTCAAGTAAATTTGGTTCTCTGGTTCGATTCAACCAGATGAGAACGACATCCTCAAATTCGGACCCGTGCCCTAAATGCAGCGGTGAAACTGTCTCCTTCTCTACAGCGACCGCGACTGCGGCGTTTTCCTTGGCGAAAGGCGGCAGCAGCGGCGGCATCTTCCTCCGTCGAGCTCTTATCGCTGCGGCGTTTTCCTCCGAGAACGGTGGATGCTGCGGCTTCCTCTCCGTCAGCGAACGGTACAGCGCCCGGTATCTCTCTCTTACTCCTCCTCCTCTTCCTCCTCCATCGCCGTTGCAGAATCCCTTCTCCTCCCTCCTCCTGCCTCTTCCCCCATTCGTCGCAGCTCTCCCGCTTCCCCGACACCATCCTCCTCCTCCCTTCTCCTTCCTCCTCCCTCTTTCACCCGTTCATCGCAGCCCCCCGCCCCTCTTCCCCTCCCCCTCGCCCTCCTCCACTTCATCACAGGCCCCGCCCCCCGTTTTCCTTCTCCGATCCCAACAGTCCCCTCTCCGTTTTCCTACTCCGCACCCGACAGCCCCCTCTCCATTATCTTGCTCCGGCCTCGACAGCCACCATCTCCCTCCTCTACACCCCTCTTCGCTCTCTCTACACATCTTCCCCTCCCCTTTCCTTCTCCCTGATAGTTACCCGCTACCCTCCCAACAAGCAGTCAGCAGCTTATCATGAGCATTTACTTAAAAGAAATAGAAAGTCACAGTATGCATGTTAAATACTGTTGTTAAGATAGACAGCAGGAGAAGTGCTGCTTTTATAAAGAGCAAAGGGAATTGGGGAGTCTTAGAGAAAAAGAAAAAAACATGGAAAAGATAGAACAAGAGATAGCAGAGACAATAATTGGGTCACTGTCCAAAGAAAATCATAATTATTTCAGTAGAATCATGCACAAGTCTGACTATTCCTCATGTGAAGCATTTTAATTAAAAATATACCTAAGATAATACTAATTTGACTAGGTTTCCCAATAGAAGCTCTCTCAACAGCAACTGCTTATTTTGATGAAGCGTTTGGTTCATCAGACGTCTTAGTTTTCTTATTATCTTTACTGCATTGCAGTTTCTTTTTCAAGCACATCAGAAAATTTCAACACAAAACCCCAAATGACACAAGGGACTTGACTCAATCTAAACTACAAGTTGAGTCAACAACTAGAATTTGACTTGATTTCCAAACCCGAAAATAGACCCAAAATCTCAATGTATTTGGTCAGGTATAACCTTACACCTTTATGTCAGCATAGTGTGTTCTCTGTTGTAGTGCTGAAAGCAACTATCTCTGCTAATCGAGACTTGTTCGTACCTCAAAACACATAGGCCTGCTTATATTTGAATTGTCAAATCTTGTATTTGCTGGTTTAGTTGGTGATTTGAAGGGGCCTTTTCCAGTAACAACAGAAAGAGATTTGAATGCTCTTACTTTAACTACAGATAATTGATAAGACCCTAAAGGTCTTATCGTCGCTCTGATACCAAATGATAAGACCCTAAAATCTTATCGTGGAAGAAAGGGGAGAAATGAGGATGATAATGATCGCTTCGAGGGGATCGGCCTCCTTGATCGCTTCGAGGGGATCGGCCCTCCTTGATCACTTCGAGGGGATCAACCCTCCTTGATCACTTCGAGGGGATCGACCTCCTAGGGTTTGTCCAAAGACAGAATAATATTTTTCATAGATTACTGAAAAGAAGCAGTTACATCCCTATTTATAGAGTTCCACACAGAGTCCATCAGGACTTGAACTCTAATAATAAATAAATATTAGATAAACCTCTATTTGACTCTAACTGAACCAAACCGACTCAATAAACAAATGGACTAAACATACTCAATAAACATTATTCAAAAGCTCAGAAAAAGGGTCCTAACAGTTCCTCCCTCTTCAAATCAGCCTTGTCCTCAAGGCTGAGCAGCATCAATCTCGGGGAGCTTCTCTTTCAGCACTTTAGCCATAGCTTATCTGCAACGCATCACAACCCGTTGATCAAGTAAGTATGGTCTCCACTTTTTGAGAGTGTAAGCAACAGGTCGATTTTTCAGTATAGTAATTGTTGCATGAAACTTCTGGCCCTGTATAATCAATTTTATCTTTGAACCTTTGCTATCACAAGTGAAAATACGTCCATCAATGATCTTTACTTCGAATCTGTCATAGTCTTCGATGTGGTGGGCCAATCGGTCAACAGTCTCACTGTCCATAAAATTCTTAGTGCTACTAGTATCAATCAAAACTATAATAGGCTGATGCTCTCGAGTTCCGGCAACTTCCATAGTTTACGGGTTAGAGTAATCGGCTAATGTATGCATTATATGTGCGGTAAGTTCAACGTCTTCATTAGAATTTATACCTTCATGATCGGAGTCCACATTCTTCGCTTTCGGCTCCTCTCCAATTGGTTCAATCATCAGAAGTTGCCCTTCTTTACATCGATGCTCCATACTCCATTTTTCATCATAATACAAACCCTTTGCTGATCTTTCCTTAAGTTCTTCTTGGGTTAGTCTTCGTCTGTCAAGGCTTTGGTTGGGAATAGATAGGGCTGGTAGCTTACTGATCATCTGGTTATTGTCACTTTTGTTTCCATGATTTTCCCTGTTGATTTTTTTCTCATGTAGGTGTGCGAATGAGATTGCAGCTATCATAGTGCGAGGTTGACGAGCCTTAACTTCACACCGGATCTCTGGAATAAGACCTTCAATAAATGTATCCAGAAGTTGTCGTTCCGACCAATCTCTAGCTTGATTTGATAATCTTTCAAACCTACTCTGATATTCCAACACTGTAGAAGTCTGACAAATTTTTGAGAGCTCTCCATCCGCCTTCATGTCTGAGTAGATTGTGTCACAATCTTGGGGCCTTTTTCCAGTATTTCCATATCTGTGCAACATAGAATTTGATCTCCCACCTTGTTGAAATTTACTAAGGCTCCCCAGTAAGTCCTTTTTGAAATCATTAAGTATTTCTTGCAATCGGTTCTCAATTCTGATTTCCAATGCTTCCATTTGTGCTTTCATTGAGTTATCGGTGGCCATTTTGTAAAACCGCAAATCTGTAATCTCAACTCCTGTTTTTGGTGTCAAGATTAGGGCATAAATCACTGCCCTACTCGGTGTTGTTGTTGTGATGCAATCGGTGGTAGCACTATTGGAATGAAGGGTTGCTGCGAGGATATGGGGATGTAGCTGCGTTCGCTGCATGGGAGGCAACGATGCTTGCTGTGGTTGTTGCGTGGAGGGATCACTACTGCTGAGGGCTGGGAGGCAGCGATGGTTGTGTGGCTGGGGTAGCACCGCCAAGGGCTCGCCGCTGCGATGGCTGCGACGGCGCAGATGGAAGGCAGCGTTGCTCTGTCTCTATCACACTGCGGAAGGAGGCACTAGTGAGAGGCAACGATGCTTGTTACAATTGCTACGTGGAGGGATCGCTGCTACTGAGGACTGAGAGGTAGCGATGGTGGTGCGGTTGGGGGCAGCATCGGCAAGGGCTCGCCGATGCGGTGGCTGCGACGGAGGAAGAGTCGCTGCCCTGTGTTTCAGTTGCTGTGTGAGATGAGAGCGTCGGGGGCTAGAAGGCGACGATTGCAACTGTTGTGACTCACGGAAGCGATCGCTAAATAGTCAGGTTGAGGCTGCGATGATGGCATCCGGTGGCTGCAGCAGTGGAGGCAGAGCAAGGGAGAGGCAGCGTTGAAGTGGTCGGGGTTGAGGTTGCAGTGGAGAATAGGAATCGACGGTGGCTCTGCGGGAACAAAGGCAATTGGTGATTTACCTTGTTTCTGTTACCAGAGTAAGGGAGAGGCTACGAGGATCACGGCTGGGCGACGAGCAGCGTTGTCACTGGCTGGGCAGTAGCAGCGACAGTGACGGTAGCCGGCGTTCGCAGCAACAAGGGGACCCATGACTGTGGTGCGGTTGGAAACAAGGGCAGCAAGGTGAGCTGCCTGTGCTCTGTTTCGGTTGCAAAGGATGCAGAGCAAGGTGGAGCGGCGGCTAGGAGGCGAGCGGCAGTCGTCGCACGGTGGCCCGCAGCGGTGATGGGTCGGTTAGGCGACGACAGCGCTGGAGGGGAAGAGGAGTGCTGGAGGTGGCGCGGCTGCGATCGACGAGGGGCTGCAGCAACAGAGGAACTCTGTTTCTGCAACCGCTGCAACGAGGGGCTGCGGCAACCGGTGGTTGCGGTTGCGACCCAAGGGGGGGGGGGGCACGACTGGGAGGCGGGCGGCGGTGATCGAGCGATCGGGAAGCAGCGGCGGCAGTGGAGAAAAAGGCAGCGAGCGTCGTCGTTGGCCGGGAAGTTGCGATGCTGGAGAAGGGAAACAGGGTGCTCTGTTTCTATCGCACCACAGCCGGAGCCGCTGGCGATGCTGGCAACGGCGGTGCGACAGTGAAGAAGGAGGCAGCAGTGGTGGCGTGGTTGGAAGTAGCGTCACCAACGATCGCCGACGAGGGGAGGTCGAGCGGCTGCGGCTGCGACCCAAGGGGAGGCGGCAACGACAGTAGGGCTGGGATGGACGCTGGCAGCGTCGTCTCCTGGCCGGGGAACAGCGGCGGCGGTGGTCGCCGGCCGGGAAGCGGGGCGATGGTGGGCGCTGGCCGGAGAGCAGCAGCGGCGGGTGGGTTGGCCGGAAGCAGGGGACGCAGGGGTGGCTGCGGCTTCTTCTTCCTCTCGTGTTTTTTTTTTTTTTTTTTTTTTGATCGAGATGGGGCAGCGAGGAGGTCGAGCGGTGGTCGAAGGTCGCTGGCCGGGGAGAAGCAGCGACAACGGTGAAGAAAGAGTTGCCTTGTAGTGGTGGTGGGGAAGAAGGGAAGCAAGGTTGCGGCGGGTTGCGCCAAGGATCGTGGCTCTGATACCAAATGATAAGACCCTAAAATCTTATCGTGGAAGAAAGGGGAGAAATGAGGATGATAATGATCGCTTCGAGGGGATCGGCCTCCTTGATCTCTTCGAGGGGATCGGCCCTCCTTGAGCACTTCGAGGGGATCGACCTCCTAGGGTTTGTCCAAAGACAGAATAATATTTTTCATATATTACTGAAAAGAAACAGTTACATCCCTATTTATAGAGTTCCACCCAGAGTCCATCAGGACTTGAACTCTAATAATAAATAAATATTAGATAAACCTCTACTTGACTCTAACTAAACCAAACCGACTCAATAAACAAATGGACTAAACGGACTCAATAAACATTATTCAAAAGCTCAGAAAAAGGGTCCTAACAATAATTTCTTACACAGAGTTCAATGATGCAGAAGATCCATATGGCTGATCATGAATAGTTTGGACATCATGGCTTTTGTTATTATCGTGGTTGCTTGCCCTTGCCTCTTTTATTGGCAAATTATCACTGATCTAGGTTTTTTTTCTTCATTAATTATATGTAGCTGACGCCACATATAATATTTTTTTTACTGTAGTTGAAGTTATTTACATGAGCAATCTTTCTCATAAATTAAGTTCTTTTATCAGCATAGAACCAAATAAACTAATAGCATTACTTGATTGAGGCAGTTTTCTTATCTCTGTATTCATTTTTCAGAAAATTTATTGCCTTTCTCTGGTCTTCCAGCTATGTTGTTTTTTTTTGTCAAGTTGCTCATCATCATCAACAATGCCTTTTTTAGCATGTTGAACCTCACAATTTACTGTTGTTAATTAATTCAACAGTGTCTTTTCTACTTACCAGTCTTGCAAGACTTATAACTAGATCATCTCTCTACATTCTTGATGAAAAGGATAAATTATTCTGGAATTGCTCATTTGAAATGTTCCAGGTTTTAGTTATAGGACATTACTGAATCTGATTGTAGAGAAAACATTATGCATCTTCCTGTTATTCTGAATTCTGTAGTACCATTTGGAAGTCATTGATGTTCAACCGACAAGTATAAACATGAGTATCGTCTGTATACGATCAACATGGTAAATGCCTTTGCTACTCTTATGCAGCATATTTGATGAAGATACATTTGATATGGTTTTTAAATTGCTACAGGGATATGGGATGCTTGGTAGTGTCTAAACCCACCAACTACAATGGAAAAATAAGTGGAATATTGTGTCTGTGCGCTGGTGTTGTCTGATGCCATTATTTCAGTGGTGGAGAATTGCTCGGATATGAGCATGATAATAAGTAACTAAGCATAGGTACTCTTTATCAACTCTCAAACACCATTTAGAGACTTATCTCTGAAAGAAATGGCTGATTGGAACTAAATGCATGTGCATTAACATGATTGGTAAAGGAATGTTGTCTGAGACAGATGATTAGTCGAAAGTTTTCAACATCCTTGATTTGAGGTAGAAGAGGAATTTGGACTTGGAGAGGGCATAAACAAGACTACTTTTCTTGTATTTTTCTGCAAACAGTGCGGGATACTGCCTCAAAAGACTAATGTTTTCGGTCCAGCAGAGGCTCTTTTACCTTCTCTCTTGTAACAAGTCCAGCATCCATCTTTCCTCCTATCAACTCTGCAGTCTGTTTAGCTTTTCCACTGCCAAAGAGCACAGTTCAAATCATAGATCCAACTTTACATTGGTCGACCCCCTTGAGTCATGTGAACTTTCCTCAAAAGAGGCTGCAAAAACGGCTGATGATCGCATCTGTGAAAAAAAACTTTCAAGTTCAAGTCCTTCCATTGAGTTCTTTAAGCAGAGTGGTTGGAGTGATGCACAAGTCATGAAGCTTATGCAGAGGGAACCCGGGTTTCTACGTGCTAACGTAGAGACTATCCTGAAGCCTAGGATGAGATCTTTGCAGGACATGGGATTTTCTGACACTGAAATAGTTCAGCTGGTTTCATCATGTCCAAGGGTGCTCCTTCTACGTGACATCCAACTGAGGATCAACTTCTGGAGGTCACTTCTTGGTTCTAATGAGTGGTTAATTAAAGCCTTCAGGAGGAGCATGTTTCTCCTTACTTCTAGCTTGGCTCGAAAGATTGAGCCCAATATATCTCTCTTGAGGGAATGTGGCATTAGTGAACAACGCATTGCGCAGATGGTGGTGAAACTACCAAGATTTTTATGTCGAACAGAAAAATGTATCAAGGAATTTATCGAACACGTTGAGGAGTTGGGTGTGTCACGTGACTGTAAAATCTTCCCTCGTGCACTATTATCAGTCATGACCCTGAGCAGGTCCAGGTTTGATGCTACCTTTGCAACCCTGATGAGCTTTGGGTGGTCCCAACCAGACTGCATTGCTGCATTCAGGAGGCATCCAGTCATTTGGAATCTCTCAAAGAAGAACTTATGTGATAAGATGACATTCCTGATGAAGGAAGCTGGTTGTGAGCTGACATATATCATTTATCATCCTGTGCTTCTTACATATAGCTTGGAGAAGAGGTTGAGACCTCGATATGAAGTTATGAATTTTCTTGATCAGAATAAATTGCTGGATAAAGGATATAACCTGCAATCTGTCGTGAAGCTATCTGAAGAGAAGTTCAGAAACAAATTCCTTTTCCTGCTACGCAAGGAGAATTTTATTGCTCAATATGATTCCTATGTCGTTGCTGTGCATGGAAAGCACGACGTTGTTGTGGAAAACTAGGATTGCAAGTGCTTTCTTAAGACAAAGTGTCAACCTATTGCATGCTGACTGCAAGTTAATCACTTTTTATTTGTGACCATTTAAATTCTGCAGGAGTTTGTTTGAGTATAACTTCCACGTTGATTTGGTGATTGTTCTTCTATTTATTTTTTCTACAACAAAAGGTACTGTTTCTTTTATGCTGATGTCTCAGAAATTGGTGTGGGGGAAAGTCAATTACTTCAGAAAGGTAACCAAATAAAAGATTGCTGGATATTAGTTTCTAGTTCAAGAACCAAGTGCTAAATTCATGGTGTAGTGTGTTCATATGCTCTTTATAGAAGTTGGTCTGCAGATGATCAACTAAGAAACTGATGTAATGTTGAAGTTAAAAAGGTTGAGAACTACTATTTCTCTGCCGAACCCAAAAATTTGATGATGAGAATTTGTAGATTAAGAAAGGCAACAGTGTCAATAAAAAATTATTGTGTTATCGATACATTGGTTACACTTTATCTCATTGGGAGTCAAGAAAATAAATTTATTATTTGTGAAGTAAAACGAGTAAAACGAAAAGCTAAGAATTATGATGACAAAATATTTTAAACGGTAAAAAAAAAAGAAAAAAGAGGGGGTTTAAACCCCACGTGATTCAAACACACAACCTTGCACCATGGATCATTGTGTTCTATAGTGTTCTATTAAGCATAATAGAAATGATCGTCATCATTTTAGGGCTAGAGATTTCTAGACACCACGGAGGCCAAAGACAAGATAAAATATAGTTTCAAACTTTTAACACTTCCTTTAAATCTTAGTGATCAAGAAATAATAGAAGAATTTTGTATTGGATGATTTGTCAATAAATTTTATTTTTCGTCGGCTACGATACTTCTTTAATGTTTTTTCAACATAATACTTAATTCTTACCTTCATTATTGTGAGTCTTGTAGTAAGAACGGTTTCTTTCTAATCAAGTGGTTATTAAGTTTATTATCGTGATTCTTTTAGTAAGAACTTAACGGATATGCAAGATTAAGCTGTGTATACTTGGGGTTCATACAAATTTCTCTAGTATTTCATATAATATTTCTAAACAAAGAATTGAATGCTTTTCGGTAATAAGTTCTTGTTAAAGCATTGGGTACGTGAAACATAAAGTCAAATCTTAGAATAAGGTTATATCTAAAGTAACATAACTTATGATGCTAGATTTATTTTATAAAATGAGACTTTTGATAGAACCATCGTGGATTCTGAGCTTGGGGTTGATCTCTTTAGGGGATCGACCTTCTTGGAACTCTATAGGGGTTCTTCCTCCAAGTTGCTGCTAAAAATATTCATCTATTTCTTATTAAAAGAGAATGAATACATGATTATTTATAAGGTTTCTAAACCTCAACTCCTAATAGGACTCTTACTCAAGACTCCTACTTCTAACCAACTCTATAAATTGGTTAGAAGTAGGTTTTACATGAATGTCTAGCTAGAGTCCTAACAACTTTTTAATCCACAAATTGATTAGATATTTTTTAGCATAAAAATTTGATGTTACATAATTATTTTAATTTGCTTTCGTAGGCTTCTCTATCATCAAATGTCTACCGAGAGATGTATCGGCTTTCATAGTATAATATTTATATTTATTATTTTAGGGGAGTCAAAAAATCTCTTCTTTCCTACCTATTGCTAGGAACGTAATTGTTCTCGTCTAAGTTGTACAGTAACATTGTGATACTTATTTCAAAGGATCAATCGTAACCTCATTAAGTCCACTTAAAAATTATATTAAAAAAATTAATATTTTCTTATTTTATGTACCGCTTTATAATTTTCATATCAAGCATCATCAAAACACCAAATGATGCAAAGGAGCCGAATAAAACTATAATGTAACTTATTTCCAAACTCAAAATCTGAATGCATTTGGTTAGGTATAACCTTACACCTTTATCTCACTATGTTCTCTTCTCTACTGCAGTGTTAAAAGTCATTATCTTGGCAACTTGAGGCTTGTTCTTACCTTAAAACAAGTTGCCCAACTTATATTTCAATGATCAAATATTGTATTTGAGAGTTTAGTCGGTGATGTGAAGGAGAATTATGTAAGACAACGTATGTAGTCAAATTAAAATAATTAAAATCTCTTTCCATTACTAGTAAATTTTCTTTCTATTACTAAAAATATAAAGAGATTTTAATTTGACTATTGTCATTCATAAGAGTGCAAAAGATTCATATAGCTAAATAGTTCCAACATCTTGACTTTTGTTATTATTATGATTGTGCACTTGCAGGTTATATTGACAAATTCTCCATCAAAAATGGAAATATATTTTTTCATGAGTGATGTTTAGCTGAAGCTACATATAATTTTTTTTACTGAAACAAGTGGTCACTTATGCTTAAATCAATTGTAGTTGGATTGAGCTTAAATCAAACTAATTTGATTTCACTTGGATTCAAGTGCTGAGGGGGTCAAGCGCCTAATTGATTTGTAAATAATAAATTGAAATCTAAGAAAATGGTTATAATATAACATAACATGTTAATATGCAAAAGTCAAACAATCTGGATTGTAATTACCTCACGTAGCACATTATGAATGACTCTGCATTGAAACTAAAAATGGGTTGGCGACAAGCAAAACAAAATGGATCAGCTTTATTTTGATTAAGTGTGTGGTTTATCAAATATCTTAGTTTCCTTATATTGTCTACCTTTCTACGATTTTCTTTTTCGAACACATAGCAAAACCCCAAATGATCTAAATGTGCTGAACAAGTATAGTGTAACTCATTTCTAACTCCAAAATAGACCTAAAATCTTAATGCATTTAGTTAGGTATAATAACTAGTCCTTATCTAGGACAGGTTTGAATCACAACAACTGAATCGAACCAAAATGGATGATTCGTTGATTGGAAATCAAATCGGAATCGACTAGGGGTGATTTAATTCTAGTTCCTAGGTTTGAAAAATTAAAATAAATGATCTCAGAATCAATGATTCTGCATCCTATTTAAATCACCAATTTGATGGTGTTTTATATAGAAAAAAACTTATATCAAATAGGTTACAATGGATAATTGGGCTTCAACAATTGGGCCCAATAGTCCGTGCTTGGCTCAACAATCGAAGGAGTGTCAAATGAACAATTTGCCGACGGTGGTACCGCCCAACAGTAGATCCTGTTGTAGTATCACTAAGGAACGACGATGGTCCCATCAGTACACAGGAAACCTGGGATGAGATTTTTTTAGGCTCCGAGTTTAAATCAACTTGAAACTTATAAATACCCCTCTCATCCCTTGTTAACAAACATAAGCATAGATATTTTAAAGTGAGAAAACGCTGTAAAAATCACTTGAGAAATCCCTCCTCTAGATCTAACTTTAGAATTATGTTTAAAGAGGAGTGTGTGTACTTGTAAAAGTTGACTCGTAAACCTGTGAAAAGGAAAAGAGGGGTGTAAGAAGAAGGTTAATATTCGCCTGTTAAAGAAAGATCGATAGTGGATACCGGTGACCTTGACGGAAGAGGAATCAGCGAAGTGAATGTAGGTCATGACGACCGAACCACTCTAAAATTTGGTTTGCATTTCATATTGAGCAATTTACTTTATTACAAATCATTTTACTTGCCTACTGCCTTTAATACATTTACGAACATGCTTTCAAGTTAAACATTTCCGAGTTTGGTTTTATCGTACGAGAATATTTCAGAACCGACGTATTTTACCGCTGCACTAATTCACCCCCCCTCTTAATGCCGACTCTTTTCCTAACAAGGTAAACTATTTCATTCTTATGGGTCATTTACAAGGAACGAAAAAACAAGTCAGATTTTATAAATTAAATAATAAAAGATCCAAAAGATTTTCTATGGATTTTTCTATCTGATGAAATTCTATATATATGAATTATTTAAAGATAATAAATTATTATTTATTTTATTATAAATAATATTACAAAAGTTGGTTTATATCTACCACGTTGGAACGTATGTGAAAGAATTTTAAAAATTTTAAAAGATTTTAAAAAAGTAACATATAATTTGACTAGTGTTTATTATGTTACTGTACATTTTTTTTAGTTGTTTGTATTAATATGGTTGGTGCATTATAAGAATATCAATATGATAATAATTTAAATATGACATTAATGGCTACAAAATCAAAAAAGATAAAATATTATTATTGAAAGTTTAAGAGTCAATGATATTAGTGATAAGATTAGTGATATTAAAAAATTAATTATTAACTTATATAACCTTTATAGTGCTAACTATCGTAGACAACACGATACCTTTGAAACTTATCATGGATCAAACTAGCAAAGATAATAAAATTTGCAATGGACGAAAACTATCGTTACAAAGATTTAAAAGAATCAAAGGAATTGTCAAGCTAAAACTTAAAGTTTAATATGTATCTAATAACTTTTTAAAGTTTGGTGATAGCACTATGGGTAGAGAGTTTTCTATTCTAGAACAATGGATATGATACGTAATAACATTTTCGATTAATACTAACAATTTTAGTGTCGATGGTACCTATGGAGTGAGTCTTCAAAAGATGCGTTCTACATGAAACTAGATTGAGTATGACTCTCGAATCGAATCAATTGATGTTTAAGTATGCATTAATAGACAAAGACGATGAAACTAAACCAATACATCTTCTACAAGGATAATTATCTCATATTAAACATATCAATTGAAAGGATGATTGAAATATCCAATATTAGAGGAAGGGATTAAATATTTATAATTTTACATAATTTTATATTAATTTTTATTATATCATTACACATTTACTACATTCATTTTTCAAAATTTAAAAATAAAATTATGATTTTTTTATTATAATATTTAAAATAAAAAATAATTAAAAATATCAGTTCAAACTAGAATCAAAATCGATCAAACTTGAACCGAACCTTAGGGGTTCGATTTTTTATTCTAAATTTTGCCAAATGATAAGTCCAGAATTGAAATCAATTTACTTAGGCTAGATTAAACCTTACATCTATAAAAGCCACTCTCTCGACAATTTGAAACTTGTTCTTAACTCAAAACAAAATGTCCTACCAATATTTAGATTATCAAATCTTATATTTGCTGGTTTAGTTAGTGACTCGAAGGAGAATGTATTACTAACAATAGAAAGAGAATTGAATGCTTTAAATTTGACTAAATATGTTTTCTTACAGAGAGCATAAATAGTTCGGATATTATGGCTTTCGTTTTTATTGTTATTGTTTGCACTTGTTTGTTTTTATTAGCAAATTCTCACTGATTTAGATTCTCAATAAAAAAGTAATTTTTCTTCGTCAATGATAGGTTGACGAAAGTTCTTCCGATGGCGGAAGCAATTGACGACACCGGGCGGTCGAGTTCATCATGGTGCGGCCAAGGCGCCCACCTGATTAAGGTTTAGTCGAGCCCGAGTCAAGTCAATTTGGAAATCTGGTTCGATTGAACCAGATGAGAACGGCATTCTGAAAGTCGCACCCGTGCCCTAAATGCAGAGGTGAAACTGTCTCCTTCTCCACAGCGACCGCGACTCGGCGTTTTCCTTCTCGAACGGCGGCAGCAGCGGCGGGATCTTCCTCCGTCGAGCTCTTATCGCTGCGGGGTTTTCCTCGGAGAACGGTGGAGGCTGCGGCTTCCTCTCCGTCATCGAACGGTACAGCGCCCGGTATCTCTCTCTTACTCCTACTCCTTCGCCGTCGCACAATCCCTTCTCCTCCCTCCTCCTCCCTCTTCCCCCTTTCGTCGCAGCTCTCCAGCTTCCCTGACACCATCCTCCTCCTCCCTTCTCCTCCCTCCTCTCTCTTTCACCCGTTCATCGCAGCCCCTCGCCCCTCTTCATCACAGTCCCCGCCCCCTGTTTTCCTACTCCGATCAACATGGTAAATGCCTTTGCCACTCTTATGCAGCATATTTGATGAAGATACATTTGATATGGTTTTTAAATTGCTACAGGGATATGGGATGCTTGGTAGTGTCTAAACCCACCAACTACATTGGAAAAATAAGTGGAATATTGTGTCTGTGCGCTGGTGTTGTCTGATGCCATTATTTCAGTGGTGGAGAATTGCTCGGATATGAGCATGATAATAAGTAACTAAGCATAGGTACTCTTTATCAACTCTCAAACACCATTTAGAGACTTATCTCTGAAAGAAATGGCTGATTGGAACTAAATGCATGTGCATTAACATGATTGGTAAAGGAATGTTGTCTGAGACAGATGATTAGTCGAAAGTTTTCAACATCCTTGATTTGAGGTAGAAGAGGAATTTGGACTTGGAGAGGGCATAAACAAGACTACTTTTCTTGTATTTTTCTGCAAACAGTACGGGATACTGCCTCAAAAGACTAATGTTTTCGGTCCAGCAGAGGCTCTTTTGCCTTCTCTCTTGTAACAAGTCCAACATCCATCTTTCCTCCTATCAACTCTGCAGTCTGTTTAGCTTTTCCACTGCCAAAGAGCACAGTTCAAATCATAGATCCAACTTCACATTGGTCGACCCCCTTGAGTCATGTGAACTTTCCTCAAAAGAGGCTGCAAAAACGGCTGATGATAGCATCTGTGAAAAAAAACTTTCAAGTTCAAGTCCTTCCATTGAGTTCTTTAAGCAGAGTGGTTGGAGTGATGCACAAGTCATGAAGCTTATGCAGAGGGAACCCAGGTTTCTACGTGCTAACGTAGAGACTATCCTAAAGCCCAGGATGAGATCTTTGCAGGAGATGGGATTTTCTGACACTGAAATAATTCGGCTGGTTTCATCATGTCCTACTCTGCTCCGTTTAAGTGATATCCAACCAAGGATCAACTTCTGGAGATCACTACTTGGTTCTAATGAGAGGTTTCTGAAAGCCTGCAAGAGGAACATGTTTGTTCTTACTTCTAGCTTGGCTCGGAATATAGAACCCAGTATATCTCTCTTGAGGGAACATGGCATCAGTGATGAGCGGATCGCGCATATGGTGGTGACAATGCCGGGCGGTTTTGGTAGAATAGACAAATTAAAGGAAGTTATCAAATATATTGATGAATTGGGTGTCCCACGAGACTCTGGAGTATACACTAAAGCACTTAATGTGGTCATTACCGTGAGCAGGTCCAGGTTTGATGCTATGTCGGTAACTCTGATGAGCTTTGGGTGGTCCCAGCCTGACATCATTGCTTTAATCGGGAAGTGCACCTCCATTTGGACACTCTCAAAGAAGAACATATGTGACAAGATGACATTCCTGATGAAGGAAGCTGGTTGTGAGCTGACATATATCATTGGCCATCCCGTGCTTCTTACATATAGCTTGGAGAAGAGGTTGAGACCTCGATATGATGTTATGAATTTTCTTGATCAGAATAAATTGCTGGATAGAGGGCATAACCTGGCATCTGTCGTGACGCTACCTGAAGAGAAGTTCAGAAACAAATTCCTTTTCCTGCTAGGCAAGGAGAAATTTATTGCTCAATATGAGTCCTATGTTGTTGCTGTGCAGGGAAAGAACGACGTTGTTGTGGAAAACTAGTATTGCAAGTGCTTCCTCAAGACAAAGTGTCAACCTATTGCATGCTGACTGCAAATTAATCACTTTATATTTGTGACTATTTAAATTCTGCAAGAGTTTCTTGGAGTATAACTTCCATGTTGATTTGGTGATTCTTCTTCTATTTATTTTTTCTGCAACAAGAGGTACTGATTCTTTTATGCTGATGTCTCAGAAATTGGTTCGGGGGAAAGTCGATTACTACAGAAAGGTGTAACCGAAATATCAAGCTTTTGTGTTCTGTTTCTACCTTATTTAGCTAATTCTGTCCGCTGATCGATCAGTGTCAACTTGGCCTCGGTCATGTTAATCGGTAACTGTGCAGTCATTTAGATGATTGTGATCTAATTTAGTGAGGAAACCTTTTGAATGGAGACATCTCAAATAATTATGTAAGAGCCGCTTGGACTGAACATACTTCAAAGGATACAACTGATGTGGATGTTACTATAACATATTTGTTCTAGTCACATCCGGACTCGCACATTAAAAAATATAGAGCAATACGTCCATTTTAACAGTTTAATTCAACGCATTGAACAACATATCTATATTAAATTTGATACACATCTGTATTGTTATATAATTAAATCAAGTGTTTGATTTTGCTTATGCGATCTAATAGACCCAACATGTCTCCTGCGTTTGGTTTCATTTAATTATTAAGACCCATGCATTTTGTCACGCTCCGGTATTTATGTGTATGTTTGAATTCATCTCAACCAAATTGAGCATATATCACAAATTCAGAAAGATTATTTAATTTGAGCTACGTTGGTTGTATCTTTAGTTTTTTTTTATAATAATAGTTTAATTGTATTAAGAGAACAATTGGCAGGTAGGTAATAAAATGTGCATATATCTACAGTTAGTTATGGAGCTTTTTATATATATATAATGTTGTATTATTATTTTAGTGTCTTAAAAATAAAAAATAGTATTATTATTTTCTTTAGTGATATGTTTAGTTGATAAAATTTTAATTTAATGAAAGATTCTAAGAGAAAAGATTCAAAAGAGTGGACAAAGAATATTGTTGGATGGTGGTAGAGCGACTAATTATTATAAGCTGACAATGATGTTGAAGAGTGTAAAATTCCTTTCAAAGTTCTAAAAGAATATAAAAAAATATTGATTTCTTTTTTTAAAGAATATATAAATGTAGACTATTAATTCTTAATTTGTCAAGAGAATAGTATATGTAATTTTTGCTTCGTACAACTTGGTTTGTTTTATGAAACTTCATTTTTTTTCTTCTAATGTAGTATTATCATTTTGGTGTCTTCAAAATAAGGAAAAATGTCATTATTTTTTTTAGTAATATATATAGTTACTAAAATTTTAACTTAATTAAAGATTCTAAGAGGAAGGACCGAGAAAATTGGACAACGGAGATTGTCGTATAGTTGTGGAGCAACTATTGATTATAAGTTAGTAATGATGTTGAAGAATGTAAAATACTTTTTAAAAGTTCTAAAAAGACAAAATATATCTATTTGGAATATTTTGGACAACAAAAACAAAACAAATGGAGCTCACATTTTTGGCATTAGTTTTTGACCCAAATTAGTTTCAGAAAATTTGCTGCTTATGTCCTCATTTATTTTTCAACAAGTCCTCAGTTATGCATTAATAATTTGCTGATAAGTCCTTTCCAGAAGTCATTGATGGTCACTTTTTTTTTCTTCTCTTCTGTTTATCATGATGCTCAGGTATGATTTATTTGTTTCATGAAATAATTATTTATTTTAAAAAAAATTTAAAAAAAAAAAATAAATGACTAAAACAAGATTTCACCTAGAGAGGATCTCGAGTTCATCAAAGAAAACCTTTTTCCTGAAGACCCTTTAATATAAAACTTCTAATTAGAAAGGTCTATGAAAACCACAAGCAACAACCTTTAGTAATTTGAAAAAATAATTATCTTATTAAATTATTTCTCGAGTACTTTGCACTTACGTGTTTGATCATGGGAAGGACCTCTTAAGTTGCAACATCATTAACTGCTTCTGTCTTTTCTCCTTCTTCATTAGGTCTTGATAAAAAACGTCTATCTTTCTCAAAGGTTGATAAAATCATCATCTAAGTAAGATACTTGAAAGTTGTTATGACAGACTACTCCTGTTTGAATGCATCCATAAGTTATCTATCTTTTTTCTACCTAAGTTTGCATTACTTGGGATACATAAAGTCGTAAACTTCCTTTACATTTCACTAACTCGGCAGGGCATATGATACATAGCATCAGCAGTTATCTATAATGCAAATAACAATTCTAATGTTAGCAATAGATCTCTCATTATTCTCTTTCATAATATGTGCTTTTATTAAAAGTTCATCTACACCAACAAAAACAAAGTATCTGACACTTTAGTTTATCTTGCTTGGAATTTGCTATTGCATATTTGCCAAGCGAATCACCTTCGACAACAGGCTTTGCAGCAAATGTACAACATCCTCACAAGTCACCAATCAGCACAGAGGTTGCTTGGCTTGGGTGACTACTTCCAATGCCTTCGCGCCCTTAGCTCCTAATGGATGACTCGTTCTCCCTCGTGAATCAATTTAAAATTCTTTGGTGGAGGCACTATGGTAACTTAATGTTCAAATATGGGCGACTAAGTTAGCAGGCCAAGATGGCTATTAGCATCCATCCGAAGTAATTTTATGAATAGATTAACCACCGCTCAAATTCTAAAATGTTAGCTGGGGTGGAAACTTAGATGTTTCTACCATAGCCAACTAGTTCTGTCAGCTGATCAGTGTCAACTTTGCCTCGGTCAGGTTAATTGGTGTGAAGTGTCTGCTTAGTTCACCATTGCCTCGTGGAAGAGCCATATTGATATGGATTTCCTTGATCCAATCTCTGCTTAGTTCACCATCTCGCCACCTCTAAGGATACAATTGTCTGCCATATAATTTATACCTTCTGAAACATGTTGTAAGTTTAGTTATTTTTGTTTAGTTATTTAAAATCTAACAGCAAAAGTTTATGAACTCTACATTAACATTTTCTGAATCCAATCCCCCGATTGCGTACTGATTGTATTATTGAATCATCTTAAATTTATGAAAATTTGAATTCTCCGTAACTATCGAAGAAGGAACCTCTTAGAGTATAACATCCTTGTTGATTTTGAGATTCGTTTTCTATAAGGTTTTTCATGCTACAAACGATATCAAATCTTTTATATCGATATAAATGGGTACAAGTTCATTAGTTCATAAAGATAATCAAAATATTCTCGAGTTCTTATATTATATTTCTATCATAGTTGACGAATTCTGTCTGATTCGTGTCAACTTGGCCTCAATCATGTTTAATTGATGTTGATTACGTTATTATTAATTTTATTGTAATATGTGAAATCTTGGTAGCTGAACTATCATTTAAACGTTTTTGATCTATTTAAATAAAGTATGATATATCGTATGAATAAGGATAGAATTATGGATGTCATGTTGGTATTAAAATTATTATCTAAGCCCTATAAATTGATAGAAATTTAATTGTGTGAGGACTTTCATTCATCGAATACTCATCATTTCTCAACCTCTTATGTCAGTCATCTAAGTTTTTGTTAAAGGTTCTATTGTTATAATCAAGTGGCGATGAGGAGCCATTGTCACATGAAATAATATGATTAATCATATTAAGAAGTCTTAATTGAAATATAAGCATAATAAGACAGAAAAAATTAGTATGAGAACATCGACGCGTCCGGCGGCCGAATGATTAAAATCCGGATCGAACCCGAGTCACACTCGAACCCCACCCAAACCCCCGCGGCTCCACCCCTGCCCTAATCGCCGCGACCGCCAAAGTGTCTGTTTTTCTTCGGCGACTGCGGCGTATCCTCGGTGAACAACGGCTGCCTTCCTCTCCAGCGGGAAACAGCGACATTGGCGGTGGCGTCTTCCCCTCCCGGTATCTCTCTTTCTCTTCCTCCTTCGCCATCGCACACTCCCTTCTCCTCCCTCTTTCCCCTCTGTTCATCGCAGCCCCGCCCCCACCATGCCCCACGCGCGCCACCCCCCTCCCTTCGTCGCAGCCCCCCTTCCCCTATCGCTCCTCCCTCTCCCCCTTTCGTCGCAAGCTCGCCCCCTTCCCCGACACCATCCTCCTCCTCCTTCCTCCCTCTTCCCTCTTCCCTCTTCCCTCTTCCCTCTTCCCACTTCCCCCAATTTTCTTTGTTTTTCTTCCTCGATACCATCCTCCCCCTCCCTTCTCCTTCCTCCTCCCTCCTCCCCCCTGTTCATAGCAGTCCCGTCCCCCCCCCCCCCCCCCCCCCTTCGCCTCGTCGCAACCCCCTTCGCAGACCCCTTCTCCCTCTTCCCCTCCTCCTCGCTGCTCCCAGACCACAGCCCCGTCTTCTTCCTCCTCCTCACTCCTCCTTTCTGTATTTGTAACTGCTGTAATTTTGAATTGTTAATTTTGAATTATTATTTTTTACTATAATTTTGAAAAATATCATTTTTGATGTTAATATTCTTTTTTTAGTTATCTTACAAGCTCTGAACTCGATTGTTCTTCCAATTTGTTGGTTTTTCATGTATCTTCCAACGAGTTTCGTTTGCGTGTCTTGGTTTATTGCAAAACCATACTTGGCTTTTCTCATTTCCCTTTCTTTGATTACATTGCAGAGCATGAGCATAAGTAATTTCAGTGAATCTGATGTTAGACAAAACATTATGCATCTTCCACCTAATCTGAATGCTGAAGTACCTATTAGGACAAACTTGAATATCATCTGTATACAATCAACATAGTAAATTCCATTGTCACTCTTATGCCGCATATTTGATGAAAATACATTTGATATCATTTTTCAATATCTGCAGGGATATAGTGTGCTTCACAGTTTCTGAAGCTACTAACTACAATAGATAAATAGTGGAAGGTAGTGTCAGTGCGCATGTGTCATATCAAGACATTATTTCAGTGGTGGAGAATTGCTTGGATGTGAGCATGATAATAAGTAAATGATCAAAGGTACTCTTAATCAACACTCAAACACCATTTAGAGACTTAAATCTGAAAGAAATGGTTTATGGGAACTGAATGCACGTGGATTTATGTGAGGAATTTTATCTGATACAGATGATCAGCTGGAAGTTTTCAACTTCCTTTTGGTTGGAAGCAGATACAGAAAATATATTTAGTTTGGACTTTGGATGTGCTTGATCTGAGGTAGAAGAGGAGTTGGACTTAGAGAGGGCAGCAATTAGATTAGTTTTTTTGTATTTTTCTGCAAACAGCACACGATACTGCTTCAAAAGATGATGTTTTTGTTGCAAAAAAGGCTCTTTTGCCTTTTCCCATGTAACAATTCCTCCATTTATCTTTCCTCCTATCAACTTTGCGGCCTGTTTAACTTTTCCACTGCCACATACGAAAGTTCAGAGCACAGTTCCAACTTTATAGTGGTCAACCCCCTTCAATCATGTGAACTTTCCTCGGAAAAGGCTGCAAAAACTGCCAAGTATCACACCTGTCGTAAAAATTCTTCGAGTCTTTCCATTGAGTTCTTTAAGCAGAACGGTTGGAGCGATGCACAAGTCATGAAACTTACCCAGAAGGCACCCAAGTTGCTGCGTGCTAAGGTAGAGACTACACTGAAGCCCAGGATGAGATCTTTGCAGGACATGGGATTTTCTGTTGCTGAAATAGTTCAGTTGGTTTCAAAATGGCCGACTATACTCTTTAATAATATCCAACCGAATTTGAACTTCTTGAGGTCACTACTTGGTTCTAATGAGAGGTTACTGAAAGCCTGCAGGAGGAATGGATTTCTTCTTAATTCTAACTTACCTCGGAAGATAGAGCCTAATATATCTCTCTTAAGGGAATGTGGCATCAGCAATGAACGCATCGCGCTTATGGTGGTGACGATGCCGAGTTTTGTTGTTCGAAAAAGCAAATTTATTAAGGAAGTTATTGAACATGTTGAGGAGTTGGGTGTGCCACGTGATTGTGGAATGTTCCCTCATGCACTTCTTGTTGTCATGAACGTGAGCAGATCTAAGTGTGATGCTACCTTTGCAACCTTGAAGAGCTTTGGTTGGTCCCAGCCAGACATCATTGCCATACTCAGGAAGAGCCCATTTGTTTGGAAACTCTCAAAGAAGAACGTATCTGACAAGATGACATTCCTGATGAAGGAAGCTGGTTGTGAGCTGCAGTATATCATTCGTCATCCTGTACTTCTTTCACTTAGCTTGGAGAAGAGGTTGAGACCTCGACGTGAAGTTATAAATTTTCTTGAGCAGAATAAATTGCTGGATAAAGGACATAGCCTTATATATGTCTTGACACTAACTGAGCAGAAGTTCATAAACAAATTTCTTTTCCCGTACAAGGAGAAATTTACTGCTCTCTATTATTCCTATGTTGCTGCTGTGCAGGGAAAGCACCATGTTGTCGTTGAAAATTAGGATTGCAAATGCTCCGTCGAGACTGGCAAAGTGTAAACCTATTGCATACTGATTGATGTTGATTTTGATATTTTATTTCTAATTATCTTTTACGTACAACACAAGATACCATTTATTTTATACCGATGTTCTAAATCTTTTGTGTTATGTTTCTATGGTAGCTAGCTATTTCTGTCGGCTGATCGGTGGCGACTTGGCCTCAAGACATGCGTGGGAAAATAATTGATGTGTGGAGAAACAATATTGTGCGATTGACTCTTCATCATATTGTCAATATCTCTGCGCCATATCTATCTCTATTAGAGCCTCTCTTCTTACAGGAGAGCTTTTCATCATATTCTTAATATCTCTGCTGCCATCTCTATCTCTATTAGAGCCTCTCTTGTCTTACAAGAGAGATCGAAACGATACATGAGAGATAATCTTAACCCTTCCAATATTCTTCTAAACTGAAAATAAGTGAAGCAAAATAATCTCTCCGCTACTTGGAGGCTTGTTCGTACTGATGTTGACTCAGAAATTGGAAGAACGAGTGTGGAAACAGTCACTACCTCAGAAAGATAATCTAAATTTTCTCAAGCCATTGTGAACGAGTGTGGAAACAGTCACAAACCTAAAATAATAAATAATACATTGATAGATTTTCTTCTTCTTTTCATTTATTTCCTATGAGACGGTCGATATGTGCCTCAGCGGTCATAGTAAGACTGTGGCTTCATTGAAGCATTAGTTATTTTGGCAACCAAAATAATTTAATCTGACATTTCAATTTTAGTATGGCATCGACTGTTTTGTTACACGAGCATCCGATAAGTGGGGTGAGAGCCCCACGAATTCCAACCGGAGAAGGTTCGACGGGTCCGGCGCCCGAATGATTAAAATCCGGATCGAACCCGAGTCATATTTCGAACCCCACACAAACCCCCGCGGCGCACCCCTGCCCTAATCGAAGCGACCGCCAAACTCTCTTTTTCTTCGGCGACTGCGGCGTCTCCTCCGTGAACGACGGCTGCCTTCCTCTCCATCGGGAAACAGCGACAGTTGGCGGTGGCGTCTTCCCCTCCCGGTATCTCTCTTTCTCTTTCTCTTCCTCCTTCGCCATCGAACACTCCCTTCTCCTCCCTCTTTCCCCTCTGTTCATCGCAGCCCCCGCCCCCACCACGCCCCACGTGCGCCACCCCACCCTTCCCCGATCCCTCCTCCCTCTCCCCCTTTCGTCGCAAGCTCGCCCCCTTCCCCGGCACCATCCTTCTCCTCCTTCCTCCCTCTTCCCTCTTCCCCCAATTTTTCTTCGTTTTTCTTCCTCGACACCATCCTCGCCCTCCCTTCTCGTTCCTCCTCCCTCCTCCCTCTTCCCCCTTTTCATCGCAGTCCCTCGACCCCTCGCCTCGTCGCAACCCCCTTCGCAGGCCCCTTCTTCCTCTTCCCCTCCTCGTCGCTGCTCCCAGACCACAGCCCCGTCTTCTTCCTCCTCCTCACTCCTCCTTTCTGTATTTGTGACTGCTGTAATTTTGAATTGTTAATTTTGATGTTAATTTTGAATTATTATTTTTTACTATAATTTTGAAAAATGTCATTTTTGATGTTAATCTTCTTTTTTTAGTTATCTTATTATTAGATTTGGATAATTTAGCACTTTAATGGTTTCTCGATAGTTAAATAAATGTAATTTGATATTTAGTGGTGATGATTTGAATATGAAATTAGGTGAAACTCATTTTGTCTAATTTTTATTTTAATGGCTAGCTTTTTTGTTAATTATATTTTTTATTATTTTATATTGGCTAGTTCTTTGCCGAGCTTGGGCGAGCGCCTTTAACGATACTGTCTTGAAACAAGTGATCTTTTTTACATACTCATTTCCTGATCATTGTAACCCATTAAGGAGGCTATAAAAAATAATTTTGATATATTACTTTAGATTAACGTAACTTGATTGTAGCCAGATACTGTGGTCAAATATGGTGCTTAGTTTTTGGAATTTCTTATCTTACAACTAAGGAAATTGATTACTAACTGTACAACTAAGGAAATTGATTCCATACAATTTTTTATTCTAATTCATTTCCTGTAATATGGGCTGATTTAATATTGATTGAGTGGTCCAAAATAGAGGATAAATTCCCTTAATTATGTGATTATTAAATGCTTAATTATGGAATTTTGTATATTCCCCCTCAAGTTAGTTCAAAAATGTTAATCATTCTTAAGTTGTTAGTTAGATCCACATAAGAAAATATTTGAGGCTCATTAGTAAAAATATTTGCTAGTTGCTTCTTTGTAGGAATATAAGATATGCAGACAATTCCTTCTCTAATTTTCTCCTTTATGAAATATCAATCTACTTCAACATACTTTGTTCTTTCATGCTGCATTGGACTTCAACATACTTTGATGAATTGTTTGCTTCATCATACCTCTTAGTTTTCTTACTATGTTTACTGCATTGCAGTTTCCATTTCAAGAACATCAGAAAATTTCAACACAAAACCCCAAATGATACAAAGGACTCGACTCAATCATACAAAGGACTCGACTCAATCTAAATTACAAGTTGAGTAAACAACTACAATTTGACTTGATTTCGAAACCCGAAAATAGACCCAAAACCTCAATGTATTTGGTTAGGTATAACCTTACACCTTTATGCCATCACAGTGTGTTCTCTGCTGTAGTGCTGAAAGCAACTATCTCTGCTACTTGAGACTTGTTCGTACCTCAAAACACACAGGCCTGTTTATATTTGAATTGTCAAATCTTGTATTGGCTGGTTTAGTTGGTGATTTGAAGGGGCCTTTTCCGGTAACAACAGAAAGAGATTTGAATGCTCTTACTTTAACTACAGATATTTTCTTACACAGATTTCAATGATGCAGAAGATCCATATGGCTGATCATGAATAGTTTGGACACCATGGCTTTTGTTATTATTGTGGTTGTTTGCACTTGCTGGTTTTATTGGCAAATTCTCATTGATCTAGGTTTTTTTTTTTCATTAATGATATGTAGCTCATGCTACATATAATTTGTTTACAGTAGTTGAAGTTATTTACATGAGCAATCTTTCTCATAAATTAAGTTCCTTTATCAGCATAGAACCAAATAAACTAGTATCATTTCTTGATTGAGGCAGTTTTCTTATCTCTTTATTCATTTTTTCAGAAAATTTATTGCCTTTCTCTGGTCTTCCAGCTATGTTGTTTTTTTATGTCAAGTTGCTCATCATCATCAACAATGCCCTTTTTAGCATGTTGAACCTCACAAATTACCCTTGGTAATTAATTAAACAGTGTCTTATCTACTCACCAGTCTTGCTAGACTTTTAACTAGATAATCTCTTTACATTCTTGATGAAATGTACCAATTACTCTGGAAGTGATCATTTGAAATGTTTCAGATTTTAGTTATAGGACATTAGTGGATCTGATGTTAGAGAAAACATTATGCATCTTCCTGTTATTCTGAATTCTGTAGTACCATGTGCAAGTCATTGATGTTCAACCTATAAGTATAAACATGAGTATCGTCTGTATACGGTCAACATTGTAAATGCATAGGCCACTCTTATGCAGCATATTTGATGAAGATTCATTTGATATAGTTTTTAAATTGCTACAGGAATATAGGATGCTTGGTAGTGTCTAAACCCACCAACTACAATATAAAAATAAGTGGAAGATAGTGTCTGTGCGCTGGTGTTATATGATGCCATTATTTCAGTGGTGGAGAATTGCTCGGATGTGAGCATGAGAATGAGTAACTAATCATAGGTACTCGTTATCAACTCTCAAACACCATTTAGAGACTTATCTCTGAAAGACATGGTGGATTGGAACTGAATGCATGTGGATTAACATGAGTGGTAAAGGAATGTTGTCTGTGACAGATGATTAGTAGAAAGTTTTCAACATCGTTGATTTGAGGTAGAAGAGGAATTTGGACTTGGAGAGGGCAGAAATAAGACTACTTATCTTGTATTTTTCTGCAAACAGTACGTGATACTGCCTCAAAAGACAATGTTTTTGGTGCAGAAGAGGCTCTTTTGCCTTCTCTCATGTAACAAGTCCACCATCCATCTTTCCTCCTATCAACTCTGCAGTCTGTTTAGCTTTTCCACTGCCAAAGAGCACAGTTCAAATCATAGATCCAACTTTACATTGGTCGACCCCCTTGAGTCATGTGAACTTCCCTCAAAAGAGGCTGCAAAAAGGGCCAAGGATCGCATCTGTGAAAAAGAACTTTCGAGTTCAAGTCCTTCCATTGAGTTCTTTAAGCAGAGCGGTTGGAGTAATGCACAAGTCATGAAGCTTATGCAGAGGGAACCCAGGTTTTTGTGTGCTAAGGCAGAGACTGTCCTGAAGCCCAGGATGAGATCTTTGCAGGACATGGGATTTTCTGACACTGAAATAGTTCAGCTGGTTTCATCAAGTCCGAATGTGCTCCTTCTACGTGACATCCAACCGAGGATCAACTTCTGGAGGTCACTTCTTGGTTCTAATGAGAGGTTAATTAAAGCCAGCAGGAGGAACATGTTTCTGCTTACTTCTAGCTTGGCTCGAAAGATTGAGCCCAATATATCTCTCTTGAGGGAATGTGGCATCAGTGAGCAATGCATCACGCAGATGGTGGTGAGACTACCGAGTTTATTTTGTAGAACAGAAAAATGTATCAAGGAAGTTATCAAACATGTTGAGGAGTTGGGTGTGTCACGTGACTGTAAAATGTTCCCTCATGCACTATTAGCAGTCATGGCCCTGAGCAGGTCCAGGTTTGATGCTACCTTTGCAACCCTGATGAGCTTTGGGTGGTCCCTACCAGATTGGATCGCTGCATTCAGGAGGCATCCATCCATTTGGAGTTACTCAAAGAAGAACTTATGTGATAAGATGACATTCCTGATGAAGGAAGCTGGTTGTGAGCTGACATATATCATTGGCCATCCCGTGCTTCTTACATTAAGCTTGGAGAAGAGGTTGAGACCTCGATATGAAGTTATGAATTTTCTTGATGAGAATAAATTGCTGGATAAAGGACATAACCTGCTATATGTCGCGAAGCTATCTGAAGAGAAGTTCAGAAACAAATTCCTTTTCCTGCTACGCAAGGAGAAATTTATTGCTCAATACGATTCCTATGTTGTTGCTGTGCAGGGAAAGCACCACGTCGTTGCGGAAAACTAGGAGTGCAAGTGCTTCCTTAAGACAAAGTGTCAAGCTATTGCATGCTGACTGCAAATTAATCATTATATATTTGTGACAATTTAAGTTCTACAAGAGTTTCTTGGAGTATAACTTTCATGTTGGTGATTCTTCTTCTATTTATTTTTTCTGCAACAAGAGGTACTGATTCTTTTATGCTGATGTCTCAGAAATTGGTTTGGGGGAAAGTCGATTACTTCAGAAAGGTGTAACCGAAATATCAAGTTTTTGTGTTCTGTTTCTACCATATTTAGCTAATTCTGTCAGCTGATCGATCAGTGTCAACTTGGCCTCGGTCATGTTAATTGGCGTGGTGGCGTATTTTTAAGTGTGCTGTTAGTTAGATGATTGTGATCTAATTTAGTGAGGAAACCTTTTGAAGGGAGACATCTCAAAGAATTATGTTAGAGCCGCTTGGACGAAACATACTTCAAAATTAACAGTTTAATTTAACGCATTAAACAACATGTATATATTAAATTTGATACACATCTGTATTGTTATATAATTAAATCTAGTGTTTGATTTTCCTTATGCGATCTAATAGACCCAACATGTCTCCTGCGTTTGGTTTCATTTAATAATTCTAATAAAGAATTATTATTATTTTTATTATAAATAATATTACAAAAGTTAGTTTATATCGACAATATTGGAATTTATGTGAAAGATTTTTAAAAATTTTAAAAGCTTTTAAAAAGGTAACATATACTTTGACTAGTGTTTATTATGTTACTGTACTTTTTTTTAAAGTTGTTTGCATTAATATGGTTGGTGCATTATAAGAATATCAATGTGATAATAATTTAAATATGACACTAAGGGCTACAAAATCAAAAAAGATAAATTATTATTTTTATTAATTTAATTAGTTATATATGTTTTAATCCTTGTACTAGATTAAATGACTTCAGTAATTATTTAACCACTTATTATGAAACTTTAGAAGTTGATGATATTAGTGATAAGATTAGAGATATTAAAAAATTAATTATTAACTTATATAACCGTTATAGTGCTAATTATATTAGGCAACCTTTTAAACTTTAAGTTAGGGAAGGTAAGGGAGAAAAACTATTATTAGAAAGATTTAAAAGAATCAAATGGATCGTCAAGCTCAAACTTCTAAGTTTAATATATTTCTAACAACTTTTTTAAAGTTTGGTGACAACATTATAGGTATAAAGTTTTCTATTATGGAATGATGGACATGATACATAATAATATTTTCAATTTTATCAATTTTAATGTTTAATACCCGTAACTTTAATGTTAATGATACTTATGGAGTGAGGATGTGTTTTATATGAAACTAGATTTAGTGTCACCCTCGAATCAATTGATATTTAAGTATGAGAAAAACTATGAAATAGGACAATGATCTCTTATTAAACATATCAATTAAAAGGACGATTGAAATGTTTAACATTAAAAGGGATTAAATATTTATGAATTAATAGATAAAAGCGACGAAACATAACCAATACATCTTATCTTATGCGAGGACAATGATCTTCTATTAAATATATCAATTGAAATGATGATTGGAATGTCAACAGGGATTAAATATTTATAAATTTATATTAAATTTTTAATAGATCATTAAACATTTAAACTCATTATAGTTGTACATTCATTTTGCAAAATTTAAAAATAAAATTATGATTTTTTATTATAATTTTTAAAATAAATAATTGAAAAAATCAGTTCTAATTATATCAAAATCGATCAAATTGGAAACAACCCTTACAGGTTCGATTTTTTATTCTAAATTTTGCTTAGGCTAGATATAGCCTTACACTGATGAAAGCCAGTGTCTCGATAATTTGAGACTTGTTCTTAACTCAGAATACAATGCCTTGCCAATATTTAGATTATCCAATCTTATATTTGCTGGTTTAGTTAGTGACATGAAGGAGAATATAATACTGGTAACAATAGAAAGAGATTTGAATGCTTTAAATTTGACTACATATGTTTTCTCACACAGAGCATAAATAGTTCGGATATTATGGCTTTTGTTATTATTGTGATTGTTTGCACTTGTTGGATTTATTGGCAAATTCTCACTGATTTAGATTAATAGATGAAGCAATTGAAGTCAATGAGCGCCCGATAAGATGGGCCGGGCGTGCGAGTTGAACCGGGTGCGGCCCAGGCGCCCGCCTGATCAAGGTTGCGTCGAGCTCAAGTCAATTCAATTTGGATCTCTGGTTCGATTGAACCAGATGAGAACGGCATTCTCAAATTGACACCCGTGCCCTAAATGCCGCGGTGAAGCTGTCTCCTTCTCCACAGCTACCGCGACTGCGGCGTTTTCCTTGGCGAAAGGCGGGACCAGCGTTGGCATCTTCCTCCGTCGAGCTCTTATCACTGCGGCGTTTTACTCGGCGAACGGTGCATGCTGCGGCTTCCTCTCCGTCGGCGAACGGTGACAGCGCCCGGTATCTCTATCTTAGTCCTCCTCCTCCTCCTTGGCCGTCGCACAATCCCTTCTCCTCCCTCCTCCTCCCTCTTCCCCCTTTCGGCGCAGCTCTCCCGCTTCCCCGACACCATCCTCCTCCTCCCTCCTCCCTCTTTCACCCGGTCAGCGCAGCCCCCCGCCCCTCTCTCCCGCTTTCGTCGCAAGCTCGCCCCCTTCCCCGGCACCATCCTTCTCCTCCTTCCTCCCTCTTCCCTCTTCCCCCCAATTTTTCTTCGTTTTTCTTCCTCGACACCATCCTCGCCCTCCCTTCTCGTTCCTCCTCCCTCCTCCCTCTTCCCCCTGTTCATCGCAGTCCCTCGACCCCTCGCCTCGTCGCAACCCCCTTCGCAGGCCCCTTCTTCCTCTTCCCCTCCTCGTCGCTGCTCCCAGACCACAGCCCCGTCTTCTTCCTCCTCCTCACTCCTCCTTTCTGTATTTGTGACTGCTGTAATTTTGAATTGTTAATTTTGATGTTAATTTTGAATTATTATTTTTTACTATAATTTTGAAAAATGTCATTTTTGATGTTAATCTTCTTTTTTTAGTTATCTTATTATTAGATTCGGATAATTTAGCACTTTAATGGTTTCTCGATAGTTAAATAAATGTAATTTGATATTTAGTGGTGACGATTTGAATATGAAATTAGGTGAAACTCATTTTGTCTAATTTTTATTTTAATGGCTAGCTTTTTTGTTAATTATATTTTTTATTATTTTATATTGGCTAGTTCTTTGCCGAGCTTGGGCGAGCGCCTTTAACGATACTGTCTTGAACATTGGTACAGTAGCATGAAACAAGTGATCTTTTTTACATACTCATTTCCTGATCATTGTAACCCATTAAGGAGCCTATAAAAAATAATTTTGATATATTACTTTAGATTGACGTAACTTGATTGTAGTTAGATACTGTGGTCAAATATGGTGCTTAGTTTTTGGAATTTCTTATTGTACAATATCTCCAATGATGTTTTTTTTTTTTGACAACTGACAATTAATTTCTGGTTCTTGGATATCAGCTGGTTCACTGACCTCAGATTGTGAGTTTTATCAGTCTCAGATGTTCAATGTTCTGAAAATGCGTGCATGTCATGTACGAGAATTTACTTTGGGGAAATAGCAAGCTACAAGTTGAATAATGTTGATAAGATAGACAGCAGGAGAAGTGCTACTTTTAACGAGAGCAAAGAGAATTGGACAGTCTTTTGCAGAAAAAAAATGCATGGAGAAGATAGAACAAGAGATAGCAGAGATGGTAAATGGGTCACTGGTCAAGGAAAATTATATTCTTTTGTCCATAGAATCATGTATACGTCTGACAATTCCACATCCGTTTTACTTATATATAAATGTAAGATGAACACAATAGAACATAGTTTCTTTCGTTAATCTTTTCTTTATGCAAAGGAAGACATAGATAGGTTGATTACTAACTGTACAACTAAGGAAATTGATTCCATACAATTTTGTATTCTAATTCATTTCCTGTAATATGGGCTAATTTAATATTGATTGAGTGGCCCAAAATAGAGGATAAATTCCCTTAATTATGTGATTATTAAATGCTTAATTATGGAATTTTGTATATTCCCCCTCAAGCTAGTTCAAAAATGTTAATCATTCTTAGGTTGTTAGTTAGATCCACATAAGAAAATATTTGAGGCTCGTTAGTAAAAATATTTGCTAGTTGCTTCTTTGTAGGAATATAAGATATGCAGACAATTCCTTCTTTAATATTCTCCTTTATGAAATATCAATCTACTTCAACATACTTTGTTCTTTCATGGTGCATTGGACTATGAGCAATATTGATAGCAGTCGTATTGTCATAAATTTAGATAATTTTCCCACTATGTTGTTAATTAATTAAACAGTGTCTTTTCTACTTACCAGTCTTGCTAGATTTATAGCTAGGTCATCTTTTTACCTTCTTGATGAAATGGATCAATTACTCTGGAAGTACTCAGTTGAAATGTTTCAGGTTTTTGTTGTAGGACATTAGTGACTCTGATGTTAGAGAAAACATTATGCATCTTCCAGTTATTCTGAATTCTGTAGTACCATTTGCAAGTCATCGATGTTCAACCTGTAAGTATAAACATGAGTATCGTCTGTAAACAATCAACATGGTAAATGCCTTTGCCACTCTTATGCAGCATATTTGATTAAGATACATTTGATATGGTTTTTAAATTGCTACAGTGATATAGGATGCTTGGTAGTTTCTATACCCACCAACTACAATAGAAAAATAAGTGTAATTTATTGTCTGCGCGCAGGTGTTATTTGAAGCCATTATTTCAGCGGTGGAGAATTGCTTGGATGAGCGTGAGATTGAGTAACTAATTATAGTTACTCTTTATCAACTCGCAGACACCATTTAGAGACTTATCTCTTAAAGAAATGGCTGATTGGAACTGAATGATTGTGTATTAACATGAGTTCTAGAGGACTGTTGTCTGAGACAGATTATTAGTTGAAAGTTTTCAACATCCTTGATTTGAGGCAAAGGAGGAATTTGGATTGGAGAGGGCAGAAATAAGACTACTTTTCTTTTTATTTTTCTGCAAACAGTACGTTATACTGCCTCAAAAGACAATGTTTTTGGTGCAGAAGAGGCTCTTTTGCCTTCTCTCATGTAACAAGTCCTCCATCCATCTTTCCTCCTATCAATTCTGCAGTCTGTTTTCAAATCATAGATCCGAATTTATGTTGGTCGAACCCCTTGAGTCATGTGAACCTTCCTCAAAAGAGGCTGCAAAAATGGCCAAGGATCGCATCTGTGAAAAAAAACTTCCAATTTCAAGTCCTTCCATTGAGTTCTTTAAGCAGAGCGGTTGGAGTGATGCACAAGTCACGAAGCTTATCAAGAGGGCACCCAATTTGCTGAATGCTAATGTAGAGACTGCCCTGAAGCCCAGGATGAGACGTTTGCAGGACATGGGATTTTCTGACTCTGAAATAGTTCAGCTAGTTTCATCATGTCCGTGTGTGCTCATTTTACGTGACATCGAACCGAGGATCAACTTCTGGAGGTCACGATTAGGTTCGAATGAGAGGCTTCTGAAAGCCTGCAAGAAGAACATGTTTATTCTTAGTTTTAGCTTGGCTCGGAATATAGAACCCAGTATCTCTCTCTTGAGGGAACATGGCATCAGTGACGAGCGTATTGCGCATATGGTGTTGACAGTGCCTGGCTGTTTTTGTGGAATAGACAAATTAAAGGAGGTTATCAAATATACTGAGGAATTGGGTATCCCACGTGACTCTGGACTATATACGTATGCACTTCATGTAGTCATGAGCAGGAAGAGATCTAGTTTTGATGCTACCAGTGCGACTCTGATGAGCTTTGGGTGTTCCCAGCCTGACATTGTTGCTGTATTCAGGAAGTGCCCATACGTTTGGACATTCTCGAAGAAGACCATATGTGACAAGATGACTTTCCTGATGAAGGAAGTTGGTTTTGAGCTGAAATCTATCATTCGCTGTCCCGTGATTCTTACTTGTAGCTTGGAGAAGAGGCTGAGACCTCGATATGAGGTTTTGAATTTTCTTAAGCGGAATAAATTGCTGGATGAAGGACATAATCTGCTATCCGTCATACAACTAACCGAGGAGAAGTTCATTAAGAAATATCTTTTCCAGCACAAGGAGAAATTTACTTCTCTCTATGATTCCTATCTTGCTGCTGTGCAGGGAAAGCCATATGTTGTTACTTGAAATTGAAACTTTATATTAAAAAGATCAAGTTCATACTGACGGCACTATTTAATCATCTCAAATTTTGTGACATTATAAATTCTCCAGGAGTTTCTTGTTGTATAACATCCGTGATGATTTTGAGATTCTTTTTATATTATTTATTTTTTTTACAACAAAATTTAAGGATTCTTTGATATTGCTGTTGACTCAGAAATTGGAAGAACGAGTGGGGAAACAGTCCCTTCCTCGGAAAGGTAACACAAATTTTCTCAAGCTTTTGTGTTATGTTTCTATCATAGCCAGCTAGTTTCTATCAGCTGACCAGTGTACGTTAATTGGTGTGAGGTGTTACAAAAGAAACTTTATTAATGGTTATGTTGTGGAAGAGCCATATTGATATGGAATTCCTTGATCCAATGTCTGCTTAGTTCACCATCTCGCCAGCTATAAGGATACAATTCTCTGTCATATAATTTGTACCTTCTCAAACATGTAAGTGTGAAACTCCAAATTTTAATTATTTTTTTAATAACATTTTTGTTTAGTTATTTAATTTTAATTTATACCTTCTGAGAGGCTCTATTGTTGCGCCACAGATCCAAAGATAATTGGAATGACCATCATTTCTACTGTTAAGAGTTCAAAATTGGGGTTAAGCTGTGTATATTTGGGGTCCCGTGTATTTTTCTCTAGTATCTCATGTAAGATTTCTAAACAACAAATTGAAAGCTTTTCTTATGTGATAATAGGATCTTGTCAAACTATTGGGTACTTCAATCATAAAATCAAACCTTAGAAAAGGATGCATATCTCGTGTATCATAACTTACGATGCTATATTTGTTGAGAAATTCATTAGATGTGTTGTAAAAGGAGACTTTTTGGATCCACTCATGTTGAGATTGGTTAGCTTTTTTATAGTATAAAAATCTAATGTTTTATAATTATTTCTGATTTGATATTTTTGGACTCAAATGATCGAGCCCAATAATCTTCGCTTAGCCTAATAATCAGAGAGGAAAATGGTTTGTTTGCCCTTTTAGACAGTGATATAAATGACTATATTTAGGGGTCTTTTATCTTTTTTTTTTAATTAAAAATTTAAAAAATAAATTTATTCTTTCAACAACCAAATAATAGTTAGTTATGGGGATATTTTAAGAAAAAATAAAAAACCCTATAAATACTCTTAAAATATCTAATTTTCTATCACATCATTGATTAAGTACTCATGGAAGTTTGAATACTCTTATGCTCTTTTTTTAATACGATGATAAGTGGAAGCTACTAACTTTCCCACCAAGAAGGCTTTCGAAAACCTGATATTTATAATTCCATAAAGCGTGGATATGAGTCGAAAAAAATCTTCAAACTGTATTTTAAAAATTCTTGAAACATCGATCTCTCGTTCCATATCATATGGAATTATTAGAGTAAAAAAATTTAAATTCAAAGAGAAAAAAATATACGAAGAAAGTATATTATAAAAAAAACATCCAATAAACAGTAGAAAGAGATTTGAATGCTTTATATTTGACTACAAATGTTTTCTTACACAGAGCATAAATAGTTCGGATATTATATGGCTTTTGTTATTATTTTGATTGTTAACACTTGTTGGCTTTATCGGCAAATTCTCACTGATTTAGATCATGGCTTTCTTGAGAAAGTTCTTTACTACAGCTGAAGCTATTGATGTCACCGGCCGCCCGAGAAGTGAGCCTGGGATGCGTGTTCAACCCGCTGCGGCCCGCCTGATTCTGGTTGTATCGAGCCCGAGTCAAGTCAATTTGGATCTCTGGTTCGATTGAACCAGATGAGAACGGCATCCTCAAAATTCGCACCCATGCCCTAAATGCACCGGTGAAACTGTCTCCTTATTCACAGCCACTGCAACTGCGGCGTGTACCTTGGCGAGAGCCGGCAGCGGCGGCGGAATTTTCCTCCGTCGAGCTCTTATCGCTGCGGCATTTTCCTCGGAGAACGGTGGATGCTGCGGCTTCCTCTCCGTCAGCGAACGGTACAACACCCGGTATCTCTCTCTTACTCCTCCTCCTCCTCCTCCTTCGCCGTCGCACAATCCCTTCTCCTCCCTCCTCCTCCCTCTTCCCCCTTTCGTCGCAGCTCTCCCGCTTCCCTGACACCATCCTCCTTCTCCCTTCTCCACCCTCCTCTCTCTTTCACCCGTTCATCGCAGCCCCTCGCCCCTCTTCCCCGATCCCTTCCCCTCCTCCACTTCATCACAGTCCCCGCCCCCTGTTTTCCTACTCCGATCCCAACGGTCCCCTCTCCGTTTTCCTACTCCGGACCCGACAGCCCCCTCTCCATTATCTTGCTCCGGCCCCGACAGCCCCCATCTCCCTCCTCTACACCCCTCTTCGCCCTCTCTATACATCTTCCCCTCCCCTTTCCTACTCCCTGATAGTTACCCGCTACCCTCCCAACAAGCAGTCAGCAGCATGTCATGAGCATTTACTTTAAAGAAATAGCTAGTCACAGTATGCAAGTTAAATATTGTTGCTAAGATAGACAGCAGGAGAAGTGCTGCTTTTATAAAGAGCAAAGGGAATTGGGGAGTCTTAGAGAAAAAGAAAAAAACACAGAAAAGATAGAGCAAGAGATAGCAGAGACAATAATTGGGTCACTGTCCAAAGAAAATCATAATTATTTGTCAATAGAATTATGCACAAGTCTGAATATTCCTCATGTGAAGCATTTTAATTAAAAATATACCTAAGATAATACTAATCTGACTAGGTTTCCCAAAAGAAGCTCTCTCAACAGCAACTGCTTATTTTGATGAAGTGTTTGGTTCATCAAACTTCTTAGTTTTCATATTATGTTTACTGCATGGCAGTTTCCTTTTCAAGCACATCAGAAAATTTCAACACAAAACCCCAAATGACAAAAAGGACTCGACTCAATCTAAACTACAAGTTGAGTAAACAACTAGAATTTGACTTGATTTCCAAACCCGAAAATAGACCCAAAATCTCAATGTATTTGGTCAGGTATAACCTTACACCTTTATGTCAGCATAATGTGTTCTCTGCTGTAGTGCTGAAAGCAACTATCTCTGCTACTTGAGGCCAGTTTGTACCTCAAAACACACGGGCCTGCTTATATTTGAATTGTCAAATCTTGTATTTGCTGGTTTAGTTGGTGATTTGAAGGGGCCTTTTCCAGTAACAACAGAAAGAGATTTGAATGCTCTTTCTTTAACTACAGATATTTTCTTACACAGAGTTCAATGGTGCAGAAGATCCATATGGCTGATCATGAATAGTTTGGACATCATGGCTTTTGTTATTATTGTGGTTGTTTTCACTTGCTGGTTTTATTGGCAAATTCTCACTGATCTAGGTTTTTTTTTCTTCATTAATGATATGTAGCTGATGCTACATATAATTTTTTTTACTGTAGTTGAAGTTATTTACATGAGGAATCTTTCTCATAAATTAAGTTCCTTTATCAGCATAGAACCAAAAAAACTAGTAGCATTTCTTGATTGAGGCAGTTTTCTTATCTCTTTATTCATTTTTCAGAAAATTTATTGCCTTTCTCTGGTCTTCCAGCTATGTTTTTTTTTTTTGTCAACTTTCTCATCATCATCAACAATGCCCTTTTTAGCATGTTGAACCTCACAAATTACCCTTGTTAATTAATTAAACAGTGTCTTTTCTGCTTACCAGTCTTGCTAGACTTTTAACTAGATCATCTCTTTACATTCTTGATGAAATGGATCAATTACTCCCCAATGTTTCAGATTTTAGTTGTAGGACATTAGTGAATCTGATGTTAGAGAAAACATTATGCATCTTCCTGTTATTCTAAATTCTGTAGTACCATTTGCAAGTCATTGATGTTCAACCTACAAGTATAAACATGAGTATCGTCTGTCTACGATCAACATGGTAAATGCCTTTGCCACTCTTATGCAGCATATTTGATGAAGATACATTTGATATGGTTTTTAAATTGCTACAGGGATATAGGATGCTTGGTAGTGTCTAAACCAACCAACTACAATGGAAAAATAAGTGGAATATTGTGTCTGTGCGCTGGTGTTGTATGATGCCATTATTTCAGAAGTCGAGAATTGCTTGGATGTGAGCATGATAATAAGTAACTAATCATAGGTACTCTTTATCAACTCTCAAACACCATTTAGAGACTTATCTATGAAAGAAATGGTTGATTGGAACTGAATGCATGTGGATTAACACGAGTGGTATTGGAATGTTGTCTGAGACAGATGATTAGTTGAAAGTTTTCAACATCCTTGATTTGAGGCAGAAGAGGAATTTGGACTTGGAGAGGGCAGAAATAAGATTACTTTTCTTGTATTTTTCTGCAAACAGTACGTGATACTGCCTCAAAAGACAATGTTTTTGGTGCAGAAGAGGCTCTTTTGCCTTCTCTCGTGTAACAAGTCCACCGTCCATGTTTCCTACTATCAACTCTGCAGTCTGTTTAGCTTTTCCACTGCCGAAGAGCACAGTTCAAATCATGGATCCAACTTTACGTTGGTCGACCCCCTTGAGTCATGTGAACTTTCCTCAAAAGAGGCTGCAAAAAGGGCCAAGGATCGCATCTGTGAAAAAGAACTTTCATGTTCAAGTCCTTCCATTGAGTTCTTCAAGCAGAGCGGTTGGAGTGATCCACTAGTCATGAAGCTTTTGCAGAGGAAACCCAGGCTTCTACGTGCTAACGTAGAGACTATCCTGAAGCCCAGGATGAGATCTTTGCAGGACATGGGATTTTCTGACACTGAAATAGTTCAGCTGGTTTCATCATGTCCGGTTCTGCTCTATTCACGTGATATCCAACCAAGGATCAACTTCTGGAGGTCACTTCTTGGTTCTAATGAGAGGTTAATTGAAGCCAGCAGGAGTAACATGTTTCTCCTTTCTTCTAGCTTGGCTCGAATGATTGAGCCCAATATATATCTCTTGAGGGAATGTGGCATCAGTGAGCAATGCATCTCGCGGATGTTGGTGACACTACCGAGGTTTTTTTGTCGAAGGAACAAATGTATCAATGAATCTATCAAACATGTTGAGGAGTTGGGTGTGTCACGTGACTGTAAAATGTTCCCTCAGGCACTTTTAACAGTCATGTCCCTGAGCAGGTCCAGGTTTGATGCTACCTTTGCAACCCTGAGGAGCTTTGGGTGGTCCCAACCAGACAGCCTTGCTGCATTCAGGAGGCATCCAGGCATTTGGAATTTCTCAAAGAAGAACTTATCTGACAAGATGACATTCCTTATGGAGGAAGCTGGTTGTGAGCTGACATATGTCGTTTGCCGTCCCGTGCTTCTTACTTTAAGCTTGGAGAAGAGGTTGAGACCTCGATATGAAGTTATGAAATTTCTTAATCAGAATAAATTGCTGGATAAAGGATATAACCTGCTATCTGTCATGCTGCTTTCTGAGGAGAAGTTCAGAAACAAATTCCTTTTCCTGCTACGCAAGGAGAAATTTATTGCTCAATATGATTCCTATGTTGTTGCTGTGCAGGGAAAGCACTACGTTGTTGCTGAAAACTAGGATCTCGAGTGCTTCCTTAAGACAAAGTGTCAACCTATTGCATGCTGACTGCAAATTAATCATTTTACATTTGTGACAATTTAAATTCTGAAAGAGTTTCTTGGAGTAACTTCCATGTTGATTTGGTGATTGATCTTCTATTTATTTTTTCTACAACAAAAGGTACTGATTCTTTTATGCTGATGTCTCAGAAATTGGTGGGGGAAAGTCAGTTACTTCAGAAAGGTAACCAAAATATCAAGCTTTTGTGTTCTGTTTCTACATAATTCTTTGTGATCGATCGGTGTCAACTTGGCCTCGGTCTTGTTAATTGGTGCGAAGGCATATTGGTAACTATGCCGTCATTTAGATGATTGTGATCTAATTTAATAAGGACCCCTTCCTTTTGAAGGGGGCCATCTCAAAGAATTATGTATGAGCCGCTTGGACGAAACATACTTGAAAGGCAACAACAGATGTGGATATGACTATTAACATATTTGTTCTACTCATTTCCAGACTCACACATTAAAAAATTAAGTGCAGTACATCCATTTAAACTGTTTAATTAAAAATTAAGAGCAATACGTTCGTTCTAATAGACTCTCCCGCGTTTGGTTTCATTTGATTATTAAGGCCCATGTATTTTGTTTGAATTCACTGAACCAAATTGAGCACACATCACAGGTCCAGAAAGATTATTGAATTTGAGCTATTTTGGTTGTATCTCTAGATTTTTTTATAATAACAGTTTAATTATATTACGTGAACAATTAGCAGGTAGGTAATAAAATGAACACATCTATTGCATATATCTAAATTAGTTATAAAGGTTTTTTTAGTAATATGTTTAGTAAACAAAATTTTAAGTTAATGAGAGATTCTAAGAGGAATGACTAAGAAGAGTGGATAGAGAAAATTGTTAGATGGTTGTGGGGGCAAGTAGTGATTATAAGCTGGAAATGATGTTGAAGAATATATAATTGTTTTCGAAAGTTCTAAAAGCATGTAGGATATATCTATTACTTATTTTGGAAAACACATAAACATTGACTACTAATTATTAGATTGTCGAGAGTATAGTATAGTATCTGAAATTTTTGCTCGATACATGTGTTATGAAGCTTTATTTTTTTTCTTGTAACGTTGTATTATCATTTTGGTGTCCAATAAAGGACAGTATCATTATTTTTTTTTTGTAATATATTTAGTTACTAAAATTTTAATTTAATGAAAGATTCTAAGATAAAGAACTTTGAAAATTGGATGAAGAAGATTGTTGGATAGTTGCGTCGTAACTATTGATTATAAGTTGATAATGGTGTTGGAAGAGTATAAAATTTTTTTAAAAAATTTTGAAAAGACATAAAAGATATCTATTCAAAACAAATGGAGCTCATATTTTTCTGCATTAGTTTTTTAACCCAACAAGTTCTAAAAAATTTGCTGATTATGTCCTCATGTCTTTTTCAGTAATTTTTCTATTATACATTAATAGACCAAGTTGAATGGATGATAATGCTATACATAAGATACTCCGCGATTGAAAAATTAGAAAATGTCAAGGTTTATGTATTTAAGTTATCTTTTTAGTCGATAATTCACTGACAAGTCTCTTCCATAAGTCACTGACAATTACTTTTTCTTCTCTTATGTTTATCATGATAAATAGATATGATTTATTTATTTAATAACATAATTATTTATTTAAAAAAATGATTAACACAAGATTTCATCCAGAGAGAATCTCGAGTTCATTAAAGAAGACATTTTTCTTCAAGGCCCTTTAGTATGAAACTTTCAATTAGAAAGGTATGTTAAAACCACAAGCAATAATCTTATTATTTTGAATAATTATCTTATTAAACTGTTTCTCGAGCACTCTTCGCTTATGTGTTTGATTATAGGAAAGACCTCTTAAGTTGCAGCATGCTTCTGTCTTTTCTCTTTCCTCGTTAAGCCTCAACAAAAATCGTCTGTCTTTTTGTAAGGTTAATAAAGTCATCATTCAAGTAAGATGCTTGAAAGTGGTTGTGACATACTACTCCTGTTGGGATGCATCCGTAAGTTATCTATCCTTTTCTATAAGATTTTGCATTACTTGATATACAGAAAGTCAAACTTTTTTTATATTTCACTCTTTGTAGGGCATATGATGCATAGCATCAACAGTTATGCATAATGCAAATATCAACTCTAATGTCAGTAGCAGATCTTTTATTATTCCTTTCATAATATGTGCTTTTGTTAAAAGTTCATAAACACCAATAAAAACTAAGTATATGACAATTTAGTTTATCCTGCTTGGAATTTGCTATTGTATATTTATCTGATTGTGAAATTATCATTGACTTCATTTATTGAAAAGACATATCACCTATGATAACAACATCCTCACAAGTCGCCAATCAACACAAAGGATGCTTGCCTTACGTGACTACCTCCAATGCTATCATGCCCTTAGCTCCCTTATAAATGACTCGTCTTCCCTCGTAAACCAGCTTAGAAATCTTTAAAGGAGGCAACATGGCAACTTGATATTCAAATATGGGCGACCAAATCAGCTGGCTAAGATGGCTAGCAACATCCATCCAGAGTAATTCTACTAATAGATTAACTATTCAAATTATAAAAGGTTAGCTGTTGGTGTAGATGATCTATGGATATCTTTCGAATCTCTATAGCCAACAACAAAGTTGCTTTTGCTTTTCCGTTTATCATATTGGAATTGAACAGATTAAAGAATGTTAGAGATTTGTTTATAATTCAAGAACTAAGAGTTGAATTCATGGTGTAGTGTTCATATGCTCTCTATAGAAGTTGGATTGTGGATGATCAACTAAGGAACTAATGTAACGTTGAAGTCAAAAGATTGAGCACTATTATTACTCTACAGAACTTAATGACAATTGTATAATCTAATTAGGCTATTGTGGTAAAACCTGATGAGAATTCATAGACTATGGAAGGCAGAAGCGTCGACAAGAGACTATTGTGTTACAAACGTATTAGTTACTCTATCTCATCGGGAGTCAAAAAAGAACTTAATTCTCATGTGACATAAAACAAAAAGCTAGGAATTATGACGATCAAATATTCTAAACAATAAAAAAAAGGGTTTAAATCTCATGTGATTCGAACAAGTTGTGTTTTATTTTTTTTTGATGTATTTGAAATAAATATCTTAAGCATAATGGGAATGACCATCATTATTTTAGGACTAGAGATTTCTAGATACTACAGACGCCAAAAACAATAAAATATAACTTCTAACTTTTAACACTTCCTTCAAATCCGGGTGATCAACAAATAATAAAAGAATTTTGTATTAGATGATTTATCAGTAAATTTTATTCATTGTTGGCTACGATACTTTTTCAATATTTTTTTGACATAATACATTATTCTTGATGAACCATAAAACCTTCGTTTTTTTCTATTTTTTATGCTCTACTTCTAATGGTTGTGTTATTGAAGTTATTCTTCTTTCTAATAAGTGGTTGTTAAGTGAGTCTTGTAGTATGAACTTAACATATATGCAAGATTAAACTGTATATATTTAGGGTTTCGTATATTTTTCTCTAGTAATTCATACAATATTTCTAAACCACGAATTGAATACTTTTCTTAAATGATAATAGCATCTTGTCAAACCATTGGGTACGTGAATCATAAAGTTAAACCTTAGAATAAGATTATATCTAGTGTAACATAACTTATGATGCTAGATATATTTTTGTAAAAGGAGACTTTTGGATCCACAAATTGATTAGATATTTTTTTAGCATAAAATGTTGATGTTACATAATTATTTTAATTTTCTATCTTATACTTCTCTATCATCAAATGTCTACCAAGATATGTATAGGCTTTCATTGTGTAAGATCTCTTCTTCCCTACCTATTGCCAGGAAAGTAATTGTTCTCATCTAAGTTATATAGTAACGTTGTGGTACTTGTTCGGAAAGGATTAACCTATCTCGTAACCTCATACAGTCCACTAAAAAATTATATTAAAAAATTTGTATTTCCTTATTTTATGTACCGTTTTATAATTTTCATTTCAAGAACCATCAAAACACCAAATGATGCAAAGGAGCCGAATAAAACTATAATGTAACTTATTTTCAAACTCAAAAATAAACTGAAAATCTCAATATATTTGGTTACGTATAACCTTACACCATCTCACTTTATTATGTAGTGTTAAAAGTCATTATCTTGGTACCTTAAAACAAGTTGCCCATCTTATATTTCAATGATCAAATATTGTATTTGATAGTTTAGTTGGTGTTTTAAAGGAGAATTTACTAGTAATAGAAAGAGATTTTAATAATGCAAAAGGTTTGTCTTACGTAAGAATGCAAAAGGTTCAAAGAGCTAAATAGCTCCAACATTATGACTTTTGTTATTATCATGATTGTTTGCACTTACAGGTTATATTGACAAATTCTCCATCTATGATGCTTCTCAATAAAAATAAAAATATATTTTTTCATCGTTGATATGTAGCGTTGAAGATAGATTATGTGGTTCTATTTAATTAGGTAAGATATATTATAAATATAATTAGATTCTGATTATTGTTATTGATCAATAGAAAAAAAAATTATGTTATAATATAATTCTTTAAGGGATGCTATACTCTTTGCTCTCGCTTATAAATAGATATAATTTCTAGGGGCTAAAAAGATGCATCTCAACATAGTTGAGAGATTAAGATTTTTCTCCTAATCTCCCTAATCCATCAATCTAAGTGATCATGTAAAAAGATAGGAGAATGAATGTCTTGTTCTTCTTACATATTGATATGATGATGATATACTTATAGATCAGATAAGGTTTATTCTTCTAAACAACAATAAAAAGTACATATCGTAATAATATTAGATCTAATTTTATTTAATTTCATATTCTAGCATAAAAATTTTTTCGCATTATAAATTTTACATTAACAGAAGTTACATATAATTTTTTTTATTAAAACAAGTGAAGTCATTTACTCTTTCGTTCACCCATCCTATGTGATGAGGCCCAAGAGTGAGTGAGTTCAATCGGCCATAGTCCAAGCACTCACTTGAGTGGACAGGTCAAACATTCATTTGACCTAGATTAATCGGGTTCAAGTGTTGGGCAATCAGGTGCCCATTTGATTTGTAAATAATAAATTTGAACCTATAAAAATGGTTATAGTATAATATAACATATAAATTTGGTGACAGTACTAAAGTTTTATATACTGGACTAATGGATATATTATATAATAATATTTATAATTTTAGCGATAGATATTTATAATTTTATGTAGAGAATAATTGTAGAACAAAACCTAAAGATAAAATAGAACCAAAAGATCATTTACGAGGACAATGATGTCCTAACGATCGGAATATCCGACATCAGAAGGGATTAAATATTTATAATTATATATTATTTTTTATAATATCATTATACATTTACATTAATTATAGTTGTACATCCATTTTTTTAAATTTAAAAATAAAATTATAATTTTATATTTTTAATAAAAAATAATAAAAAATCCATCAAATTGGAACCTACCCAACAACGATTTTGATTCTAAATATTGACAAACTAAAATTTCGAATTGAAACCCATTTACTTAGGATAGATATAACCTTATGAAAGTCACTCTCTTGACAATTTGAGACTTGTTCGTAGCTTTAAAACACATTGCCTTATATTCGAATTATCAAATCTTATATTTGCTAGTTTAGGTAGAGATTTGAATGCTTTAAATTTGACTACATATGTTTTCTTACACATAGAATAAATAGTTCGGATATTATGGCTTTTCTTATTATTGTGATTGTTTGCACTTGTTGGATTTATTGGCAAATTCTCACTGATTTAGATTAATAGATGAAGCAATTGAAGTCAATGAGCGGCCGATAAGATGGGCCGGGCGTGCGAGTTGAACCGGGTGCGGCCCAAGCGCCCGCCTGATTAAGGTTGCGTCGAGCCCAAGTCAAGTGAATTTGGATCTCTGGTTCGATTGAACCAGATGAGAACGGCATCCTCAAATTGACACCCGTGCCCTAAATCCAGCGGTGAAACTCTCCCTCTCCACAGCGACCGCCACTGCGGCGTTTTCCTTGGCGAAAGGCGGGAGTAGCGTTGCCATCTTCCTCCGTTGAGTGTTTTTTGCTGCGGCGTTTTCCTCGGCGAACAGTGCATGCTGCGGCTTCCTCTCCGTCGGCGAACGGTGACTGCGCTCGGTATCTCTCTCTTACTCCTCCTTCTCCTCCTCTTCCTCCTTCGCCGTTAATTATATGTGCTTTCCCTGCACATCATCAACAGTGGCTTCTTTAGCATGTTGAACCTCACAAATTCCTGTTGTTAATTTCTTAAACTGTGTGTTTTCTAATTACCAGTCGAGTTAGACCTATAACAAAATAATCTCTTTACATTCTTGTTGAAAAGGATCAATTATTCTGGAAGTGCTCATTTGATATGTTACTGGTTTTAGTTGTAGGACATTAGTGAATCTGATGTTAGACAAAACATTATGCATCTTCCACCTAATCTTAGTGCTGAAGTACCCATTGCAAGTCATCGACTGATGTTCAACCTATTAGTACAAAGTTGAATATCATCTGTATACAATCAACATAGTAAATGCCATTGTCACTCTTATGCTGCATATTTGATGAAAATACATTTGATATAATTTTTCAATATCTGCAGGGATATAGTGTGCTTCACAGTTTCCAAAGCTACTAGCTACAATAGATAAATAGCGGAAGGTAGTGTCAGTGTGCATGTGTCATATCAAGACATTATTTCAGTGGTGGTTAATAGCTTGGATGTGAGCATGGTAATAAGTAAATGTTCAATTGGTACTCTTAATCAACATTCAAACACGATTTAGAGGCTTACATCTGAAAGAAACTGTTAATGGGAACTGAATGCAGGTGGATTTACGTGAGTGGTAGGGGAATGTTATCCGATACAGATGTTTAGTTGGAAGCTTTCAACTTCCTTTTGGTTGGAAGCAGATACAGAAAATATATTTAGTTCGGATGTGCTTGATTTGAGGTAGAAGAGGCATTTGGACTTGGAGAGGACAGCAATAAAACTACTTTTCTTGTGTTTTTCTGCAAACAGTGTGTGATACTGCTTCAAAATATAATGTTTTTGGTGCAAAAGAGGCTCTTTTGCATTCTCCCATGTAACAAGTCCACCGTCCATCTTTCTTGCTATGAAATCTGCAGACTGTTTAGTAGCTTTTCCACCGCCAAAGACCAAATTTCAGATCATAAATCCAACTTTACCGTGGTCAATTCCCTTCAATCATGTGAACTTTCCTCAGAAAAGGCTGCAAAAACAGCCAAGTGTCGCACCTGTCACACAAAATCTTCAAGTTCAAGTCTTTCCATTGAGTTCTTTAAGCAGAGTGGTTGGAGTGATGCACAAGTCATGAAGCTTATGCAGAGGGAACCCTGGCTTCTACGTGCTAACGTAGAGACTATCCTGAAGCCCAGGATGAGATCTTTGCAGGACATGGGATTTTCTGACACTGAAATAGTTCAGCTGGTTTCATCATGTCCGTGTCTGCTCTATTTACGTGATATCCAACCAAGGATCGACTTCTGGAGGTCACTTCTTGGTTCTCATGAGAGGTTAATTAAAGCCAGCAGGAGGAGCATGTTTCTCCTTTCTTCTAGCTTGGCTGGAAAGATTGAGCCCAATATATCTCTTTTGAGAGAGTGTGGCTTCAGTGAGCAATTCATCGCGCAGATGGTGGTCGCACAACCGAGTTTTTTTTGTCGAACGAACAAATATATCGACGAATCTATCAAACGTGTTGAGGAGTTGGGTGTGTCACGGGACTGTAAAATGTTCCCTCATGCACTTTTATCAGTCATGACCCAGAGCAGGTCCAGGTTTGATGCTACCTTTGCAACCTTGATGAGCTTTGGGTGGTCCCAACCAGACAGCCTTGCTACATTCAGGAAGCATCCAGGCATTTGGAATTACTCAAAGAAGAACATATCTGACAAGGTGACATTCCTGATGAAGGAAGCTGGTTGTGAGCTGACATATATCATTGGCCATCCCGTGCTTCTTACATATAGCTTGGAGAAGAGGTTGAGACCTCGATATGAAGTTGTGAATTTTCTTGATCAGAATAAATTGCTGGATAAAGGATATAACCTGCTATCTGTCATACTGCTGTCTGAAGAGAAGTTCAGAAACAAATTCCTTTTCCTGCTACGCAAGGAGAAATTTATTGCTCAATATGATTCCTACGTTGTTGCTGTGCAGGGAAAGCACCACGTTGTTGTGGAAAACTAGGATTTCAAGTGCTTCCTTAAGACAAAGTGTCATCCTATTGCATGCTGACTGCAAATTAATCACTTTATATTTGTGACAATTTAAATTCTGCAAGAGTTTCTTGGAATTGAACTTCCACGTTGATTTGGTGATTGTTCTTTTATTTATTTATTCTACAACAAAAGGTACTCATTCTTTTATGCTAATGTCTCAGAAATTTGTGTGGGGGAAAGTCAATTACTTCAGAAAGGTAACCAAAATATCAAGCTTATGTGTTCTGTTTCTACCATATTTGGCTAATTCTGCGAGTCCATCGATCAGTGTCAACTTTGTCTCGGTCAGGTTAATTGTTGTGAAGGCATATTGGTAACTGTGCTATCATTTAGATGATTGTGATCTAAGTAATAAGGACACCTTTCTTTTGAAGGCGGACATCTCAAAGAATTATGTAAGAGCCGCTTGGACGGAACATACTTGAAAGGAAACAACAGATGTGGATATGACTATTAACATATTTGTTCTGGTCATATCCAGACTCACACATTAAAAAATTAAGAGCAATACGTTTAATTTAACGCATTAAACAACAGATCTATATTAAATTTGATACACATCTGTATTGTTATATAATTAGATTATATGTTTGACTTTGCTTGTGCGATCTAATAGACCCAACATGTCTCCCGCGTTTGGTTTCATTTAATTATTAAGACCCATGCATTTTGCCACAGTCGTGCATTTATTTGTATGTTTGAATTCATCTGAACCAAATTGAGCACACAGGTCCAGAAAAATTATTGAATTTGAGCTACGTTGGTTGTATCTTTAGTTTTTTTTTTATAATAACAGTTTAATTGTATTAGGAGAACAATTAGTTGGTAGGTAATAAAATGAACACATCTATGACATATATCTGCAATTAGTTATGAAGCTTTTTTTTTATTGTAATGTTGTATTATCATAACATATGAATATGCATAAGTGAAATCATAAATTTTATGAATTTGGATTGTAATTACCTTAAGTAGTCCATTATGAATGAATCTGCATTTGAAAGTAAAAATGAGATCGGCGACAAGTAAACTTGTGGCCGACAAAAAGGATCAGCTTTATTTTGATGAAGTGTGTGGTTCATCAAATCTCTTAGTTTCCTTATCTTCCCTACCTTTCTATGATTTCCTTTTTCAAACACATAGCAAAACCCCCAATGATCTAAATGTGCTGAACAACTATAGTGTAACTTATTTCTGAAAAATCACAATGCATTTAGTCATGTATAACTAGTCCTAACTGAATCACAACGAACCCATTGTGATGGGTTTGAATCACAACTGAATCGATGCATTTAATTAGGTATAAATACGATGAATTTGAATTGAATCAAACTAGAATCGATGGTTCGTTGATTGCAAATTAAATCAGAATCGACCAAGGTTGATTTAATTCAGGTTCTTAAGTTCAAACAATTAGAATCAACGATCCTGGAATTAACGATTATGCTTCCTATTTAAACCATCGATTTGATGGTATTTTATATAAAATAAACCTCGATCAAATAGGTTATCGATGGATAATTGAGCTTAAACAATTGGGCCCAATAATCCGTGCTTCTCCCAACAATCGAAGGAGTGTCAAATGACCAATTTACCTCTCCCATATAAATAGCTATATTTAGGGTACTTTAGTTATTTTATAATTAAAAATTATTAAAAATTAGAAAATAAACTAGTCCTTCCAATAAGCAAATAATAACTAGTTATGGAGAAATTTTAGGAAAAAAAATTAAAAACCTTATAGATACCCCAAAAATCTTTTATCATTTATCACCTCATTTGATTAAGCACTTATCGAAGTTTGAACACTCCGATGCTCTTTTCTTAATCCGATGGCAAGTGGAAGCTACCACTTCACCACCGATGGCAAGTGAAATCCGATGGCTTTATTGGCAAGTGGAAGCCATCACTTCACCGTTGATGTCACCGGCCGCCCGACAAATGGGCCGGGCGAGCGAGTTCAACCGGGTGCAGGCCAGGCGCCCGCCAGATTCAGGTTGCGTCGAGCACGAGTCGAGTCAATTTGGATCTCTGGTTCGATTGAACCAGATGAGAACGGCATCCTCAAATCGACACCCGTGCCCTAAATCCAGCGGTGAAACTGTCTCCCTCTCCACAGCGACCGCGACTGCGGCGTTTTCCTTGGCGAAAGGCGGGAGTAACGTTGGCATCTTCCTCCATCGAGTGTTTTTCGCTGCGGCGTTTTCCTCGGCGAACGGTGCATGCTGCGGCTTCCTCTCCGTCGGCGAACGGTGACCGCGCTCGGTATCTCTCTCTTACTCCTTCTCCTCCTCTTCCTCCTTAGCCGTCGCACAATCCCTTCTCCTCCCTCCTCTTCACTCTTTCCCCGCCTCGTCGCTGCCCCCGTTACCCGATCCCTCCTTACTCTTCCCCCTTTCGCCGCAGCTCTCCCGCTTCCCCGACACCATCCTCCTCCTCCCTCTTTCCCCTGTTCATAAGCAGCGCCCCGCCCCTCTTCCCGATCCCTCCCCCTTCCACCACTTCACCACAGCCACCTTCACCATCCTCCGACTCCTCCGACCGCAACAGCGCCCTCTCCATTTTCCTACTCCGGCCCCGACAGCCCCCTCTCCATTATCCTGCTCCGGCTCCGATAGCCCCTTCTCCATTATCCTGCTCCGGTCCCGAAAGCCCCCATCTCCCTCCTCTACCCACCTCTTCGCCCTCTCTATACATCTTCCCCTCCCCTTTCCTACTGCCTGATAGTTACCCGCTACCCTCCCGACAAACAGTCAACAGCATGTCATGAGCATTTACTTTAAAGAAATAGCAAGTCACAGTATGCAAGTCAAATACTGTTGTTAAGATAAACAGCAGAAGTGCTGCTTTTAGAGAGAGCAAAGAGAATTGGGGGAAGTCTTAGAGAGAAAAAAAAGGCACGGAAAAGATAGAACAAGAGATAGCAGAGACAATAATTGGGTCACCGTCCAAAGAAAATCATAATCATTTGTCAATAGAATCATGTAGAAGTCTGACTATTCCTCATGTGAAGCATTTTAATTTAAAACATACCTAAGATAATACTAATCTGACTAGGTTTCCCAAAAGAAACTCTCTCAACAGCAACTGCTTATTTTGATGAATTGTTTGCTTCATCATACCTCTTAGTTTTCTTACTATGTTTACTGCATTGCAGTTTCCATTTCAAGAACATCAGAAAATTTCAACACAAAACGCCAAATGATACAAAGGACTCGACTCAATCATACAAAGGACTCGATTCAATCTAAAGTACAAGTTGAGTAAACAACTACAATTTGACTTGATTTCGAAACTCGAAAATAGACCCAAAACCTCAATGTATTTGGTTAGGTATAACCTTACACCTTTATGCCAGCATAGTGTGTTCTCTGCTGTAGTGCTGAAAGCAACTATCTCCGCTACTTGAGGCTTGTTTGCACCTCAAAACACACAGGCCTGCTTATATTTGAATTGTCAAATCTTGTATTTGCTGGTTTAGTTGGTGATTTGAAGGGGCCTTTACCAGTAACAACAGAAAGAGATTTGAATGCTCTTAATTTAACTACAGATATTTTCTTATACAGAGTTCAATGATGCAGAAGATCCATGTGGCTGATCATGAATAGTTTGGACATCGCGGCTTTTGTTATTTTTGTGGTTGTTTGAACTTGCTGGTTTTATTGGCAAATTCTCACTGATCTAGGTTATGCCAGCGAAGCTTCTCAAATAAAAGACTTTCTTTTTTCTTCATTAATGATAAAAAGCTGAGGATACATATATTTTTTTGTGGTAGCTGAAGTTATTTACATGAGCAGTTTTCCTCTTAAATTATGTTTTTTTATCATCATAGAACCAAATAAACTAGTAGTTTTTCTTGATCGAGGCAGTTTTCTTACCTTTTTATTCATTTTTCGGAAAATTTGTTGCCCTTATCTGGTCTTCCAGCTATGTTGTTGTAATTTTTGTCAAGTTGCACATCATCAGAAAATTACTGTTGTTAATTTCTTAAAATGTGTGTTTCCTAATTACCAGTCGAGTTAGACCTGTAACAAAATCATCTCTTTACGTTCTTGTTGAAATGGATCAATTATTCTGGAAGTGCTCATTTGAAATGTTACCGGTTTTAGTTGTAGGACATTAGTGAATCTGATGTTAGACAAAACATTATGCATCTTCCACCTAATCTTAGTGCTGAAGTACCCATTGCAAGTCATCGACTGATGTTCAACCCATTAGTACAAAGTTGAATATCTTCTGTATACAATCAACATAGTAAATGCCATTGTCACTCTTATGCTGCATATTTGATGAAAATACATTTGATATAATTTTTCAATCTCTGCAGGGATATAGTGTGCTTCACAGTTTCTAAAGCTACTAGCTACAATAGATAAATAGCGGAAGGTAGTGTCAGTGTGCATGTGTCATATCAAGACATTATTTCAGTGGTGGTTAATAGCTTGGATGTGAGCATGGTAATAAGTAAATGTTCAATGGAACTCTTAATCAACATTCAAACACGATTTAGAGGCTTACATCTGAAAGAAACTGTTAATGGGAACTGAATGCCGGTGGATTTACGTGAGTGGTAGGGGAATGTTATCCGATACAGATGATTAGTTGGAAGCTTTCAACTTCCTTTTGGTTGGAAGCAGATACAGAAAATATATTTAGTTCGGATGTGTTTGATTTGAGGTAGAAGAGGCATTTGGACTTGGAGAGGACAGCAATAAAACTACTTTTCTTGTATTTTTCTGCAAACAGTGTGTGCTACTGCTTCAAAATATAATGTTTTTAGTGCAAAAGAGGCTCTTTTGCATTCTCCCATGTAACAAGTCCACCATCCATCTTTCTTGGTATGAAATCTGCAGTCTGTTTAGTAGCTTTTCCACCGCCAAAGACCAAATTTCAGATCATAAATCCAACTTTACCGTGGTCAATTCCCTTCAATCATGTGAACTTTCCTCGGAAAAGTCTGCAAAAACAGCCAAGTGTCACACCTGTCACACAAAATCTTCAAGTTCAAGTCTTTCCGTTGAGTTCTTTAAGCAGAGTGGTTGGAGTGATGCACAAGTCATGAAGCTTATGCAGAGGGAACCCAGGCTTCTACGTGCTAACGTAGAGACTATCCTGAAGCCCAGGATGAGATCTTTGCAGGACATGGGATTTTCTGACATTGAAATAGTTCAGCTGGTTTCATCATGTCCGAATATGCTCTTTTTACGTGACATCCAACCAAAGATCAACTTCTGGAAGTCACTTCTTGGGTCTAATGAGAGGTTACTTAAAGCCTGCAGGAGGAACATGTTTCTCCTTGCTTCTAGCTTTGCTCGAAAGATTGAGCTCAATATATCTCTCTTGAGGGAGTGTGGCATCAGTGAGCAACGCATCGCACAGATGGTGGTGGCACAACCGAGATTTTTTTGTCGAAGAAACAAATTTATCGACGAATCTATCAAACGTGTTGAGGAGTTGGGTGTGTCATGTGACTGTAAAATGTTCCCTCATGCACTTTTAGCAGTCGTGACCTTGAGCAGGTCCAGGTTTGATGCTACCTTTGCAACCTTGATGAACTTTGGGTGGTCCCAACCAGACAGCCTTGCTGCATTCAGGAGGTATCCAGTCATTTGGAAGTACTCAAAGAAGAACTTATCTGACAAGATGACATTCCTGATGAAGGAAGCCGGTTGTGAGCTGACATATATCATTGGCCATCCCGGGCTTCTTACATTTAGCTTGGAGAAGAGGTTGAGACCTCGTTATGAAGTTATGAATTTTCTTGATCATAATAAATTGCTGGATAAAGGACATGACCTGCTATCTGTCATCCTGCTAACTGAAGAGAAGTTCAGAAACAAATTCCTTTTCCTGCTACGCAAGGAGAAATTTATTGTTCAATATGATTCCTATGTTGTTGCTGTGTAGGGAAAGCATGACGTTATTGCGGAAAACTAGGATTGCAAGTGCTTCCTTAAGACAAAGTGTAACCTATTGCATGCTGACTGCAAATTAAACACTTTATATTTGTGACAATTTAAATTCTGCAAGAGTTTCTTGGAGTATTACTTCCATGTTGATTTGGTGATTGTTCTTCTATTTATGTTTTCTACAACAAAAGGTACTCAATTCTTTTATGCTGATGTCTCATAGTCAATTACTTCAGAAAGGTAACCAAAATATCAAGCTTTTGTGTTCTGTTTCTACCATTTTTGGCTAATTCTGCCAGTCGATCGATCGGTGTCAACTTTGTCTCGGTCATGTTAATTGTTGTGGAGGCATATCGGTAACTGTGCTGTCATTTTGATGATTGTGATCTAATTTAAAAAGGATACCTTCCTTTTGAATGTGGACATCTCAAAGAATTATGTAAGAGCCGCTTGGACGTACTTCGAAGCCAACAAAAGATGTGGATATGATTATTACATATTTGTTCTAGTCATAACCAGACACACACATTAAAAAATTAAGACCAATACGTCAATTTTAATCGTATAATTTTAGACATTAAACAACTGATCTATATTAAATTTGATACTCATCTTTATTGTCATGTGATTATTGTTATATAACAATAATTATATAACACGTTGTATTGTTATATAAATATTGATTACTAATTCTTAATTTATCAAGAGGTTAGTATCTGTAATTTTTGCTTGGCACAACTTGATTTGTGTTATGAATTTTCCTTTTTTTTCCCGTATGTAATTATTATTTTGGTGTCTTCAAAATAAGTAACAGTATCAGTATTTTTTATTAATATATTTAATTGCTAAAATTTTAATTTAATAAAAGATTCTAAAAAAGACTCGGAAAAATAGAAAAAGAAGATTGTTGGATGGTTGTGGGGCAACTATTGATTATTAATCGATGATAATATCGAAGTGTGTAAAATTCTTTTCAAATGGTTTGAAAAGACATAAAAGATATCTATTTATACAATTTTGGATAATAAAAAATAATATAAATGGAGCTCACGTTGTTCTGTATTATTTTTTGAACCAAATGAGTTCCAGAAAATTTGCTGCTTTTGTTCTCATTTATTTTTCAACAAGTTCCCCTTAATAATTCGCTGACAAGTTCCTTCATAGTCAATTTTTTCTTCTCTTCACGATGGACAGTTATGATTTGTTTGTTTTATAACATAATTATTTATTTCAAAAAAAAAGAAGAAAATAAATTGCTAACACAAGATTTCACCTTCAGATGATCTCAAGTTATGAAGGCCCTTTAGCATGAAACTTCTAACTATGAAGGTTCGTGGGAACCACAAGTAACAAGCTTTAGTAATTTGAAAAAATAATTTTCTTATTAAACTATTTCTCGAGCACTCTATACTTATGTGTTTGATTATGGGAAGGACCTCTTAAGTTGCTGCATCATCAAACTGCTTCTGTCTTTTCTCTTTCCTCATTAGGTTTCAACAAAAATTGTCTATCTTTCGGTTGACAAAGATATCATCTATGTAAGGAATTTGAAAGTGGTTATGAAATACTACTTTTGTTGATACGAATATGTAAGTTATCTATCCTTTTCTAACCTGAGTTTGCATTACCTGATATATATATAAATTTACAAACTTCTTTTACATTGCACTCTCTCCGCAAGACATATGATGCATAGCATCAGCAGTTAGCATAATACAAATAATAAATATCATATTAATTCTAATGTCAGCAGTAGCAATTAGCATAATACAAATAACAAATATCATATCAATTCTAATGTCAGTAGTATGTCTCATTATTCCTTTCATAATATGTACTTTTGTTAAAAGTTCATCTACATCATAAAAAATGAAGTAAATGACAATTTAGTTTATCATACATGGAATTTGCTATCGTATATTCGTGTGATTGTTAAGTCATCCCGTACTTAATTTTTGAAACAAGCATATCACCTTTGGCAGCAGGCTTTGCAGCAAATGTACAACATCATCACAACTCGCTAATCAGCACCATGGTTTCTTGCCTTGGGTGACTAATTCCAATGCCTTCGGGCTCTTAGCTCCCTATGGATGACTCGTTCTCTCTCAAAAACTAGCTTAAAAATCTTTGGAGGAGGTACAACGATTACTTGATATTCGAATACGGGCGACCAAGTCAATTGCCCAAGATGGATACCAACATTATTCTAGTCAAACCTTAGAATAATGTTATATCTAGTGTAACATAACTTATGATGCTAGATTTATTTTGTAAAAGGAGACTTTTGGATCCACAAATTGATTAGATATTTTTTTAGCATAAAAATTTGATGTTACATAATTATTTTAATTTGCTATCCTAGTCTTCTCGCTCATCAAATGTCTATCTAACAAGATATGTATAGGCTTTCATAGTGTAATATTTATATTTATTATTTTTAGGGAAGTCAAAAGATCTCTTCTTCCCTATGTTTTGCCAGGAATGTAGTTGTTCTCGTCTAAGTTGTACAGTAACGTTGTAATACTTATTCCCAAGGGATCAACCTATCTCGTAATCCCATACAGTCTATTAAAAAATTAGTATTTCCTTATTTTATGTACCACCTTATAATTTTCATTTCAAGCACCATCAAAACACCAAATGATGCTAAGGAGTCGAATAAAACTATAATGTAACTTATTTCCAAACTCAAAAATAAACTCAAAATCTCAATGCATATGGTTAGGTATTACCTTACATCTTTATCTCACTATATTCTCTTCTTTGCAGTGTTAAAAGTCATTATCTCGGCAACTTGAGGCTTGTTTGTACCTTAAAATAAGTTGCCTAGCTTATATTTCAATGATCTAATATTGTATTTGATAGTTTAGTTGGTGATTTGAATGAGAATTTACTAGTAATAAAAAGAGATTTTAATGATTTTAATTTGACGACATATGTTGTCTTATATAAGAGTGCAACAGATTCATATAGCTAAATAATTCCAACATTATGACTTTTGTTATTATTACGATTGTTTGCATCTATATTATCCTGCTTTTCAATAAAAATAGAAATATATTTTTTCATCAGTGATGTGTAGTTGAAGCTAAATATAAATTTTTTTATTGAAACAAGTGAAGTCACTTACTCTTTCTCACCCTGTGATGAGACTCTGGTTGAGCGAGTTCAATCGGGCATGGTCCAAGCACTCACCCGGGTTCAAGTGTTGGGTCGATCAGACATTCATCTGATCCAACTTTAGTTGGATCGAGCTTAAGTCAAACTAATTTGATTTCACTTGGATTCAAGTGCCCATTTGATTTGTAAATAATAAATTCGAACCTAAGAAAATGATTATAGTATAATATAACATATGAACTTGCATCTGGATTGTAATTACCTTATGAGTGAATCTGCATTGAAAGTAAAAATGATTTACTTGTCGCCGACAAGATGGATCAGCTTTCTGTTGATGGTGTGTGTGGTTCATCAAATCTCTTAGTTTCCTTATCTTGTCTAAATGATCTAAGTGCGCAGAACAACTATAGTGTAACTCATTTCTAACTCCAAAATAGTCACAAAGTCTCGATACATTTAGTTAGGTATTACTAGTCGTTATCTAGGACTGGTTTAAATCACAACCGAATCAAACCAGCTCGACGGTTCGTTGATTGCAAATCAAATCGGAATCGGTCATGGCTGATTTAATTCCTAGGGTTGAAAAATTAGAATCGATTCCGGAATTGATGGTGTTTTATATAGAATTGTCGATAAATAACCAGGTTTAAACAATTAGGCCCAACAGTGAGTGTTTGGCGCAACAATCGAAGGAGTGTCAAATGAATCATTTGTCTCTCCCGTATAAATAGCTATATTTAGGAGTACTTTAGTTATTTTATAATTAAAAATATTAATAATTAGAAAATAAATTAGTCCTTCCGATAAACAAATAATAGTTAGTTATGGAGAAATTTTAGAAAAAAAAAAATTAAAAACCCTGTAGATACCCCAAAATTTTTTTTTATCCTTTCTCACATCATTGATTCAACACTAATTGAAATTTGAATGCTTTGATGCTCTTTTCTTAATCCTATAACTAGTTACGGAGAAGCGGAAGCTGTCACTTTAACACTGAGAAAGTTTTTGGAAATCCAATCTATGTAATTCATGAAGACCAACATATCAACATGAAACTCAAGTTAGATATCTTCAAGTTATACTTCAAAAATATTTGAAATAATGATGACTCCTTGCATATCACATGAAATTATCGTAGCCAAATTTTTAAATAGAAAGAAGAACGAAGATATGAAACATTCAGACAATATACCGTGAAGAAACATCCATCATAAGTTGACGTAAATTTTTGGGTACCCTAATAATATCACTTTTTATTTTTCTATTGAAAAAATTATGAAACATTAGCTATATTTATTTTTGTTAAATATTTATTTTTAAGTTTCGGTGAAAAAGTTAGTCCGGATATTATGTCTTTTGATATTATTGTTATTGTTCGCACTTGTTAGTTTTATTGGCAAATTCTCACTGATTTAGATTAATATCTGAAGCAATTGAAGTCACCGAGCGCCCGATAAGTGGGCCGGGGGTGCGAGTTCAACCGGGTGCGGCCCAGGCGACCTCCAGATTCATGTTGTGTCGAGCCCGAGTCAAGTCAATTTGGAACTCTGGTTCGATTGAACCATATGAGAACGGCATCCTCAAAGTCGCACCCGTGCCCTAAATGCAGCGGTGAAACAGTCTCCTTCTCCACAGCGACCACGACTGCGGCATTTTCCTTGGCGAAAGGCGGCAGCTGCGGCGGCATCTTCCTCCGTCGAGCTCTTATCGCTGCGGCGTTTTCCACGGAGAACGGTGCATGCTGCAGCTTCCTCTCCGTCGGCGAACGGTTACAGCGCCCGGTATCTCTCTCTTACTCCTCCTCCTCCTCTTCCTCCTTCGCCGTTAATTATATGTGCTTTCCCTGCACATCATCAACAGTGGCTTCTTTAGCATCTTGAACCTCACAAATTACAGTTGTTAATTTCTTAAACAGTGTGTTTTCTAATTACCAGTCTAGTTAGACCTATAACAAAATCATCTCTTTACATTCTTGTTGAAAAGGATCAATTATTATGGAAGTGCTCATTTGAAATGTTTCAGGTTTTAGTTGTAGGACACTAGTGAATCTGATGTTAGACAAAACATTATGCATCTTCCACCTAATCTTAATGCTGAAGTACCCATTGCAAGTCATCGACTGATGTTCAACCTATTAGTACAAAGTTGAATATCATCTGTATACGAACATAGTAAATGCCATTATCACTCTTATGCTGCATATTTGATGAAAATACATTTGATATAATTTTTCAATATATGCAGGGATATAGTGTGCTTCACAGTTTCTAAAGCTACTACCTACAATAGATAGATAGTGGAAGGTAGTGTCAGTGTGCATGTGTCATATCAAGACATTATTTCAGTGGTGGTTAATAAGTAAATGATCAAAGGTACTCTTAATCAACATTCAAACACGATTTAGAGGCTTACATCTGAAAGAAACTGTTAATGGGAACTGAATGCAGGTGGATTTACGTGATTGGTCGGGGAATGTTATCCGATACAGATGATTAGTTGGAAGCTTTCAACTTCCTTTTGGTTGGAAGCAGATACAGAAAATATATTTAGTTCGGATGTGCTTGATTTGAGGTAGAAGAGGCATTTGGACTTGGAGAGGACAGCAATAAAACTACTTTTCTTGTGTTTTTCTGCAAACAGTGTGTGATACTGCTTCAAAATATAATGTTTTTGGTGCAAAAGAGGCTCTTTTGCATTCTCCCATGTAACAAGTCCACCATCCATCTTTCTTCTTATGAAATCTGCAGTCTGTTTAGTAGCTTTTCCACCGCCAAAGACCAAATTTCAGATCATAAATCCAACTTTACCGTGGTCAATTCCCTTCAATCATGTGAACTTTCCTCAGAAAAGGCTGCAAAAACAACCAAGTGTTGCACCTGTCACACAAAATCTTCAAGTTCAAGTCTTTCCGTTGAGTTCTTTAAGCAGAGCGGTTGGAGTGATGCACAAGTTGTGAAGCTTATGCAGAGGGATCCCAGGGTTCTTCGTGCTAACGTAGAGACTATCCTGAAGCCTAGGATGAGATCTTTGCAGGACATGGGATTTTCTGACACTGAAATAGTTCAGCTGGTTTCATCATGTCCGTGTCTGCTCCATTTACGTGACATCCAAACGAGGATCAACTTCTGGAGATCACTTCTTGGTTCTAATGAGAGGTTAATTAAAGCCTGCAGGAGGAGCATGTTTCTCCTTGCTTCTAGCTTGTCTCGAAAGATTGAGCCCAGTATATCTCTCTTGCGGGAGTGTGGCATCAGTGAGCAACGCATCGCGCAGATGGTGGTGGAACGACCAAGTTTTTTTTGTCGAACGAACAAATGTATCGGCGAATCTATCAAACATGTTGAGGAGATGGGTGTGTCACGTGACTGTAAAATGTTCCCTCATGCACTTTTAACAGTCATGACCATGAGCAGGTCCAAGTTTGATGCTACCTTTGCAACCTTGATGAGCTTTGGGTGGTCCCAACCAGACAGCCTTGCTGCATTCAGGAGGTATCCAGTCATTTGGAAGTACTCAAAGAAGAACTTATCTGACAAGATGACATTCCTGATGAAGGAAGCCGGTTGTGAGCTGACATATATCATTGGCCATCCCGGGCTTCTTACATTTAGCTTGGAGAAGAGGTTGAGACCTCGATATGAAGTTATGAATTTTCTTGATCATAATAAATTGCTGGATAAAGGACATGACCTGCAATCTGTCATCCTGCTAACTGAAGAGAAGTTCAGAAACAAATTCCTTTTCCTGCTACGCAAGGAGAAATTTATTGTTCAATATGATTCCTATGTTGTTGCTGTGCAGGGAAAGCATGACGTTATTGCGGAAAACTAGGCTTGCAAGTGCTTCCTTAAGACAAAGTGTAACCTATTGCATGCTGACTGCAAATTAAACACTTTATATTTGTGACAATTTAAATTCTGCAAGAGTTTCTTGGAGTATAACTTCCATGTTGATTTGGTGATTGTTCTTCTATTTATGTTTTCTACAACAAAAGGTGCTCATTCTTTTATGCTGATGTCTCAAAAATTGTTGTGGGGGAAAGTAAATTACTTCAGAAAGGTAACCAAAATATCAAGCTTTTGTGTTCTGTTTCTACCATTTTTGGCTAATTCTGCCAGTCGATCGATCGGTGTCAACTTTGTCTCGGTCATGTTAATTGTTGTGGAGGCATATTCGTAACTGTGCTATCATTTAGATGATTGTGATCTAATTTAATAAGGATACCTTCCTTTTGAATGGGGACATCTCAAATAATTATGTAAGACCCGCTTGGACGGAAAATACTTCAAAGGCTACAAAAGATATGGATATGATTATTACATATTTGTTCTAGTCATATCCAGACTCACACATTAAAAAATTAAGACCAATACGTCAATTTTAATCGTATAATTTTACACATTAAACAACTGATCTATATTAAATTTGATACTCATCTTTATTGTCATATAATTATTGTTATATAACAATAATTACATAACACGTTGTATCGTTATATAAATATTGATTACTAATTCTTAATTTATCAAGAGGTTAGTATCTGTAATTTTTGCTTGGTACAACTTGATTTGTGTTATGAATTTTCCTTTTTTTTCCCGTATGTATTTATTATTTTGGTGTCTTCAAAATAAGTAACAGTATCAGTATTTTTTTAATAATATATTTAATTGCTAAATTTTTAATTTAATAAAAGATTCGAAAAAAGACTCGGAAAAATAGAAAAAGAAGATTGTTGGATGGTTGTGGTGGCAACTATTGATTATTAATCGATGATAATATCGAAGTGTGTAAAATTCTTTTCAAATGGTTTGAAAAGACATAAAAGATATCTATTTATATAATTTTGGATAATAAAAAAGATTATAAATGGAGCTCACATTGTTCTGTATTATTTTTTGAACCAAATGAGTTCCAGAAAATTTGCTGCTTTTGTTCCCATTTATTTTTCAACAAGTTCCCCTTAATAATTCGCTGACAAGTTCCTTGGTAGTCATTTTTTCTTCTCGTCATGGTGGACATGTATGATTTGTTTGTTTCATAATATCATTATTTATTAAAAAAAAGAAGAAAATAAATTGCTAACACAAGATTTCACCTTGAGAGGATCTCAAGTTCATCAAAGAAAGCCTTTTTCATGAAGGCACTTTAGCATGAAACTTCTAACTAGGAAGGTTCGTGGGAACCACAAGTAACAAGCTTTAGTACTTTGAAAAAATAATTTTCTTATTAAACTATTTCTCGAGCACTCTATACTTACGTGTTTGATCATGGGAAGGACCTTAAGTTGCAGCATCATCAACTGCTTGTGTCTTTTCTCCTTCCTCATTAGGTCTCAACAAAAATTGTCTATCTTTCCATAAGATTGACAAAGTTATCATCTATGTAAGAAATTTGAAAGTGGTTATGAAATACTACTTCTGTTGACATAAATCTGTAAGTTATCTATCCTTTTCTAACCTGAGTTTGCATTACCTAATATACATATAAATTCACAAACTTCTTTTACATTGCACTCTCTCATCAAGACATATGATGCATAGCATCAGCAGTTAGCATAATACAAATAATAAATATCATATTAATTCTAATGTAGTATGTCTCATTATTCCTTTCGTAATATGTACTTTTGTTAAAAATTTATCGACCTCATAAAAAATGAAGTATATGACAATTTAGTTTATCATACATGGAATTTGCTATCGTATATTCGTCTGATCGTGAAATCATCCCGGACTTAATTTTTGAAACAAGCATATCACCTTTGGCAGCAGGCTTTGCAGCAAATGTACAACATCGTCACAACTCGTTAATCAGCACCATGATTTCTTGTCTTGGGTGACTAATTCCAATGCCTTCGGCCCTTAGCTCCCTATGGGTGACTCGTTCTCTCTCATAAACTAGTTTAGAAATCTTTGGAGAAGGCACCACGACAACTTGATATTCAAATACGGGCGACCAAGTCAATTGCCCAAGATGGATACCAACATTATTCTAGTCAAACCTTAGAATAATGTTACATCTAGTGTAACATAACTTATGATACTAGATTTATTTTGTAAAAGGAGACTTTTGGATCCACAAATTGTTTAGATATTTTTTTAGCATAAAAATTTGATGTTACATAATTATTTTAATTTGCTATCCTAGGTTTCTCGGTCATCAAATGTCTATCTAACAAGATATGTATAGGCTTTCATAGTGTAATATTTATATTTATTATTTTTAGGGGAGTCAAAAGATCTCTTCTTCCCTACGTATTGCTAGGAACGTAATTGTTCTCGTCTAAGTTGTACAGTAACATTGTAATACTTATTGGCAAAGGATCAATCTATCTCGTAACCTCATACAGCCCATTAAAAAAAAATAAGTTGCCTAGCTTATATTTCAATGATCGAATATTGTATTTGATAGTTTAGTTGGTGATTTGAATGAGAATTTACTAGTAATAAAAAGAGATTTTAATGATTTTAATTTGACGACATACTACGTTGTCTTATATAAGAGTGCAAAAGATTCATATAGCTAAATAGTTCCAACATTATGACTTTTGTTATTATCATGATTGTTTGCACCGGCAGGTTATAGCTAAATGGTCCAAGCACTCACCCGGGTTCAATTGTTGGGCCGATCAGACGTTCATCTTATCCAACTTTAGTTGGATCGAGCTTAAGTCAAACTAATTTGATTTCACTTGGATTCAAGTGCCAATTTGATTTGTAAATAATAAATTCGAACCTAAGAAAATGATTATAGTATAATATAACATATGAATTTGCATCAGTCAAACCATAAATGAATCTGGATTGTAATTACCTCATGTAGTCCGTTATGAATGAATCTGCATTGAAAGTAAAAATGATTTACTTGTGGCCGACAAGATGGATCAGCTTTCTTTTGATGGTGTGTGTGGTTCATCAAATCTCTTAGTTTCCTTATCTTGTCTAAATGATCTAAATATGCTGAACAACTATAGTGTAAATCATAACTGAATCAAACCAGCTCAATGGTTCGTTGATTGCAAATCAAATCGGAATCGGACATGGGTAATTTAATTCTGATTCCTAGGTTTGAAAAATTAGAATCATCGATCCCGGAATTGACGATTCTCCTTCCTATTTAAATAATCAATTTGATGGTGTTTTATATATAAAAACCTCGATCAAATAGGTTGTTGATAGATAACTAAACTTAAACAATTACGCCAACAATCGAAGGAGTGTCAAATGAACCATTTGCCTCTCCCATATAAATAGCTATATTTAAGAGTACTTTAGTTATTTTATAATTAAAAATATTAATAATTAAAAATAAATTAGTCCTTCTGATAAGCAAATAATAGTTAGTTCTGGAGAAATTTTAGGAAAAAAATAATTAAAAACCCTATAGATACTCCAAAAAAATCTTTTATCCTTTCTCACATAATTGATTCAACACTAATTCAAGTTTGAATGCTTTGATGCTCTTTTATTACTTCAACACCGAGGAAGCTTTTGGAAATCCGATATGTGTAATTCATGAAAACCAACATATCAAAAATATTTGAAAGAATAACGAAGATATGAAACATTCAGAAAATATATTGTGAAGAAACATCCATCATAAATTTTTGGGTACCCTAATAATATCACTTTTTATTTTTCTATTGAAAAAATTGTGAAACATTAGCTATATTTATTTTTGTTAAATATTTTTTTTTTTTATTTTGGTGAAAAAGTTGGATTTATTTAAAAAGTTAGTCCGGATATTATGGCTTTTGTTATTAGTGTGATTGTTAGCACTTGTTGGCTTTATTGGCAAATTCTCACTGATTTAGATTAATAGCTGAAGCAATTGAAGTCACTGAGCGCCCGATAAGTGGGCCGGACGGGCGTGTTCAACCGGATGCGGCCCAGGAGCCCGTCTGATTAAGGTTTGGTCTAGCCCAAGTCAAGTCAATTTGGATCTCTGGTTCGATTGAACCAGATGAGAACGGCATCCTCAACTTCGCACCCGTGCCCTAAACGTCAGAGGTGAAACCGTCTCCTTCTCCACAGCGACCGCGACTGCGGCGTTTTCCTTGGCGAAAGGCGGCAGCAGCGGCGGCATCTTCCTCCGTCGAGCTCTTTTCGCTGCGGCGTTTTCCACGAAGAACGGTGGATGCTGCGGCTTCCTCTCCGTCGGCGAACGGTGACAGCGCCCGGTATCTCTCTTTTACTCCTCTTCCACCTCCTGTTCCTCCTTCGCCGTCGCACAATCCCTTCCCCTCCGTCTTCCCCCGTTCATCGCAGCCCACCGACGCCCCCGCCTCGTCGCTGCCCCCTTACCCTAATCCCTCCTTGCTCTTCCCCTTTCGACACAGCTCTCCCGCTTCCCCGACACCATCCCCCGACTCCTCCGATCCCAACAGCCCCCTCTCCGTTTTCCTTCTCCGGCCCCGACAGCCCCCTCTCTATTATCCTTTTCCGGGCCCGACAACCCCCATCTCCCTCCTCTACACCCCTCTTCGCGCTCTCTAATACATCTTCCCCTCCCCTTTCCTACTCCCTGATAGTTACCCGCTACCCTCCGGACAAACGGTCAGCATCATGTCATGAGCATACTTTAAAGAAATAGCAAGTCACAGTATGCAAGTTAAATACGGTTGTTGAGATAGACAGCAGGAGAAGTGCTGCTTTTCGAGAGAGCAAAGAGAATTGGGGAAGTCTTAGAGAAAAAGAAAGCACGGAAAACATAGAACAAGAGGCTATAATTGGGTCACTGTCCAAATAAAATCGTAATCATTTTTCAATAGAATCATGCAAAAGTCTGACTATTCCTCATGTGAAGCATTTTAATTAAAAATATACCTAAGATAATACTAATCTGATTAGGTTTCCTAAAAGAAACTATCTCAATGACAACTGTTTATTTTGATGAAGTGTTTGTTTCGTCGAACCTCTTAGTTTTCTTTATTATGTTTACTGCATAGCAGTTTCCTTTTCAAGCACACCAGAAAATTTCAACACAAAACCCCAAATGATACAAGGACTCGACTCACCCTAAAGTACAAGTTGAGTAAACAACTAGAATTTGACTTGATTTCCAAACCCCAAAGATAGACCCAAAATCTCAATGTATTTGGTTAGGTATAACCTTACACCTTTATGTCAGCATAGTGTGTTCTCTGCTGTAGTGCTGAAAGCAACTATCTCCGCTACTTGAGGCTTGTTCGCACCTCAAAACACACAGGCCTGTTTATATTTGAATTGTCAAATCTTGTATTTGCTGGTTTAGTTGGTGATTTGAAGGGGCCTTTACCAGTAACAACAGAAAGAGATTTGAATGCTCTTAATTTAACTACAGATATTTTCTTATACCGAGTTCAATGATGCAGAAGATCCATGTGGCTGATCATGAATAGTTTGGACATCGCGGCTTTTGTTATTATTGTGGTTGTTTGCACTTGCTGGTTTTATTGGCAAATTCTCACTGATCTAGGTTATGCCAGTGAAGCTTCTCAAATAAAAGACTTTCTTTTTTCTTCATTAATGATAAATAGCTGAGGATACATATTTTTTACTGTAGCTGAAGTTATTGACACGAGCAGTCTTCCTCTTAAATTATGTTTTTTTTATCATCATAGAACCAAATAAACTAGTAGTTTTTCTTGATCGAGGCAGTTTTCTTACATTTTTATTCTTTTTTCGGAAAATTTGTTGCCTTTCTCTGGTCTTCCAGCTATGTTGTTGTAATTTTTGTCAAGTTGCACATCATCAGAAAATTACTGTTGTTAATTTCTTAAACTGTGTGTTTTCTAATTACCAGTCGAGTTAGACCTATAACAAAATCATCTCTTTACATTCTTGTTGAAAAGGATCAATTATTATGGAAGTGCTCATTTGAAATGTTACTGGTTTTAGTTGTAGGACATTAGTGAATCTGATGTTAGACAAAACATTATGCATCTTCCACCTAATCTTAGTGCTGAAGTACCCATTGCAAGTCATCGACTGATGTTCAACCTATTAGTACAAAGTTGAATATCATCTGTATACGATCAACATAGTAAATGCCATTGTCACTCTTATGCAGCATATTTGATGAAAATACATTTGATATAATTTTTCAATATCTGCAGGGATATAGTGTGCTTCACAGTTTCTAAAGCTACTAGCTACAATAGATAAATAGCGGAAGGTAGTGTCAGTGTGCATGTGTCTTATCAAGACATTATTTCAGTGGTGGTTAATAGCTTGGATGTGAGCATGGTAATAAGTAAATGTTCAATGGTACTCTTAATCAACATTCAAACACGATTTAGAGGCTTACATCTGAAAGAAACTGTTAATGGGAACTGAATGCCGGTGGATTTACGTGAGTGGTAGGGGAATGTTATCCGATACAGATGTTTAGTTGGAAGCTTTCAACTTCCTTTTGGTTGGAAGCAGATACAGAAAATATATTTAGTTCGGATGTGCTTGATTTGAGGTAGAAGAGGCATTTGGACTTGGAGAGGACAGCAATAAAACTACTTTTCTTGTGTTTTTCTGCAAACAGTGTGTGATACTGCTTCAAAATATAATGTTTTTGGTGCAAAAGAGGCTCTTTTGCATTCTCCCATGTAACAAGTCCACCGTCCATCTTTCTTGCTATGAAATCTGCAGTCTGTTTAGTAGCTTTTCCACCGCCAAAGACCAAATTTCAGATCATAAATCCAACTTTACCGTGGTGAATTCCCTTCAATCATGTGAACTTTCCTCAGAAAAGGCTGCAAAAACAGCCAAGTGTCGCACCTGTCACACAAAATCTTCAAGTTCAAGTCTTTCCATTGAGTTCTTTAAGCAGAGTGGTTGGAGTGATGCACAAGTCATGAAGCTTATGCAGAGGGAACCCTGGCTTCTACGTGCTAATGTAGAGACTATCCTGAAGCCCAGGATGAGATCTTTGCAGGACATAGGATTTTCTGACACTGAAATAGTTCAGCTGGTTTCATCATGTCCGAATATGCTCATTTTACGTGACATCCAACCGAGGATCAACTTCTGGAAGTCACTTCTTGGTTCTAATGAGAGGTTAATTAAAGCCAGCAGGAGGAACATGTTTCTCCTTTCTTCTAGCTTGGCTCGAAAGATTGAGCCCAATATATCTCTTTTGAGAGAGTGTGGCTTCAGTGAGCAACGCATCGCGCAGATGGTGGTCGCACAACCGAGTTTTTTTTGTCGAACGAACAAATATATCGACGAATCTATCAAACGTGTTGAGGAGTTGGGTGTGTCACGGGACTGTAAAATGTTCCCTCATGCACTTTTATCAGTCATGACCCAGAGCAGGTCCAGGTTTGATGCTACCTTTGCAACCTTGATGAACTTTGGGTGGTCCCAACCAGACAGCCTTGCTACATTCAGGAAGCATCCAGGCATTTGGAATTACTCAAAGAAGAACATATCTGACAAGGTGACATTCCTGATGAAGGAAGCTGGTTGTGAGCTGACATATATCATTGGCCATCCCGTGCTTCTTACATATAGCTTGGAGAAGAGGTTGAGACCTCGATATGAAGTTGTGAATTTTCTTGATCAGAATAAATTGCTGGATAAAGGATATAACCTGCTATCTGTCATCCTGCTAACTGAAGAGAAGTTCAGAAACAAATTTCTTTTCCTGCTACGCAAGGAGAAATTTATTGCTCAATATGATTCCTACGTTGTTGCTGTGCAGGGAAAGCACCACGTTGTTGTGGAAAACTAGGATTTCAAGTGCTTCCTTAAGACAAAGTGTCATCCTATTGCATGCTGACTGCAAATTAATCACTTTATATTTGTGACAATTTAAATTCTGCAAGAGTTTCTTGGAATTGAACTTCCACATCGATTTGGTGATTGTTCTTCTATTTATTTATTCTACAACAAAAGGTACTCATTCTCTTATGCTGATGTCTCAGAAATTGGTGTGGGGGAAAGTCAATTACTTCAGAAAGGTAACCAAAATATCAAGCTTTTGTGTTCTGTTTCTACCATATTTGGCTAATTCTGCGAGTCGATCGATCATTGTCAACTTTGTCTCGGTCAGGTTAATTGTTGTGAAGGCATATTGGTAACTGTGCTATCATTTAGATGATTGTGATCTAAGTAATAAGGACACCTTTCTTTTGAAGGCGGACATCTCAAAGAATTATGTGAGAGCCGCTTGGACGGAACATACTTGAAAGGAAACATATGACTATTAACATATTTGTTCTAGTCATATCCAGACTCACACATTAAAAAATTAAGAGCAATACATTCATTTTAACCGATTAATTTAACGCATTAAACAACAGATCTATATTAAATTTGATACACATCTGTATTGTTATATAATTAGATTATATGTTGGACTTTGCTTGTGCGATCTAATAGACCCAACATGTCTCCCGCGTTTGGTTTCATTTAATTATTAAGACCCATGCATTTTGCCACACTCGTGCATTTATGTGTATGTTTGAATTCATCTGAACCAAATTGAGCACACAGATCCAGAAAGATTATTGAATTTGATCTACGTTGGTTGTATCTTTAGTTTTTTTTTTATAATAACAGTTTAATTGTATTAGGAGAACAATTAGTTGGTAGGTAATAAAATGAACACATCTATGACATATATCTGCAATTAGTTATGAAGCTTTTTTTTTATTGTAATGTTGTATTATCATTTTAGTGTCTGAAAAATAAGAAAAAGTATCATTATTTTTTTAGTAATAATTATACTTTTTCTTATAAGCTAGAAATGATGTTAAAGAATATAAAATTCTTTTCAAAAGTTCTGAAAGCATATAAAAGATATCTATTACTTATTTTTAAAAATATATAAATATTGACTACTAATTCTTAG